>NC_053389.1:37502012-38102012 GCF_905171765.1 Bufo bufo | reverse complement strand
CACTTCTCACCTCGGATCCTGGTATCGTTGGTGGAATCTGGTTTTCGGCTGCGGGTTCCATCCGTGGACGCAAAGATTGTAGAATATTCTGTACGAAGTAATGAGATGACATATTAATGACATGATGTCAGCTTCATTTGTCATGTGGGGGGGGGGTCCAGCAGGGGTTTAGATCTCAGTAGTTTGGGGTTTTCTTAGATTTGTAACATTTTCAATATATAATCATGATATAATGTTACCAATCCTGAATCCACCAGTAATACAGAGTGTAATTAAAGGGCTTGTCTAGTCTTCAGGGTTTGGATTTTATTGCCTTTTTTTAAGATCTCTGCTTGTTGTCAGAAAACCTATCCAGGCTGCATGCACACAGATGGTCAAAGTCCACTCATATTTCATAGCTCTAAAGCTTAGTTCACACTCAAAACTGTGGTGTAAATTCCACTCCTATCTGGTGACTTTTTGCATCTTGTACATGTGAATGGGATTTCTGCAACCTCATTCACGTCATGGAAAATTTCTGCGTGAAAAAGTAAAATAAAATCTGCAATAAAAAGTAAGACACTACCTAGTACTATGGATTCCAGATAAAAAGCTGGTGGTTTAGCTGCACTGAAACGGGTTATTCCTTGGGCAGGTCTGCAGCAGAGATCCAAGTGATTTCTGCTACGGATTTTGTGTTAAAATACTTGTCAGGAATTTAAAGGGCATGTGTTAGTAGGATCAATCCTATTAACAAGACGTGCTGATGGGTAGGGTTGATCCTGCTGATTAAAACAATATCTGCGTTGTGAAAATAGGTTGTGGGGTTCCACAGAAAAAATACTTTTGTTCTTTAAGGAAATGAGGGTTGCAGTGCACCGAGGGGTGGAGCCTATCCCTTAGTGCACTGCAGCTTTCCAGTGTTGGCCACGCCTCTCGGTGTATTGAAGCCTTAATTTGCATAAAGAATAAAAGTCTTTATCTCGAGAACACCACCTCCGATTTTCATGAGACAGGAGTAGAGTTGAGAGGACACCTTGATGTTCGGGTTCGGCAGGTTCGGCCGAACTTGAAAAAAAAGTTCGGGTTCGGGACCCGAACTTGACCCGAACCCGAACCCCATTGAAGTCAATGGGGACCCGAACTTAAGGGCACTAAAATGGCTCTAAAATAGTCCTGGAAAGGGCTAGAGGGCAGCAAAAGGCATCAAAATGTGCTTAAGAGCATGACAACTGTTCTGCAAACAAATGTGGATAGGGAAATGACTTAAATTAACATAAAATACAGAAAAATTAAAAATAACAATCTGGATCTAGGGGTAGGAGGTTGCGGAGGCGGTGGATGGGTGTATGTAGCGGTGTAGGTTGACGTGGCGGTGTAGGTGGAAGCGGCCGTGAAGGAAGAATAGGTAGCCAACACTGATTTGTGTTATATATTTTTTTTTAATTGGGGTATCCCCCAAAATATTGGGACATATAACAAAATAAAACTAAGAATAAGTGCACTTGAGTACAAGAATGGATGGTTGAGGCTGGTATAAATGTCTATTCTGCACAAGATACGGACAAGTCCTGTGGAAACCATGCCTGGTTCATTTTAATAAACGTAAGCTTGTCCACATTGGCTGTGGCCTGTGATAATGCTCTCTGCCGTGCTAAACGAACGCTCACACTATACACTGGCTGCAGGGCAGGTCAGCACCTCCAAGGCTGACAAAGCTTTTCCACATTTGGGCCATGCTAACCCTGTCTTCTCAGGTGGTGCCCCAGCTGCGTTGGCGACCTCTTCCTCCTCCTCTGCCTTTGCCTTGTCCTTCCACTGTGCCCCCGCTGTCAGGTGGGAATGCCATCACCAGCGTGCGCTTGTAGTCGCGCATCTTCCGATCAGTAACAGATGTTTTCACTAAATTTAGTTCCCTGTCAGCAATGCAGAGCAGGGGTTCATTCACGGCAAAAGGGGGTTCATGTCACCCAGCAATACAACAGAGGATTTGGAGAGATTTAGGCCCCTGTCACCCAGGCACAGCAGGGGTTTGTATACGCCAAAAATGGTAAAATGTCACCCGACAATTGAAAATAAGAATTTTTTTCAATTTAGGGCACAAAAATTGCCACTTTTTTGCAATAAAATGGCTCTAAAATAGTCCTTGAAAAGGCTAGAGGGATGTAAAAGGCAGTAAAATGTGCTTACGAGCATGGCAACTGCTCTGCAAACAAATGTGGATAGGGAAATAACTTAAAATGAAATAAAATAACTAAAAATTACAAATTATTAACCTGCAACTCAGGGAAGGAGGTGGATATGGAGTCGGAGGTTGAGGAGGCGGTGAATGTGGTGTTGTAGGTGGAGGCAGCAATGGAGGAGGAGGAGGCAGCCAACAATGTTTTTTTTATATTTTTTATTGGGGTAGGTAGCCCCCAAAATATTGGGACAAATAAAAAAAAAGAAAACAAAGAATCATTGCACTTGACTTGAGTACAAGAATGTATGTTTGATGGTGGTATAAATGTCTATTCTGCACAAGGTACAGACAAGTCTTGTGGGATCCAAGCCTGGTTCATTTTAATGAACGTGGGCTTGTCCACGTTGGCTGTGGACAGGCGGCTGCGTCTGTCTGTAATGACGCCTCCTGCCGTGCTAAATACACATTCAGAGAGTACACTGGCTGCAAAGCAGGCCAGCACCTCCAAGGCATACAGGGCAAGCTCCGGCCATGTGGACAATTTGGAGACCCAGAAGTTGAATGGGGCAGAACCATCAGTCAGTACGTGTAGGCGTGTGCACAGGTACTGTTCCACCATGTTGTTCAAATGCTGCCTCCTGCTAACACGCTCCATATCAGCAGTTGGGGCCGGTTGTTGCTGCGAGGTGACAAAGCTTTTCCACATGTCGGCCATGCTAACCCTGCCTTCTGAGGTGCTGGCGCTGACACAGCTGCGTTGGCGACCTCTTCCTCCTCCCCTGCCTTCGCCTTGTGCTTCCACTTGTCCCCCGGGGTCAGTCGGGAATGCTCTCAGTAGCGCGTCTACCAGCGTGCGCCTGTAGTCGCACATCTTCCGATCACGCTCCAGTGAGGGAATTAAGGACGGCACATTGTCTTTGTAATGGGGATCCAGCAGGGTGGCCACCCAGTAGTCAGCACACGTTAAAATGTGGGCAACTCTGCAGTCGTTACGCAGGCACTGCAGCATGTAGTCGCTCATGTGTGCCAGGCTACCCAGAGGTAAGGTCAAGCTGTCCTCTGTGGGAGGCATATCGTCTGCGTCCTCCGTATCCGCCCAGCCACGCACCAGTGATGGGCCTGAGCTGCGTTGGGTGCCACCCCGCTGTGAACCTGCTTCATCCCCATCCTCCTCATCCTCCTCCTCCTCGTCCTCCAGTAGTGGGCCCTGTCTGGCCACATTTGTACCTGGCCTCTGCTGTTGCAAAAATCCTCCCTCTGAGCTACTTCTAAAAGACTGGCCTGAAAGTGTTAGAGATGGACCCCTCCTCCTCCTCCTCCTCCTGGGCCACCTCCTCTTCCATCATCGCCCTAAGTGTTTTCTCAAGGAGACATAGAAGTGGTATTGTAACGCTGATAACGGCGTCATCGCCACTGGCCATGTTGGTGGTGTACTCGAAACAGCGCAACAGGGCACACAGGTCTCGCATGGAGGCCCAGTCATTGGTGGTGAAGTGGTGCTGTTCCGCAGTGCGACTCACCCGTGCGTGCTGCAGCTGAAACTCCACTATGGCCTGCTGCTGCTCGCACAGTCTCTCCAGCATATGCAAGGTGGAGTTCCACCTGGTGGGCACGTCACATATGAGGCGGTGAGCGGGAAGGCCAAAGTTACGCTATAGAGCAGACAGCCGGCGGCGACAGTATGAGAACGCCGGAAGCGCGAACAGACGGCCTGCACTTTATGCAGCAGCTCTGACATGTCGGGGTAGTTATGAATGAATTTCTGCACCACCAAATTCAGCACATGCGCCAGGCAAGGGATGTGCGTCAAACCAGCTAGTCCCAGAGCTGCAACGAGTTTTCGCCCATTATCGCACACCACCAGGCCGGGCTTTAGGCCCACTGGCAGCAACCACTCGTCGGTCTGTTGTTCTATACCCCCCCACAACTCCTGTGCGGTGTGGGGCCTGTCCCCCAAACATATGAGTTTCAGAACGGCCTGCTGACGTTTACCCCTGGCTGTGCTGAAGTTGGTGGTGAAGGTGTGTGGCTGACTGGATGAGCAGGTGTAAGAAGAGGAGGAGGAAGCCGAGTAGGAAGAGGAGGCAACAGGAGGCAAAGAATGATGCCCTGCGATCTTTGGTGGCGGAAGGACGTGCGCCAAACAGCTCTCCGTCTGGGGCTCAGCCGCCACTACATTTACCCAGTGTGCAGTTAGGGAGATATAGCGTCTTTAGCCGCGCTTACTGGTCCACGTATCTGTGGTTAGGTGGACCTTGCCACAGATGGCGTTGTGCAGTGCACACTTGATTTTATCCGATACTTGGTTGTGCAGGGAGGGCACGGCTCTCCTGGAGAAGTGGTGGCGACTGGGAACGACATACTGTGGGACAGCAAGCGACATGAGCTGTTTGAAGCTGTCCGTCTCCACCAGCCTGAATGACAGCATTTCATAGGCCAGCAGTTTAGAAATGCTGGCATTCAGGGCCAGGGATCGAGGGTGGCTAGGTGGGAATTTACGCTTTCTCTCAAAGGTTTGTGAGATGGAGAGCTGAACGCTTCCGTGTGACATGGTGGAGATACTTGGTGACGGAGGTGGTGTTGTTGGTGGCACATCCTCTGTTTGCTGGGCGGCAGGTGCCAATGTTCCTCCAGAGGCCGAGGAAGAGGCCGAGGCAGCAGCAGAAGAGGGAGCAGGAGGGGCCTGAGCCCTTTCTTGGTTTTGAAGGTGCTTACTCCACTGTAGCCCGTGTCTCGCATGTAGATGCCTGGTCATGCAGGTTGTGCTAAGGTTCAGAACGTTAATGCCTCGCTTTAGGCTCTGATGGCACAGCGTGCAAACCACTCGGGTCTTGTCGTCAGCACATTGTGTGATGTGCCATACCAGGGAACTCCTTGAAGCTGCCTTTGGGGTGCTCGGTCCCTGTTGACGGTGGCCAGTAGCAGGCAAACTGTTTTGGCGACGACTGCTCTTCTTTTGCACCCTGCTCCCGCTTTTGCTACGCTGTTGGCTCGGTCTCCCCACTGCCTCTTCCTCCGAACTCTGAAAGTCAGTGGCACGACCTTCATTCCATGTGGGGTCTAGGACCTCATCGTCCCCTGCATCGTCTTCCACCCAGTCTTCCTCCCTGGGCTCCTTTTCGGTCTGCACACTGCAGAAAGACACAGCAGTTGGCACCTGTGTTTCGTCATCATTAGAGACGTGCTGAGGTGGTATTCCCATGTCCTCATCAGGAAACATAAGTGGTTGTGCGTCAGTGCATTCTATGTCTTCCACAGCTGGGGAAGGGCTAGGTGGATGCCCTTGGGAAACCCTGCCAGCAGAGTCTTCAAACAGCATAAGAGACTGCTGCATGACTTGAGGCTCCGACAGGTTCCCCGATATGCACGGGGGTGATGTGACAGACTGATGGGCATGGGTTTCAGGCGCCACCTGTGCGCTTTCTGCAGAAGACTGAGTGGGAGATAATGTGAACGTGCTGGATCCACTGTCGGCCACCCAATTGACTAGCGCCTGTACTTGCTTAGGCCTTACCATCCTTAGAATGGCATTAGGCCCGACCAAATATCGCTGTAGATTCTGGTGGCTACTGGGACCTGAGGTAGTAGGTTCAGTAGGATGTGTAGCTGTGGCAGAACGGCCACGTCCTCTCCCTCCACCAGAGGCTCCACCAACACCACCACCATGACCATGACCGCGTCCCTTATTAGATGTTTGCCTCATAGTTAGCGTTTACAAAGCAAAGTAAAAAGTGTTTAAGTCTGTTAAAAAAAAATAACCGCCAATATAAACCCTGATGTAGGGTACTCACTTAATTATTATTTTTTTATATTATTATTTTACTCTATATGACAGCGGTATTTGTGGCCTAAATGTGACACTCAATTATGCACGTCTTATCCCAGATGTGCAGTATATGAGAGGGTTTTTTTCACCCCAGTATGCCAAAGCCGTATTTATGGCCTAAATATGACAGTCACTTATGCACATGTAATCACAGATGTGCAGTATATCAGAGGGTTTTTTCACCCTAACCAAAAAGCTGTATTTCTGTCCTAAATGTGACAGTGACTTCTGCTTGTCTAATCCAAGATGTGCAGTATATTAGAGGGTTTTTTCACCCCAGTAACCAAAAAGCTGTATTTCTGTCCTAAATGTGACAGTCACTTATGCACGTGTAATCCCAGATGTGCAGTATATCAGAGGGTTTTTTCACCCTAACCAAAAAGCTGTATTTCTGTCCTAAATGTGACAGTCACTTATGCAAGTGTAATCACAGATGTGCAGTATATTAGAGGGTTTTTTCACCCCAGTTTGCCAAAGCTGTATTTCTGGTCTTGCAGATAGCCTATGCTGGTGCACTATCGTTGGCTGCTGATCATGTATTGATATTGACTAACTGAAGAAAAAAAAGTTCGTTTTCAGCAGTAGTTGGCTCAGGGCAGGCTTAAAAAAATTGTGCACTGCACCCACAAAACACATTTTCTGTAGATCGCTGAGTACATAAACCAGTTCTTAATGAGATTTCTCCCTGATCTCTCCCTCACAGCAGCTGCAGCCTCTCCCTACACTAATCCGAGCAGAGTGACGGGCGGCGCTACGTGACTCCAGCTTAGGCTACTTTCACACTAGCGTTCGGAGCGGATCCGTCTGATGTTTCATCAGACGGATCCGCTCCGATAATGCAGACGTTTGCATCCGTTCAGAACGGATCCGTCTGCATTATTACTTAGAAAATTTTCTAAGTGTGAAAGTAGCCTGAGCGGATCCGTTCAGACTTTACATTGAAAGTCAATGGGGAACGGATCCGCTTGAAGATTGAGCCATATAGTGTCATCTTCAAGCGGATCCGTTCCCATTGACTTCCATTATAAGTCTGGACGGATCCGCTCGCCTCCGCACGGCCAGGCGGACAACCGAACGCTGCAAGCAGCGTTCAGGTGTCCGCTCACTGAGCGGAGCGGAGGCTGAGCGCTGGCAGGCGGATGCATTCTTAGTGGATCCACCTCCACTGAGAATGCATTAGGGCCAGACGGATGCGTTCGGGGCCGCTCGTGAGCCCCTTCAAACGGAGCGCACGAGCGGACACCCGAATGCTAGTGTGTAAGTAGCCTTAAATAGAGGCTGGGTCACATGATGCAGTTGGCCAATCACAGCCAATAGTAGGCATGGCTGTGATGGCCTTTTGGGGCAAGTAGTATGACGCTTGTTGATCGGCTGCTTTGCAGCCTTTCAAAAAGCTCCATAAAAATCGCCGAACACCGAACCCGAACTTTTACGTAAATGTTCGGGTTCGGGTCCGGGTGCCGAAAACCCTAAAGTTCGGTACGAACCCGAACTATCCAATCAGCTTCCGCCTTTCATTTTTAAGAGGTTCTTTCGAAAATGAAAGGTGGTAGTTGCTCTAGTTGCAATAATTAGGGATGAGCGAAGTGGAACCTTGGAACCGAACCCGAGTTCGGGAAATGGTTTTTTACAGTATAAATCAATTTCTGAAGTTATGCGAAGTCTAGCAAGACTTAGCAAAGTAATACCTTTGGCTCATCTGAGCCAATACATTCTAATACTGTACGGAGCGCTCTCTCCGTACAGTATTGAAGCGAAGTTGTATGCGAATCGACTTCGGATGTTTCATCCAAAGTCGATTCGCTCATCCCTAGCAATAATGATTGATAGTGGTAATCCTCGAACTGCTGCTCCCTAGGGTTATGCAGTGAATGTAGGGCACACCCTTACTTCCGTCGGGGCACATCCTGATATCGGAGCTCCTCCTGATTGTAGTTGGGGTGCCCTTGGTGTTGTGGGTTTGGTGTGGGTGTAAGGCAGGAGATGTAGGTGATGTGGCCGGCGAATGGTGCTGGAGTCAGTAACCAGGCCAGACATAGAAAATAAACATGCAGAATGGGAGTTGTAGTACATCCAATGGTAGCAAACACAGTTGCAAGCAATTCTCAGTGCAAATCTTCCCAGATAGCATTGTATGGATATAGGCCACGGTGGGGGTTGTAGTTTTCCTTCCCTCTATCTCTCCAAAGTCTCTTGCTGCAGGATCTAAGGCTGGCTGTAATTAGTGACTGTAATTTCTAGCTGAGAGTACAGAATTTGAGATATGGTGGACCAGACTGTTTCCAAATGTGAAGGGTGTATTGATAATGTCCCTCTCACTGCAGTAAAGTCTATGAGCCTTAAACAGCTAATACCTTACTGACTGTCTCCAGTGACTGACTCAGCCATGCAGATTCTGGACCTTCTAGTTCTTTCCTTTCTCTTTTCCAGGAGCACTGTAGAGTAGAGATGGGTTTCTCTCTGTGGATCTCTCAGAGATAGTGGTTCTCTGGGATGAAGGCCTAGCCCTCTGAGGAGTGAGCACATACAGGTTCTTTTCAAAAAATTAGCATATTGTGATAAAGTTCATTATTTTCTGTAATGTACTGATAAACATTAGACTTTCATATATTTTAGATTCATTACACACAACTGAAGTAGTTCAAGCCTTTTCTTGTTTTAATATTGATGGTTTTGGCATACAGCTCATGAAAACCCAAAATTCCTATCTCAAAAAATTAGCATATTTCATCCGACCAATAAAAGAAAAGTGTTTTTAATACAAAAAAAAGTCAACCTTCAAATAATTAAGTTCAGTTCTGCCCTCAATACTTGGTCGGGAATCCTTTTGCAGAAATGACTGCTTCAATGCGGCAATGTGGCATGGAGGCAATCAGCCTGTGGCACTGCTGAGGTGTTATGGAGGCCCAGGATGCTTCGATAGCGGCCTTAAGCTCATCCAGAGTGTTGGGTCTTGCGTCTCTCAACTTTCTCTTCCCAATATCCCACAGATTCTCTATGGGGTTCAGGTCAGGAGAGTTGGCAGGCCAATTGAGCACAGTAATACCATGGTCAGTAAACCATTCACCAGTGGTTTTGGCACTGTGAGCAGGTGCCAGGTCGTGCTGAAAAATGAAATCTTCATCTCCATAAAGCTTTTCAGCAGATGGAAGCATGAAGTGCTCCAAAATCTCCTGATAGCTAGCTGCATTGACCCTGCTCTTGATAAAACACAGTGGACCAACACCAGCAGCTGACGTGGCACCCCAGACCATCACTGACTGTGGGTACTTGACACTGGACTTCAGGCATTTTGGCATTTCCCTCTCCCCAGTCTTCCTCCAGACTCTGTCTGGCACCTTGATTTCCGAATGACATGCAAAATTTGCTTTCATCCGAAAAAAGTACTTTGGACCACTGAGCAACAGTCCAGTGCTGCTTCTCTGTAGCCCAGGTCAGGCGCTTCTGCCGCTGTTTCTGGTTCAAAAGTGGCTTGACCTGGGGAATGCGGCACCTGTAGCCCATTTCCTGCACACGCCTGTACACGGTGGCTCTGGATGTTTCTACTCCAGACTCAGTCCACTGCTTCCGCAGGTCCCCCAAGGTCTGGAATCGGTCCTTCTCCACAATCTTCCTCAGGGTCCGGTCACCTCTTCTCGTTGTGCAGCGTTTTCTGCCACACTTTTTCCTTCCCACAGACTTCCCACTGAGGTGCCTTGATACAGCACTCTGGGAACAGCCTATTCGTTCAGAAATTTCTTTCTGTGTCTTACCCTCTTGCTTGAGGGTGTCAATGATGGCCTTCTGGACAGCAGTCAGGTCGGCAGTCGTACCCATGATTGCGGTTTTGAGTAATGAACCAGGCTGGGAGTTTTTAAAAGCCTCAGGAATCTTTTGCAGGTGTTTAGAGTTAATTAGTTGATTCAGATGATTAGGTTAATAGCTCGCTTAGAGAACCTTTTCATGATATGCTAATTTTTTGAGATAGGTATTTTGGGTTTTCATGAGCTGTATGCCAAAATCATCAACATTAAAACAAGAAAAGGCTTGAACTACTTCAGTTGTGTGTAATGAATCTAAAATATATGAAAGTCTAATGTTTATCAGTACATTACAGAAAATAATGAACTTTATCACAATATGCTAATTTTTTGAGAAGAACCTGTATAGCTTCTCTCACTTCCTCCACTAGCACTAGAGTGAGCAAGGGGCGGACCTAAGTCCCTCCTTGCTCCCTACAGAGGATTATTAACCCTGACTAATCCATACAGATATATGCTGGCACATTACAAGGCATTAACATATTAAATAACATTACATAACAAGAACATTTCGCTAGTAGCCTATTCTGGGCTACTGCAGAGGTATTAAGCATCTCCTCACCTGGACCCTTTGCCGTTGCTGGGGGGTCTGTAGAGTCATTGCTCGTGCTGTTTTGTGACAGGTCAGAATAAGCTGCAAGAGAAGAAATATCAAAATCGTGGTCACTAAAATCATTTAAAGGAACAGTCCAGGTAAAATACATACAGAGGGGGGGGCATTTATCATCCTCTGCAAACCTGAAAACTGGCATAAAAAAGTTGCAGAATTTGCCGTATGCTATACACGAGCAAAATTTTGCAACTTTTTATAAGTTTTAAGCCCCGCTGGATACTTTTCCAAAAGTGAGCGATTGAGGGGGCAGCTAAAGCCGGCCCGGCGCATGCATTATAATAGTCTATGCCACCCGCCATGGATTACACTGTAAATCTACATCAGATCCCCTGCTGGCGTAGATTTTAGTTCTGGTACACGGACCTGCGCAGATGCAGCACAATTATTAAGAGATGCTCCATGTTAATATTTGTGATACATTGGACGTCAGCGGGGAATAGATTTAGGACCAGAGTACAAAACGCCAATCTTAATAAATGCCCCCTTGTGTTATTTCTATTGAAGGACCTGAAAGGGGCGGAGCATGACGGGCATTCTTTCCTTGGTGCTTTTTGCATCCTTATGTCCTTCTCCGCCCCCTCAGGCCCTACACTGCGGCATATACACTCACCTAAAGAATTATTAGGAACACCATACTAATACGGTGTTGGACCCCCTTTTGCCTTCAGAACTGCCTTAATTCTACGTGGCATTGATTCCACAAGGTGCTGATAGCATTCTTTAGAAATGTTGGCCCATATTGATAGGATAGCATCTTGCAGTTGATGGAGATTTGAGGGATGCACATCCAGGGCATGAAGCTCCCGTTCCACCACATCCCAAAGATGCTCTATTGGGTTGAGATCTGGTGACTGTGGGGCCATTTTAGTACAGTGAACTCATTGTCATGTTCAAGAAACCAATGTGAAATGATTGGAGCTTTGTGACATGGTGCATTATCCTGCTGGAAGTAGCCATCAGAGGATGGATACATGTTCTCATTCTGTTTATGCCAAATTCAGACTCTACCATTTGAATGTCTCAACAGAAATCGAGACTCATCAGACCAGGCAACATTTTTCCAGTCTTCAACAGTCCAATTTTGGTGAGCTCGTGCAAATTGTAGCCTCTTTTTCCTATTTGTAGTGGAGATGGGTGGTACCCGGTGGGGTCTTCTGCTGTTGTAGCCCATCCGCCTCAAGGTTGTGCGTGTTGTGGCTTCACAAATGCTTTGCTGCAGACCTCGGTTGTAACGAGTGGTTATTTCAGTCAACGTTGCTCTTCTATCAGCTTGAATCAGTCGGCCCATTCTCCTCTGATCTCTAGCATCCACAAGGCATTTTTGCCCACAGGACTGCCGCATACTGGATGTTTTTCCCTTTTCACACCATTCTTTGTAAACCCTAGAAATGGTTGTGCGTGAAAATCCCAGTAACTGAGCAGATTGTGAAATACTCGGACCGGCCCGTCTGGCACCAACAACCATGCCACGCTCAAAATTGCTTAAATCACCTTTCTTTCCCATTCTGACATTCAGTTTGGAGTTCAGGAGATTGTCTTGACCAGGAGCACCCCCCTAAATGCATTGAAGCAACTGCCATGTGATTGGTTGACTAGATAATTGCATTAATGAGAAATAGAACAGGTGTTCCTAATAATTCTTTAGGTAAGTGTACATGTCATGTCTGAACTGTTCCTATAAGCAATGAATTTTGTTTTTTAAAAACAAAACACCTGCTCTGGTTGTCCTGTTTCCTGTGGTGCGTCTTCATCTCCACCGCTTCTGGCCACAAGTGTGATATGCCGACTCCACCCACGTCAGCAAATCAGTGGCCTCAGTGGTGATGTGTACAGTACACATGTGACCACTGAGGCCAATGATTGGCCGGCAGTAGAGACGTGCAGGGAGTCAGAATCTCAGACTTCGGGGGTAGGAGGGGACCTTTATGATGTTTATCTTAATAAAGCCCATTGTGATATTCTTCTGTGTTCCGATTCTTCATCATATTCAAGATCTCTGCTTGCTATCAATGAATAAGAATGTTCTTCTTTACATCCAGAGCCTAATAAAATGTCCTGAGCTAACACTTCTCACAGCTGAGGTTTCGACACCGTGGCATCCCGGTCTAGACAATCCTCTGAGAGCTAAACGCATCGGCAGCACCGACCTCTCTCCTACGAGACGTTGTTACATTTCATGATACATTGTATCACTCTGGAGCACAAAGGGGATTTTCTACACTGGATACAAATGTAACCGTTAAAAAAAAAAAGAAGAATATTGCCCCGTACTGAGATATAAAGAACATTTGAAAATTAGAGAACTTTTACTAAGGCCTCATGCACATGACTGTTGCCCGGCCGTGCCCGTATTGCGGGCCGCAAAGAGGTCACTTGAATGGGTCCGAAATCCGGAAGGAGCTGTGTGCGCAACGGAGGCACGGAACCCCACGGAAGCAGTACCAAAAAACAGAACAAGTTGAATGGGTCTGGATCTGTCTGGTCCCCAATACACCGAACGTGTGCATGAGGCCTTATTGAAATAAAATTGGAAAAGTCCTGAAAGAGCTGAGCTGTGGGATCCTAAGCAGGAGCAACAATTAAAGGCATTTTAAGTATTGAAGAGCTCAGGCGAGGTCATCAGTATCAGATCGGTAGGGGTGGACTCCTGCGACCCCCGCAGATCCGCTGTTTGAAGGCTGTGTGCTATATCAAGAACAGCGCCGTACATTGTATAGTGGCCATGCTTGGTATTGCAGCTCAGCCCCATTCATTTGAATGAAACTGAACGGCACAAAAACCATGTGACCAAAAGAGGAGACGTCACCGGCCTAGAAAGAGACCACAGTGCTCAGCCGTGTGCCGTGACGCCTTCCAACATCTGATCGGTGGCGGTGTCAGAAATGGACCCCCAATGGTCATATGCTGATCACATGTCCTGAAGATAGGTCATTCATACTTAACTTATGGAAAACCCCTTTAATAATTTTATTTATAGGTACTTTTAATAATCTGTTAGGAAGAATTGCATTTCTGTAGATCTTACCCGGAGTGGTCCTGAATGCGTCTGAATGTCCTGTGCTCTGCCCGGTACTGTTCTGTAGTGTCGGCCCTGCGGACGCTGCGCACAGTGAGGGAAGACATTAGAACAGTGTAATAACCTGATATCACATTTCACATGCAGGGTCCTAACTAGTGATGAGCAAAGTTATGAAAACTTCAATTCGGCTGCTTCGCCGAATTTCACAAAAGAAATTTGCTTTGTGATGAATTCATTCACGAAAGCACGTTTCGTTGTAGGTAGCGGGCGCAATGACGGGGGAATGGCGATCGTGCCGCCCACCCGTCGTTGAACCCCCTTCAGATCCTGCGTTCATCTCTGATCGCGGCATCTGATGTAAGAATGTAGACCTTTCAGGGGTTAAAATAAATAAATAAATAATACTCACCTCATCCATTTGAGCGCGAAGAGGCCGCCGTGGCCATCTTGATTGAAGATCCCGCGCGGAATCTCATGCGATGCATATGATTGATGACGTCATCACGTGACATCATACGTCATATGAGATTTCGCACGGGATCTTTACACCATTTCAGGAAAAATCGGTTTGTTACCACGAAGCACAAGGAAATTCAGCTTCGAGGCAAATCGAATTTTCCCTGAAATTCGGATCGGAATCCACTTCAGAAACTTTGATTCGCTCAACCCTAGTCATAACAGATCCAGACTGCGCTGATTCATTTGTCATAGTTGTGAATGGGATTTGTCATATGAGCTGACAATCTACATACAAGTCTGTCCCTGACAACAGATAAGAGCGGCTGATAAAAGAACCAGCATATTGTGGGCGAGAGGCAGCTGTAACGAGACACCCACCTGCGGGCAGGGGCGCACCACCAATGAGGCCAGGTGAGGCGATCGCCTCAGGCAGCACCAGAAAGGGGCAAGAGAGTGGGGCAGCGGAAGGGCCATGGGCAATGAGCGCTTTCATTGTGGCAAAGGGGTTAGGTTAAGAAATTGGCATGGGGGGCACCATTTCAGTTTTCGCCTTGGTGCACTCCTGCCTGTGAAGGGTCTTGTAGACTTTTATTTTCATACATTTTTATATATTTATTGCATTTAAATGTGATTCGTTTTTTGCAGATGAAGCTCCTGGAAATGCAAATCTTACACCACCAGAAGCATCTTGTTATATGGTAGAGGTGCTGTCAGGCACCAACGTCGGGGTGATCAAATCTGTTCAGGAAACTGTGTTCTATCAGTCAGCCACCAGAGGGCACTATGATGCAGCCTCAATATGTGCATATGATCCTGGGCTCTGTACAGTAAGCAGCGCCGAGGGGGATAATGTGCCATTGCAGGGAGATTTGGGGAAGTTGGGGGTTCTGGTGAAGAAGATATGGTGAATAAAGTTCAGCGAGATTAAATGTAAAGTCATGCACAGATTAGGCTAAAACAAATGCACAGGAACCCATGTAGGTGTGGCGACGTTTACGCTGCCAGTGCAGAGGGCGCGGCAGTTGCAGAGAGAGACGACAGATGCCCTTTAATTCGTGATTTTTCCTAATAAGATTTTCCATCTATTGCTGTGCTTGTGTCCACACGTGATGCTTCTCTGGAAAAGAGACATGCAGGCTAGTCTGCTTTCCAAAAGGTATCAGGAACCCAGCTCTTTCTGGGTAACTGGTAGAGAGGCCTTGGTTGGGGTACTATGTCTTCTTATGGAGGGCATTGAGTGTGCATGAGGAGTATTATAAGGGATATATGAGTATTAGAAATCTATGAGAATTTGCACATCTTAGGACGGGTTCGCATCAGCGATAGGTAATTCCGTTATACTGTTCCGTTATAACCGGCTTATAAACAGAACCCTTTAAGAGTCCTTCCGTTTTCTACATTTCTATGGGCACAAATAACGGTTCCGTTTTGTTCTGTTATGTATGATGGGGGAAAAAAAGTCATACATGAGTGCGCATACTAGACGCTCTCCATAACGAGAAAGAATACCTTCCAGACAACGCGTATATATATATATATTGCCCAGAGTAGCAGACTAGGTTCTCATTCTCTCGCTGTGGGACCAGAGAGTGTCATACACCAACTTTCAGGGTAATTGGAGCATATTTAATTCAGGTAGAATCAGTTCGTATCCGAATTGAATTTTTTTAAAATTTGGTGAATCGAACCCAAACCAAATTTCAAAAAATTTGCTGATCTGTGCTTAGGGGAGATATAAATACAATGCACAGATATATGAATGGACAGTACAGAGATCTTTCCAATGATCTGTCATGCTTAGACCTCGACCCATGACGGGGGGACATCCTCTGCGTCTGGAGGAAAGAAGAAGGTTTCTACACAAACATAGAAGAGGATTCTTTACGGTAAGAGCAGTGAGACTATGGAGGTGGTGATGGGGAGTTCACAAGAGAAGAGGGGTCTGGATGTATTTCTGGAGCGTAATAACATTGCAGATTATAGTTACTAGATTACTGGAGAAGGGTCACTTTTCCAGGGAGTTATTCTGATTGGCTTATTTGGAATTGAGAAGGAATTTGGGGTAACCGACGAGAGGTGATGCCTAGGCCCATCAAATTCAGTTCAGATTTCTAACAATGACATACAAGACCGTCCACAATCTGTCCCCTCCTTACTCTCCCTCCCCACGCTTAATCTTTGATCCTCACAAGACCTCCTTCCCTACTCTCCTCTTGTCTACTTCTCATACAATTGTTAACAAGATTCCCCCATACTCTGTAACCAGGGGCGGATTAAGTGCACGCCAGGCCCAGGGCTGTCTACCCGACTCGGGCCCCTCCCTCCATTTTAGTTTAAAGGGTAACTATCATAATTTTTATTTTATTTGCTAGTTTATTAGAGGTCGGCATGTATACCTGAGTCAGTCTGACGATTGTCAAAAGATCTGTAATTACCTTATAATAACGGCTTTCATTAATGTCCTCTGTCCCTTTCCACTCCTCCCTTAAAAGACAGTTGCTATGGCTTGTCTGTCTCTGGCTAAGAAGACAGAGGGGCGGTCCTCCACACTGCATGCCTGCATTAGGCTTCAGAGTGAGGAGGCGTGTCTCTCAGTAATCCAATCTGATTGGCTGGCAGGGAGCTGCTGGCTACAGCAAGTGTGTATGGGAAGTGAGGGAAAGCAGTTTTGGCCTCAGAGAACCGGCAGAGGAGCCATCTTGAGAAGGTCCTCATATTGTAAATGTTTAAACAGCCGTAACTAAGGGAAAAACTCAAGGAAAACAGTGGTATGTGAAGAAACTAAAGATTGCCTTATGCATAATGCTGCTGCTGCAGTAACATATGCTAAAATTGATTTTTTTGATGAAAACATGACAGTTACCCTTTAATTTTTTTTTTTTTCTGTATTAAGAGGCTGAGGTGCTTCATGTGTACTGTTACATATAATTTGCTGTAATTTTCATGTTCACCAGCAGGTGGCAGCAATGTATTCAGCAGGTCTTAGTTCGGGTTCATGTTTCTAAACAGGAATAGTACATTCCAGTTTAGCCCCCTCTATGGGCAGAAGTGGGCTGGCCCATGTCCTGCCTCATGGGGAGGAGAAGGAAGTTTAGTTAGTGTGCCAGCTACCCCTGCTAGGGGAAGGCTGTGCTGGTAGGAGCCCCCAAAAATAGGGATCCCAACCCAGGATCGGCTGAGGTCACAGATCTTCATCCCCAGTCTGAGCCTTCAGCCTCAGCTGGTTGACCAGCAAGCAGCACCTCCAGATCTCCAGGACAAACCATTCCCTGTGAGCAGAACTGTGAGTAACTATCCAGAGACCAGGAGAAGCCAAATTCCTCCTCAGCTAGTCAGGCCCACACAAAGCAGAAGATAGACAGAGCAGAAGATAGATACCTGCCATATTCTCCAGGCATATAGTATAGGAGCAGAAAAGATATTGATCCCTGCCATACATTGCCAGAAACCTGCTGGGACCTAAAGACTATTGCTGTATCTCGTATGGATTAAAGCTGCAACCAGTAAAGACAAGTTGAACTTTATTACAAGTCTGGATCTCATTCATTATTACCAAAATCCCTCAATTACTCCTACTAACAACACTCAATTATTGCAAGTGAGCCAGGATCCAGGAGTCCAGCCGTACCAAGGTAGGAGACACCGTTGACACTACATAGAGACATTATCCCCACTCTGGCATTCCTCACCTGGTACGTGAGTTATAACACCTTAAAGGGCCCTGTTACAGTACCTGCGCAAACTGCAATTGGCGTCACGAACAAAAATCATAGACTATTATACACAAGCTCTGACCCACTGCATAATTGGCCACCGTACCACGGTCCTGCTCATTGCACATGGGCGCCACAGCCTCTTCCTAGGCCATATGACATCATTCACATGGTCCTGGTGCAGCTCTGTCCCATCTGAGGGATTGGGTGTGAGCTGCTATCAAATGGACAGCGCTATCAAATGGACAGCGCTATCAAATGGACAGCGCTATGCTTGGTAAGGAGCAAAGAGGCTGCGGCGCTCACTGGGACATCGCGGTCTCCTCAAACAGCTGATTGGCGGTGGTGCCAGGAGTCGGACCCCCACCATCTCATAACTCTCTGAGTACAGATGTCATAGATGTTACCTGCAGTCCTATGTAACACCCCACATAACACAGTGAACTATTGTGTTATGTGGGGTGTTACATAGGACTGCATGGAACATCTACTACATAATCTGCACACAGAGAGTTATCAATGATATCTGGGCACAGCTTAGGCTACTTTGAAACTTGCATTTTTGCTAGATCCGGCAGGGTTCAGCAAAAACGCTTCCGTTACTGATAATACAACCATCTGCATCTGTTATGAACGGATCCGGTTGTATTATCTGTAACATTGTTAAGACGGATCCATCATGAACTCCATTGAAAGTCAATGGAGGGCGGATCCGTTTTCTATTGTGGCAGATTGTGGCAGAGAAAACGGATCATGCCGGATCCGTCTTGCTCCGTATCCTAGAACGGAAAGCAAACTACAACATGTTGCGGTTTGCTCTCCGGTATGGGAACGCAACAAAACGGAACGGAAGGCATTCTGGAGCCTTCCGTTCTGTTCAGTTCAGTTTTGTCCCCATTGACAATGAAATGGGACAAAACTGAAGCGTTTTTTTCCTGTATTAAGCACCTATGACGGATCTCAATACCGGAAAACTAAAACGCTAGTGTGAAAGTAGCCTAACATAGGACTGCAGGTGACAAATTAAAATTTTTGCTGCCAAATTTAAAATACGTATGATTATTATAAAAAAGACTTGAGGAGAAGATGAGACGCAGGTCACAGTAGTGAGCAGCTCTACATGTAGGAGAATACAGCAGCACATACCTCTTACATCCAGGGACATCTCCTGTCATGTAGACCTTCTCTTTCCTCTTCTCCTCCGTTAGACCAAGACCGCCATGACTAATTCTTTCAGCCGCATCTCATCTCTACAGAGTCTGTTACACAGACACGTTAGATTTCTCTTAATTGGGGTCATTTATCAAACTGGTGTAAATTAGAACTGGCTAAGTTGTCCATAGCAACCAGACTCCTACTTTCATTTTCCAAAGAAGCTGTCAAAAATTAAAAGGTGGAATCTGTTGCTACTTTACACCAGTTTGATAAATTATCCGAAAGGTCCCTATAGTGTCTTCAGCATCTATAATGTCCCCTAGAGTGCCCCCAGTAATAATAACATCCTATATTTTGCTCCAGGTAATAATGCCTGAATAGTGTCCGCAAAAATAATGTCCCCTAATATCAACGAACCCACACTGCCCCCATATAGTAATTTCCCCCACACTGCCCCATATAGTAATTTCCCCCACACTGCCCCATATAGTAATTTCCCCCACACTGCCCCCATATAGTAATTTCCTCCACACTGCCCCCATATAGTAATTTCCCCCACACTGCCCCATATAGTAATTTCCCCCACACTGCCCCCATATAGTAATTTCCCCCACACTGCCCCCATATAGTAATTTCCCCCACACTGCCCCATATAGTAATTTCCCCCACACATTGCCCCATATAGTAATTTCCCCCACACTGCTCCATATAGTAATTTCCCCCACACTGCCCCATATAGTAATTTCCCCCACACTGCCCCATATAGTAATTTCCCCCACACATTGCCCCATATAGTAATTTCCCCCACACTGCTCCATATAGTAATTTCCCCCACACTGCCCCATATAGTAATTTCCCCCACACTGCCCCATATAGTAATTCCCCCCACACTGCCCCCATATAGTAATTTCCGCCACACTGCCCCCATATAGTAATTTCCCCCACACTGCCCCATATAGTAATTTCCCCCACACTGCCCCATATAGTAATTTCCCCCACACTGCCCCCATATAGTAATTTCCCCCACACTGCCCCATATAGTAATTTCCCCCACACTGCCCCATATAGTAATTTCCCCCACACTGCCCCCATATAGTAATTTCCCCCACACTGCCCCCATATAGTAATTTCCCCCACACTGCCCCATATAGTAATTTCCCCCACACATTGCCCCATATAGTAATTTCCCCCACACTGCTCCATATAGTAATTTCCCTCACACTGCCCCATATAGTAATTTCCCCCACACTGCCCCATATAGTAATTTCCCCCACACTGCCCCATATAGTAATTTCCCCCACACATTGCCCCATATAGTAATTTCCCCCACACTGCTCCATATAGTAATTTCCCCCACACTGCCCCATATAGTAATTTCCCCCACACTGCCCCATATAGTAATTTCCCCCACACTGCCCCATATAGTAATTTCCCCCACACTGCCCCATATAGTAATCTCCCCCACACTGCTCCATATAGTAATCTCCCCCACACTGCCCCATATAGTAATTTCCCCCACACTGCTCCATATAGTAATTTCCCCCACACTGCTCCCATATAGTAATTTCCGCCACACTGCCCCCATATAGTAATTTCCCCCACACTGCCCCATATAGTCATTTCCCCCACACTGCCCCATATAGTAATTTCCCCCACACTGCTCCATATAGTAATTTCCCCCACACTGCCCCCATATAGTAATTTCCGCCACACTGCCCCATATAGTAATTTCCGCCACACTGCCCCATATAGTAATTTCCCCCACACTGCCCCATATAGTAATTTCCGCCACACTGCCCCCATATAGTAATTTCCGCCACACTGCCCCCATATAGTAATTTCCCCCACACTGCCCCATATAGTAATTTCCCCCACAATGCCCCATATAGTAATTTCCCCCACAATGCCCCATATAGTAATTTCCCCCACAATGCCCCATATAGTAATTTCCCCCACACTGCCCCATATAGTAATTTCCCCCACACTGCTCCATATAGTAATTTCCCCCACACTGCCCCCATATAGTAATTTCCGCCACACTGCCCCCATATAGTAATTTCCCCCACACTGCCCCATATAGTAATTTCCCCCACAATGCCCCATATAGTAATTTCCCCCACAATGCCCCATATAGTAATTTCCCCCACAATGCCCCATATAGTAATTTCCCCCACACTGCCCCATATAGTAATTTCCCCCACACTGCCCCATATAGTAATTTCCCCCACACTGCCCCATATAGTAATTTCCCCCACAATGCCCCATATAGTAATTTCCCCCACACTGCCCCATATAGTAATTTCCCCCACACTGCCCCATATAGTAATTTCCCCCACACTGCCCCCTTATAGTAATTTCCCCACACTGCTCCCATATAGTAATTTCCCCCACACTGCTCCATATAGTAATTTCCCCCACACTGCCCCCATATAGTAATTTCCCCACACTGCTCCCATATAGTAATTTCCCCCACACTGCCCCATATAGTAATTTCCCCCACACTGCCCCATATAGTAATTTCCCCCACACTGCCCCATATAGTAATTTCCCCCACACTGCCCCATATAGTAATTTCCCCCACACTGCCCCCATATAGTAATTTCCCCCACAGTGCCCCCATATAGTAATTTCCCCCACACTGCCCCATATAGTAATTTCCCCCACAGTGCCCCCATATAGTAATTTCCCCCACACTGCCCCATATAGTAATTTCCCTCACACTGCTCCATATAGTAATTTCCCCCACACTGCCCCCATATAGTAATTTCCCCCACAGTGCCCCCATATAGTAATTTCCCCCACACTGCCCCCATATAGTAATTTCCCTCACACTGCCCCATATAGTAATTTCCCCCACACTGCTCCATATAGTAATTTCCCTCACACTGCCCCCATATAGTAATTTCCCCGACACTGCCCCATGAAGTAATTTCCCCCACACTGCCCTCCCATGAAATAATTTGCCCCCATGTCCTCCTCTGCCCCCCAAAGTTAGGAAACAGAAAAAAAATAAAAATAAAATAAAAGCTAATACTTACCTGTGTCCGGGATGGTGAGGCAGGCAGCATGCGCGCAATCTTCATGGTCCTGCATCCCAGCACAGGCGCGCGATAATGTCATCACGCACGCCTACGCCTGGATAATCCTACCACATAGGCCTCAGGCTGTGATTGGCAGCGGGGCAGGGAGCTATGCGTTCCCGTGCCCCGCCGCAGTATGTTGGCGTTCGGGTCGGTGTTGGGCCCCCTAGCGATGCCAGGCCCAGGGCTGCTGACCTGAAAGCCCCTATGTTAATCCGCCCCTGCCTGTAACTCGCTAGCCCAGCTGTACCCCAACATCCAAACCTTCAAAAGCAACCAAAAAACCAACTCTTCAGGAAAGCTCTGCACCCTACAATAACCCTGCTGCCACCGCAGAACCATCTAAACAGTTTCTACCCTTACCTACTGTCTCCTTCCTCCTTCCTTTGTAGATTGGGACCCCTCGGGGGAGGGTCCTTTCCCATTTGCACCACTTTATCACTCTTTTTTGCTTTATATTACATGTGTATATCCCGTTTCATATGCACAGCACCTGAAATGAATGGTACTTTATAATAAAGTATAATTATAATACGCCTGCATAGCTACATGGCG
This sequence comes from Bufo bufo, assembly GCF_905171765.1. NCBI lineage: Eukaryota > Metazoa > Chordata > Amphibia > Anura > Bufonidae > Bufo > Bufo bufo. Next base: position 38,079,631 of record NC_053389.1, on the reverse strand, counting down.
GCAGAGGTAACAATCACACTCGAGCCCTAGTACCTGCAGGACGCCCTCTATCACATAAGACGACAGCAGTAAAAGGATTAACTCATACGTACGGTAGGTGGGAGTCTTGTCACAAATCCTGTACATGTGATACTTCTATGTACCTGGGGTGGACTACGGGACCCCAAGATATTGGAGTCCAGGGAAAAGTAGTACCACAGATTCAAAGAGAGTTTTACTCTTTATTTTATTAATTTCCTTTTTACTTTATTTTTATTATTATTATGCAGTTATGATAGAGTCTAGTACAGACTTACCAGCTGTGCTGCCCTCTGCCTGGCTGGTGATGGTAACGGAGGCTGCAGGAAAGTAACAGTGATGTTCAGCAGAGCAAACAGTAATACATACAAAGTAGTTATTATATATACTGTATCATCACCTCTATAGTCACTGCCCGGATAATGCTGCTGTGCACATGCAGGGGGAGAAACTGGAGGAAGGGAGTAATAGTTGTAGCACTTATAGGAGTGATGGTGCGCCATGGTGGCTGTCCTCCCTCCAATGCTCTCTCGCTTGGAGGGCGCACTCATCCTTCCTCCAGGGCACACCCTGGGGTTTTAGGGTCCCCTGCCTGCTGGTGGCTGAGCTGCCCCTGCTGATGGATGGTTGGCAGGATGCAAGGCAGCAAAGTGTGGTGGATGGTGAGCCGGTGAATGTTAGTGAAGTCAATGGTCAGGCCTGTTTGATACAATAGATAAAGTCTATCTTTACTGAGTAGATCATGGGAGGAGTAGTTGATATAGCAGCAAAAAGTACAGTTTTGAAGTACAGTATGTTATAGAGTAGGCTCCACCCAGCAGTGATGTACAGGCAATGATGGTAGTAGTATTCCTTCCTCTATCTCACTTTGCAATATTCCCAAATATTAATTCTTCCTGCAGTTCCCAGGCTGCCAGGTGCAAATCTTAGATCCTGATGGACAGTCTGTCTCAAAGTGTGGTGGAAGCCAAAGGTGACTAACCCTTTCCACAAGCAGTAAAGTCTTATTGCCATAAAGGTGAAATGCCTTACTCTCTGAACTCTGTGCTCGTTGATAGCTCTAAACCTTCTTTGGATGTCTGTTCTCTTTCCCTCAGGGGTAGTCTCTCAGGTTGTTCTCTGGCAGCTTTTCCATCTCAGGGGTGGTGTTTACCGGATGAGACTTCTCTTTGGGCCTACTTGGTAGGAGCTCATATATGTGGGTCTTGCCCCTAACTTTTCTGAGCTAAGGCTCACAGTAACCAGGGGGTGGGACCAGCCCATCACCCTGGACACTGTGCTAAGACAGTGTTAACTGTTTGTTGTCCATGCTGCATCCTGCTCCAATATGCGCAATATACTGCAAATTGCAAGAAAAATATCTTTCTTTGCAATTTATGCCTTTACTTTTTTTTTATTGTGGAAGTGTACTGTAAGTACAGCAACTTGTTCAAAGCCACCGTGAGGGAGAAGTGCGGTTTTTGGTTGCATTATATTATCTAAAATACACACCTCACATCTAGATGCTTATGTCAGAGTCAGCTAGCAAAGTGCAGGTTGAGAAGGATTGCTTTAAAGAGTTGCTTTTCGGCCTATCATCTACCTGTGCAGCCGTGAGACTATAACATCTGTGAAAGTGCCCTTTGTGAACAACTGCTGGTCCTCTGCAAGATAAGAACTGTCCTGATCTGTTTGCATTTGAATTCTTCAGTTTAGAACTGTTTTGCTTCACAACCATCTCATCACTGCTTCCTGCACTACTATCACACTACAAAGTGTTATCATCCCAACAAACGGGACGCGGCCTTACGCCTCAAAACCTGCACCACCAAGGGCACCTCAACCGTCACCAGGCAGGAGAACCCCAGAACCGGAATGTGCTCCAGAGACAAGACCAGGTGCGCCCTTCCTATCACTGCACACCGGCCCAGGAAGCTTCAGAACTGTAAGTACAACTACTACTACTACACCCATCTGGCCATTCACTCATGCACACACCACTGTGGCCTGGCCGCTGCATCCATGCTGAACTATTGTGGCACACATAGTGCTTAAAAAATAAGTGCTTTTAACATTAAATCACATTTGACACACTGCTGGGTCTCTGGATCTGGCACTGCCAGATGTTACTGGAATGCCCGTTGGCCTGCTGTGTCCAGCGGTTTTTGTCCAGACAAATCCATGGATATTGGTTGGGTAGCAGCCGGATCTCTGCCAGACCCCATTATAGTCAATAGTGCCAGTGGGCATTCCGGTACCATCTGGAAAGGCTACTTTCACACTTGCGGTAGCCTTTTCCGGCAGGCTGTTCCGGCGGAGGAACAGCCTGTCGGATCCATGCTACCATAAGCTCTGCTCCGACCCATTTACTTTAATAGGGGTGGGCCTAGGGTGGCCACTGGCTTCACCCCAGAAATCCGGTCCTCACCGGCCACACCCACCTCTGTGAAGCCACGCCCCCATCGTCAGCCCCGGGGGTGGGGGGGCTTATACGGGGGGAGGAGAGAGAACTTTCCTAATGGAAGGTGAGCTGGGGGAAGCCGGGGTGCTTCTTTCTCCCTCAGTCAGCCACAGGAAGCCATGTCTGCGGCTCTAGTGACTGCCTGGGGGTGAGAGAAGCGTCAGTCAGTTGCTGCAGCTCACTCTCAGACAGTGCAGTGCTGCTGTCTGAGCGTGAGCTACTGAAAGGGTGGGCATCCCTGTGTCCGTCCAGGCCCTGCGCCGGACGGAGGACAGGGAGCCAGAAAACCGGACTGTCCAACCTAAAACCGGACGTCTGACCTCCCTCCCCCGGGCCGAAGGTCCGGCCGCAGCGCGGCAAACAAGCCGAGAGCGCAGCGTGCTGTAGTTTTTGTCCGCCTGCCTCTTGGCATGTTTGCCATGCTGCGGCCGGACCTCCGGCCCACCACCATTATAGTGAATGGGGCCGGAGTGGACATCCAGCGGCACGGTGGGCTTACGGTAGCACGGATCCAGCAGGCTGTTCCCCAGCCGGAAAAGGCTACCACAAGTGTGAAAGTAGCCTAATGCTGGAACCAGAGAGCACCAGCAGGCTGTTCTCTGCCAGAACTACTGCCAGTGATCCACTCGGCCACCACACACACATGGATGTTTTTCTGTGCTACAGCTACAATCCAGGGTGATTCAAAAACAATGGTGCAAGATTATAGCCTCGGGATTCATAACTGTGAGAGCTTAACACAAATTTATCGGGAGATGGTGGAGGAGAACGCAACATTGGTGAATTGTTTATCCAACGTATCGGGTGAGTTTCATTTAGGTATCGGCAAACATCTAACTGGAGATGAGGATGAGCACTGTCCTGAGGATAGACCACATCTGGCATATCTGTCACGACAGGTGGGTAAGCCTGGAAACAACCAAACACAGGGAAAACCAACAGAACAAAGGACTAGGCCCAAAAGCTAGACTGCTGTGCCCATGTGCATACCCCTAGGGTGGATATGCACATGCCCTCGTGCCTAAATCTGAACACCCTGGGCAAACCCTAATCAGCAGGGAAAAGGGAAGAGGCAACCTGCTTCTTCCAACCAGGAGGAAACAAGCGTCTCCCTAGAGACCTAAATAACACACACACAAAGGGAAAGGAAGGAGAGGACTTATTTTGAGAAGAGCTGGAGCAGACGATCCACCACAAATCAAGAGCTTTTAGAAAAGAACTATAACCCATACAGGCCACTGGGGGAAGGAGGGATAAATAGCCTCACTAACGATGAAACCCAGTACACCTGAGGGAAGGTGGATCCAGCTCAAACTCAAATCAAAACAAACCAAGAAGTCAGACATATGCAGCCAGTCTGACAGATCTCAACACATTCACAGGGCAAGGCGTGACAATATCTTCCTCTTTCCAGGTAGGAGCACCCGGTATCCTCGGCAAAAAAGAAGGGAGCATAGACGTTGCATCTGCTTATTGCACAGAACACGTTTACTTTGGGCGTGTCCCTAAATATGTCTAAAAGAAAACTGACCTTGTTGACCGTAGTAAAAAATCTATACATTTCATACTTAACATTTCAGTTGGTAAAATCTGATCATAGAAGCACCGCTCCCGAGAATGCCCAGACCTGCCTGGACACACCCACTTATGGGTGGGGTTTGTTATAGCCACGCCCATTTTCAGAGCGGAACAGCGTGAATTAGCCGGGACTGTCTCTGAAAATCATATGATGCCTGATTTTCATTTTTTGCATTAATCCCGGGATCACCCCTTTATCTATAGGCCTTTACTTTTGCACCGTCCTTTTTGAATCGCCTTGTCTATTGTAGCCCCACAAATTAAAGGGCCGAGTGAGCACATCGGTGAATGGAGGGTGGCCGCGCACATTCACTTCAGGGGTCCCATTCTGACCTTCCTGGCGATATGCCGTCAGCGCCCCAGACTTTTTTTTTATCCTTATTTACTGTGCTTTTTCCTATTAGGCTACTTTCACACTGGCGTTTCTGGGTCCGTTTTGTGAGATCCATTCAGGGCCCTCACAAGCGGCCCAAAACGGATCAGTTTTGCCCTAATGCATTCTGAATGGATAAGGATCCGCTCAGAATGCATCAGTTTGCCTCCGATCAGCCTCCATACCGCTCTGGAGGCTGCCTGCAGCGTTTTGATGTCCGTCTGACGAAACTGAGCCAAACGGATCCGTCCTGGCGCACAATGTAAGTCAATGGGGACGGATCCGTTTTCACTGACACAATATGGTGCAATTGAAAACGGATCCGCCTCCCATTGGCTTTCAGTGTAAGTCAAAACGGATCCGTTTGCATTATCATGAACAAAAAAATATATAAAAAACTGAACGGATACAAGCGTTTGCATTATAGGTGGGGATCCTAACGCAGGTGTGAAAGTAGCCTTATTCGTGTTTGAAAATAAAATAAAACAATGGAAATTCATAGCAAATTTTCAGTTTTAGGCCTCTTTCACACTACAGTATGTCCATTTCAGTGTTTTGCGTTCCGTTTTTAACGGATCCGTTGTTCCGTTTTTTGGTTCCGTTGTGTTTCCGTTTCCGTTCCGTTGTTCCGTTCCGTTTTTCCGTATGGCATATACAGTATACAGTAATTACATTGGAAAAATTGGGCTGGCCATAACATTTTCAATAGATGGTTCAGAAAAAACGGAACGGAAACGGAAGACATACGGATGCATTTCCGTATGTAATCCGTTTTTTTTGCGGACCCATTGACTTGCATGGAGCCACGGACCGTGATTTGCGGACAAACATAGGACATGTTCTATCTTTCCACGGAACGGAAAAACGGAAATACGGAAACAGAATGCATACGGAACACATTCCGTTTTTTTGCGGACCCATTGAAATGAATGGTTCCGTATACGGACCGTATACGGAACGCAAAAAACGGACCGCAAAACGGAAAAAAAAAAACGGTAGTGTGAAAGAGGCCTTAAGGTGTAAATTTATTTTAAAAAATGTCTTCTTACCTGGAGTTACGGGGAGGATGAGTATAAGGAGCAGGAGGCCGGGGATGTTCTGAGGAGGAAAAAGAGAATTACACCAATAATCTAAATATGGGGCAGATTTTCCCTACACGCTCCCTACTGATAACCAGAGGTAGTGCGGCACAAGGAGGGGCGGGGCTAGCGCAGGAGAAGCCCCGCCTTTTATTAACGTTGGAGCTGCATGCAGTAAATTCAGTCATTTACTGTAATATACACTCATGTTCTTTACTGTTTTTCGCTGTTTTTTAATTACATTTCTCAACCTGTGTAAAACCAGAACCTGTCAACTATGTGGAAACCATCAGCAAGGAAATGAGAGGCTGTTGAGAAATCTGGTTGCGGTGCGTGAAGCAGATCCTGGTAGACGTCTTGATGGAGACGGAGATGCGTCGTTGTTACATTGCCGGATCCACAGTGCCATGGTTTAAATGTGAACGTGGCCCAATACATGGACATCCAGCCTGATGAAAGGGTTACTGATCTCAGCATTTAAAACTCTAATCATTTCATCACAAAAGTACTGCAATTTGCCAATTGACAACATCAATTCCTCACCTTTTTCAATACCTCTGCTTGCTGACGTTTATTTCTAGAGGTTGAAAAAGCGTCCTGGTCATGTGATGGGCTCATAGCCAACCAAGCACCTATGTGACCGTCACATGACCAGGACGAATTTCATCCCCTGGAAGTAAACAGTGAAGGATCCCATTCATTGACTGCAAGCAGTGATCTTGAAAATGATGATTATTACAAATACAACCCCTGTGGCAAAGTCTTTCTAATACCTCTCTATTGCAGAATGGAGTTGCTTTTCTACCACTGGCCACAGGGGGCACTGTACCTGTGCTACATGTCATTTAAAGGAAAACTCCAGATGACAGTGCAACATGGTGTTAGGTGTAGTGCAGGATCTGAGGGGGCGGTGCATGACACAGGGATTCAAACAACACCAAGGAGGGGCCCCTGTCTCCTCTCCTGGCCCTCAGGGCCTGCAGTGCATCAGCTTTATCTCAAGTGCTCTCTATATAACCTGCCATTGGGTTTGGGCCCCTTGACTTGAGGCATCAATGCCATAAAAATACCTCCTAGGAGGCCAGAGCATCCCGGTGGACTCCCCCTGAGGTGGTCACGTGGTACAGTCCACCGCAGCTCTGTCACATTTCTAAAGTGTCAGGGGGCTCAATAAAAGGCCATACAGTGGGGGGGGGGGGGATTTGCTCCATCCAGTTCTAAGACGCCATCTACACTGGAGTGAAAGCAGGTGGCAGCAATGGAACAATGGAAGATTAGAATGTTAGAAATGTAACAACATGTAATGTATCAATGTGAGATCATAATGTAACGTAACAATGTAACATATTGTAATATAACATAATGCTTCCTAAAAACCCATCTTTTTAGGGTGGTCTATCTCATCTCCTCCATACACCGCCCCACCCCACTTTAGCATCTTTCCTCTGAACCTGATCCATCAGTATCCGCCACACCCCAGGCACTCAGAAGCACTACAGATACCAGCTGCTGACGGCTCATGTGGCCTTATATCTAGCTGGACCACTGTGCAAAACAAGCACTTGTTACTTTCTGTGTCACCCCTATCTTCTCATAGATTGTAAGCTCTTGTGAGCACGGACCTCATTCCTCTTGTTTTAATTGTTGACCTGTTATTTATGACTCTGCACACGAACCCCCTGATTGTAAAGCGCTGCGGAGTAGGTTTAGCGCTATATAAATAAAGATTAATATTATTCTTATTAGATTATAGACAAATGTAACAATGTAATGTAACAATGTAATGTATTAGTGTAATGTATCAGTGTAATGTATTAGTGTAATGTATCAGTGTAATGTATCAGTGTAATGTAACAATGTAATGTAACAATGTAATGTATTAGTGTAATGTAACAATGTAATGTATTAGTGTAATGTAACAATGTAATGTAACAATGTAATGTAACAGTGTAATGTATTAGTGTAATGTATCAGTGTAATGTATTAGTGTAATGTATTAGTGTAATGTAACAATGTAATGTAACAGTGTAATGTATTAGTGTAATGTATCAGTGTAATGTAACAAATGAAGAATGTTTCAGTCTATATCTGTTGTGTTTCTGGAGTCGCCATCCGGCGCAGTCTTACCTCGCGGACGCCCGGATTTCGCTTACAGTTGATCATAATGAATAAGTCCAGACGAGCCGGGTCCCTGAGTAACCTGAGAGCCGCTGAGTAGTGGGGCGATGGCGGCCGGGGGATGAGAAGAAACAGCTCTGAACACGTGAAACTTGTGCCTCCGACATGAGAGGAAGTACCACCGTGTGCAATTTCCTCCACTCACCACATCCTCTAATGACTAAGCCCATGTACTGGTTGGAAGGTAGGACATAATGTGAGCGAGAGGAGGAACACTGCACGGCAGCCAGCACTACACCCAAAAGCCATACAAACAGGAAAAACGCCTCCGGGAAGAGTGTACCAGTGTATCTAAGCCTGTCATATGTGATACTGTCTGCTGAGCTGTGTATCCAAGTCTATCATGTGTGATACTGTGTACAGAGCAGGTGTATTTCTAAGCCTTTAATGGGGGATACTGTGTTCTAAGCTTCTGTATCTAAGCCTATCCTGTGTGATACTGTCTGTTGAGCTGTGTATCTAATCCTATCATGTGTGATACTGTCTGCTGAGGTGTGTATCTAATCCTATCATGTGTGATACTGTCTGCCTAGGTGTACATGTAAGTCTATCATCTGTGATACTGTCTGCTGAGCTGTGTATCTAATCCTCTCTTGTGTGATACTGTCTGCTGAGCTGTGTATCTAATCCTATCCTGTGTGATACTGTCTGCTGAGCTGTGTATCTAATCCTATCCTGTGTGATACTGTCTGCTGTGCTGCTGTATCTAATCCTATCCTGTGTGATACTGTCTGCTGAGCTGTGTATCTAATCCTATCCTGTGTGGTACTGTCTGCTGAGCTGTGTATCTAATCCTATCATGTGTGATACTGCCTGCTGAGCTGTGTATCTAATCCTATCATGTGTGATACTGTCTGCTGAGCTGTGTATCTAATCCAATCATGTGTGATACTGTCTGCTGAGCTGTGTATCTAATCCAATCATGTGTGATACTGTCTGCTGAGCTGTGTATCTAATCCAATCATGTGTGATACTGTCTGCTGAGCTGTGTATCTAATCCTATCATGTGTGATACTGTCTGCTGAGGTGTGTATCTAATCCTATCATGTGTGATACTGTCTGCTGAGCTGTGTATCTAATCCTATCATGTGTGATACTGTCTGCGAGGCTGTGTATCTAATCCTATCCTGTGTGATACTGTCTGCTGAGGTGTACATGTAAGTCTGTCATGTGTGATACTGTCTGCTGAGCTGTGTATCTAATCTTATCATGTGTGATACTGTCTGCTGAGCTGTGTATCTAATCATATCATGTGTGATACTGTCTGCTGAGCTGTGTATCTAATCCTATCATGTGTGATACTGTCTGCTGAGCTGTGTATCTAATCTTATCATGTGTGATACTGCCTGCTGAGCTGTGTATCTAATCATATCATGTGTGATACTGTCTGCTGAGCTGCTGTATCTAATCCTATCATGTGTGATACTGTCTGCTGAGCTGCTGTATCTAATCCTATCATGTGTGATACTGCCTGCTGAGCTGTGTATCTAATCCTATCATGTGCGATACTGTCTGCTGAGCTGTGTATCTAATCCTATCATGTGTGATACTGTCTGCTGAGCTGTGTATCTAATCCTATCATGTGTGATACTGTCTGCTGAGCTGTGTATCTAATCCTATCATGTGTGATACTGTCTGCTGAGCTGTGTATCTAATCCTATCATGTGTGATACTGTCTGCTGAGCTGTGTATCTAATCCTATCATGTGTGATACTGTCTGCTGAGCTGTGTATCTAATCCTATCATGTGTGATACTGCCTGCTGAGCTGTGTATCTAATCCTATCATGTGTGATACTGTCTGCTGAACTGTGTATCTAATCCTATCATGTGTGATACTGTCTGCTGAGCTGTGTATCTAATCCTATCATGTGTGATACTGTCTGCTGAGCTGTGTATCTAATCCTATCATGTGTGATACTGTCTGCTGAGCTGTGTATCTAATCCTATCATGTGTGATACTGTCTGCTGAGCTGTGTATCTAATCCTATCATGTGTGATACTGTCTGCTGAGCTGTGTATCTAATCCTATCATGTGTGATACTGCCTGCTGAGCTGTGTATCTAATCCTATCATGTGTGATACTGTCTGCTGAGCTGTGTATCTAATCCTATCATGTGTGATACTGCATGCTGAGCTGTGTATCTAATCCTATCCTGTGTGATACTGTCTGCTGAGCTGTGTATCTAATCCTATCATGTGTGATACTGTCTGCTGAGCTGTGTATCTAATCCTATCATGTGTGATACTGTCTGCTAAGCTGTGTATCTAATCCTATCATGTGTGATACTGCCTGCTGAGCTGTGTATCTAATCCTATCATGTGTGATACTGTCTGCTGAACTGTGTATCTAATCCTATCATGTGTGATACTGTCTGCTGAGCTGTGTATCTAATCCTATCATGTGTGATACTGTCTGCTGAGCTGTGTATCTAATCCTATCATGTGTGATACTGTCTGCTGAGCTGTGTATCTAATCCTATCATGTGTGATACTGTCTGCTGAGCTGTGTATCTAATCCTATCATGTGTGATACTGTCTGCTGAGCTGTGTATCTAATCCTATCATGTGTGATACTGCCTGCTGAGCTGTGTATCTAATCCTATCATGTGTGATACTGTCTGCTGAGCTGTGTATCTAATCCTATCATGTGTGATACTGCATGCTGAGCTGTGTATCTTATCCTATCCTGTGTGATACTGTCTGCTGAGCTGTGTATCTAATCCTATCATGTGTGATACTGTCTGCTGAGCTGTGTATCTAATCCTATCATGTGTGATACTGTCTGCTAAGCTGTGTATCTAATCCTATCATGTGTGATACTGCCTGCTGAGCTGTGTATCTAATCCTATCATGTGTGATACTGTCTGCTGAACTGTGTATCTAATCCTATCATGTGTGATACTGTCTGCTGAGCTGTGTATCTAATCCTATCATGTGTGATACTGTCTGCTGAGCTGTGTATCTAATCCTATCATGTGTGATACTGTCTGCTGAGCTGTGTATCTAATCCTATCATGTGTGATACTGTCTGCTGAGCTGTGTGTCTAATCCTATCATGTGTGATACTGTCTGCTGAGCTGTGTATCTAATCCTATCATGTGTGATACTGCCTGCTGAGCTGTGTATCTAATCCTATCATGTGTGATACTGTCTGCTGAGCTGTGTATCTAATCCTATCATGTGTGATACTGCCTGCTGAGCTGTGTATCTAATCCTATCCTGTGTGATACTGTCTGCTGAGCTGTGTATCTAATCCTATCATGTGTGATACTGTCTGCTGAGCTGTGTATCTAATCCTATCATGTGTGATACTGCCTGCTGAGCTGTGTATCTAATCCTATCATGTGTGATACTGTCTGCTGAGCTGTGTATCTAATCCTATCATGTGTGATACTGCCTGCTGAGCTGTGTATCTAATCCTATCATGTGTGATACTGCCTGCTGAGCTGTGTATCTAATCCTATCATGTGTGATACTGTCTGCTGAGCTGTGTATCTAATCCTATCATGTGTGATACTGTCTGCTGAGCTGTGTATCTAATCCTATCATGTGTGATACTGTCTGCTGAGCTGTGTATCTAATCCTATCATGTGTGATACTGTCTGCTGAGCTGTGTATCTAATCCTATCATGTGTGATACTGTCTGCTGAGCTGTGTATCTAATCCTATCATGTGTGATACTGCCTGCTGAGCCAGTGTATCTAAGACTTTTATGTTTGATAAGCGGCTTATTTATGAAATAAAGTAAGTGAGAAGAAGCTGTCGCGTGCTGCTTACCATCTTTAATGCACGACCGTGAGGCTGACCTCAACTTCTACAATACTATAGGCGATCCCGGCTGGTGGGGAATATCTTTGCCACGGGTGTCTTGAGCTTATCCTGGTGGCAATTTTTTCCCCAGTGAAGTGAGTGGAGACACATTTATATTTATTTTATATATTTCATTCAATAATATGTTTCATCATATTTTACTATATATCCACCTATCTACCTAGATCATTTTTAAACAATTAGTTCTAAACAATACCTTGATTCATGTCTAGGATTGGCGCTCACCAGTCGTCATTTTGTTACTTTTAACTTTTATTTGACCCTGCTGGAGAAAAGCATCCCCGCAGCCCGATGCTGCCACCGCCATGTTTCACGGTGGGGATAGTGTGTTCATGGTGATGTGCAGTGTTCATTTTCTGCCAACCACACGTAGTGTTTTAGATTTCGGACAAAAAGTTTAACTTTGGTCTCATCCAACCAAAGCACCTTCTTCCACATGTTTGCTGTGTCCCCTACATGGCTTATGGCAAACGGGACTTCTTATGGCTTGCTTTCACAAATGGCTTTCTTCTTGCCACTCTTCCATAAAGGCCAGATTTGTGGAGGACACGACTAAGGCTACGTCTACACGACGACATTCGAGATGGATTTTTCTGCGACTGTTGCGTCGCAGTCGCAGCATGTCGCATGTTGCAGTGCGACACCATAGACTGCCATTATAAAAATTGTCGCACGACATTGGTGCAACAAAATGTCGCGCGACAAATGTCGTCGTGTAGACGTAGCCTTAGTCGTGTCCTCCACAAATCTGGCCTTTATGGAAGAGTGGCAAGAAGAAAGCCATTTGTGAAAGCAACTTCTGGGTCTCCAAATTGTCCACGTGGCCAGAGCTAGCCTTTTATGCCTTGGAGGTGCTGGCCTGCCCGGCGGCCAGCGTTTTGTCTGAACGTGTATTTAGCACGGCAGGGGGCGTCATTACAGACAAACGCAGCCGCCTGACTACAGCCAATGTGGACAAGCTGACGTTCATAAAAATGAACCAGGCATGGATCCCACAGGACCTGTCCATCCCTTGTGCAGATTAGATATTAACTACCTCCCCTTAACAATATATTATTCTACTCCAGGGCACTTCCTCATTCAATACTATTTTTAATTTCATTTTACCATTATATTGTGGGGCAACCCAAAGTTGAATGAACCTCTCCTCTGTCTGGGTGCCGGGGCCTAAATGTGTGACAGTGGCCTGTTCCAGTGGTGGGTGACGTGAAGCCTGATTCTCTGCTATGACATGAATACAGATTCTGCGCTGACATAAGGCCAGATTCTCTGTTACGGGACCGCTCTCCTCTGTCTGGGTGCCGGGGCCTAAATGTGTGACAGTGGCCTGTTCCAGTGGTGGGTGACGTGAAGCCTGATTCTCTGCTATGACATGAATACAGATTCTGCGCTGACATAAGGCCAGATTCTCTGTTACGGGACCTCTCTCCTCTGCCTGGGTGCCTGGGCCTAAATGTGTGACAGTGGCCTGTTCCAGTGGTGGCTGACAAGAAGCCTGATTCTCTGCTATGACATGAAGACAGATTCTGCGCTGACATAAGGCCAGATTCTCTGTTACGGGACCGCTCCCCTCTGTCTGGGTGCCGGGGCCTAAATGTGTGACAGTGGCCTGTTCCAGTGGTGGGTGACGTGAAGCCTGATTCTCTGCTATGACATGAATACAGATTCTGCGCTGACATAAGGCCAGATTCTCTGTTACGGGACCTCTCTCCTCTGCCTGGGTGCCTGGGCCTAAATGTGTGACAGTGGCCTGTTCCAGTGGTGGGTGACGTGAAGCCTGATTCTCTGCTATGACATTAAGACAGATTCTGTGCTGTCATAAGGCCAGATTCTCTGTTACGGGACCTCTCTCCTCTGCCTGGGTGCCTGGGCCTAAATGTGTGACAGTGGCCTGTTCCAGTGGTGGGTGACGTGATGCCTGATTCTCTGCTATGACATGAATACAGATTCTGTGCTGACATAAGGCCAGATTCTCTGTTACAGGACCTCTCTCCTCTGTCTGGGTGCCGGGGCCTAAATGTGTGACAGTGGCCTGTTCCAGTGGTGGGTGACGTAAAGCTTGATTTTCTGCTATGACATGAAGACAGATTCTGCGCTGACATAAGGCCAGATTCTCTGTTACGGGACCGCTCTCCTCTGTCTGGGTGCCGGGGCCTAAATGTGTGACAGTGGCCTGTTCCAGTGGTGGGTGACGTGAAGCCTGATTCTCTGCTATGACATGAATACAGATTCTGCGCTGACATAAGGCCAGATTCTCTGTTACGGGACCTCTCTCCTCTGCCTGGGTGCCTGGGCCTAAATGTGTGACAGTGGCCTGTTCCAGTGGTGGCTGACGTGAAGCCTGATTCTCTGCTATGACATGAAGACAGATTCTGCGCTGACATAAGGCCAGATTCTCTGTTACGGGACCGCTCTCCTCTGTCTGGGTGCCGGGGCCTAAATGTGTGACAGTGGCCTGTTCCAGTGGTGGGTGACGTGAAGCCTGATTCTCTGCTATGACATGAATACAGATTCTGCGCTGACATAAGGCCAGATTCTCTGTTACGGGACCTCTCTCCTCTGCCTGGGTGCCTGGGCCTAAATGTGTGACAGTGGCCTGTTCCAGTGGTGGGTGACGTGAAGCCTGATTCTCTGCTATGACATTAAGACAGATTCTGTGCTGTCATAAGGCCAGATTCTCTGTTACGGGACCTCTCTCCTCTGCCTGGGTGCCTGGGCCTAAATGTGTGACAGTGGCCTGTTCCAGTGGTGGGTGACGTGATGCCTGATTCTCTGCTATGACATGAAGACAGATTCTGTGCTGACATAAGGCCAGATTCTCTGTTACAGGACCTCTCTCCTCTGTCTGGGTGCCGGGGCCTAAATGTGTGACAGTGGCCTGTTCCAGTGGTGGGTGACGTGAAGCCTGATTCTCTGCTATGACATGAATACAGATTCTGCGCTGACATAAGGCCAGATTCTCTGTTACGGGACCTCTCTCCTCTGCCTGGGTGCCTGGGCCTAAATGTGTGACAGTGGCCTGTTCCAGTGGTGGCTGACGTGAAGCCTGATTCTCTGCTATGACATGAAGACAGATTCTGCGCTGACATAAGGCCAGATTCTCTGTTACGGGACCGCTCTCCTCTGTCTGGGTGCCGGGGCCTAAATGTGTGACAGTGGCCTGTTCCAGTGGTGGGTGACGTGAAGCCTGATTCTCTGCTATGACATGAATACAGATTCTGTGCTGACATAAGGCCAGATTCTCTGTTACGGGACCTCTCTCCTCTGCCTGGGTGCCTGGGCCTAAATGTGTGACAGTGGCCTGTTCCAGTGGTGGGTGACGTGAAGCCTGATTCTCTGCTATGACATTAAGACAGATTCTGTGCTGACATAAGGCCAGATTCTCTGTTACGGGACCTCTCTCCTCTGCCTGGGTGCCTGGGCTTAAATGTGTGACAGTGGCCTGTTCCAGTGGTGGGTGACGTGATGCCTGATTCTCTGCTATGACATGAAGACAGATTCTGTGCTGACATAAGGCCAGATTCTCTGTTACAGGACCTCTCTCCTCTGTCTGGGTGCCGGGGCCTAAATGTGTGACAGTGGCCTGTTCCAGTGGTGGGTGACGTGAAGCTTGATTCTCTGCTATGACATGAAGACAGATTCTGCGCTGACATAAGGCCAGATTCTCTGTTACGGGACCGCTCTCCTCTGTCTGGGTGCCGGGGCCTAAATGTGTGACAGTGGCCTGTTCCAGTGGTGGGTGACGTGAAGCCTGATTCTCTGCTTTGACATGAATACAGATTCTGTGGTGACATAAGGCCAGATTCTCTGTTACGGGACCTCTCTCCTCTGCCTGGGTGCCGGGGCCTAAATGTGTGACAGTGGCCTGTTCCAGTGGTGGGTGACGTGAAGCTTGATTCTCTGCTATGACATGAAGACAGATTCTGCGCTGACATAAGGCCAGATTCTCTGTTACGGGACCGCTCTCCTCTGTCTGGGTGCCGGGGCCTAAATGTGTGACAGTGGCCTGTTCCAGTGGTGGGTGACGTGATGCCTGATTCTCTGCTATGACATGAAGACAGATTCTGTGCTGACATAAGGCCAGATTCTCTGTTACAGGACCTCTCTCCTCTGTCTGGGTGCCGGGGCCTAAATGTGTGACAGTGGCCTGTTCCAGTGGTGGGTGACGTGAAGCTTGATTCTCTGCTATGACATGAAGACAGATTCTGCGCTGACATAAGGCCAGATTCTCTGTTACGGGACCGCTCTCCTCTGTCTGGGTGCCGGGGCCTAAATGTGTGACAGTGGCCTGTTCCAGTGGTGGGTGACGTGAAGCCTGATTCTCTGCTATGACATGAATACAGATTCTGCGCTGACATAAGGCCAGATTCTCTGTTAAGGGACCTCTCTCCTCTGCCTGGGTGCCGGGGCCTAAATGTGTGACAGTGGCCTGTTCCAGTGGTGGGTGACGTGAAGCCTGATTCTCTGCTATGACATGAATACAGATTCTGTGCTGACATAAGGCCAGATTCTCTGTTACAGGACCTCTGTCTGGGTGCCGGGGCCTAAATGTGTGACAGTGGCCTGTTCCAGTGGTGGGTGACGTGAAGCTTGATTCTCTGCTATGACATGAAGACAGATTCTGCGCTGACATAAGGCCAGATTCTCTGTTACGGGACCGCTCTCCTCTGTCTGGGTGCCGGGGCCTAAATGTGTGACAGTGGCCTATTCCAGTGGTGGGTGACGTGAAGCCTGATTCTCTGCTATGACATGAAGACTGATTCTGCGCTGACATGAAGCCAGATTCTCTGCTATGGCATGAAGAGACTGATTCTCTGCTGACATGAAGCCAGATTCTTTGCTATGGGACCTCTGTCCAATTGATATTGGTTCATTTTTATTTTTTTAATTTTTATTTTAATTCATTTCCCTATCCACATTTGTTTGCAGGGGATTTACCTACATGTTGCTGCCTTTTGCAGCCCTCTAGCTCTTTCCTGATCTGTTTTACAGCCTTTTTAGTGCCCAAAAGTTCGGGTCCCCATTGACTTCAATGGGGTTCGGGTTCGGGACGAAGTTCGGGTCGGGTTCGGATCCCGAACCCGAACATTTCCGGGAAGTTCGGCCGAACTTCTCGAACCCGGACATCCAGGTGTTCGCTCAACTCTAACTATGACATCACTGTATGCTTTATATTTGCCTGTGTCATCATTGCATGTTTTCTTTTTCCTCTTCTGTGAAATCATGGTATACATGGTGATCAATTTTGTGTGAGTGTTTCCTGTGCTACCATAGTATGGTGTGCATTATCTCTGTACTGTGACATCACTGTGTGCATTATCCCTGTACTGTGACATCACTGTGTGCATTATCCCTGTACTATGACATCACTGTGTGCATTATCTCTGTACTGTGACATCACTGTGTGCATTATCCCTGTACTGTGACATCACTGTGTGCATTATCCCTGTGCTATGACATCACTGTGTGCATTATCTCTGTACTGTGACATCACTGTGTACATTATCCCTGTCCTGTGACATCACTGTGTACATTATCCATGTCCTGTGACATCACTGTGTGCATTATCCCTGTACTATGACATCACTGTGTGCATTATCTCTGTACAGTGACATTACTGTGTGCATTATCCCTGTACTGAGACATCACTGTGTGCATTATCTCTGTACTGTGACATCACTGTGTGCATTATCCCTGTACTATGACATCACTGTGTGCATTATCTCTGTACTGTGACATCACTGTGTGCATTATCCCTGTACTGTGACATCACTGTGTGCATTATCCCCGTAATGTGACATCACTGTGTACATTATCCCTGTCCTGTGACATAACTGTGTGCATTATCCCTGTACCGTGACATCACTGTGTACATTATCCCTGTCCTGTGACATCACTGTGTGCATTATCCCTGTACTATGACATCACTGTGTGCATTATCTCTGTACTGTGACATCACTGTGTGCATTATCCCTGTACTGTGACATCACTGTGTGCATTATCCCTGTGCTATGACATCACTGTGTGCATTATCCTTGTTCTGTGACATCACTGTGTACATTATCCCTGTCCTGTGACATCACTGTGTACATTATCCATGTCCTGTGACATCACTGTGTGCATTTTCCCTGTACTATGACATCACTGTGTGCATTATCTCTGTACAGTGACATCGCTGTGTGCATTATCTCTGTACAGTGACATCACTGTGTGCATTATCCCTGTACTGTGACATCACTGTGTACATTATCTCTGTACTGTGACATCACTGTGTGCATTATCCCTGTACTATGACATCACTGTGTGCATTATCTCTGTACAGTGACATCGCTGTGTGCATTATCCCCGTAATGTGACATCACTGTGTACATTATCCCTGTCCTGTGACATCACTGTGTGCATTATCCCTGTACCATGACATTACTGTGTACATTATCCCTGTCTTGTTACATCACTGTGAGCATTATCCCTGTAATGTGACATCACTATGTGCATTATCCATGTAATGTGACATCACTGTGTGCATTATCCTTGTAATGTGACATCACTATGTGCATTATTCCTGTAATGTGACATAATTTTTGCATTATCCCATTACTGTGACATCACTGTGTGCATTATCCCTGTACTATGACATTACGGTGTGCATTATCCTTGACTGTGACATGATTGTGTGCATCGCACCAGTGTCTTCTAAAATTGTATTTTTTGGTAAAAACAATTAAAAGTATAAAATTAAAATAACTATGCAATTTAGAGATGTACGGCCACCTTCCTCAGGCTTAATACATGAGCATACAATAACTGTGTATATATACCACATGGACAGGAAGTACGTGAATCAGTCAATAAGAAGATACAAAATCATACAGAAAATGACATTATGATGTGATAGTCCGTTATTTAGCTCACCTTTCCAGGGCTTTATCAAGTTAATATGAAAGTTCTGTTCGGGTTTTCTCTTCCCGGGCTGATGAACTAGATAGTTCACCTCGCTTATCTTTTTAATAATTGTGATGAAGGGCCCTTGCCATTTTGCTAAGAACCTGGGAGACACATATATACCCTCAATTACTTCACCCTGTGAGACACCACATTTCCCTCCCTTTTGCACTAACCTATGGGTTGGGGCACCCTGGCTTGACAAACAGTAAGTACGAGACAAACCATCTACATTTCCCTGGAGGCTGCCTGCTCGGTGCTGTACTGTGAACCTAAAAGGCTGGAGGGACAGAAATCCCCTGGTGACCCTACTATTCTTCTCCTTGCTTGTCTACCTGATACAGTAAGTTATTTTGCATCGCGATATGGGGATAAGCAAGCGTGACATCTGGGTAAACCAGAACACCATTTATTATTTTTACATTTTCCCGGGCCCGAACCAAAGTTGTGCCAAAATTGACGCGTGAAACCTTTATATCCGCTAAGACATTGTCAACCCTCTCCTCTGGCTCCCCACTTACATCAGTGGTTTCGGTGTACCCTGACATTACATCAAAAGGAAACACGGCCCCATCAGGAGATGACAGAACCTCATGAAGAAGCTCAGGTTCTGTGACTCCTGTTGCCCTTTCTCCAGAGATCGTAACCACTGTTGGCTCTTTAACCCTTTTTTCCCACAATTCCCAGAAAAAAGGAAAATCCCTCCCAGTATTACGTCATACATGAGAGTGGGTATTATCGCTACCTGACAGGTGACCTGTTTGAGCACAGTTCCTATGATAACCCGTGCCGTATTATACTCGCGAGTTTCCCCATGAATACAGGTGACCCCTACTGACTGGGTCTGTAAGCTATCGGAGTTTACCAAACTGGCTTTGACTAACATGATCATACTGCCAGTATCCAGGAGAGCCTGCACCTCTCTCCCCTCTACTGACACAGGACACAGATGTTTATCGTCCTTTTCAGGGGTCCCAATAGAACAAACCCCTTGGGCAAACATCGACTTCGTATTTGGCATAGCACTCATATCACACTGCATGGGTTCTGAGATTAACGGAGAGTTAGCAGTAATATGTCCTGGTCCCTTACACCGGAAGCATTTGATGGGTTCTGGTCTCAGAAAGTCAGACTTGGACCTTTCGGAGCGTTCCGGCCAGAGTTCAGCTTTGGACCTTGTGTCCCTGTTAGGGGCCCCACCCCTCGCAAGAGTAACCCCCTGCCGGGTACTTTCCTGGGTTAGGCGGGGCTTTTGTAACAGGTCCTTTGCCGCAGCATATCTTTCCACCAGAGAAACCAACTCATCTGCGCTGTTAGGGTCACCGTGGGTAACCCACTTGCATATTTCAGGTGGAAGGGCTCAAAGATATCTGTCCACTACCACACGTTGGACAACCTCTGGAGCCGATAGAACATCTGGTTGTAACCACTTCTTGGTTAAGTGTAGCAGGTCGTACATTTGGGAGCGAGCTGGTTTGTCTGCCTGAAAAACCCAATGGTGCACTCTTTGGGCCGACAAAGTAACTCCCAGACAGTCCAAAATCTCCGCTTACAGTAATCCTGAGCGTCGTCAGGATCCAAATCATAATAAGACTTCTGAGCCTCTCCACTCAGAAAGGGGGCTATCAACCCCGCCCACTGATCTGGTGGCCAGCTTTCACGCTCAGCGGTGCGCTCAAAGGTCATCAAATAAGCCTCCACATCATCCGTTGCAGCCATCCTTTGTATGTAGTTCCCAGCACATATGTCCTTCTTCCCCATGGGACCACTTTCAGTCGACCAAGGGGTCTGGTCTGCAAAGCGCTGCACCACCTCAGTCAAAGCAACACGATCTTTGGTTTGCATCTCGGTTATAGCGGTAAGTTGCATTGCCATAGACCGCGCCAGATCCTCTGTCTGCCGATTAGCTTCTTGCTGCACTTTGTTTGCATGTTGCTGGGCTGCGGTGGCTTGCAGCAAAGCTTTTAACATATCCCCCATGTCAGGAGTCTCTCTCTGCAGCAATGTAGCAGGTTTTACCCAGGACATAAACCTGTTACCAAGTCCAGAAACAATTCGTATGCAGCCGTTACCCTTAGCAACCAGCTGCTCAAGGACCAGAAAAATTTCCAGCAGCAAGCCCCCTTTAACTCCACACAGTTTTTTTTTTTTTTTTTCTTGCAGTATTCAGCAGCACCTGTTCCACTGAGCAAACAGGCTTCTGGCCCTTTAAGTTCCCACACAGCACTGCAGGATTCAGCTTTTCTGAGGTGTCGTTGCCCGCATCCTCCACCAGTTGTGATAGTCCGTTATTTAGCTCACCTTTCCAGGGCTTTATCAAGTTAATATGATTGTTCTGTTCGGGTTTTCTCTTCCCGGGCTGATGAACTAGATAGTTCACCTCGCTTATCTTTTTAATAATTGTGAAGGGCCCTTGACATTTTGCTAAGAACCTGGGAGACACATATATACCCTCAATTACTTCACCCTGTGAGACACCACAATAATCATTACTCATTGAGCTGGATTCACCGATAGGTGGTGTGTGTGCCGCAACTATAGAATTATGTAGAAAAACCGCAGATATGAACATGTGTGAACCTGGAAGGGAAAAGCATGGAGCTGCCAGGTAAGTATGGAGCTACAAGGTAAGCGTGGAGCTAGAAGGTAAGTGTGGAGCTACAAGGTAAGTGTGGAGCTACATGGTAAGTGTGGAGCTACAAGGTAAGTGTGGAGCTACAAGGCAAGCGTGGAGCTAGAAGTGAAGCTAAGAGGTAAGCATGGAGCTACAAGGTAAGAGTATAGCTAGAAGGCAAGCGTGGAGCTAGAAGGCAAGCGTGGAGCTAGAAGTGAAGCTAAGATGTAAGCGTGGAGCTACAAGGTAAGCGTAGAGCTAGAAGGCAAGCGTGGAGCTAGAAGTGAAGCTAAGAGGTAAGCGTGGAGCTACAAGGTAAGCTACAAGGTAAGCGTAGAGCTAGAAGTGGAGCTAAGAGGTAAGTGTGGAGCTACAAGGTAAGTGTGGAGCTACAAGGTAAGAGTATAGCTAGAAGGCAAGCGTGGAGCTACAAGGTAAGCGTAGAGCTACAAGGTAAGCGTGGAGCTACAAGGTAAGCGTAGAGCTAGAATGTAAACGTGGCGCTAGAAGGTAAGCGTTGAGCTGGAAAGTAAGCATGAAGCTAGAAGGCAAGCGTGGAGCTAGAAGGCAAGGGTGGAGCTAGAAGGTAAGAGTAGAGCTAGAAGGTAAGCGTGGAGCTACAAGGTAAGCATGGAGCTAGAAGGTAAGCGTAGAGCTAGAAGGTAAGCATGGAGCTACAATGTAAGCGTGGAGCTAGAAGGCAAGTGTGGAGCTAGAAGGTATGCGTGGCGCTAGAAGGTAAGCGTTGAGCTGGAAGGTAAGCGTGAAGCTAGAAGGTAAGCTTAGAGCTAGAAGGTAAGCGTAGAGCTAGAAGGTAAGCATGGAGCTACAATGTAAGCGTGGAGCTAAAAGGCAAGCGTGGAGCTAGAAGGCAAGCGTGGATCTAGAAGGTAAGCGTGGCGCTAGAAGGTACGCATGGAGCTACAAGGTAAACTTTGAGCTACAAGGTAAACGTGGAGCTATAAGGCAAGCGTGGAACTAGAAGGTGAGCGTAGAGCTAGAATTTAAGCATGGAGCTACAATGTAAGCGTGGAGCTAGGTGATGTAACACTGGGAGAGTCACTTATAGAGAAGGATTTGGGTGTCCTTGTAGATCGTAGATCAAAAAACAGTACAATGTCAATAAGATGCTTCTAAGGCCACCAGGATATTGTCATGCATTAAACAAGGCATGGATGTAATATTACCACTTTACAAAGCGCTGGTGCGGCCTCATCTGGAATATGCAGTTCAGTTCTGGGCTCCAGTCCATAGAAAGGACGCACTGCAGCTGGAAAAAGTACAGAGGAGAGCGACTAAACTGAGAAGGGGCATGGAGGGTCTTAGTTATGAAGAAAGATTAAAATAATTACATTTATTTAGTCTTGAGAAGAGACGTCTAAGGGAGGACATGATTTCCCTATACAAATATATAAATGGGACATACAAAAAATACGGTGAAAAACTGTTTCAAGTAAAATGCCCTCAAAAGACAAGGGGGCACTGCCTCCGACTGGAGAAGAAAAAGTTCAGTCTCCAGAAGCGTCAAAGCTTCTTTACTGTAAGTGTGAGATTATGAAACAGCTCTTATTGAATGAACACTGTTTTGCTGTTTGGCCACAAGAGGCCGCTGTTTCCCCACACAGCTAAATAGACTGCTCAGATTTATATATTCATAGGAGGTGGAGCTGTGTGTCTAGAGGAAGGAAGCTGGCGTCCATCTTCGTTGCAGACTGGAAAAGTGTGTGAGAGAAGAAATCCATTAACATCCAAGCGTGGAGTCACCCTTTTGCGACCAGGACTTCAGCCAAGTGAAGCTAATTGTGTCAAGGACCCGGATCTCATCCAGGAGGAGGAGTACAGCTGCCAGGATCGCTGATGAGAGCTGAAGAGCAAAGCAACGGACCCTGTAGAATCGCAAGTGTGTTGGATCAGCCTTTGTTCAGTTCGCAGTAATCAGTGGAGACAGAGCAGACTCAGGTCGGTAAGACAGAGCGTGCACGCACCTTATTATTGTAATACAAGAAACGGGGGCACATCAAAATTGAGGCAAGAGTGCCGGCACACGGTATAGAATACACTATGTAATTCAAGGGAAAGAAAAGAATACCGAGATGGGAGCCGCACATCTAAAAAAGTATCAAATTTATTTAGAACAACAGACACAACAAAAAATAAGTTAAAAACATTGTATACAATGGATCCGGGTTATATGAACTAATCAATTACACATGCCCGCCGACTCACCACAAAAGCATGAACATTCCCCCACAAATACAAATGAACACAAGATACAAAGTGCATGTAATCCATCAACAATGAAATAATAGAAAAATATAATACTTATCATTTAGAATGGAATAGTGGGGGTATGCGTGGTGGTCAGGAAACAAGCCCAACGCGTATCGCCAGGCTCTGCTGGCTTCCACAGGGGTGCCTGTTTCTGAATAGTACATGGGTTCATATATACACATAATAATGACTAATAATAATCAATATCACCTGTGTCATGGCGGCAGAGTGGGGTGTGGAGGCGGCAATCCCCCATGCAGCTGGTCAATGGGAGGGGAAAAGGGAAGGGGGCGAGGTAAATCAGATATGCGCTTTGAATAAGCGCTTATTATCACTGCTAGATACCGGCATGGATAACAGCCGGAAATGACAAGCACCCATGTGCGCCGCCGAGCCGGCGCGTCATGCATTCCAAACAGCGGAAACGGCAGAACGCGCATGCTCACAAGGCACACAATGCGTGCCAAGTACCGGAAGTTCATCCAGTGTGGTTTTGAAGCCGTGAACGCACCCGGAAGGAGGGCACTGCGACCAAAGGGACAAAGCGGAGCCCAACCTCAAAGAGAAAAGGGGAAAAAGAGGGGGAGGAATATTGAAAGGGCTATCCTGAATTAAGTATACCGAAAAGGTGCACAATCCAGTGTGCTCCAGGAAAGCATAGAACAGCAAGATGTGCAAAAAGAGGAAACAAATGAAAAACACCAAATAAATTGCAAATAAAGAATATATTCAAAAAAAGGGGTTCTTTTGTGCATAATCAATTAAAAAATCAGGTCCAATACATAATATGCAGCAGTGGACTGTCCAGAACCGATGGCCACAGCCAATTACTGTATGCAGGGCACCATGATTATTAAAGTGGCCCTATATTATGACAACACCATCAGATTATATGCACAGTCCAATGCTGCATAAATAGCTATCTACACAATAATCAAAATACAAAATTACAATCCCTTACAAAAACAAAAAAATAAAATTTATAAAAATACATTTCCTTTTTTCTTTCTAGGTTATGTGAGTTATTTGTGCTTATACTTCCTTTGTATTTATTGTGCTTTTCATTTCTCTTTATTTTTATCTTTATTATTCTTTGTATTTAATATTATTTTTTATTGTTTATTATTATTTATTATTTTTTATATTATTTTCTATTTTTTATCTTTTATTTTTTATATTTAATTATCCATTTGCTTTTATTTATTTTATTATTGTTTATTGTTTTTTATTTATATATTATTTTGTGTTATTTTTTGTTGTATATATTTTACATATATCTATTTTATGTTTTTTAGTGTTTATTGTGCAACTTTCTTATTATTTCTTATACTATGCTCTTAAAAAAAAAAAAAAAAAGGAGAGGAAAGAAAAGAGGCAAGAAACGAATAAGAATTATTATTACAGATGTTATACAGAATAATACAATTCTAGACATTACTAAGTATGCATGGTGAAAGCAATAAGTCCATCAAGAAACATCCACGTAGAGGGACCTTGGACGACGATCCAGAGACTTCTTTGTGTTTCGTGCTAGGCTGTTCCAGGTAGAGGGAGGAGAAATATTATAGATTCCGGCAGCAGCCGTAATGAAGAAGCAGTGATCGTGTGAAAACAAGTGCACATAAAAAATGTGCAAATCTAGAGAAAAAAGGAAAAAAAAAAACCAAAAAATAAATAAAGTATTACCCAGAATAAAAACCTGTGAATGAAAGTTCCTCGTTAAGACCCTGAGGAGACAGACTATCCAAATTATAAATCCATCGGGATTCAGCTTTGAGCAAACATTGCGTCATATGTATACCCCTAATATTATGCTGGATCCTTTCTAGACCCACCACCCCCAAACCATTGTACTTACCGGCGTGATGATCCAAGAAGTGAATAGCCACAGAAGGGAGAGGTTTCTCCTTTTCAGCCCTATCCCGGGCAGCCAGAGTGATGTTGGACATATGCTGCTGGATTCGTTTCCGCAGTTCCTGTGATGTCTGCCCCACATATATTTTCTTGCATGGACAGATAATGCCATATACGATGTTCCAGTCAGGCCGGACAGGAGTGCAGCGGTGGGGGAGGACGAGCATGAAGGGGCTTGGCGGTGAAGGACAGGGGAGGAAAGGGTCAAGTGGGAGTGGGGGCAGGGTTTGGGGAAGAGGCGCGAGTTGCTAGGGCAGCGGGGGGTGCGGCCAGAGCGGAGACAGAGGAAGAAGGCGGAAGCAGGAGCAGTGCGGCCAGGGGATTGAAACGGACTGTATGATGTCGGCGCCTGTTATGACGGTGGAGGAGATGCTGGAGAGGCTGCGGCGTGAAGCGGAGGTGCGGGGGCTTGGCTGGCTGCAGGAGCAGGTTGGTGCTTGTATAGTTTCACCTGCTCCTGTGGCTACCCCCATTGTTCGGGCTGCCCGGCCGCGGCGGAGTATTCCACCGGCGCGCCTAAGCCCTGAAAACACCCCCCGGGCCCGGCGCCGAGTAGGGAGCCCCCCTGCGGACCCTCGGCGGCGGAGAGCGTCCGCTCAGCCTTCTGCGAGTCGCTCTCGCCGCGGGAGGAATCCCAATACACGGCGGGGCCTTGAGAGGAGCGGGACGCCCCTTCCCCCGCTCCCTGCGGCAGTTCAACCGGATTCCGTACCAGGATCGGTGGACCGGCCCAGTCCTTCCTTTAGCGGGCGGTCCACTCGGCTTCTAGATGACATCCGGGTTCCTCGGGCTGCACTGGGTGGAGATGACTACCAGCGCAGGTCCAGAGAAGATCTAAGCAGTGTTGAAGAAGGTCCCCTTGCCGTGGTGGGTGCCGCGGTCTCGTCCCGATGTCCGTCCAGCGTGGTGCAGAGGGTCGTGCAGGTGGTCCAGGAGGAACAGCCGTCGACGTCCAGGAGCTATGACGGTGAAGTGTCCGTGCGGCAGGAGTCAGGATCTACGGCAGCGGGAGTCACAGCGCCCGTGGTGCCTGGTGAGATTGCTTGGGGCTCCATGTTAGCGCAGGGTTTCCCGGTGGGTGGGGGGGAACATGGGTGACTTTGGTAAGGGTTTGGGGCAGTTTTTGGGGGGATTGGCGGGATGGTTGTCTGGTATGGGGTCCGGCGTTGGGTCTCCGTTGCCGGGGTGGGGAGTGGTGCCGGTGTCCGGGGCAGGGACGCAAGGGGTTACGGGGGGGGCGGTGTCGGTGCAGACTCAGGCGGGGTGAGATGAGGAGGTGCAGAGGTTGGATGATAGGGCTCACCGTGAGGTGTACGTGTGCTTTGAGGGGCCGCTGGGGGCTCATTTGAAGCAGGAAGTGAGGGAAAAGATCTGGAAGGGAGAGTATGTGGAGATATTCTCGCTGCTCCCATTGGAACGGTTTAACCTGGATAGGGGGAAGAAGGAGGAGGGAAAAAAGGAGGATGAGGATAAGCGTCGGCATCGATTGATCCCACGTACGTTTGCTAATTGGCTACAGGCGTTTGCCATATTGGCAAGTGTCATTGGGGAAAGTTCTCCGGATTGTTGTTTGGCGCTGTTTTGCTACCAGGATGCTATTGGGGAAGCTTATAGGGTTTATGGTGGTTTGGGTTGGCTCCGTTACGATGAGCAGTTCCGGCAGCGTAAGGCGGTGAGACCTGATATCCGGTGGGATCATAAGGATATTGGGTTGTGGTTAAGGGTGACGGCGCCTCCTAGGGCTGGGCAGTCCTTTCGGGGGGAGTCCGGGGGGTCATCCCCGGGAGCTTTGGCAGCGGCATCGGCAAAAGGGTTGTGTTTCCTTTTTAATGAAGGAAATTGCAGATTTGGGGCCAAGTGCAAATTTAAGCACGAGTGCACGGGGTGTGGGGGAGCCCATGGGGCTAACCGTTGCTTCAAAGGGGGAAGGAATAGATGGGGTGATGGTGCTGGAAAAGGGACGGACGCCGGTGCGGGTGGAAGAGATGCAGGGGTTTCTAGATAGATATCCAGATCGGGTTGCGGCTGGTTTGTTGGGGGATGGTTTTAGGTTCGGTTTTCGTATTCCATCGGTTGTTACGGCGGGGCCTATTGTTCCTAAGAATCTTAGGTCTGCGCTTGTTCATGCGGGAGTGGTGGAGGAAAAGTTGAGGAAGGAGGTGGAGTTGGGGCGGATGGCGGGTCCATTCAAGGAACCGCCGATTCCGGGGTTGAGGGTGTCTCCGCTAGGAGTGGTGCCGAAGAAAGAGCCGAACAAGTTTCGGCTCATTCATCACTTGTCTTACCCGAAAGGGGCGTCGGTCAATGATGGTATAGATCCTGAACTTTGTTCGGTGGTCTATACTTCCTTTGATGCGGCTGTGAAATGGGTGAGGCGGTTGGGGTTGATGGCTAAGGTTGATGTGGAGGCGGCGTTAAGTTTGCTTCGGGTACACGTGGAGAGCATGGGTTTGTTGGGCTGTTTTTGGGATGGGGAGTATTTTGTGGATAGGTGCTTGCCGATGGGGTGCTCTCTTTCGTGTGCGTATTTTGAGACCTTTAGCTCGTTTCTAGAATGGGTAGTGGTGGAAGTTTCAGGTTGTTCATCCGTTATCCATTATTTAGACGATTTTTTGTGTTTAGGGTCGGCGAATTCACGGGTTTGTTCTTTGTTGCTGCACACGGTGCAGTCGGTTTTTGCACGTTTTGGGGTACCGTTGGCGCGGGAGAAGACGTTGGGTCCGGTGACAGAGTTGTGTTTTTTGGGGATTGTTATAGATACGGAGCGGATGGAGAGTAGGCTTCCCCAGGATAAGTTGGTGGATTTGCGTCAGGAGATTGATAGGGCCATAGGGAGGGAGAAGATTAGGTTGCGGGATTTGCAGTCATTGTTAGGTAAATTGAACTTTCCTTGTCAAATCATGCCAATGGGTAGAATTTTTTGTAGAAGGTTGGCCGCGGCTACGGCAGGGGTGTCAGCGCCGTATCATTTTATCAGGTTACGTAAGGAGTTAAAAGGGGATTTGAGGGTGTGGGCGGAGTTTTTGGGTCAGTACAATGGCAGGTCTTTGGTGATGGCGGAGTTGTGTGATAGTGTGGAGTTTGAGTTATATACTGACGCGTCGGGGGGAGTGGGTTTTGGGGCCTATTGCCAGGGACAATGGTGTGCGGGCGTGTGGCCGGATTCATGGGTAAGTCGTGGGTGGGTGAGAAACATGGCTTTGTTAGAACTTTTTCCCATTGTGATGGCGGTGGTGATGTGGGGTGAGAAATTTGAAAACAGGAAGGTGCGTTTTCATTGTGACAATTTGGGGGTGGTTCAGGCTATCAACAGTTTGTCCGCATCTTCTCCGCCGGTGGTTAGGCTGTTACAGTTTCTGGTATTGCGATGTTTGTCGATTAATATGTGGTTGGTGGCAGAACATGTTGCTGGAGTGTCTAATTCGGTGGCGGATTCTCTTTCTCGTTTACAGTGGGAGCGGTTCCGGCTTCTAGCGCCAGAAGCGGAGGTGGAGGGTCTGGAGTGTCCGCCGTGGCTGTGGGGGATCCTGGAGGAGAAGTGATGGGGATGTTGAGGGATTCGTTGAGTCCAGGTACTTGGAGGGAGTATGGTAAGGCGTGGACGACCTGGGAAACTTGGAATGGAACTTGGGGGGCTGGTGTGGGGGATGGTGATGTGAGGTTGTTGATGTTGCTGGGGCAGTTGAAAAGCGAGGGTTGGTCGGTGTCAAAGGTGAATTATTTTATTGCAGGTGTAGCGTTTGGTTTTAAGTGGCGGGGGCTACCGGATTTGACTAAGAGTTTTTTGGTGCGGCAGGTTTTGAAGGGATGGCGTAGGGGAGCAGGCAGGGTGCTGGATTGTCGGAGGCCGGTGTCTTTTGAGTTGTTGTTGCAAATGGGTGATAAGTTGAGTTGTATTTGTAGCTCCGATTGGGAGCTGGGGCTGTTTAAGGCTGCGTTTGCTTTGGCGTTTTTCGGGGCATTCCGCTTGGGGGAGTTGGTGTGTGACAGTGTTCATAGAGTGGGGGGGCTTAGGAGTGAGGATGTCGAGTTAGAGGGGGATAGGGTGTCTGTCCGGATTCGCAGGTCAAAAACGGATCAGGAGGGCAGGGGGCAGCGTTTTACTTTGTTTTCAGTACCAGGGTGTAGTATGTGCCCGGTGCGGTGTGCAGGGTCTTCAGGTCTGCAGAGGGACGAGGTTCCTTTTCTTAGGCATGAGGATGGTTCCTTTTTGTCTAGATTTCAGTTTCTGGCGGTCTTTAAAAAATGCTTAAAGGGTTTCTATCACTTCATATGACATAATTAGCTGGCAGACACTAGCGATCTGCTAGTGTCTGCTCTGGCCAACCATCCTACTATAATCACTTGTGGGGCAGCGGTTTTGCTAAAAAACTAACTTTTATAAATATGCTAATGAGCCTCTAGGTGCTATGGGGGCGTCATTAGCACCTAGAGGCTCCGTCTACCTTCATACACAGCGGCCGCCCAGCACGTCCCTCCAGCCCGCCCATGTCCTCCTCCGTGTGACGCAGCGGCCGAATTCTCGCGCATGCGCCGTGCGCGGCTGTATTCGGCGCATTAGAGATGTCTGAGCTCGGAGCGGTCAGACATTCAATGCGCATGCGCGGCTGTATTCGGCGCATGCGCATTGAATGTCTGACCGCTCCGAGCTGACATCTCTAATGCGCCGAATACAGCCGCGCACGGCGCATGCGCGAGAATTCGGCGCTGCGTCACACGGAGGAGGACATGGGCGGGCTGGACGGACGCGCTGGGCGGCCGCTGTGTATGAAGGTAGACGGAGCCTCTAGGTGCTAATGACGCCCACATAGCACCTAGAGGCTCATTAGCATATTTATAAAAGTTAGTTTTTTAGCAAAACCGCTGCCCCACAAGTGATTATAGTAGGATGGTTGGCCAGAGCAGACACTAGCAGATCGCTAGTGTCTGCCAGCTAATTATGTCATATGAAGTGATAGAAACCCTTTAATGGTTTTGGGTGTGCCGGTCAAGGATTATTCTGGTCATTCGTTCAGAATTGGGGTGGCGACTGAGGCAGCCAGGTTAGGAGCCAGTGAGGAGGTGATTAGGAGGATTGGGCGTTGGGAGTCGGTGCGTTTTAAATCGTATGTGCGGCCTGCATTGTTGTAGTTGTACTGTGGGTGGTAGGTTGGTGTTAATGTTGTTATTTTGTGTTCACAGGTCGGACGACGGTGGCTTTGGTGTGGATCTTAGGGCACTCCTATGTGTTTTGGGGGGCGATCAGGGCGGACGTGAGGCCGAGCGGTCGCCAGTTGGGTATTAGTCCGGAGTTGGCTACGGTCAGGTGGTTAGGTATGAGAGGTATATTGTGGGGCGGAGTGTTGCGGGAGGTGCATCATTTCGTGCGGTTGGATCGTCCTCCGGATGTGTTGGTTTTGCATGTGGGGGGTAATGATTTGGGCAAGCGTCCTTTTAGGGAATTGGTTCGCGATATTAAGTTTGACCTGCTTAGGATCTGGGCGTTGTTTCCGGGGGTGATCACAGTCTGGTCTGACATTGTTCCGCGGAAGGCTTGGAGGGGTGTGAGGTCAGTGGAGAGCCTTAATAAGGCACGGATCAAGGTAAATAGGGCAGTGGGCCGGTTTATGGCGAGGAATGGCGGTGTGGTGGTGCGGCATGAGGTATTAGAGAAGGGTGTGGGTGCATTTTGGAGAGCAGATGGAGTGCACCTGAATGCGGTGGGGACGGATTTGTGGTCTCTGGGGCTCCAGAGTGGTGTTGAAATAGCCTTAAGTATGTGGAGGGACGCGCAGGTTTGAGGTGGTCAAGCTGCGCGTTCTTGGAGGCGGGGGAGGTCCTTGAAGTGGAAGAATATGGTGGTACCTGAGGATGGGAGGGCCCCGCAGGAGGGGCTGGACTTTCATTGAGGAGCTGGTAGTAACTAGTTACGCGTCCATCAGTTGCTGCCTCCGAGCTGGGTTCAATGGCTGGGGGCAAGATGGAGACGCAGGTGTTCCAGTGTTTATGAAGTTATTGGGGCTTCTAGGACCTCCCTCGTCATTGGTTAACTTATGTTATATATTTTGTATTTATTCAATAAACGGCTGCTGTGGCCGATTAAATCCAAGCAGTGGTGTGGCGTGTTTATTTCTATGGGTTAGGTGGGGGGGTTGGGGGTAAGGTGTTGGTTAATCTGGTGGGACTGAACAAATAGCCAATGCCCTCTTCAAGTCAGGCCGGACAGGAGCGCAGCGGTGGGGGAGGACGAGCATGAAGGGGCTTGGCGGTGAAGGACAGGGGAGGAAAGGGTCAAGTGTGAGTGGGGGCGGGATCGGGGAAGAGGCGCGAGTTGCTAGGGCAGCGGGGGGTGCGGCCAGAGCGGAGACAGAGGAAGAAGGCGGAAGCAGGAGCATTGCGGCCAGGGGATTGAAACGCCCGACCGCCCGTCCCTAATGGAAGTAGTAGTGGGGGAAGTGTTGTTTTTGTTTGTGTCGCGGCAGTCGTGGAGGCGGGGGAGGTCCTTGAAGTGGAAGAATATGGTGGTACCTGAGGATGGGAGGGCCCCGCGGGAGGGGCTGGACTCTCATTGAGGAGCTGGTAGTAACTAGTTACGCGTCCATCAGTTGCTGCCTCCGAGCTGGGTTCAACGGCTGGGGGCAAGATGGAGACGCAGGTGTTCCAGTGTTTATGAAGTTATTGGGGCTTCTAGGACCTCCCTCGTCATTGAGGCGTATACATTGCTCATCCTTTATAAAATTATCTTTGCCCAGCATGAACGGGCAAACATTACATTGGCCACACGGATGTGTGCCCTTCAATCTGACCCCTCTCCCCAAACTGCGTGTGGGGCGCTGGAAATGACTTCGTACAATTCGGTCTTTAAGAGAAGGTGCTTTGCGTGCAATGATTTTTGGTTTCTCATCTATATAGGGTAACAGCCTTCGATCAGTCATGAGCAGGAACCAATGGTTCTCCAAGATCTTATAGAGTGCCGTCCACTGATTATTGTAACGGGTGATAAGATGTATTTTACCATCCCTGATCTTCGGTTTTGGGGTGAACAACTTGGTTCGGTCAGAGCTCTTGGCACCCTCGTAAGCACGGGATACAATTTTCTTGGGGTAGCCCCTATCCCTGAAACGTGAAGAGAGATCCTCTGAGGCTGTCCTGAAGTCGGTCAAATGCGTGCAATTACGGAGTATTCTAAGGAATTGACCTTTCGGTATTCCATTTCTCATATGCGCTGGGTGGAAGCTCCCGTAGTGCAGCAAACTATTAGTGGCAGTGCTTTTTCGGAAGAGGGAGGTAATGATCCGTCCTTCCTCCCTACGTATTTTTAGATCCAAGAAGTCAACTGCAACCTCCGAGATGGTGTATGTCAGATGGATGTTCAAATTGTTCTCCCACCACACAATCATGGAAAAACGGCGACGGGTACACGCACACCCCCTCCCACCATCCCAAAAAAAGGTTGGCGTACGAGGGCGCGCAACGCGCACCCATCGCCGTTCCGGACTCCTGCCTATAAAAATTCTGATCAAAAACAAAATAATTGTGATGTAAAACAAAATGCAGGAGACTCTCCAAGAATGCGCGGTGGGCTGGCTCCGCAGAGACCGATCCCTCCAAGAAATAGGAAACAGCCCCAATCCCTATGCGCTATGTTGGTATATAAAGACTCAACGTCACAGGTCACCAATAGTACGTCGGATGTAAAGGACACATGCTCCAGCATCTCAATCAGGTGAAGGGAATCGCGTACATAAGAAGGTAGCTCCAGGACTAGGGGTTGCAAAAAGAAATCAATGTAGGTGCAGGCCTGTTCGCACAGACCCCCAATACCGGCTACAATTGGTCGCCCTGGGGGGTCCTGAAGATCTTTGTGGACTTTGGGGAGCATATAAAATGTTGGAATGATGGGTTGACTCACCTCCAAAAATTGGTGCTCCTTCTTGGTGATTACAAACATCTCCCGGGCTGCCCTTAATAACTGGTCCAATTTCTTCTTAAAGACCATAGTTGGGTCGGAAGGCAGAGGTGTATAAAAATGTTTGATTCTTCAGCTGTCGATTTGCTTCCCGTATATACAAATCAATGTCCCATAAGACCATGTTACCGCCCTTATCCGCTTCTTTGATAACAAAGGTGGTGTTTGCTTGTAGTTTGCGTATTGTGTCTGATTCCAACTTGTACAAGTTTCTACCATGTATAGAATCAGGTTTAAGTTTACGTTTTTCGTGAACAATCGCTTGAAAAAAAGAGGTGAATGTTTGGAAATAGATTCTAGGAGGGAGTAAGAGAGGAGGGTTTATTTAGCGTGAAACACCTCCTACCTGTATCTGATTCACTCTCCCGCAAAAGGTCCATGAGATCCATAAATACATTCATCGTCAGCCAAATTTTGTAATATTGATGGTTGGTTGTACAGGAGCTTGAAACAAAGTTGTCTGCAAAACAAATAAGTATCTTTAACAATTTCAAATTTGTCCAGGATCCGCACTGGGGAAAAGGAAAGTCCCTTCTCCAATACTGACTTCTCAAGGGGGGTCAAGTTATACCCAGACAAGTTTATGACTTGAAGGGTATTGACATCCATACCATTTAATATTGTTGTAGTCGTCTCTTCTGGAAGAGTGGGTAATTGCTGCTCATGCGATGTTGAGGTCCTCTTTTTCTTGGATTTGCGTAATCCCCTCCTTGACCTCCGTCGTCGCTGGCTTCTGATAACCCTCACTCAGGCTCTGATCACTGAGCTCAGTTACCCCCAGCATTTCTTGTTGATGGATTCATGGCCTTGTTTCTACCCTGACCCCGTGTATTCCCTGCATGCTTCCACTTGTAGGCCTGCTTGTTTTCAAAGTCAGTTTGTCGCGTTGGAATTTGGATTTCTTACCCATCATTATTTCTTTGTCATATTTTTCCAATGTCTCCTGACCACCACGCATACCCCCACTATGCCATTCTAAATGATAAGTATTATATTTTTCCATTATTTCATTGTTGATGGATTACATGCACTTTGTATCTTGTGTTCATTTGTATTTGTGGAGGAATGTTCATGCTTTTGTGGTGAGTCGGCGGGCATGTGTAATTGATTAGTTCATATGACCCGGAGCCATTGTATACAATGTTTTTAACTTATTTTTTGTTGTGTCTGTTGTTCTAAATAAATTTGATACTTTTTTAGATGTGCGGCTCCCATCTCGGTATTCTTTTTCTTAACCTTGAATTACACCTTATTATAAGATTGGCGCCTAAATACTAGAGACTGAGATCAAACCTGCCGGTAGTTAGTTTGTGTTGCTGAGTGGCAGGCTATCTAGAATTGCTGCTTGTTTATCACAAGGTCTTATCAGTTAAAGTTCTGGTTCGCTCCGGAGAACAGAAAGCACTTCACCATAATCTCCAGTTATCCCAGTGTGGTTATCGGGAGTGATATATATTAGGCTTGTTCCTCATCAAGTTTGGGAAAAGGGAGGGGGATAGTACTGTATAGTCTGGTAAGATTGTAAGCTGCTGTGTCGCACCGCGGGCTAGCCTGTATCTCACACACACACAATTGTTCCTGTTCTTCAGGGTAATAACAAGTATGGCAAGGAAGAGTTAGCTCTGCTCGCAGTAGGTAAATTGCGCATGTGTTTTCCGGATACCATCGTAGGGCACCGTGCTGTGCGACACAGGGGTCTCAGCCTCCGGGCTAAGTGTATGTAACCTCATTTTATGTTCACTGCATTTAGGAGTGTGTTTGATATCCTCTAACAGTAAAACAAAGTCTGTTCTACAAGAGCTGGTGTCAGAGTCATTTTCCTTGTTCGTGACTTCGCTGTATCCTGGGGAGCCCACCCCGGTACACGGCTTAGAACTGTGAATCTGTGGAATAGACTTCCTCAGGACGTGGTCACAGCAGGAACAGTGGACAGTTTTCAAAAGGGTTTAGATTAATTCTTGAAAGTAAATTACATTAATGCTTATGAAATGTGTAGAAATCTGAGTCTCACTTCCTTCTGGGATTCGCGTCCCCACCTATCCATTGGATGAACTTGATGGACTTATGTCTTTTTTCAACCGTATTAAATATGTAACTATGATTGGCATCAAAAAGTCACATTGGACGTGAGCTAGAGTAAGTGCACATCTTCTATCTCCAACATAAAACTTCTGGGTTGATGGAGGGGCAGAGAGGTCAGAGAGAGAGACAGGCAGTGGACTGGGAGGTCTAGCACAGAACAGCGATCATGCAGGGCTTGGAGTTGCTGTTTAGTGGTAGAGATAATCGCCTGACAGTATGGTGGTAGCACAGCGCTACCTCAGTGGTGTCCTACTGGCCCAGGCACCATCCACCACAAAAGTGACCCTGAACCTGCAGCTCAGTAGACAGTGCTATATTCCAGCCAGATGGCAAGGAGGGGGTGATTTATGTTTTTCAGAGACAAATGACATTACTGTGCTTAAAAGATTGTGTCCCCGCCTATGTATAAGCAACAAGCATTGTGCTTTTACATGAGTACAACCAACAACCATTGTGCCTCCACATGAGCGCAATCAACAAGCATTGTGTCTCCGTATGACTATAACCAACAAGCATTGTTCCTCTGTATGAGTGTAGCCAACAAGCACTGTGGCTGCTTGTGAGTGTAACCAGTAAGTACTGTTGTAGTGCCCTGAAGAAAGGGATACTTTGAAGTTTGGACATTTGTGGACATTTGCCCCTATTTACCCCATGCAAAGTCCTAAACTCCATACTCTATTTAACTTTAGAGGGTTAACTTCCACTGACATATACTGTTTAATACCATGTAACTGCATTTTATATGTATGTTGTGATGTATATCCTGTTCATTGGCACTGTATTTGCACGGCACTATGGGTAAATGAATACTGAGAGACTTTTGGGACTTTCTAGCTAACAATGAGAAGCTGGTAATTTTCCACAGTTATCATAAGGGTTAAAGAAGAGCATGTTTTGGAGGAAAAAAAAGCCAGACTTGTTTGCCACCAAAACCAGACAGACTGACCTTTTGGATGTCTGGTTTAGCTTATTATGTCTGAAGACTTGTTTTTGTCTGGAAAAACTGCTGCATAATGTCCAGTAGGTATCATTGAAGTTCTAAAGCAAGTCTATGAGAGACGATAATTGTAACATTGTATCTGTTGCGGTTGAGTTTCTCCACTCCACCCCACCCACTAGAAGGTACTAGTTCAGCTAGAAACGATATAGAAGGAGGGTATTCAGAGCCCCTAGTGTTCTGCATTTAGGGATCAGTGCTTAGAAGAAGAGACTCTGCCAGACTGCATGAGTGACCAGAAGATGCTGGGATAGGGTTGCTGAGCCACAGACCATGGGTCACCAGCCTTCTGAGAGAAAGAGGAACAGCTAGCTCAGGCCTTTCCTCAGCACAGACCCTCCTTCTGTCGGGGAGGAGACTGGAGGAGCCAGCTCACTGTATTGCCTGTATTGTTTTGCACCTGAATTCCTCCAGTAAAGAAGCACACTGGTTTACTGCAGACCCTGACTCTCTGGACTTATTTCCCATTGTGGTGCACCACGCCTTACCTTCCGGAGAGCAGCAACACATAGTGACACCTCCATGGTGTCCGGGAGACCCAGCATAGCTTTGCATGACCTCAACCCCGGTGCCTGCACTGTGTCTTCACAAGACTGTAACCAACAAGAGCTGTGCCTTCTGCACCCCGCACAAGCCATTTTCAATACTGTCTGCTGAGTGTCTAATCTATACCTATCATATGTGATACTTTCTGCTGAGCCACTGATCTAAACCTATCATGTGTGATACTGACTACTAAACTAATGCGTATAAGCCTATCATGTATGATACTTTCTTCTGTATCTAAGCCCATCATGTGTGATACTGTCAACTGTATCTAAGTCTATCATGTGCAATTCTGTCTGCCAACCTGTGTATCTAGTCCTATCACCTATAATACTTTCTGCTGACCTACCTTATCAAAGTCTATCATGTGTGATACTGTCTGATGATTCATTGTATCTAGGGATGAGCAAACTCGTGGAAGTTCAGGTTAGCTGGGTTCGCCGAACTTCAGGTCAAAGTTTGGGTTCGGGGCCTGAACTTGACCCCGAACCCCATTGAAGTCAATGGGGACTCGAACTTCACTTTATTATTTTCCATTATAACATGGTTATATCGAAAAATATGGCCATTTAGGGGTAAAAAAACAACA
Organism: Bufo bufo; assembly: GCF_905171765.1. Taxonomy (NCBI): domain Eukaryota; kingdom Metazoa; phylum Chordata; class Amphibia; order Anura; family Bufonidae; genus Bufo; species Bufo bufo. Next base: position 38,042,230 of record NC_053389.1, on the reverse strand, counting down.
ACTCACATCATCCACTTGATCGCGCCGCAGCAGTGTCTTCTATCTTCATTCAGCAGGACCTGCCAAAGGACCTGCAATGTGTGTGATGACGTCACCGCGCTCTCCCACATGGTGACGTCATTGCGCACATCGCAGGTCCTGTTCAGTGAAGATAGAAGAAGCTGCTGCAGCAGCGCGATCAAGTGGATGAGGGGAGTTGTTTTTTTAACCCCTAAATGGCCCTATTGTTTTGCATTCCGTCTTAAGAATGCTATTATTTTCCGATGTAACCAAGTTATAACGGAAAATAATATAATCACCCAAACCCGGAGTTCAGTGAAAAAGTCTGGGTTCGGGTCCAGGTACCCGAACTTGCAAAGTTCGGTACGAACCCGAACTGCAAATTTTGCTCATCCCTAATTGTATCTAATCCTATGATGTGTGATACTCTCTGATGAGCCGTTGTATATAATCGGATCATGTGTGATACTCTCTGATGAGCCGTTGTATATAATCCGATCATGTGTGATACAGTCTGATGAGTCTTTGTGTCTAATCCGATCATGTGTGATAAGTCTGATGAGTCTTTGTATTGTGACACAGTGACAGGTCTCACGCAGGTTGGAGGCAAGGAAGGGGTGGATAGTGCGGTCCACACCCCTGTTCCACCACAGGTGAGACCAGCTGGAAGTAGTCAGGCTGGCATAAAGCACCTCCCAGGGTGTCAGCAAGGGGGGAGTGTGTTACCTGTGGACAGAGGCCTGGAGGCTCTGTCTGTGTGGTCCAAGCCAGGAGGGCTGAGAGACCACAATTCCCCAAGAGACACTGGACTGGAGACAGTGGGCGTACTGTGCTCTGTACAGCCAGGAGGCTGTGGGACATTGGCTGAGAAAGCCGCATGTGTTCACAGGGTGTGAACAGGGACTTAGGTGAGTCAGGAATATTATGTTTAGTTAGAGCCTGGACGGGCGAGTGTTCATTATTTTTGTCATTTTGCTTGTGCTGGTGTATCTCAATAAATGAACTGTTTGGACCTGAAACCTGGTGTCCTGAAGCCGTACCTGTGAGGATGATACCCTGAAAGAAAGCTACCCCTCACAATTGGTGTCGGATGCGGGCATGTGTGCACCAGGGCCGTGTCTGTGCAAAAGGGCACCAGCAAGCATTGGTTGCTAAGGGCACCAGCAAGCATTGTCCGTGCGGAGTACTGTGGAAAATTTTTGGTCAAAATGGCGACCTGCGTGAAAGATGATCCGTTGTGGCGGAAAGTTCTCATACCGGAGGTGATGTCCTCTGGGGGAAGTGGCCCGGTTTGGTGGAAAACTGAGGCCACCAAGAAAGTAATGAAGCAGCTGGTGCAGGAAACAAATTCCTTGTTGAGGAGGCCGAGTGCTGCGCTTGGAGAGGCTGCTCTGAACTTGCCTGAGAGTGGAGTGCTGGAGGAAAAAATGTATGTCGTCGCCAAGGGCAACCGACGGGAAGAGAGCGAGATGGAGAGCGGTGCGACTTTCAGGAGTTCTGGTATTCCCTGCCAGTGGGTACAGAGTCCTAAAGTGTGCGGCTGGAGTGACCATCCGGAAGGAGACTGGATTCGAGGTGTTTCCGATGGCAACGACTGCACTGAGGAGCCTGTGTGTGTTCAGGTGACCAGGAACCAAGGGCTGGAGGTTCCCAACATCCCGGAGAAGGGAGGTGACTGCTGTGGAGACGTGCGTACAACACTGGGGAGCGCCAAACCTGTGACGGCTGTGGGTAAGAGCGTTCCAGTTGTTTCTTATACAGCAGTTAAAGTGACAGGCAGCGGGGCTCTGGAGGTTGGGCATGTTGCTGACCAGTGCCCTAGTGCCTCAGAAGCCCTGTGCTGTGGTATGAGACTGCAGCAGTTGCTATCTGCCGAGCCAGTCGGTGTAAAAACCCCAGGACTAGAGACTGCTACGCCAATGTGGGACCTTGTGGAGAAGGGCAGTCCAGTCCAGGCGTTGTTGGACGCAGAGAGCCAGGTGATCCTGGTACCGGCCAGCCGGGTGGCTGAGACCTATGTGCGGGACGTTCATGGAGTTGGCATGGACTGTCCGGTGGCTTTCCCTGAGTGTGAGACTCCAGTGCAATCTGGGACTGGTGAACTTCGTGATGCATTTTCACATATACCTAATGTGTTATTGGGCCGTGATATAGTTTTGTTGTTGTGGGGTAAGGTAGACACTTCTGCAGATAGTGACAAAACTCCTGCAGAACCTGTACCTGTCCCTTTAAGTGAAGGTCTAAGGGAGCTGCACTTTGACCTCCATGGGGAAAGAATATTGACCATTGAAAACAATGGTGCTGGTAAAGTGCAAAGTGATGGTGCCAAGAGTGCAGAAATGCATAATGAAAATATGATGTCATATGAAATATGTGGTGACGGTGATAAAACTTTTCCGTTGCAGGTTGTGGTCAGGGGAGAAGCGCCTCCTGGTGGTAAAAATGTAAATGATGATGAAGCTGTATTTTCTACATCTGCTATTTTTCATGAAGATCTATATGACTTGATCAAAAGATTTGAAGAAATGCATATAAGTAGTGTGGAGCAAAGCACAGCTCCAGCTCAGTGTTTGAAGGTGCAGGAAAATATGATAGGGCTAGAGGGTGTACCGCACGGACCAGAGGTGGTTATGCAGTCTCCACAATGTTTATTGGTTACTAAGGAAGTGTCCCAGGTGGGGATTAGCTCATTGGGGCCCCTAGAGGTCAGAATTAATAATGACACGAGTGGTATGGGTGATGTATGTGCTGTGACCGATAGCAACTCAGAGAATGAAGCTACCATGTCAAGGTCCTGCGAAACAAAGGTGGTTACTAGTAGCGACCAGACAGTTCTATCTTACGAGATGGGAATTAAATCGGGTGACGTCAGCCTAGTGTCTGAGGCCCATATACAGACAGTTGTAGATGACCTGGCACATGATGGGGGGGGCTTAATACTGGCACGTAATGGGGGGGCTTATTACTAGCACGTAATGGGGGGGGCTTATTACTGGCATGTGATGGGGGCTTATTACTGGCACATGATGGGGGGCTTATTACTGGCACATGATGGGGGGCTTATTACTGGCACGTAATGGGGGGCTTATTACTAGCACGTAATGGGGGGCTTATTACTGGCACGTGATGGGGGCTCTTGTTACTGGCACATGATGGGGGCTTATTACTGGCACATTGGGGGGCTCTTGTTACTGGCAGTGGCACGTTATTGAGGGCACTTATTGCTGGCACATTATTGGTAGGCACTATAGGGGCATCTACTGAGGCCACAAAGAAGGGGTGTTTTATATGGAGGGCTCTGTACAGTAGCATTTTATACTGGGACACATTATGGTAGGTACTATGGAGAAGGGGAGACAGGAGTACTATGGAGTCATCTACGGGGGGCACTAAGAAGGGGTATTCTATACTTGCAAATTATGGGGGACACTGAGGGCATCTACTGGGGCACGATATATGGGGCATTATGGGGGGCACTAGCAGGAAGGGGGGAGAGGAGCACTATGGAGGCATTTACTGGGGCACTATATAGGGGTATTTTATACTGGCACATTATGGGGGACATTAGCTCAACTGGGGGCCTAAGGGGGTATGTTTTGCACATTATAAGGAGAATTATTTCTACTGGGGGGCATTATGGTGGGTTTTATTACTCCCCCATGGTATGACCCCCTAGTAGCAGCACCAGCCTCTCCCTGCTCTGTGACCCCTCTGCCCCTTCTCCAAATCCTTATTATGAAATCTTTCTCATTAGGATAAAACACAACATCAGCTCCGCTGAGCCCCCGGCCAAGTGTTGAAGTGGCGTCCGAGATCCCCAAGGGCCAAGCCAAGTAACTGTAAGTGTTCATGTGAAATATGTTTATTTTATATATGTACACTCCTGTGAGAGGCGGGGAGGGAGATCTGTGGATGACACTGTTATAGGGAGGGAGATCTGTGGATGACACTGTTATGGAGGGGGAAATGGGGATGACACTGTCATGGGGTGGATCTGTGGATGACACATATAGCATAAGATGCTATATACGGTATGTGGCATTCACAGATCCCCCCCATAGCAGTGTCATCCACAGATCCCCCTCTCTATAAAAGTGTCATCCACAGACAGCTGGACTTTTCTTCCCTGTTGCGGTTTTAGGTATTGGGTAAAGTATTGCAGCATTTCTAAGCATACTTGTGTAAATGTATCGTTGTTATAGCTGCCCCCCCCTACTTTTGTCCTGGCCCCCAGTGTGCCCCCCCAAAATTTGAAAGCTAGAGACGCCACTGCTCACGCTCCCTAGAAACGTTAGAGAAGGGACTAGCTGTCTTCACAGAGCAACTGAAGAAGGCTTCAGAAAGGGAAAAGGAGGAGAGCCAGAAAGAGAATGGTGATACTCCTACATCTGCTGCAGCAGAGCCGAGCGAGGAGCAGCTGGAACCGGAGGCCCAAAAGCGGGGCCCTTCCCACAAGCTTGCACAAAAAGCTGAAAATAAACTGTTGAAAAACATGGAGTTGTTGGTTCAGCACCTGGAGAAAAAGGGTGTGACATACGAAAAGTTGGAGAAAACCAAGACTAAACTTCAGCGAGAATTGGATGATCTGATGGTGGACCTGGACCACCAGAAGAAAATTATGTCTAACCTAGCGAAGAAACAGAAGAAGTTTTTACTGGCTCCTGGCTGAAGAGAAATACATCTCGGCTCGATATGCTTGGGAAAAGGTGACCAAGGCCCTCTCCTTGGCTAGAGCCCTTGAAGAAGCGCTTCAGGAGCATGCTGAATTTGAGAGGCTGAACAAGCAACCCAGAGCAGAGTTAGATGATCTCGTGAGCTCAAACGATGACGTCGGAAAAAACGTCTATGAGTTGGAGAAGTCTAAGTTAGAGCCTATTAAGAATGGGTCTGGAGATGGTGGCACTGCGGTGCTGACTGAGGCAGTGAAGATGAAAGAGGCTTTTGCTGAACCAGTTGATGGGGCTGATGTGGATGCCGAAGACCACAGACCCGTGGAAGAGTGTAGCCCAGGCCTGGAAGACATCCCCTCTGCCTACAAGGCTTTCCAAATAGCCAGCAGCCTGCTGGGGAAGAAGTATGAGAAGGGGAACGATCAGTTTTTGGATCCTGGCTATTACGATGGGCTGTCTCTCCTGACTCCACCCCAAAAGGAGAACAGTGTCCTGGGTGAGCCTCTGGAGAAAATGCCAGAAGACGACGAGTCTGCTGAAGACCCCGGTGCCTCCTGCCTCGATGAGAAAGAGAGGGAGGAGTTAAGAGGGCAAGTGTATGGTGCCATATTCGAGAAGGATGAGAAGGCTGTCAAAGAGACTGGAGACTCAAAGAAGACAAAGGCTGAAGAAGTTAAGGCCGATGTGTTGCAGGACGTGAAGTCCCCAGGTGCTGCAGAGACCAAAGTTAAGACAAAGGGAGCGGCGGCCGAAGTGGAAAAAGCCACTAAAGAAGCAGAGGTCTCTGAAACTGCCACCGTAGCTGGGGAAACTACTACTGGAAAGAAGGAAGAAGTGACCCAGATGCACGTAAAAGAAGCGAGCAGGGGCAAGCATGCTCTGCTGAAGGAGCCCCGCAAAGCAAAGGAGGAAGTGTCTGGACATGACCATGACTGGGAACAATTCAGTCAAGAGCTGCAGCAGTCCAAGAAAGGACATGAGGCGCATGTGCGGGAGCCAGAGGATCTAAAAAGAGAGAGAGATCAAAATGTATGAGAGCGCATCATTATCACCCGGGAAAGAGTAGGAAAAGAGTATCTGGCCATGAGATGGGCACATGAGGCCTTTAGGCAGATTATATTGGGCAAGATGTTAGTTTTGGTGATAAACCAAGCTCTGCTGGCTTAGGTCTGGCAGAACAAAGGCAAGGTTGTAGGCCAGGTGGATGCCCTCTCACCAGCCTCCCGTGGTTATGCAGGTGTTCACCCTCATGGGCTTGAACAAAGGGGGAGGGTGTATGTGAGACAGTGACAGGTCTCACGCAGGGTAGAGGCAAGGAAGGGGTGGATAGTGCGGTCCACACCCCTATTCCACTACAGGTGAGACCAGCTGGAAGTAATCAGGCTGGCATAAAGCACCTCCCAGGGTGTCAGCAAGGGGGGAGTGTGTTACCTGTGGACAGAGGCCTGGAGGCTCTGTGTGGTCCAAGCCAGGAGGGCTGAGAGACCACGATTCCCCAAGAGACACTGGACTGGAGACAGTGGGCGTACTGTGCTCTGTACAGCCAGGAGGCTGTGGGACATTGGCTGAGAAAGCCGCATGTGTTCACAGGGTGTGAACAGGGACTTAGGTGAGTCAGGGATCTGTTTGTTTAGTTAGAGCCTGGACGGGCGAGTGTTTATTATTTTGCATTATTGTTTATATTTTTGCGGATGTGCCGCAATAAAGCACCGTGTTTGGATCTTAAACTTGGTGTCCTGAAGATATCTGTGAGAATGACCCCCGAAAGAGAGCTGATCCCCTACACTAGGCATTGTTATACTACAGCTCAATTGCTCATTGTTGTATTTTTGATATTTCCCACTCTTTTGGGGTGTACCCTAATAAAAAATAAAAATAAAAAAAACAAGAGACACTGGACTGGAGACAGTGGGCGTATTGTGCTCTGTACAGCCAGGAGGCTGTGGGACATTGGCTGAGAAAGCCGCATGTGTTCACAGGGTGTGAACAGGGACTTAGGTGAGTCAGGAATATTATGTTTAGTTAGAGCCTGGACGGGCGAGTGTTCATTATTTTTGTCATTTTGCTTGTGCTGGTGTATCTCAATAAATGAACTGTTTGGACCTGAAACCTGGTGTCCTGAAGCCGTACCTGTGAGGATGATACCCTGAAAGAAAGCTACCCCTCACAGTATCTAATCCGATCATGTGTGATACAGTCTGATGCGCCACTGTCTTACTCTAATCCTATTGTATGTTTCTGTATATTAAGGGAACCTGTCATGTTGAAAATGCAGTGTAATCTACTTCTCCTTCTAGGCTTTGAAGCCATGGAGGTGGTCCTATCAGAAGCTTATTGTGCCTATTATGTGTGATGCTGATCTGCTGTATCTAAACCTATTACGTGGTGTGATACTGATCTGGTGTATCTAAGACTTTTATGTGTGATGCTGATTTGCTGTATCCAAACCTCTTATGTGTAATGCTGATCTGCTGTAGCTAAGCCTATTATTTGTGACATCTGATCATTATTTTATTTTTTATTTTTACATTTTTTAATTCAATCAAGGTGAAGAATGAAAAGTCAATGAAAACGCGCAGTGTTGTTGAAAGCGTTCAGCTATTGCAGGGTTAATGGTGCAGTGTTCTCCAGCCCTGCACTGCAGCAGCGGAGCGGACAGTGATGCATTGTATAGCAGGATCCCGGCAGTTATGGGGTTAATACTGCAGTGCATTGCAGGGCTTCTTCTTCGCTGTGCACAGACCCTGCACTAATGGGATCTTTCCAGCATAGGGTTAATAGTGGGGGCAGGGATGACTGTGGGGGGTGCAGGGCTTCAGGCTGGCAGGTGGAGGAGAGAACAGTGAAATTCCTACTCCATTATTTATCAGCCTCCTTCTTCCTCTCTACAGACGGGATCTATGGAATATAGAAGCCTCAGCCTGAGGCGCAGGGAGGGGGGGATGCATGGGGGGCAGAGATGACATCATCATTATCCTTACATGACATGTCCCCTAATATCTCCTCAGGGAATAGCAGTCCTCCCTGAATCGTCCCCTTCTGCCCAGTTGTTAAGAACTTCCTGTGTATGTCTGTCTATTGGAAAGCTGGGTGACAACTAATACCAGTAGACCTTTACTACACCCCAGTAGGGTTGGGGGGACTTACTGTGAGGTAATGCATGGCTCTGTTAGCAGAGTCTTAGGCTGGCCGTGTTATTCAGCGCCACTGGGTCGGTGCCACGGGCTGGGTCTGTTGGCTGCTCCCCAGAATGTCCCTGTTGGTGGCACCCCATGATGGCTTTACTGGCACTGCCATGGGACCTTGTCAGCGACCATGGATGATCCTTGGGCTGGCTCTTTTATGGTTGCTGTGTTTGTCAGTGCCCCAAACCTACCAGGAGTTACTCTATTGATGACACCCCAGACTGGATCTGTTGGGGGCCACCCTCAGACTGTCTTTCTTGGTGACACCACAGACTGACTTTGTTGAGGGGACCCCCAGACTGGTTTTGTTGATGGGCATCTCCAGGGCTCCACCCCCAAGATGGCTCAGTTGGCACTACACTAGAAAAAGCTCTTTCGTTGAAGTGAAATAAATCCCAGCGGGTGCTTGTAAATGAACTTCAAGGTTTTATTATTTCATATTATATCCAATTAGAACATGGACGCATTTCTGCATATCCAGCTTTCACCAGCTGATAAAAGCTGGATATGCTGAAACGCATCCATGTTCTAATCGGATATAATATGAAATTATTAAACCTTGAAGTTTGTTTACAAGCACCCGCTGGGATTTATTTCACTTATATTGTGGTTTCGTTTCCTCCCCGTGCGGGTGCGCCTTTGGTCCTGGTGCCGGCTATTCCTTTGATTACGGCTCTTTAGTTGACACCTCAGGCTCGCTCTAATGGATCACTCCCGGGCTGACTCTTTTGCCAGTGCTTCCAGAGTAGCTCTGTTGGCTGCTCCCCCGGGCCAGCCCTGGATTCCATCTGGACAGTCAACCCAGTCTGGCTCTGTTGGCGTGACCTTAATTGGCTCTCTTATGTGGACACTCCTACAATGCAACCGCGAAGCCCATTAGATATTGTAACCACCAAGCTTTCTGCCCATCAGAGACTGAAACTACCCAGCTGTACGCTCATCTGACACAATAACTGCCAACCTGTGCACCCATCCAAGACAATAACTGCCAACATGCGTGTCTATTAGAGACTGTAACTGCCAGGCTATGTGCCCATCTGGGATGATAACCTTTAAGCTGTGTGCCCATTAGCCTGTAACTGCCAACAAATGCACTTAGACAGTCTAAGGCTACTTTCACTTGAGGTAGGTAGCCTTTTCCGCCAGGGGAACAGCCTGCCGGATCCGTGCTACCACAAGTCCACCGTGCCGCCGTAAATCCGCTCCGGCCCCATGCACTATAAAGGCAAACATGCCGAGAGGAGGCTCGGAATAAAATTACAACCTGTTGCGGTTTTTGTCCGGCCTCCTCTCGGCTTGTTTGACGACCTCCGGCCCGACCTCATTTTAGTGAAAGGGGCCAGAGCGGAAATCCGGACTTGCGGTAGCACGGATCCGGCAGGCTGTTCCCCCGCCGGAACAGCCTGCCGAAAAAGGCAACCCCAAGTGTTAAAGTAGCCTTACCTTCAAGCTGTGTGTCCATTAGACTGTAATCATCAAGCTATGGACCCATCTGAGACTATAACCACCAAGGTGTGAAGCTGTAACCTCTAAGCGCGGTTTTGCATCGACGTTATTGAATTCCATTTTGCTCCGTCCTAATACAATGTCTATGGGGCCAAATAATGGTTCCATTTGTTTCTGTTATACATGAAGGAAAAAATAGTCCTGTCGACGGAACCGTTATTTGGCCCCATAGACCTGTATTAGGACGGAGCAAAATGGAATTTAATAACGCTCATGCAAACCCGCCCTAAGTCAAGTACCCATTAGAACTTGTAACCACCCATCTGTGTGTCAGTTAGGGGCTGTAACCACCAAGTTGTACACTGATCTGAGACCATAACCGCCAAGTTGTGCGCCCTAAGACTGTAATCTAAGACTGTGTCACTATTTGCAACCATTATGTGTGTTGCCCCAACTGGAGGATAGTTCTGACCGTGTCCATTTCCATGACTGCATCATCCTCAACTGGGGTGCTGTGTTAGGGTCAATGGCCTCACGCTAAAACTGATATTAACTCTAACAAACGGACTACTTTTGGGTTAGTGGCACTTTAAATTTTCCATGGAAATCACATCTTTTTCATCCTGAGACACATGAAAGACGCGCGGCCAAGAAAGTATAGAAATAACTTGTTTTATTGGTGCGTCTGGGGAAGAAGAGCAAAAAAAAACTAATTTGCATATATTATCCATGCTCATATATCATATATAGATCTATCCTCTTACAGCCATTTATTAATATAGATTTATGTCACATGCTATATACAAATAATTTAAAGGGGTGGGTCACTTTTTTACCCCAATGTCCACCCAATTAACCCATTCATCCATGAAAGAGAGACCTGCAGGAGAGCAGAGGTGATCTACTTTGGTTGTCAGTGGCCAAGCAGACCAGGTAAAGTGCTAGCTTCATAGACTAATATGGGGAAGGGGGTCTGTATTACCCATAAATCCCACATTATTCCTATTCACTAAGGTTAGAAAGAGAAAGCCAATTCTCTAATAAGTTATGGGAGAAATACTCCCTCTAGATGGAGGTGAGTGATTTAAAGCGTCTGCTCAGTTATAGCGCCCCCTGTCTGAATCTCTTTGTGCGTCTTGCTCTGTGTATTGGGTTAGAGGTACCTTGGAGTCCTTCTTCTAGGGGGAGAAATGGAAGCTCTGTGTGTTTTTGGTTGTGGGAATAGGCATGTCACGCAGGGGAGAATCACGCATGCATTGTACACGCTATCTGGGACATTGACGTTGATGGAAGGGAGGCAAAATCCTTTCTATCCCTTCCTCATCATTACATCACGAGGAGGAGTCCAGAGACTGAATCCAGCAGCAGACATGAAGGGTGGAAGACTGTTGACTATACACTTCCTCCAGGAGCTGAGCAAGAAACAGATACAAAGAAAAAATGGTTACGTTAAAGAATCCGGCACCACCCCAAACCCGTCATAAAAACTTTCACCTCCCCCAAATCAATTCAAGAAATGTTGCACCACACTTCTCACACCTCACCCCAACCCCTTCATTCCAAAAATATGGCAGCAAGTGCCAACCCCTCTAAAAGATTTGCCACCACCTCCTTGAAAAAAAATCTGCCACCAACCTTCATCCCTTTAAGAATAATGGCACATCTAACCCCCTTCAAGAAATTTAGCATCACTACCCATTTCCCTCAAGAAATCTGGTGCCACTCCCCATTTTCTTCAAGAAATTTGGCATCACTCTCCATCCTTTCAAGAAATCTGCCACCGCCTCTAACTTCTTTCAAGAAATCTAGCACCACTCCCCATTTCCTTCAAGAAATCTGGTACAACTTCCCATTCCTTTCAAGAAATCTAGCACCACTTCCCATCTAGCAGCACCCCCCGTTTCCTTCAAGAAATCTAGTGCCACTCGCCATTTCCTTCAAGAAGTTTGGCATAACTTTTTCATCCCTTCAAGAAATCTGCTACCACCTCTCTAACCCTATTCAAGAAATCTAGCACCACTCCCCATTTTCTTCAATAAATCTGGTACCACCTCCCATTCCTTTCAAGAAATCTAGCACCACTTCCCATCTAGCAGCACCCCCTGTTTCCTTCAAGAAATCTAGTGCCACTCGCCATTTCCTTCAAGAAGTTTGGCATAACTTTTACATCCCTTCAAGAAATCTGCTACCACTTCTCTAACCCTATTCAAGAAATCTAGCACCACTCCCCATTTTCTTCAATAAATCTGGTACAACTTCACATTCCTTTCAAGAAATCTAGCACCTCTTCCCATCTAGCAACACCCCCTGTTTCCTTCAAGAAATCTAGTGCCACTCGCCATTTCCTTCAAGAAGTTTGGCATAACTTTTTCATCCCTTCAAGAAATCTGCTACCACCTCTAACCCTATTCAAGAAATCTAGCACCACTCCCCGTTTCTTTTAGGAAATCTGGCACCCCTTCCCATTCCCTTAAAAAAAAACATGGCACCTCCTACCCATTTTAAGAAATATCATGCCACCTCTTAAGAAATCTGCCATCACCTCTAACCGTTGTCAAGAAATCTAGCACACCTCTGCATTTACTTCAAGAAATCTGGCACCGCTTTCCATTCCCTTCAAAGAAACATGGCACCATCTCCCACCCATTTTAAGACATTTAGCACTACCTCGTAGGAAATCTGGTACTGCTATCATTTATGTTCACAACTGCTCATTGCTGCCCCCTGAGGAGGGACAATGCTTTTTGCAGCCTTTAGCAGTGAGGAAGGGAAGCGACAACTGCTCTCGGCCCCACAATTGTGGTTGTTACTTTTTTCAGGTATGTGTGAGAGAGAGATGTTCTCTGGGTCCAATAGGGGGAGGAATATAGTATCTGCTTGGACAAGTCAATGGACATGCACATTGACACTGGTCCAGACGAGTAACCACCCCTTATGGCTTTTGGTGCCCAATGGCCGCTGTCTATTATCTTCATGAAAAGATTTCTAGTCTTGCTTTTACTGAATTTCCTGTCTCAGACAACCCTTGCTCATATGTCCTGATATGGCATGTAAATGAAATAATGGGGGTCCTATACTTGTTATCCCCCCTACCATTGAAAGCAAAGAACAGCTACTGTACAAACACTACCTCTGGAGGATCCATTGCTTCCATAAATTTATACAGAACCTATTGATTCAAGTAAGAATGGTGTAATACATCATTTGTCCAGTGGTGGCACTGCAGAAGAATTAAACACTTCCTGATCAATGGGGTTCTCAGCATCAGGACAATCAGTGATCAGCCGATCATCATTGTAACATAAAGGGAATTTCCAAGGTGGATATCTCTTTTACGAATTCCTGGTCTCCACTTACTTTGACTTTGAAGAGGCTGCCGTCCGTCAGACTGGGATCCACTGAGGCAAAAACAAAATTGTATTTTAATTTCAAACATGTATTTCGATAGCAATTGTGGCGATTATGAACTCTCCTGTCTGTCATGTCGATGCTTAGTCCAACTTCCCGAAAAAACAGCCACAGGAGATTATATTTAGGGTCTGCTGTACCCCACTGGGAAATTTTACAGCAGCCAGTAAAGCAGAGCTGCCGAATGTGTTAAACGTTGCCCCTTGTGGCAGCTGTAGAGAATGACACATTACAGAATTTCATATTTTCCCTGCAGGACCGCTACAACGTTACTCCCCCTGGTGGTAGCTTTAGTGAATATGTTATTTTAAAAAATTTATATGGCTATCAGAAAACACTCCCGAGTTATTGTAGTTGTAAATGTATCATGGGGGTTTAGGAAACGGAGACTTCTTACCCCCAGGGCGAGTAGGAGCGCTGTGACATACTCCTATTCAATGCCATCGAAATTGCTTTCAATAATTAAAGTCAATTTAAAAGCTAATGAATGACAGACGAAGCGGGAGACGCTCCTCTATAAATATAACATTTTCTGTCTAAGCCTCAACTGCCGCTTGTGTCAGCTGGCATAAAAGGACTGGGTAGATTCATTATAGAAGCTGGCCCAGCGGGGGCGATGCCTCTGATGGCAGCAGGTTCACCCGGAGCCGACCGCTCACCGAGGGCGGATTGACAACAATTACTTGTCTGTAAAAGCTGCTATTGTTAGAAATGGTATCACACTGGCGCTGTTATGCCGTATATTCAACCTGCCCGGTGGGAGGCGCATCATGGAGAAAGTTCTGTCTGGTAATAAAAAAAATCTCCTAAGAGTTTTAGTTGGACGGTCAGTGGAGATAGAGAAATGTCAGGATATTTAAGCGGGGGCGGGGCTTGTCACTTACTTTGCATTCCTTTGTTTACATTTGAATTTGTTACCTGTGGAATAAAAAAAACAAAAAAAAACATTGTAACAAATAAATCATATAAAAAAAATTTAAAAAAAGGAGTAAAAGGATGTCACATGGGCACCGACTTAACAAATGGTGACCGTTGCCGTATTACGCCGCTCTTGCCAGGGCGTGGGAGGGGACATCATCAGATTTACTATATAATACGCCCTAAGCTCATGGCTGGCACACGGACTGGGCTAAATGAGTGCTGTCAGTGAATGGCAACCTTGTATGAATAAAAAGGATGATAACGTCTCCCCTTTTTGTCACTGCTGACAATTTGTTACAATGTATAAGTGTAGGTAATTCTCTGCTATCTTAAAGGGGAGTTCTAGGACTCCTGTATGAATGGCCAATCCTTAGGATAGATGATCAATATCTGATCGGAAAGGGGCCCAACTCCCAGCACCCCCGCCGATCAGATGTTGGAAGAGGACGCAGCGAGCGCGGTGACCTTACCAAGTGCAGCGCCGTACGATATATAGTGGCTGCGCCGCATATTGCAGCTCAGGCTCATCCACTTGGAGGGGACTCAGCTGCACCTAGATTAAGCCGGATGAACCCTTTAAATATGGCCTTTAACATGAAAAACCTTTCGGCAGTGACTTTAAAGGGATTGGCCAGGATTAATGAAAACATGGCTGATTTCGTCTAAAAATGGCGCCAGGGGTTATGCCTGGTATTGCAGCTCAGATCTGTCACGGTAAATGTAGCTGAACTGTGATACCACACGCAAGCTGCGGACAGAAGAGGCGCCGGTTTTAGAGGAAAGTAAGAAGGAAGTTTTTTCTCATTCTGGACAACTTCTTTAGTTGTAAAATAAGGAATGAAGATACTTACTAAGAGCGGTGACGATCCCCAGGACAAACATGACAATTGCGAGGATAAGTCCGGTCATCCGTAGAGTTTCATAATCTGAATAAAATTGGAGAAAGTTAGTGATAAAAAGCAATGGGGTCAGGGTAAGTACGAGAACATAAAGCCACTGAACCAGCTGCTATTTGGAAGCATATTTTTGACCCTGTGGCAGAATTTAGGGTCCAAAGGTGACACTTGACATGGCCCCCAGATGGTGTTGGTCATGGACTACTCCTGCCGAGCCCATTGCTCTTAACCTTGACTGATCTCTGGTGGTCAGCTGGCCAGGGTGGAGTGGATTCTACATATTGGAATTATATGAGTATTGTATGGCGGCATTGGATACTGTACTGTGCAACATTGGTATTATTTGGGCAAGGTATAGCCATACTATAGGGATTGTATACATAATGGGGGCATTAGATGGCAGTATTATTTGGATACAGATATAGAAAGGCACTGAGACTCAGTGTGTGTGACCCAATACTCTGTCAGCTACAACTTTTCCATCATCCATCGCAGTCAGGAGACTGTCATGCTTACAGAAATCAATTGTGAGCTCACGTGCCCACTGTATGTCAATCAAGGTGAAACCTAGGCTCTGGCTGGGCACCTTAAAGGGGTAGTAGAATAGTGATGATCTAACTTCAATACCTGATCGGTGGAGGTCCAACAGTCAGCTGTTTGAGGAGGCAGTGAGCGCCAGAACTTCCTCACAGCTTGCCAAGAACAGCGCCATACACTGTATAGTGGTTGTTCCTGGTATTGCACCCCATTCACTTGAATGTACATAGATCATGTGACCTGGCCTAGAAAGATGCTGCAGCGCACACCGGAGCAGGGCGCCCCCACCAATCAGATACTGATGACCTATCCTGTGGGTTGGTGATCCATAATGTTCTCCTAGGAAAACCCCTTAAAGACATAAATCTCTACCCAGCCCTGGTCCAGTTCTGTGATCACCTCCTACTCATTAAGGGTATAGAAATATTACTGCCATGTTGTATCATATGTTACGGTAGTGAGCTAGGTCCTCATTAGGGCCAATGAGCTGAAAGGTGTCTTCTTACCGTAGACGAAAGGATCTTGACTTCCGTATATGTTGACTGCAAGGAAGGCAGAGAAGACTATGTCACAATTATATCATAATCACATGATTTGTTACATATTGACTCCCTATAGCTCCTTTCCCACATGAATGGCACACCGAACATGCACGGCCCCGAAATTTTCAGCCTGGTTGAATCTCTGGAGGCTTCCGACTGGTCAAGAAGACTACATTATTTGGGGAGATTTATCAGGTTCCTATTAATATACCTTTTTAGGGTAACATGTTAGGGTCTCTTATATACTTTGCACATCATTAATAGATAAAGATGGCCATAGATGTCAAGAGTCGGTGATATGCAGTATCTGCTCTGGGGACACCAAAATTAGCTGGTCATCATTGGTTGGGATAGCTCATTCTTTTGAATAATGCCTACCTGGCAGATTAGCAGGCTCCTTAGTGGGTGCAGAAGCCAATGGTTGATAACCCATCTGCCTGTCCATCATTACTCTGCTGGCACCAAAGTCTCATGGCCGGGCAAGTAGACTGCAGGGCAAGTAAAGCATTTTCAGGGGTGGTCTTGACCCCTGGGCAAAAATGGTTGTGAACCTCTTACCATCCTTTGTAGTTAAACAATTCTTGACCTAGGTTAAGACCTTGCACTTTAAGAATCTGACAAAGGGGCTGTGAACCCTCAGGCTCTGTTCTAATGGGCAGTGTGGGCATTTATGATGGTCAGAAGTGGACCTCACTCTCTTATCCCATGGACAACGACCATGGATCTCCTTGGTCTCGGTACACAGCCGCAATGAGGGAGGATAAGTCTTACTGGTGTTAAGCTGTACTTTGCCTCAAGTCCCAATGTCCTTAAAGAGTCCCAAGTTATCCTTAAGGGTGAAGTTCACATTTACTTTGGTTCCTAGGCAAGTCACATCACTGTACATCGGTCACGTGGCCTAGACGCAGCTCAGTCCCATTCAAGTGAATGGGCTGAGCCGCGATACCAAGCTCGGACACTATACAATGGACGGCGCTGTACTTGGTAAACCATGAAGAGACCAGAACTCCCAAGAGCACAGCGGCCTCTTCAAACAGTTGATCGGCGGGGGTGCCGGGAGTCAGACCCCTGTCGATCCGATATTGATGACCTATCCTGGGGATAAGGTCCTGGATAACCACTTTAAGGGGGAGCTCTGACTGCAGGCAATTGGAATCTCTAATGACCACATTCAAGGCATTCTTATTATTTTTCATTTAAGTGAAGGCATCGGCCCACCGGGAAATTTCCCTGTAAGGTCTATGGCCAATCTGCTCCTGAGTGAAGGCATGCCGACTATAAAGGAAGCCTATAGGCCCTCCGAGAGTGGGAACCCCGACTCATCCTTGAAGATTTGTGCAAGGCTCCCCTACAACAAGGTTAAGGGCTCAAGGATCCTGGAAAGAAGGGAGCAAACAACTTGTCCCAAGTGGTGAGTGGGTGGTGGTATCAACCCCCAACAAGGAGGCACCCTCCCGGCCTCAACCCCCTCAACTCACCTTACACCCATATATGCCATTGTATAGACGCTGATGAACTTCTCCGCATTGTACTCATCATGAGAGAGTAGTTTATTAAAAATAATAATTTTGGAGGAAGGGGAAGGTCGAGAAATAATTTGCCAAATTTGCTTATTTGGAAATACCACCAGTGGAGTAGGGGAACACTGCGGATTTCTTCATCATAAAAATCTGCCATAGAAATCCAAGAGCGATCCCCGGATTCCTGCCGCAAATTTGCAGTTGTACATCAGCGGTGTGAACATGCCCTTAGCACTGACAACCACTAGGGTGCTGCCTGAGGCAAAAACTGAAATGGTGCCTCCCCCCTCCCCCATGCCAATTTCTTAACCTAACCCCTTTGCCACAATGAAAGCGCTCATTGCCCATGGCCCTTCCGTTGCCCCTTTCTGGTGCTGCCTGAGGCGATCGCCTCACCTGGCCTCATTGGTGGTGCGCCCCTGGGCGCTGCAATACAACTCTGGGGTCAGTCCAGATTGCACTATGTGTATTTAAAAGTGGGTTAATATTACTATCTCAGAATAAATGCACTTACGGGTCTCTGAGGTGCACAATGCAAAGAAAACCCCTGCAAGAGGGCAGCGTGAGTTCAGGATTCCTAAAGAGTATTTATTCCAGAGGCCCAGAGCTAAAAGTCTAGAATCGATTTCATTTCTAAAGTGGCTGAGTCTACTTTTAGCACCATACTGGGAATCTAATGGCTGTGTGCTTTAATGTATAGTTTAACAGCCCGGATTGCAGTTTTTCAAAGCTCGACGAGTCTGAGATGATGGTTGCTATTCCAAAGCTCACCACTAGGGGAAGCCGAGAGCCAGGAGATCTTTACTGAAAACCAATATATGCAGCAAAACTAAATTAATTAGCATCAGGGCCCAATAGAACAAGGTGGAATTAAGCAGCGGGATCAGACATCTCATTTTTCAGGATGACTCTTGTCTGGAATGAAAGCCAAAATGAAACCGGGCTTTTTGCAGTTCACGGCTTCCAGAGGGAATAATGGAGTGATGGCTTACAACTTCAGGCCCCAAATGAAAAAATCCAAGCCTCATGATACAGAACGTGGGTGCTGGAAATCTCATTATATCAGAACCTAATTAAAAGACAATCTATTGGAACCTAGTTATTGATTCAAGAGTTATCACTTTTTACTTCATGTATGAGATATTTCTAGTGGTCCCCAGAAGTTTTTTTTTTTTGTATAAGGTATAGTGTAATATTCCCCCTTAAACATAGGAAAATCATAAACTTAAAGGGGTTGTCCAGGTTCAGAGCTGAACTTCATTTTCACCCCGGCAGCCCCCCTGACTTGAGCCTCGGAGCAGTTCATGCTCCGATGCTCTCCTTTGCCCTGCACTAAATTGCGCAGGGCAAAGGCATTTTCAGGAGTTCCGGTGACGAACCGGGCTCTCCATGGGGCAGCCAGGAATCCCGGTGACGTCACCGGCACTGATGGGCGGGCTTTTGCCAGTAAAACGGCTAGGGCAGCGCTAAAGCCCGCCCATCAGAGCCGGTGATGTCTCTGAACACACTGCTGGGCAGAAGCCTCCGCTCGGCAGTGTGTTATTGTAAACAAAAGAGCCCTTGCCCTGCGCGATGTAGCGCAGGACAAGGCAGCGCATCAGAGAATGAGATGCTCCGGTGCTAACATCAGGGCCAGGGGGTCTGCCTGGGTGAAAATAAGGGTATGTCCGGGTTCAGCTCTGAACCCAGACAACCCCTTTAAGATTCCTCTGGGATAGGGGTTGTCACCGATGAAACCACCTCTTTAAATCTACCAATCTGCCAGTAATTGTAAGACAAGACCATCCTTCAAAAGAAAAAGGTTTGGTACCGTGTTAGGCTACTTTCGCACTTGCATTTTTGCTGGATCCGGCATGGGTCAGCAAGAACGCTTCCGTCATGATAAAACAACCATCTGCATCCGTTATGAACGTATCCGGTCGCATTATCTCTACAATAGCAATGACGGATCCGTCCCTAAAACCATTGTAAGTCAATGGGGGAAGGATCGGTTTTCTATTGTGTCAGAGAAAACAGATCCGTCCCTGTTGACTTACATTGTGAGGCATGACGGATCCGTCTTGCTCCGCATCACATCGCGGACAGAAAAATGCTGCTTGCATGGGGACGCAACCAAATGGAACGAGATGCATTCTGGAGCTCTCCGTTTAGTTCAGCTCAGTTTTGTCCCCATTGACAATGAATGGGGACAAAACGGAAGCGGTTTCCTCCGGTTGTGAGATCCTATGAAGGATCTCAATAGCGGAAAGGGAAAGCGCAGATGTGAGAGTAGCCTTAGCCAGTAGTAAGAAGTCTTGATGCTCTCCAATAGAGAAACAATATAAAATATTGCAATTTGATACCTTTTAATGGCTAACTAAAATAAATTATGTTATAAGGCAAGCCTACAAGCAGTGACCCTGCTGTCTATACCGCCATGACCAGCTTCACCCTCTCCTTCTGTGTCCTTCCGCTAGTGTGAAAGTAGCCTAATGAATGGCGCTTTAATAATAAATAATAATAAAGCTTTCGAGACTCTGAGGTCCCTTCTTCAGGCCACCCTCTCCTACTGTGTCCTTTCCCCACCCCTAGAGATGAGCAAATTTCATGTTATGAAATTCGTTCACGCTTCGTTTGGTGGTAAAAGCAGATTTGCGTTATGGATTCCGTTACCACGGACCATAACTCAATTCTATGACGGAATGCATAACGGAATGCCTTTAGAGGCATTCCGCTTTTCATTCCGTCATAAAAGAAGTCTATGGGCTGCATAACGGATCCGTTATGCAGGCCATAGACGTCTATTATAACGGAATGCCTCTAACGGCATCCGTTATGCATTGCGTCATAGAATTGCGTTATGGTCCGTGGTAACGGAATCCATAATGCAATTCACCTTTTACCACCTAATGAAGCGTGAACGAATTTCAAAATATGAAATTCGCTCATCTCTTCTCTACCCATCCCTTTTAGAGTGTAAGCCCTCGTGGGCAGTTTGTAACTCGTCTTGTTCATGCTCTTCATTGCTATGGTTTTATATTATGTATGTGCCCCCCCTTATCATATGTACACCGCCATGGAATGAATGGCGCTTTAATAATAAATAATAATAAAGCTTTCAAGACTCTGAGGTCCCTTCTTCAGGCCAGAAATGAAAAAATCTGTAAAGAAACATAGATATACACAGGAAAGAACAGAGAGGTAAAGTAATAAATTGCAAAACACCAACAGAGGAACGATCTTAGAGAAGGATTCCTTAATTAGTTTACAGATGAGGCTACTTTCACACTAGCGGCAGCCTTCTCCGGCAGGATGTTCCGGTGGGTGAACAGCCTGCTGGATCCGTGCTGCCGCTAGTGCGTGCGTGCCGCCGGAGGTCACTAGGACATGTCGTAGTTTTATTCCGGCCGCCTCTCTGCATGTTTTCTGTGCTGCCCCTGGAACTCCGGCCCGCCTCTATTAAAAACATGCCGAGAGGCGGCCGGAATAAAACTACGACATGTCCTAGTGACCTCCGGCGGCACGCGCGCACTAGCGGCAGCACGGATCCGGCGGACTGTTCACCCGCAGGAACAACCTGCCGGAGAAGGCTCCCGCTAGTGTGAAAGTAGCCTAAGCTGTGTGAAAGCTTGTTTGTCTCTGAGTTTAGAGTGGAGAAGACCCCTCTTTCTCCTCAGATGTCGTAGCAGGCCAAAAACCTTGAGACACATTTAGTCCTGTCTTAAGTGTCATAAATTTGTATTCCCAAACTCATCGACCCCTTTGGGATTTTGAAATGTCCCTTTAATATTAATACTTGGAGGCCTGTAATGCTGTGGCCAAGATCACCAAAATGTTTGGCAACAGGGAAAGAGCAGGAGTAAGAGGTCTTGATGATCTCAATCAGTAATAGGGGTCGTCTCCTCCCTAAACTCACAGACAAACTTTCCCACAGCTTATCTATAGACTAATTAAGGACTCCTCCTCCGAGACCATTTCTCTATTTGTTGGTGTTTTGCCATTCATCACTCCCCCTCTCTGTTCTTTCATGTGTATATCCATGGTTCTTTAGAGATTTTTTCATTTCTGGCCTGAAGAAGGGACCTCAGTCTCGAAAGCTTATAACAATTTATTTTAGTTAGCCATAAGAGGTATCAAATTACAACATTTTATATTGAGGGCATCAAGAAGACAATCCTTTACCTGCCTTTTAATAGACAGAAGGTGACTATGGGGCCCCTTATCTACTGGGCCCATGTGTAACCACATGTGTCCATGTGTATGGACATACATTACAAGGGCTTCAGACCATGGTCGCTATGTGGTCACTCGAGGGAAAATGTTAGGTTGACCCTTTCAATAACCCCTACCCTTCTTATTAATGAGGGACTGGATTTTTGTCCTAAGATATTGCACACTTTGTAAGAAAGTAATACATTCCAGAAGATAAAAAAGGTCAGGGAAGAACTTTACGACCACAAAACCCAAGCAGATGGCTGAAGAAGTGGACATCTACACAGGAGCCCTGTAGAGCATTAGCAGAAGTCAACTGGCTGCACTGCTATCAACGGTGCAAAAGGGTGGAGTTTAGCGGGATGAAGGGGTGGAGCTTGGTGTGACATGGACGGAGCTTAGCGCTGTGAAGGGGTGGAGCTTAATAGTGCCACTGGAAAGAGTTTAGGTGCCCCAAACATGACTTTCCTTGAGGCCCCAGAAATGCGAATCTGGCCCTGAAAAGGGTCGAGCCTTTTTTGGAACATTTCAGGCATGTAAAAATGGATATTGAAAAAAATCCTTCATAATTTCACGAAATGCTCCAAAATAAAATGTATCTGAAAAGAGACAAGGAGGGGGCAGAAGATGGATGGACAGCTCTTTGGAGATTTCAGAAGTCAGCAGGGAATCCTCAGAGCATCTCATGAAGCTTCTCTCATTCACCGCCTTGTAAGAAGACATTGAGTCAGCACATTCACACCCGACTGCTCCTGACAAGAGCCGGAGGAAAGCCGTCCATTAACCACAACCTTATACACAGCGGCAGGGACGCACTCTACCTATCAGTTCAAATTTGGGAGAAATATGATTTCTGAGCCCAAATGTGAAATGAATGGAAAGAGACGCTCAGGATATTTGTAGAAACTCTGGAAATAAATGTATAACCGGATTTAAAGAAATATGTATTATTATTATTATTATTATTATTATTATTATATAATTTCTATAAAAATAAACATTTGTTCCTTAAACACCCTGGCAGATATGGTTTTCATACACTAACCTGAAGTGACAAAATAAAGAAATGTTGAGCAGGAAGCATCTAAAGCACATGTTCTTGGCAACTATATAAAGGTCACTGGAATGATTCTGATGGACACTTTACTGAAGCTGCAGTTTTACAAAATGACTTCTTTAATGACATAATGCGGTAAAGAAGA
Source organism: Bufo bufo (assembly GCF_905171765.1). Taxonomy (NCBI): domain Eukaryota; kingdom Metazoa; phylum Chordata; class Amphibia; order Anura; family Bufonidae; genus Bufo; species Bufo bufo. Next base: position 38,019,712 of record NC_053389.1, on the reverse strand, counting down.
AGGACTTAAAGTGTTGGTTGATAAAGTTCATTTCAGTGTTCCTATAACTTGCTTATCAGGCACATCTTTGGTCTGACTTACTATGTACACCACTGGTAAGTATAAGGCCTCTTTCACAACCAGATATGCAAGATGATAGCTTCCTTAATAGTGTCCCCTATGTACAAGAATATAACTACTATAATACTGCCTCCTATGTACAAGAATATAACTACTATAATACTTCCTCCTATGTACAAGAATATAACTACTATAATACTGCCTCCTATGTACAAGAATATAACTACTATAATACTGCCTCCTATGTACAAGAATATAACTACTATAATAGTTCCTCCAATGTACAATAATATAACTACTATAATACTGCTCCTATGTACAAGAATATAACTACTATAATACTGCTCCTATGTACAAGAATATAACTACTATAATACTGCCTCCTATGTACAAGAATATAACTACTATAATACTGCTCCTATGTACAAGAATATAACTACTATAATACTGCTCCTATGTACAAGAATATAACTACTATAATACTGCTCCTATGTACAAGAATATATCTACTATAATACTGTTCCTATGTACAAGAATATAACTACTATAATACTGCCTCCTATGTACAAGAATATAACTACTATAATACTGCTCCTATGTACAAGAATATAACTACTATAATACTGCTCCTATGTACAAGAATATAACTACTATAATACTGATCCTATGTACAAGAATATAACTACTATAATACTGCCTCCTATGTACAAGAATATAACTACTATAATACTGCTCCTATGTACAAGAATATAACTACTATAATACAGGTCTCCTATGTACAAGAATATAACTACTATAATACTGCCTCCTATGTACAAGAATATAACTACTATAATACTGCCTCCTATGTACAAGAATATAACTACTATAATACTGCTCCTGTGTACAAGAATATAACTACTATAATACTGCTCCTATGTACAAGAATATAACTACTATAATACTGCTCCTATGTACAAGAATATAACTACTATAATACTGTCTCCTATGTACAAGAATATAACTACTATAATACTGCCCCCTATGTGCAAGAATATAACTAGTATAATACTGCTCCTATGTACAAGAATATAACTACTATAATACTGCTCTTATGTACAAGAATATAACTACTATAATACTGCTCCTATGTACAAGAATATAACTACTATAATACTACCTCCTGTGTACAAGAATATAACTACTATAATACTGCTCCTGTGTACAAGAATATAACTACTATAATACTGCTCCTATGTACAAGAATATAACTACTATAATACTGCTCCTATGTACAAGAATATAACTACTATAATACTGTCTCCTATGTACAAGAATATAACTACTATAATACTGCCCCCTATGTGCAAGAATATAACTAGTATAATACTGCTCCTATGTACAAGAATATAACTACTATAATACTGCTCTTATGTACAAGAATATAACTACTATAATACTGCTACTATGTACAAGAATATAACTACTATAGTACTGCTCCTATGTACAAGAATATAACTACTATAATACTGCTCCTATGTACAAGAATATAACTACTATAATACTGCTCCTATGTACAAGAATATAACTACTATAATACTGCTCCTATGTACAAGAATATAACTACTATAATACTGCCTCCTATGTACAATAATATAACTACTATAATACTGCTCCTATGTACAAGAATATAACTACTATAATACTGCCTCCTATGTACAAGAAAATAACTACTATAATACTGCTCCTATGTACAAGAATATAACTACCATAATACTGCTCCTATGTGCAAGAATATAACTACTATAATACTGCCCCTATGTACAAGAATATAACTACTATAATACTGCCTCCTATGTACAAGAATATAACTACTATAATACTGCCTCCTATGTACAATAATATAACTACTATAATACTGCTCCTATGTACAAGAATATAACTACTATAATACTGCTCCTATGTACAAGAATATAACTACTATAATACTGCTCCTATGTACAAGAATATAACTGCTATAATACTGCCCCTATGTACAAGAATATAACTACTATAATACTACTCCTATGTACAATAATATAACTACTATAATAATGCTCCTATGTACAAGAATATAACTACTATAATACTGCCTCCTATGTACAAGACTATAACTACTATAATACTGCTCCTATATATAAGAATATAACTACTATAATACTGCTCCTATGTACAAGAATATAACTACTATAATATTGCTCCTATGTACAAGAATATAACTACTATAATACTGCTCCTATGTACAAGAATATAACTACTATAATACTGCCTCATCTGTAAATGAATATAGCTACTATAATACTGCTCCTATGTATAAGAATATACTGTAACTACTATAATACTGCTCATATGCTTGATTCTCCATTTCACTTGATCTGCAATACTGGAGATGATATTTTCTTCTTCGGAGTGGTTACTTGCCTCTGCTACATTTAGTGGAAGAATTAACACTGCATGTAGGTTTATTTTTTCCGTTGACCCAATCAATGCCCTTGTGGTACCGGACTGCCTCCACTTCTAGTCCTTTGTCCATGTAAACGGAAATCATGATGCCTATGTGATCAGAGCCTCAGGCTGTTCTGCGTCGCAGAGCTAGGAGAGTCACTTTCGGTGCAGTCACCATGGTGCTGTGTAAAAGGTTTTTACCGTCTTCAGTAGGTGTTTGCAGTTTCTTCTTTTTGCAGCCTTTTTTGCCTCCACCTGACACCTCTTGCCTGTGTGATGCTTTGATGATGATGATGATATTTCGGTTAATTCCATAGGCCTCCATGTGTTTTTAGTACTCAGCTTCCATTCTCACGGGGCTCCCTTGCTACATGGTGTTGAGTTAAACCTGAATATAGATTTTTTTTCAGGTCGCTGCTAGCGCAGCAAGTTGATAATCATCGGGCCGCTTGGTCAGATTTATAGTAATGTCATTAATGTCTTACTGGATTGGGTATTGATTTAGGGGTTAATTGCGATGCTCTGGAGACAAGCATATTGTGAGTATGGGTTGGACAATCTCTATATGTTAGTAGTAATTGCTGCCCAATGGTAACTTTATGTAGCGGTGCATTTCCAGAAATAAACAGAGCGGTAGGTTGGGCACGCATCTCTATGGAAGTTCCGAAAATAGTGGAGCGCTGTACTAGGCTGTCTCCTGCACTCCAGTAGAGGGGACTGCATTCTCAACCTGCCCTCATTCAATTTGGGAGGCTCCAGGGTCAATGTGCAGACCTGGACTGGCAATTCTGGCAAATGCCAGATGGGCTGGTGCCGAGGTGAGCTGCCGTGACTTGGTGGTTGCACAACTGTATCTCCGTCCTCAGAGCAGTGATGTGGCTGAATAGGCCCTGCCGTTCACTCTCATAGGCCACAGGCCACTAGGGTGCGCAGGGAGTTGCAAAACAATGACATCATCACGATTACACTTTTGGGGCAACAGTAGGGTAGAAGGATACTGGAAAATCGAGGAATCTAAGATGTCTTGGTGGCAAACTTTGCAGAGACAAGACATGGCTGAAAGATTTCATCATGGTGATCTGGGATGAATGAGGAAGATGAGGAAAAAGAACATGTACAGAGGAGACATCACTGGTTGTAAGAGGTACGTGGTGCTGTATTCTCCTGTATGTTTGGTAGAGCTGAATATAATGTCCATCTAAATATGCCATTAGCACTGGAGTATGGGTGGGGGGGGAGTTGGTTTGAGGGTGTGCACAAACTTCGAAGAGACAATACGTGGCTGAAAGATGTTATCATGGTGGTCTGGGATGAATGAGGAAGATGTGGAAAGAGAGCTTGTACAGTAGAGATATCACTGGATGTAAGAGATACGTGGTGCTATATTCTCCTGTATGTTTGGTAGGGCTGAATATAATGTCCATCTAAATATGCCATTAGCACTGGGGTGTGGGGGGAAGAGGTGCACAAACATATTTCACATTCACCATACAGCAAGTGGGCCTGTTTTTCTTTAAAATACCAGGGCTGAATTTCAGTCCCAGTCCAGCCCTGGGTATGTGGTACCCATTCTCGTGATAGTAGAGGTCCCGGCGGTAGGAGCCCGACTGATCCAATTGTTAACCAATACAGTATACTGTTGATAGGGGAGCACTTTTAACAACTGGAATATCACTTTAAATATAAAATTAAAGGGGTTTTGATTTCTGACTAATAACATAGGATAGGGAATGTGTGTTTAATCGCTGGGAGTCTGACCGCTGGGACCACCAGCGATCATGAGAATGGGGATCCAAAAGTGCCTCCTAACTGCCCCATGATAATGTAGCTGTGGTTTGCATGTGTGTTCACTGCTCCAGTCACTTCTTTGAGACTGCTGCAAGCACTGTACTCAACTATCTCTACGAAAGTGAAGGGAATGGTGGACATGTATGCTCATCACTGCTCCATTCTCATGGGGCAGGTTAGCCTCATTTGTGGATCTCCATTCTTGTGATCACTAGAGGTCCCAGCAGTCAGAACCCAAGTGATCAAGCACATTCCCTATCCAAACGTTATTAGCGGCACAACCCCTTTAACTGATTTAGATCTCATGGGCTAGCTCTGTAATGCATGGATATGCAGGGTCCTCAAGAGCAAGAGATGTTTTGGTAGCTGCTCCATACCCCAAATAACTGAGGGTCCTGAACAGAACACCCAAAGCCCTATTAATCCAGAATTCCCTAATAGGGTAGTTGAAAATAGGTTTCTACACCAGACAACCCTTTTAGATGTGGGATGTGTGTCATACAAGAACCCTGATTTTGTTTTATTACCCTACTGAATCTCCAGGTTCTTCCTTCAAAGTAGACAATCACTATGATCAAGTTCCAGGTTTTCCTGCAGAAGGTCAAAGCTTGTCTGGAAGAGACCTGGAGGACAGGTTGATCTCATCTACCAAAATGGGTCTCAATATATAAGCAAATAAACTAGGGTTGAGGATCTTCTGACTTTCCACATACACTAGACCACCCATTGGACTAAGTGATGGTGCCATCGTTGACCTCGCTTCACGGTGGTTGGACAATGGCCAATATCTACATTTGTATAATGGCCCTTCATCCGCCTTTCTTGACATGATCACCATCTTTTGTTATTTGCAGTATATATGCCAGGTATGATCGGATCATGAAGAATAGGGTACTAACGTAAAGGATGAGCCCACACATGGAGATGGAAGCCTCCACAATTATAAGATTTTGAGTAGTTGCTAGGTGACTGACCAGGCGACGGAAGAAGCCTTGGAGAAGTCAGAGCCACTTAGGTGATGCTGCTACTGAATGTAAAGCCATCTCTTTTTATAGGTCACCGGTTTGGTTCAGCACGTTCATTACTGCTGAACACATTAAAACATCTGCACAGTCGGGTGCCACCGAGCGGCCCCGGGAGGGGCAGTGGGCATCCTTGATTCTTGGAGAACAGCTCAGTTAAACTCAGGAGATCCTATTTCAGAAGTCCCCGTGTGGAGCCGCAGGGAGAACCTTAGCAGCTGGCAGCCCAGTAATTCCAAGCCAATCCATATATCTGCCTAGAAGAGTCACAAAAAGCTCATCCCATCCCAGGACACAGCGACGGGCAAGGAGTCAAAATTATCCGGACTACCTTAAAGAGGGGGGTGAACCACCTGAGAAGAGGGGGTCCACCTCTATCTGCTAAAGCTAAGAACCAACTCCCTGCTCTGGAGGACCACCACCCATCATTCAAATCATTGGATGACCATTGCTTGTAATTCCTGACTATCCCTGCAGAGGCGCTATAGGGGAATAAGCAATACACCAGAACAGCTGATTGAGGGGAGAGTAGTAGGATCAACTAGTCATCCAAATCCACAGCTTATTTCCATTTATTACTCATGCACCCCCCCCCCCCCCCAATACAGTGTCTTGCACCCCCTTTTGGAGACGTAGGTCGTATTAAACCCAAATCTAATTCTCCGGTAGGATTAACCCCTTTATAGATCAGGGTGGTGGTCATTGATCCTATTGGGTCCCAGCAAAAAAAATTGTGGTTGGTGCCTTGATAATTTGAAAACATAGTCACCCCCATCATGATCCTCATCATCACCCCCAATATTCTCAGGCTTCTAGTAACCCCTTCCCCCCATGCTTCACCTCCTTAATGCAGCTCAGCCCCAATCTGTCATTCCGCATAGAATCTAGGAAACATATTTTGTGTCGTCCCCCCTCCCGCCGGCTGACACCCCTGCCTCTTGTCTACACCCCTCCCCTCCCGACCCCCCGAAAGTGCCAGGATCTTAATGACTGCAGAGGACTTTCCATGAACCCAGATAACAGATGCAAGAAATGCACCTCAAAACCCTGCACATTGCCCCTCCGTATCTCCCCTCCTGGAATTTATGCTGCCCCCCTGCAGGGCGATTCCCATTAACCCCACGTGCTCCTGCTTGCAGCATTGCCCAGGAAGAGCTACTCAGCTGGGACACTGCAATGCACCTGCAGTAAGGATGGAGGAGGAACATACTGCAGAGACGAGACAAGCTTCCCTGCAGACCTGGAAGAACTGCCATAGGGACCGGACCTGACCCATTACTGAAACTCATTATCCCTCGCCCTGCCTTATTAAATGGTTTCGCATCCGTCCCCGGCATGGACCAGGGTGCGTTTTCCCCTGCGGCGCAGAATCTGCAATCCAAATCTCAATCCCATGGGGTCCCAGACGTACAATTTTTTTTTCTTCTTGGTCCTACCTGTTCCGCTTCTTTCGGTTGGGGTGGCCATGATGTAGCGCAGCAGAGAGAGACACTAGGTAGCCTATCCCTGGACTGAGGTGTAGAGTGCGGTGCCAATCTACGACGGGATGCCTGCCGATGTCCTATATGGTGTGTGCATGGGGGGGGGGACAGGATTGCCAAGGGTCAGTGCATGTAGCAGAGCCCAGTGCGTGCAGGTGTGGACGGTCTAGGACAATACTGTACACAGTGCTCTGCTGTAGCGGAGCTGCTGCAGACCTGAAGTCACACAGCTGGTTAAGGTGGGAAGGAAGAAGAGGAGGAGGGGGTCCTTACATTTATTCTTTTTCACTCCCTCTCTCCCAAGGGGCTCTCTCTCTCGACCAATCACAGGCAGCCTGAAACTTCGTCCGCTCTGCCATTGGCCCCTTTGCTTTGGAGAGATGGTTGCAGCTGATTTAGTGCTGAGAGTGCGGAGGAGATGCGGGAAAAATGTTATGTCCCTTTTTCCTATAAGCTGATCCCCATCCCTAAGAAATGTGTCCCCACCGGCCCCTATCGTCACCACCAGCCAATATGAGCATACGTGTCCGCATAACAATGCTTCATGAGCTTTATCTACAGTCAGTCCTATGTAAAACCCTGAGGATGGTGATATAATGATGGGCTGTGCCAAATGACATATTTGGCTCTGCTCCATTGACAAATTTGGCTGTGACGGATCTATATTGCTCACGCTGCCCGGCTACAACTCGCACCCTGGGCTCTTTTACTATGAAAAACCCATTCCGCGGTGCATGTGACAAATTCAGCTTTGCTGCACCTGAGTGCCCCAAGCACTTGGCTCCATTGCGCCTGACATACTCAGCTCTACTTGGCTCTGCTACATTGATAAACTCATCCCGGCTCCATCGGTATATTCAGCTTTGCTGCATCTGACACACTCAGCTCTGCTACATTGATTCGGAATACCATATGTGCTCAGCTATTTGACTCTTCTACAACCCTGCTAAATTCATCTCTGCTGCATCTGACACACTCAGCTCTGCTACACTGATTTGGAGTACTCCAAGCACTTAGCTATGCTGCACCTGATATGCTTGTCTCCGTTTCACCTAACACATGCAGCTTTACTTGGCTCTGCTACATTGATAAACTCATTCCTGCTCCATGGACATACTGATCTGGAGAACCCTGTGTGCTCAGCTATGTAGATACACTCAGCTCTACTTGGCTCTGCTACATCCCTGCAAAATTCAGCTTTGCTACAACTGACATACTCAGCTTTGCTACATTGCTTTGGAATGTGCTTAGCTATACCTATACACGCAGTTCTACTGCTCTGCTACATCCCTTATGAGTTCAGCTCTGCCTTAACTGACACACTCAGCTCTGCTACACTGATTCAGAATATTCTCAACTATGCTGATACACTCAGCTCTCCTTGTCTCTACTACATCCCTCATGAATTCAGCCCTGCTGCATCTGACACACTCAGCACTACTACATTGCTTTGGAGAACCCGGTGTGCTCAGCTATGCTGATACACACAGCTCTGCTGCTCTGCCGGGCTTTTCTACATCCCTTATGAATTCAGTTCTGCTGCATCTGACACATTCATCCCTGCTACATTGCATTGCTTTGGAGAACCCTGTGTGCTCAGCTATGCTGATACACTCACCTCTACTTGGCTCTGCTACATCCCTGCTACAACTGACAAACTCAGCTTTACTACACTCAACCCCCTGCTACACTGATTCAGAATGTGCTGAACTATGCTGATACACTCAGCTCTGCTTGGCTCTGCTACATCCTTATGAATTCAGTTCTGCTGCATCTGACATATTCATCCCTGCTACATTGCTTTGGAGAACCCTGTGTGCTCAGCTATGCCGATACACGCCGCTTTTTCCAGACCCCGAATGACCTAGAAACTTCCATTGTTTCATAAACCTCCATCATTGCATTGTGTGCCAGTCTTCACTGTCACATTCTATTCATGAAGTAGGAGGCTCAGGATGAAAAAAATTATAAATGGTCTCCTGCTGATCCAGTACTGGGATCACGGCTGCTTGATGCAAGATTAGGGCTCATGCACACGACCATATGTATTTTGCGGTCCGCAATACATGGATCCGTAAAAAATATGGATGACATCCGTGTGCATTCCGTATTTTGCTGAACGGAACAGCTGGCCCCTAATAGAACAGTCCTATCCTTGTCCGTAATGCGCATGAACTTATTTTCATTCCGTGTCCACTCCTTTTTTTTTTTGCGGACCGTATACAGAACCATTCATTTCGATGGGTCCGCAAAAAAAACAGAAGTTACTCCGTGAGCATTCCGTTTCCGAATGTCCGTATTTCAGTTCCACAAAAAAATAGAACATGTCCTATTATTGTCCGCATTACAAGTATAGGACAGTAATATTAGGGGCCAGCTATTCCGTTCCGCAAAATACGAAATGCACATGGACGTCATCCGTATTTTTTGCGGATCCGTGTTTTGCGGACCGCAAAATTCATATGGTCGTGTGCATGAGGCCTAATAGGACATTTTCTATCATTTGTGGAATGGACATACGGAAACGGAATTCACACCGAGTAACTTCCATTTTTTTTGCGGACCCGTTGAAATGAATGGTTCTGCATAGGGTCCGGATTTTTTTTTTTAAAACACGGACACGGAAAGAAAATACCTTTGTGTGCATGAGCCCTTAGAAAGAATTCTGGGGCCGAAGGTTTGAGGTTTAGTCACACATTGAAGTCATAATTTGGTTGCTGCCGCACTACTGTTTTTGGTAAAGTTGTTTATTTATTTTTTAAAGAGTAAGGCCTCTTTCACACGAACGTTGTGTGCCCGCGGCCGTATTGCAGCCTGCATACGGCGGGTCCGCAATCACGGAGATGCGGAACAGGGGGCACGGATCGGAACCCCACAGGAGCACTATGGAGTGCCTCCATCCATACCGGCCGCCGCACGGACATTGCCTGTGCATTGGGGACCGCAAATTGTGGTCCCCAATGCACGGAACGGATGCACAACGTTCGTGTGCAAGAGGCCTAACTGACAATTTTTATTTTATTTGCTAGTTTATTAGAGGTCGGCATGTATACCTGAGTCAGTCAACGATTGTCAAAAGATCTGTAATTACCTTATAGTAACAGCTTTCATTAATGTCCTTTCCACCGCTCCCTTAAAAGACCGTTGCTATAGTTTGTCTGTCTTCTGTTTAGTGTAAACAGAAGACGGAGGGGCGGTCCTTCACACTGCATGCCTGCATCAGGCTTCAGAGTGAGGAGGCGTGTCTCTCAGTAATCCAATCTGATTGGCTGGCAGGGAGCTGCTGGCTACAGCAAGTGTGTATGGGAAGTGAGGGAAAGCAGTTTTGGCCTCAGAGAACTGGCAGAGGAGCCATCTTGAGAAGGTCCTCATATTGTAAATGTTTAAACAGCGGAAACTAAGGGGAAAACTCAAGGAAAACAGTGGTATGTGAAGAAACTAAAGATTGCCTTATGCATAACGCTGCTGCAGCAGTAACATATGCTAAAACGGATTTTTTGATGAAAGCATGACAGTTACCCTGTCACCACTATATGAGGTCCGGCCGAGATCCCGCGCCTGCGCACTACTTCGCCGGCTGGCGCATGCGCACTAGTTGAATTGATGCCGTACCCAAAATGGGCATTGCAGTGCCCCGGTCCGGCGAAGCAGTGCGCAGGGGCGGGATCTCGGCCGGACCTAGGGATGATACAAGGGAATAGAAGGGTGGGCATAGGAAGAGGCTGGGGGAGGAGTAACGCTAAAAAAGGCAGGGCAACCTGGGCACCTACACACTGAACGCCGCCCCCTGGGCACTTGCGAGGGCTCATTTGCATATGAAATAAACGTTGTTTTTTTCTGCTTCTGGATGTCTAAAGAATATAACAAAGGTACCATTAGAATCCTGTGTAGGTGTGCTACAGCGCCATGGAAGTGCTGTATATGGCCATATAGTGGTGACAGACTCCCTTTAAATGCTTTGTGGAGTTTTTTATTTTTTTGGGGTAATATTTAATGTTGCATTTTTTTATGGCGTTTTTTGGCAATCGATGAGCTGTACCCCTGTGATGTCATCAAACATGAAAGAAAAAGCTGTTGAAAAGGTAAAATAAAAAAACTCCATAAAAAAACCTAATACACATTACCTAAATTTTTTTAAAAAAAAACAATGGATGTCTATGGTGCAAAAAAAAATCAAATACAGGAAATATGGAGGCAAATCCAGATCCACAGTATGTTATGATTTAGGCCTCATGTACACGACTGTATGTATTTTGCGGAACGGAACAGCTGGCCCCTAATAGAACAATCCTATCCTTGTCCGTAATGCGGACAATAGGACATGTTCTACCCTTTGCGGAGCAGACATACGGAAACGGAATGCACACGGAGTAACTTCCGGGTTTTTTTGTGGACCCATTAAAATGAATGGTTCCGCATACGGTCTGCAAAAAAAAACGGAACGGACACGGAAAGAAAATACGTTTGTGTGCATGAGCCCTTATTGGAATCCTCTAGGCAAAACCAATGACGTAACTATTGTAATTCCTGGAGGGCGGGGCATGACATGGAGGGGGCGGAGCAGGTTCAGGGATTCTCTCTTTGGCGCCTTAGGTTAAGCTCTGCCCCCAGGCTTGGCATTAGGCACAACACAATGTATCAGTTCATCTCCGCTGTTAACTACTTGTGTTCCAGGCTACTTTACCTTCCGGCGGCTGAGTACCCCGGTCGTCTCTCTCTCTGCTTCTCCTGTGATTCTTGGAATATAATAAAATATAAATCATGTTGTTTTAAAGAAAAAAGTGGAAAAAAAACAAAAACAGAAAAAAAAACGGTGCTCGCCAGAGGTGATCTGTAAGCCCCAGGATCCCCTCCCCCCATTGTCCCCCCATATTTATTTATTTTTCCGAGGTGCAGAGGAACTGATCGCTTTTTATTTTTGTTTAGTTTTTTTGTAACAAAATAAAAATAAAAAAAATAAAAATAAAATATAAATATTTATTTTATTTCCACATAAACAATTCTAAATCACCTCCAGTAGATTACTCTACAATGTTAGAAATACAATTATTTCCTCCTATTTTTTAGGCATCGATCTTCAAGAAACGGTGCAGCTAATGTGACAAACGGCTGCGTATAATGTCCCATTGTGCGCCGTTTTTCGTGATGACGTGTGTGGCAAGACGGTCAGTGGTTTATCCGTGAAGATGTCCGTGAAGGATCCGTGTTTGCCCTCCGTGTGTCTTCCGCACTCATTGCTAGGCTAAAAATGTATTTCCGGAGCACCGCTTACCAACAGTCTATGAAAACCACGGAACGGATGACCTCCGTGTTGTGTGTCCGTGGTCTTCACAGACTATAATGTGCATGAGGGATCCGTAATCATGGATCAAAATAAGGCGTGTCACCACGGTCAGTGGAAAACCACACAATGAAGTCAAAGGATGAGAACGGTCCACGGAGCACGGACACCATCCGTGTGGCTGCCGCAGACGGATGCAGAGCCTTTCAACTTGAATGGGTCCGTGATCTGTCTGCACTGCAAGAAAATAGAACATAAAACCACGGAAGCACTCGGTAGTGCTTCCGTGAGGTTCGGTGCCTCCTTTCTGCACCTGAATGGGTCCACATCCGTGTTGCGGTGCACAAACGGCCGGTGCCCGTATATAGCAGACCCGCTGTTTGCGGGCGGCAATATGAGCACCGACCAATAACGGTTGTGTGCATGAGACCTAAAAGAGCACTTGGGCCGGGGCTAGGTGGCCATGACACCTGTGGTGCGTCCAACAAACAGTGCAGCCACTGAACCCAATGGACTCACAGCGAGACCCGCAGGTTGCCGCAACCCCAAAAATGCCAAAAAATCCATCACTGGTGGATTTTTTTTGCAATTCTGGGATTGTGGTGACTTGTGAGTTGTGCTGATACCCCATTCAATTCAGTGGCTGCAACGCAATCGTTGGTGGCGCCAATGGCCTCGTGGCCAAGATCGCCCCAGCCTTTGCTAAAATGTGATTTAGGCCTCATTCACACGAGCGTTGTCTTGGTCCGCACCCGAGCCGCAGTTTTTTTTGCGGCTCGGATGCAAACCCATTCACTTCAATGCGGCCGCAAAAGATGCGGACAGCACTCCGTGTGCTGTCCGCATCCGTTGCTCCGTTCCGTGGTCTGCAAAAAAAATATATAACATGTCCTATTCTTGTCCATTTTGCGGACAAGAATATGCAGTTATATCAATGGCTGTCCGTGCCGTTCCGCAAATTGCGGAACGCACACGGACGCCAACCGTGTTTTGCGGATCCGCAATTTGCGTACCGCAAAACACACAACGATCGTGTGCATAAGTCCTTATACCGGAAGAGAATGCGGAGCCTCCTCAGCCGGGGTGGTGGAGGTTCTTCACCTTCGCCCGGTCGTCTTCTGCACAGTCTATTGATTGTTCCTTGTTCCTCCTCGACTATTATCAGATTTATTAGGACAAACCGTCTGATGCTGAACATATTCACCTCTAGAACAAGAGGACGGAAGCCAAAAAACGTAGAGCGGAAAGTACTGACTTCGCCGTCGACAGATTATGGTGGACTTCAATAAGCAACTTTTTCTTGCCACAAATAGGGCAAAATTGCAGCAAATCATACTTACCTCATCCATTTGAGAGCGAAGAGGCCGCCGCGGCCATCTTACTTGAGGATCCAGAGCGAAATCTTCATATCGACCGGCATGGAGAGGTCATGCGTTACCGCGCACAAGATTCTTCAAGCTTAAATGGATGAGGTAATTAGGATATTTTTTACTTTTACCGCCATTTCAGGGAAAATCGATTCGTTACCATGCAGCCGGAGGAAATTCGGCTCTGTGGCGAATTTTATTTTTCCTGAAAATCGGATCGAAGTCCACTTGGGATACTTCAATTCACTCAGCACTAGTCACAACATCTAGTCAAGTGCATACAGCCTTGAGCCTCACTGTCAGGGATTTGGCTTCAGTGGTCCGTGTCCGATTTTGCTCCAGTTGTGTTTCCTCGTGTCTTCCTTTTTTTTTGTCTGACGGGAAAAAAAAGGAAGGTTAATGAAAAGTGTAATTTTATTGCACCAAGGTCTTGTAGAAAAAAACGGACACGGACACGGATGACATAGCAGTTGTGCATCCGTTTTTTTTGACGGACCCATTGACTTGAATGGGTCTGTCCTCCTTTTTTTTCACTGACAAGAATAGGACAGGTTATATTTTTTTGACGGACTGGAATCACGGATCACGGACGCGGAGAAAAAAACGGAGGACTATCAGTTTTTTTTCACAGCTCCATAGAAATGAATGGGACCTCCGCTAAACTGTGAAAAATGACGGAACGGACGCGGATGCACACAACGGTCGTGTGCATGAGGCCTTAGGGTACTTTCACACTAGCGTTTTAGTTATCCGGTATTGAGATCCGTCATAGGGTCTCAATACAGGAAAAAAACACTTCAGTTTTGTCCCCATTCATTGTCAATGGGGACAAAACTGAACTGAACAGAACGGAGTCACCAGAATGCATTCCGTTCCGTTTAGTTGCGTTCCCATACCGGAGAGCAAACAGCAACATGTTGTAGTTTGCTTTCCGTTCTAGGATACGGAGCAAGACGGATCCAGCATGACCCCCAATGCAAGTCAATGAGGACGGATCCGTTTTCTCTAACACAATCTGACACAAAAGAAAACGGATCCGCCCTCCATTGACTTTTAGTGGAGTTCATGACGGATCCGTCTTGGCGATGTTACAGATAATACAACCGGATCCGTTCATAACGGACGCAGATGGTTGTATTATCAGTAACGGAAGCGTTTGCTGAACCCTGCCGGATCCAGCAAAAACGCTAGTGTGAAAGTAGCCTAACAAAGGATCACTGTTATATAGAAATGAAGCCTAATCATGAATAGCTTTACTATTGTTCATTATTTACTTTTGTTCTATTCCTCACTATATTTGTTGCAGTGCAAAAACCCACGCCGTGTCTGCAACGTGTGAGCCCAGCCTAAATCATCCACAGAGCATGTAGTTATCAGAGCTATCCCTCTTGTATCAAGACTCACAGCTGTGTTTAGTGGGGGAAAATCTGGATAGGTTTTCATATATGTTCCTCTATCAATACAAAAAGACACATCCTGTACTGATCCTGAGTTACATCCTGTATTATACTCCAGAGCTGCACTCACTATTCTGCTGGTGGAGTCACTGTGTACATACATTACATTACTTATCCTGTACTGATCCTGAGTTACATCCTGTATTATACTCCAGAGCTGCACTCACTATTCTGCTGGTGCAGTCACTGTGTACATACATTACATTACTTATCCTGTACTGATCCTGAGTTACATTCCTGTATTATACTCCAGAGCTGCACTCACTATTCTGCTGGTGCAGTCACTGTGCACATACATTACATTACTTATCCTGTACTGATCCTGAGTTACATCCTGTATTATACTCCAGAGCTGCACTCACTATTCTGCTGGTGGAGTCACTGTGTACATACATTACATTACTTATCCTGTACTGATCCTGAGTTACATTCTGTATTATACTCCAGAGCTGCACTCACTATTCTGCTGGTGCAGTCACTGTGTACATACATTACATTACTTATCCTGTACTGATCCTGAGTTACATCCTGTATTACACTCCAGAGCTGCACTCACTATTCTGCTGGTGGAGTCACTGTGTACATACATTACTTATCCTGTACTGATCCTGAGTTACATCCTGTATTATACTCCAGAGCTGCACTCACTATTCTGCTGGTGGAGTCACTGTGTACATACATTACATTACTTATCCTGTACTGATCCTGAGTTACATCCTGTATTATACTCCAGAGCTGCACTCACTATTCTGCTGGTGCAGTCACTGTGTACATACATTACATTACTTATCCTGTACTGATCCTGAGTTACATCCTGTATTATACTCCAGAGCTGCACTCACTATTCTGCTGGTGCAGTCACTGTGTACATACATTACATTACTTATCCTGTACTGATCCTGAGTTACATCCTGTATTACACTCCAGAGCTGCACTCACTATTCTGCTGGTGGAGTCACTGTGTACATACATTACTTATCCTGTACTGATCCTGAGTTACATCCTGTATTATACTCCAGAGCTGCACTCACTATTCTGCTGGTGGAGTCACTGTGTACATACATTACATTACTTATCCTGTACTGATCCTGAGTTACATCCTGTATTATACTCCAGAGCTGCACTCACTATTCTGCTGGTGCAGTCACTGTGTACATACATTACATTACTTATCCTGTACTGATCCTGAGTTAATTGGGTTTTTCCCCCATATATATATGTAGATTTCATTCTGGACGCTTATATCTGCGCCTGCCTTTTCTTGGGGGTCCCCCCCCCCTTTTTTGTTGTTCCCCGCTGTATATTCTACTTGTTTCATTATACTATTTCTGAGTTTTGCTACCGATTCCCACCCTTCTTCTGTGCTGTTACCTGCGGCCTGCTCCTGCTTTTGGAGGTTTCTCCTCCACTTTCTTACTTGTTTCCCTGGTGCCCCGGTGACCATCTTGTTCCGGCGCAGGCTCCGCTTGTTTTCCCGCGGGTCGCGAGATCTCGCGAGATCTCGGCGGCCATTTTGGGAGCTCCCGCGCGTCTTCTCGCGGGATTTCGGCGGACATTGCCTCTTCACCGGACGCTCACGGCTCCTGCTCTGCGGCTTCTGGGATGATTAACCCCTCGTTTATGGTTAGTTGGGAGGTTAGTTCAGCCACTTGTAGTATTTAGCCTCCCCTTAGGTTAGATTGATCTTTAACCTACATTTATTATCTAATAGCCTTAAACATGTCATCCGACCGTTCCCCCTCTGGGCCTACCCCCCCTCCATCCTCTGGGGAGCCCAGAAGGTCGGAGATGAATGTGCAGGCCCTGGATTTGCAGCGCTCAGTATCTAGCGCAATAATTGAAGCCATGGGATCCATGTCATCCATCATATCCCAGACCATATCCCAGGCTTTATCTGCCCATGCCCCTGGCCCCTCTAATCAGCCTCCTGCTATTCCTCCTCCGCAGCCTGCCGTTTGTGATACTCCTAATATACAGGAGCATAGGTGTGCGCAGCCTATTGCATTAGGGTGTGCACCCTAAAGCACAAACACACACACCGCGCGCGTGTGTTTGTATATCTATCTATCTATATATATATACACACACACACACACACACACACACATACATACATATATATATATACACACACACACAAATACACTAAGGGGTATCAGGGTACATTATTATACAGGGGTAATATAACTAAGGGCTATCAGGGACATTATACAGGAGTAATATAACTTATATTATATAAGTTATATTATCCCTTCATCCTTTCCCCTGAGATAGCCCTCCTCAGTTATATTACCCCTGTATAATAATGTACCCTAATACCCCTTAGTTTTACCCCCTGTATAATTTACCCTGATCCTTCTGTTATATTACCCCCTGTAATTTACCCTGATACCCCTCAGTTATACAGTATTATATAACTGAGGGGTATCAGGGTACATTATACAGGGGTGTAATTGAGGAGGGGTAGCAAGCAGCAGGGAACATACAGGGCAGATTCCAGTGGTGTAGCGTGGGTTGTTAGCACCCGGGGCAAGCCAAGTATTTCTCCCCCCAATCTGTGGACACGCCCCTTTTTACAAATAATGCAGATGTCACCTGCAGTCCTATGTAATACCACAGATAACACAGTGATAACTGAGTACAGATAATGTAGCAGATGTCACCTGCAGTCCTATGTAACACCACAGATAACACAGTGATAACTGAGTACAGATAATGTAGCAGATGTCACCTGCAGTCCTATGTAATACCACAGATAACAGTGATAACTGAGTACAGATAATGTAGCAGATGTCACCTGCAGTCCTATGTAATACCACAGATAACACAGTGGCAACTGAGTACAGATAATGTAGCAGATGTCACCTGCAGTCCTATGTAACACCACAGATAACACAGTGATAACTGAGTACAGATAATGTAGCAGATGTCACCTGCAGTCCTATGTAACACCACAGATAACAGTGGTAACTGAGTACAGATAATGTAGCAGATGTCACCTGCAGTCCTATGTAACACCACAGATAACAGTGATAACTGAGTACAGATAATGTAGCAGATGTCACCTGCAGTCCTATGTAATACCACAGATAACACAGTGGCAACTGAGTACAGATAATGTAGCAGATGTCACCTGCAGTCCTATGTAACACCACAGATAACACAGTGATAACTGAGTACAGATAATGTAGCAGATGTCACCTGCAGTCCTATGTAACACCACAGATAACACAGTGGTAACTGAGTACAGATAATGTAGCAGATGTCACCTGCAGTCCTATGTAACACCACAGATAACAGTGATAACTGAGTACAGATAATGTAGCAGATATCACCTGCAGTCCTATGTAACACCACAGATAACACAGTAATAACTGAGTACAGATAATGTAGCAGATGTCACCTGCAGTCCTATGTAATACCACAGATAACACAGTGGTAACTGAGTACAGATAATGTAGCAGATGTCACCTGCAGTCCTATGTAACACCACAGATAACAGTGATAACTGAGTACAGATAATGTAGCAGATGTCACCTGCAGTCCTATGTAACACCACAGATAACACAGGTATAACTCTCTGAGTACAGATAATGTAGTAGATGTCACCTGCAGTCCTATGTAATACCACAGATAACACAGTGGTAACTCTCTGAGTACAGATAATGTAGTAGATGTCACCTGCAGTCCTATGTAATACCACAGATAACACAGTGGTAACTCTCTGAGTACAGATAATGTAGTAGATGGGTGTGAGGCCCCAGAATTCAGAACACAGTGTGACCTGAAGTCTGGGGCCAGGATGCGGCAGGGTGGGCTAAATCCTATAGTCACCCCCCCACCCCCCCCCCAGATATGTGGATGGACATTACATATAATGGTGCACACTATACAGTAGAGTACAGCAGCACATACCTGTTACATCCAGTGACGTCTCCTGTGATGTAGACCTTCCTCAACGTCTTCATTCGGAGATAAGACCGCCATGATACCTTCTTTCAGCCGCGTCTCTGCAGAGTTTCACAGAATTTTTTTTAGATTTCTCACTTTACTATCCTCCTCAGATAACAGACCTCCCCTCCACCCGTAGTGCCCATAAATATAATGCCCTCTGTATAATTATAATATATACTGGCCCCTCTGTGTAATTATTATTCTTAATATTATAATGGCCCCCTCTGTATTAGGCTCCATTCACACGTCCGCAAAATGTGTCCGCATCCATTCCGCAATTGTGCGGAACGGGTGCGGACCCATGCATTCTCCATGGGGACGGAATGGATGCGGAAAGCACACAGTGTGCTCTTCGCATCCGCATTTCCGGAGCGGCCTGCCGAACTTCGGGTCCGCGGCTCTGGAAAAAAATAGGCTGTTCTATGGGGGTGCCAGGCGGGTGTGTTGCGGATCCGCAAAACACTGCGGACTTGTGAATGAACCCTAATAGTAATAATTATGGCGCTCTTCAGCCCCTCCAGCATACAGTCCCATGTAAATAATATCACCTTTCCTCTCTTCGCTGCCTGCCTTGAGCCCCTTCAGCATACAGTCCCATGTAAAATACATCACGCCCTGCCTTCAGCCCCTCCAACATACAGTCCCATGTAAAATACAAAACTCCCCCGGCCTTCAGCCCTTCCAGCATACAGTCCCATGTAAAATAATATCACCCCTCCTGCCTTCAGCCCCTCCAGCATACAGTCCCATGTAAAATACATCACTATCTCTGCCTTTAGCCCCTCTACAGTCCCCAGGTAAAAAATATCACTTCACCCCCCTCTCTTCAGACCCCTCTAACCTTAATCTGCTCCTCTCTGCAACTTGCTCTGTTGAATTTCCTGCATATCTTGAGGCCCCGCCCCCTGTATGACGAGACTCCGCCTCTTTCCCGACATCATACCTCCCTAGAGCAAATCCATTCTAGCGCTCTACTGTCTCATAGGCTTCAGACCCTTAGCCTGAAGCCTATGTGAGGGATCGCATCAGGAGTTGGCAGATGGCAGTGCAGCACGGAGGTGATGATTAGGGTGTGCCCAGGCACACCCGGCACACCCCGTGCGCACGCCTATGTACAGGAGAACCTGACTGGTGTGATTCAAGCCACCCATGATAGCGTGCATAGATCACGCAAAAGAGCCTTACCGCGGCAGGCAGAAAGGGCGCGCACGTGGAAATGTGCTAGAGCACAAAATAGCGATGTGGAATCAGACTTGGATTCTGATGCGGAGGCTAATGCGGAGGCGAGCTGCCATTCTCAGGAGGAGACGGAATATGATTTTCCAGGCACTGCTGGCCCTATGCCTTCCACCTCTGGGTCTATAAGTCCGGCCTCCACCGCCCCTAATGCGGCATCTGCCCTGGTGGATCCCTCTGGCACCCCCTTGTTCGACCCTGAATCCCTCCACCACCCTCGATCAGCGGAGTGGCTGCCAGCGGCTCATGTGAGCGATTATCTGGAGCACTGGGTACGCCGTCCTCTGAGCAAAGAGGCGCGTAGTAAGCTCAGATCTGAGTGCCCTAGACCGTTGGTTCCCAACAAGGTCTGTGAGACACCTTCAGTCGATCCCAAAATGACCCAGTTCTTGGCAAAGACCGGCTGGAACCCCCGTAAAGGGTTAGATTCGGCATTAAGGAGCTGCCAGGACAAGCTCCTAGACATATTTGGTCCCCTTGCCAAAATTTTTGAGATGGCCGAATCGACCAGAATTGACGGCTCTCCGATAGAACCGGAGGAGCTTTCTGGATGGATACAGAGGGCCATTTGCATTGCGGGCAGTACTAACTCGTCCCTGGCCATCGAACGGCGCAAAGCCATCTTGTTCAAGATAGACCCGAAATTGGCTAACCTGGCACTTACTGAGGCAGAAAAGGACGCACATGGTCTGCTTTTTGGGGATTCCTTTATCAAGGAACTCAGTAGATTCGTGGGGGCATTCACAGCCCTGGACAAGGCCCAGTCCTCAATGCGTAGAGTTTTCCAGGGACGGGTCTCCACTAGGGCCGGCAGTAGTAGGGGCCGTCTGTCTGGCCGTTCCAGTTTTCAGGCCCGCAGCTCGGGCAGAGGCTCCTTTGCCCAAAGACCACCCTTCCAGGAACAGAGGAACCCACCTCCATTCTTCCCGGCCAGAGGCGGCCAAAGGCGTTCGAGGTCCTTTAGAGGGAACCAGAATTTCCGAAAATCCTTCGGTAAGTTTTTCCCCAGTGGGGACTTCTTTGGGTCCTTGTGTCGGGGGCAGACTCTGTCATTGTTTCCACGTTTGGTCCAGCATTACGTCAGACCCATGGGTGCTGACCACTGTAAGGGGATACCACATAGAGCTCACGGAATCTCCAAGTCTCATCCCTCCACCCCCCCAACCAGACAGGGAGCTCGTAGACATCGAGCTGATATTGTCACGTCTGTCTGTGAGCAACAAGAGCATACACAGTGAATAAGCTACTGACCAGACCCAAACTAGGGAGGATAAAGGGTGACCCCTGTCAGACCCTAAAAGCTCTCCCTATGCTGCTAAGCACATGTCCAGATCCAAATGGTGGATCGAGACATGCCCGCGTACCTAAGGCTGATGACCACTGTAACCCCTGCAATAGTGGAAGGGGCATGGCCACCGCTGCCCTGCTCAGAATATGGACGGAACCGGGGTCGCCTCGGATCCAGTCAGCAAACAAACAGAAACACACAATGTCTGCACACTTAACTGAAGGAGCTGCAGCAGCAGTAAAAACAGATCCAAAGTCAGCAGACACTATCCGAAGTACTTGCTTCAGCAGAACTCAGGTCCATAGAAAGATATCACACAAGTGAAGATACTCAAGCGAGAGATACAGCTCAAATGAAAAGTATAATCCACACCCTACAAAGGAGGAGGGGTGATTTAAAGGCAGAGAAATCAAACACAGGAGGGACAGCTGGGAGGAAGTAAAGACCTCAACACAGGGGCGGAGAAACAGAGCAGAGGGAACTTCTCCAAGCTCTAGTAGTGACATCATCACAGGGGTGGAGAAACAGAGCTGTGAGAACGTCTCAAAGCTCTGGTAGTGACAGTACCCCCCCCCCCCTCTACGGGTGGACTCCGGACACCCAGGACCCACCTTCTCAGGATCAGCCCTATGAAATGCCCTGATGAGGCGAGTGGCTTTAATGTCCGACACCTGGACCCACATCCTCTCCTCAGGACCATAACCCTTCCAATGAACGAGGTACTGAAGAGAACCGCGGACAATGCGAGAGTCCACAATTCTGGAAACCTCAAACTCCAGATTGCCATCAACCAAAATCGGAGGAGGAGGCAAAGGGGAGGGTACCGTGGGCTGGACATATGGTTTTAAGAGAGATCTGTGAAATACATTATGTATCTTCCAAACCCGTGGAAGATCAAGACGGAAGGCAACAGGATTGACGACTGACAAGATTTTATAAAGCCCAATAAACTTGGGACCCAATTTCCCGGAGGGAACCTTCAGTTTAATATTTCTTGTAGACAACCACACCAGATCACCCACATTCAGGTCCGGACCAGGCACACGTCTCTTATCAGCCACACGCTTATATTTCTCACTCATCTTTCTAAGATTACTCTGAATCTTTTGCCAAATGGTAGACAAAGACGAGGAAAATTTCTCCTCCTCAGGCAAACCAGAAGGAGCCCCTCCCGAGAATGTCCCAAACTGCGGATGGAACCCATATGCACCAAAGAATGGTGACTTATCAGAAGATTCCTGACGACGGTTGTTCAGAGCAAACTCAGCCAGAGGGAGAAATGAACACCAATCCTCCTGGTTCTCTGCCACAAAACAGCACAAATATGTCTCCAGATTCTGATTGACACGTTCAGTCTGACCATTCGACTGCGGGTGAAAAGCAGAAGAGAAGGACAGCCGAACCCCCAGGCGAGAACAGAAAGCCTTCCAGAATCTAGACACAAACTGCGTGCCTCTATCGGAAACAATATCAGAGGGAATGCCATGCAATTTAAGAATATGGTCGACAAAAGCTTGCGCCAACGTTTTAGCATTGGGTAAACTAGGGAAGGGTACGAAATGAGCCATCTTGCTAAAACGGTCCACCACCACCAGGATCACCGACTTCCCTGAGGAACGAGGAAGATCCGTGATAAAGTCCATGGACAGGTGTGTCCAAGGACGGGAAGGTATGGGTAAAGGGGAGAAGGGGACCTGAAGGCCGTGAACGAGGGACCTTCGCGCGAGCGCACGTCTCACAAGCAGCAACAAAACCCTCTACCGACTTACGAAGAGCCGGCCACCAAAATCTCAGAGCAATGAGATCTACCGTGGCTCTACTCCCAGGGTGACCAGCAAGAACAGTATCATGATGCTCCTTGAAGAGTTTGTGACGTAACTCAGGAGGCACAAACAACTTCCCAGAAGGACAACGGGCAGGTGCCTCAGTCTGGGCAGCCTGGACCTCGGCCTCCAAATCAGAATAAAGAGCAGAAACAACTACCCCCTCCGCCAAAATGGGACCCGGGTCCTCGGAGTTTCCTCCTCCCGGAAAACAGCGAGAGAGAGCATCAGCCTTCACATTTTTGATCCCAGGGTGGAATGTAACGACAAAATTGAATCTGGAGAAGAACAGAGACCATCTGGCCTGTCTCGGATTCATACGCTTGGCCGACTCCAAGTACGCCAGATTCTTATGGTCGGTAAAAACGGTGATAGGGTGCCTGCCCCCCTCCAACCAATGGCGCCATTCCTCGAAAGCCAACTTGATGGCCAACAACTCCCTATCTCTCACATCATAGTTTTTCTCTGCCGGGGAGAGTTTTTTAGAGAAAAAGGCACAGGGTCGCCATTTGGCAGGAGAAGGGCCCTGGGACAATACCGCACCCACACCCACCTCGGAAGCATCCACCTCAACAATAAAAGGTAAGGAAACATCGGGATGCACCAAGATGGGAGCAGACGCAAAACTCTCTTTAATCTTAGAAAAAGCTGCAAGCGCCTCCTCCGACCAAGAGGAAAAATCCGCCCCCTTTTTTGTCATGTCAGTGAGGGGTTTGACAACAGAGGAATAATTCAAAATGAACTTTCTGTAATAGTTCGCAAAACGCAGAAAGCGCATCAAAGCCTTCTGATTCTCAGGAAGCTCCCACTTAAAGGGCTTCTGTCACCCCACTAAAGTGTTTTTTTTTTTTTGGGCTAGTTAAATTAGTTATATTGCGATATATGACAATATAATTGTGTTACTTACTTTGATCCAGCAGTTTCTGCAAAAAACAAAGTTTTATAATATGTAAATTCGGTCTCTACCAGCAAGTAGGGCGGCTACTTGCTGGTAGCTGCTGCAGAAATCAGCCCCCTCGTCGTTTTGATTGACAGGGCCAGCCGGGATCTCCTCCTCCGGCCAGCCCTGTCGGCATTTCAAAAATCGCGCGCCTGTGTTCATTCGGCGCAGGTGCTGTGAGATGAGGAGGCTCGTCTCCTCAGCACTCCCTCAGTGCGCCTGCGCCGATGACGTCTTCTATTTCGGTGATGTCATCGGCGCAGGCGCACTGAGGGAGTGCTGAGGAGACGAGCCTCCTCATCTCAGAGCGCCTGCGCTGAATGAACACAGGCGCGCGATTTTTGAAATGCCGACAGGGCTGGCCGGAGGAGGAGATCCCGGCTGGCCCTGTCAATCAAAACGACGAGGGGGCGGATTTCTGCAGCAACTACCAGCAAGTAGCCGCCCTACTTGCTGGTAGAGACCGAATTTACATATTATAAAACTTTGTTTTTTGCAGAAACTGCTGAATCAAAGTAAGTAACACAATTATATTGTCATATATCGCAATATAACTAATTTAAGTAGCCCAAAAAAAAAAAATCACTTTAGTGGGGTGACAGAAGCCCTTTATCCACCTCCGGACCGCCTAAAGCAGGATCGCGTTCCAGAGGTGGCAGCGCTGCGCACAGTCACGCATATACGCGTCATCTCGCGAGACGCGAGATTTCCTGTGAACGCGCGCACACAGGCGCGCGCGCTCACAGGAACGGAAGGTAAGAGAGTTGATCTCCAGCCTGCCAGCGGCGATCGTTCGCTGGCAGGCTGGAGATGTGTTTTTTTTAACCCCTAACAGGTATATTAGACGCTGTTTTGATAACAGCGTCTAATATACCTGCTACCTGGTCCTCTGGTGGTCCCCTTTGTTTGGATCGACCACCAGAGGACACAGGTAGCTCAGTAATATGTTGCACCAAGCACCTCTACACTACACCCCCCCCTGTCACTTATTAACCCCATATTCACCCTTGATCACCCCTGATCACCCCATATAGACTCCCTGATCACCCCCCTGTCATTGATTACCCCCCTGTCATTGATCAACCCCCTGTAAAGCTCCATTCAGATGTCCGCATGATTTTTACGGATCCACTGATAGATGGATCGGATCCGCAAAACGCATACGGACGTCTGAATGAAGCCTTACAGGGGCGTGATCAATGACTGTGGTTATCACCCCATATAGACTCCCTGATCACCCCCCTGTCATTGATTACACCCCTGTCATTGATCAACCCCCTGTAAAGCTCCATTCAGATGTCCGCATGATTTTTACGGATCCACTGATAGATGGATCGGATCCGCAAAACGCATACGGACGGACGTCTGAATGAAGCCTTACAGGGGCGGGATCAATGACTGTGGTTATCACCCCATATAGACTCTCTGATCACCCCCCTGTCATTGATTACACCCCTGTCATTGATCAACCCCCTGTAAAGCTCCATTCAGATGTCCGCATGATTTTTACGGATCCACTGATGGATCGGATCCGCAAAACACATACAGGCGTCTCCCTGGAGCCTTTCAGGGGGGGTGATCACCCCATATAGACTCCCTGATCACCCCCCTGTCATTGATCACCCCCCCCCTGTCATTGATCACCCCCCCCTGTCATGCTGCATTCAGATGTCCGTATGATTTTTACGGATCCACGGATACATGGATCGGATCCGCAAAACACATACGGACATCTGAATGGAGCCTTACAGGGGGGGTGATCAATGACAGGGGGGTGATCACCCCATATAGACTCTCTGATCACCCCCCTGTCATTGATCACCACCCCAGTCATTGATCACCCCCCCATGTCATTGATCACCCCCCTGTCATTGATCACCCCTCTGTAAGGCTCCATTCAGACATTTTTTTGGCCCAAGTTAGCGGAATTTTTTTTTTTTTTCTTACAAAGTCTCATATTCCACTAACTTGTGTCAAAAAATAAAATCTCACATGAACTCACCATACCCCTCACGGAATCCAAATGCATAAAATTTTTTAGACATTTATATTCCAGACTTCTTCTCACGCTTTAGGGCCCCTAGAATGCCAGGGCAGTATAAATACCCCACATGTGACCCCATTTCGTAAAGAAGACACCCCCAGGTATTCCGTGAGGGGCATATTGAGTCCATGAAAGATTGAAATTTTTGTCCCAAGTTAGCGGAACGGGAGACTTTGTGAGAAAAAAATAAAAAATATCAATTTCCGCTAACTTGTGCCAAAAAAAAAAAATTTCTATGAACTCGCCATGCCCCTCATTGAATACCTTGGGGTGTCTTCTTTCCAAAATGGGGTCACATGTGGGGTATTTATACTGCCCTGGCATTCTAGGGGCCCCAAAGCGTGAGAAGAAGTCTGGTATCCAAATGTCTAAAAATGCCCTCCTAAAAGGAATTTGGGCACCTTTGCGCATCTAGGCTGCAAAAAAGTGTCACACATCTGGTATCGCCGTACTCAGGAGAAGTTGGGGAATGTGTTTTGGGGTGTCATTTTACATATACCCATGCTGGGTGAGAGAAATATCTTGGTCAAATGCCAACTTTGTATAAAAAAATGGGAAAAGTTGTCTTTTGCCAAGATATTTCTCTCACCCAGCATGGGTATATGTAAAAAGACACCCCAAAACACATTTCCCAACTTCTCCTGAATACGGCGATACCACATGTGGGACACTTTTTTGCAGCCTAGGTGGGCAAAGGGGCCCATATTCCAAAGAGCACCTTTCGGATTTCACAGATCATTTACCTACTTACCACACATTAAGGCCCCTGGAAAATGCCAGGGCAGTATAACTACCCCACAAGTGACCCCATTTTGGAAATAAGACACCCCAAGGTATTCCGTGAGGGGTATGGCGAGTTCCTAGAATTTTTTATTTTTTGTCACAAGTTAGTGGAAGATGATGATTTTTTTCTTTTTTTTTCTTACAAAGTCTCATATTCCACTAACTTGTGACAAAAAATAAAAACTTCCATGAACTCACTATGCCCATCAGCGAATACCTTGGGGTGTCTTCTTTCCAAAATGGGGTCACTTGTGGGGTAGTTATACTGCCCTGGCATTCTAGGGGCCCAAATGTGTGGTAAGGAGTTTGAAATCAAATTCTGTAAAAAATGACCAGTGAAATCCGAAAGGTGCTCTTTGGAATATGGGCCCCTTTGCCCATCTAGGCTGCAAAAAAGTGTCACACATGTGGTATCTCCGTATTCAGGAGAAGTTGGGGAATGTGTTTTGGGGTGTCATTTTACATATACCCATGCTGGGTGAGAGAAATATCTTGGCAAAAGACAACTTTTACCATTTTTTTATACAAAGTTGTCTTTTGCCAAGATATTTCTCTCACCCAGCATGGGTATATGTAAAATGACACCCCAAAACACATTCCCCAACTTCTCCTGAATACGGAGATACCACATGTGTGACACTTTTTTGCAGCCTAGGTGGGCAAAGGGGCCCATATTCCAAAGAGCACCTTTCGGATTTCACTGGCCATTTTTTACAGAATTTGATTTCAAACTCCTTACCACACATTTGGGCCCCTAGAATGCCAGGGCAGTATAACTACCCGACAAGTGACCCCATTTTGAAAAGAAGACATCCCAAGTTATTCGCTGATGGGCATAGTGAGTTCATGGAAGTTTTTATTTTTTGTCACAAGTTAGTGGAAAATGATGATTTTTTTTTTTTCTTACAAAGTCTCATATTCCACTAACTTGTGACAAAAAATAAAAACTTCCATGAACTCACTATGCCCATCAGCGAATACCTTGGGGTGTCTTCTTTCCAAAATGGGGTCACTTGTGGGGTAGTTATACTGCCCTGGCATTCTAGGGGCCCAAATGTGTGGTAAGGCGTTTGAAATCAAATTCTGTAAAAAATGACCAGTGAAATCCGAAAGGTGCTCTTTGGAATATGGGCCCCTTTGCCCACCTAGGCTGCAAAAAAGTGTCACACATCTGGTATCTCCGTATTCAGGAGAAGTTGGGGAATGTGTTTTGGGGTGTCATTTTACATATACCCATGCTGGGTGAGAGAAATATCTTGGCAAAAGACAACTTTTACCATTTTTTTATACAAAGTTGTCTTTTGCCAAGATATTTCTCTCACCCAGCATGGGTATATGTAAAATGACACCCCAAAACACATTCCCCAACTTCTCCTGAATACGGAGATACCACATGTGTGACACTTTTTTGCAGCCTAGGTGGGCAAAGGGGCCCATATTCCAAAGAGCACCTTTCGGAGACTTTGTAAGAAAAAATAAAATAAAAAATCATCATTTTCCGCTAACTTGTGACAAAAAATAAAAAGTTCTATGAACTCACTATGCCCATCAGCGAATACCTTAGGGTGTCTACTTTCCGAAATGGGGTCATTTGTGGGGTGTTTGTACTGTCTGGCCATTGTAGAACCTCAGGAAACATGACAGGTGCTCAGAAAGTCAGAGCTGCTTCAAAAAGCGGAAATTCACATTTTTGTACCATAGTTTGTAAACGTTATAACTTTTACCCAAAGCATTTTTTTTTTACCCAAACATTTTTTTTTTATCAAAGACATGTAGAACAATAAATTTAGAGCAAAATTTATATATGGATCTCGTTTTTTTTGCAAAATTTTACAACTGAAAGTGAAAAATGTCATTTTTTTGCAAAAAAATCGTTAAATTTCGATTAATAACAAAAAAAGTAAAAATGTCAGCAGCAATGAAATACCACGAAATGAAAGCTCTATTAGTGAGAAGAAAAGGAGGTAAAATTCATTTGGGTGGTAAGTTGCATGACCGAGCAATAAATGGTGAAAGTAGTGTAGGTCAGAAGTGTAAAAAGTGGCCTGGTCTTTCAGGGTGTTTAAGCCATTGGGGCTGAGGTGGTTAAGTACAGCACGGACCTTCTCCGGATCCATGCGAAAACCAGAAGCAGAGAGGAGAAAATCCAGAAATTGAATCTCCGATACCATAAAAACACATTTCTCCAGCTTGGCGTACAATTTATTTTCCCGCAGAATCCGCAGAACCTGAAAAAGATGATCCTGATGGGTCTGAACATCAGGGGAAAAAATCTAAATATCATCAATATACACCAATACAAATTTCCCCATTAAATGGTAGAAAATACTGTTAACAAAATGCTGAAAGACGGCCGGAGCATTCATCAAGCCAAAAGGCATAACGATATTCTCGAAATGCCCGTAAGGGGTATTAAAGGCCGTTTTCCATTCATCCCCCTCTGTGACCCTGACCAGGTTGTACGCGCCTCTCAAATCCAATTTGGAAAAAACCTTGGCCCCAACAATTTGGTTGAAGAGGTCCGGGATCAGAGGAAGGGGATAGGGATCGCGAATCGTGATACGGTTCAGCTCCCTAAAATCTAGGCAAGGTCTCAGAGAACCATCTTTTTTTTTAACAAAAAAAAACCAGCGGCAACAGGTGATTTTGAGGGACGAATATGCCCCTTATCGAGACTCTCAGAGATATAGGTTCGCATTGCGATTCTTTCCGGTTGTGAGAGATTGTAGAGGCGTGCTTTTGGCAGCTTGGGGCCGGGAATGAGGTTAATGGGACAGTCAAACTCCCGGTGAGGAGGTAGCTCCTGAACAACGCTTTTGGAAAACACGTCCGAGAAATCAGAGAGAAATGATGGCACAGTTTTAGTAGACACCTCTGCCAAAGTCGCTGTAAGACAATTCTCTCTACAAAACTCACTCCACTCATTTATTTGCCTTCCTTGCCAATCAATAGTGGGGTTATGTCTAGTGAGCCAGGGTAACCCCAAAACTAGAGGAGAAGGCAATCCGTTAAGGACAAAACAAGAAATATCCTCCACATGAGTGTCACCTACAGCTAGCCGGATATTGTAAACAATGCCCTTCAGGGATCTCTGTGAGAGTGGAGCAGAGTCAATAGCAAAAACAGGTATATCCTTTTCTAATGTGCAAACTTGAAAACAATGCATGGCTACAAATTGAGTGTCAATAAGATTGACGTCCGCTCCACTATCGACAAAAATTTCACAAGAAATGACTTTGCTCTCTAGCGCCACCTTGGCTGAAAAGAGAAAACGGGAACTGCAGGTCAGAGTAAAAGCATCAATTCCTACATCAACTTTGCCCAAAGTACCAGATGAAGCAGAGTTTGATGATTTACCTTTTGAGGTTTTTCTCTTATTATCTCTCTTAGTACAGTTCATGAATTTCCTAGACGGACAAACATTTGCCAAATGACCTATGCCCCCACAACAAAAACACACCATTCTCTGAGGATTAAATCCTCCTTTATCAGTGGCAAGTCGACCTAGCTGCATGGGCTCCTCCTCAGAGGGGACCGAGACAGGATGAGGCCCCTGCATACTGAATGAGTCCGCACCACTGTCCCTAGACTGACAATGGCTGGACAGAGAGGTCTCGTTTCTTTCTCTTAGACGCCTGTCAAGGCGTACCGCCAATGACATGGCAGACTCTAAGGACGTTGGTCTCTCATGGAAAGCAAACGCATCTTTCAATCTCTCTGAGAGACCATGACAGAACTGACTCCGGAGTGCAGCATCATTCCAACCTGAATCAGCTGCCCATCTCCGAAATTCAGAACAATAAAGCTCCGCAGACAGTTTGTTCTGGCATAAAAAACGTAAGTTGGATTCAGCCAGAGCAACACGATCCGGGTCATCATATATCTTCCCCAGGGCCACAAAAAATCTTTCCACGGATCGAAGGGAGGGATCCCCCGATGGCAGCGAAAAAGCCCAAGTCTGAGCATTACCCCGAGCAGGGAGATGACAATCCTCACCCTCTGCTCCTCATTACCAGAGGAATGGGGACACAAGCAAAAATGGAGTTTGCATGCCTCTCTGAAGCGAACAAAATTCTCACTGCCCCGGGAGAACGTTTCCGGAAGTGAGACCTTTGGCTCGCAACAGACTCCATGGGCCGGAGCATAGCCCAATGCATGAAGCTGAGTCATAGATTGAAGGAGATCCGCTACCTCCAAAGAAAGACCCTGCATACGGTCAACCAGGTTAGAAAGCGGATCCATGTCAAAAAGGACGGTTATGGTGGATTATAATGTCACGTCTGTCTGTGAGCAACAAGAGCATACACAGTGAATAAGCTACTGACCAGACCCAAACTAGGGAGGATAAAGGGTGACCCCTGTCAGACCCTAAAAGCTCTCCCTATGCTTCTAAGCACATGTCCAGATCCAAATGGTGGATCGAGACATGCCCGCGTACCTAAGGCTGATGACCACTGTAACCCCTGCAATAGTGGAAGGGGCACGGCCACTGGTGCCCTGCTCAGAATATGGACGGAACCGGGGTCGCCTCGGATCCAGTCAGCAAACAAACAGAAACACACAATGTCTGCACACTTAACTGAAGGAGCTGCAGCAGCAGTGAAAACAGATCCAAAGTCAGCAGACACTATCCGAAGTACTTGCTTCAGCAGAACTCAGGTCCATAGAAAGATATCACACAAGTGAAGATACTCAAGCGAGAGATACAGCTCAAATGAAAAGTATAATCCACACCCTACAAAGGAGGAGGGGTGATTTAAAGGCAGAGAAATCAAACACAGGAGGGACAGCTGGGAGGAAGTAAAGACCTCAACACAGGGGCGGAGAAACAGAGCAGAGGGAACTCCTCCAAGCTCTAGCAGTGACATCATCACAGGGGTGGAGAAACAGAGCTGTGAGAACGTCTCAAAGCTCTGGTAGTGACAGTTATCCCTTTTTCAAAAAAGGGCGATAGAAAGGGCCCCTCCTACTCCGGGGGGGTCCTCTGCAACATATTTCTGGTTCAGAAAAAGGGCGGTCAAATGCGGCCAGTGATAAATCTCCGCGCCCTGAACGCTGTGGTACGATACCGCCACTTCAAAATGGAAGGGATCCACCTTCTTCGGGACTTGCTGATTCCAGGGGACTGGATGGTGAAGTTGGACCTCAAAGACGCTTATCTGACGGTCCCAATTGCCACTACGTCCAGGGATCTCCTGTGTTTCCTGTGGAGGGGCGAAGTGTGGCGTTTCACTTGCCTCCCGTTCGGCCTTTCTTCGGCGCCTTGGTGCTTTACCAAACTGCTGCGCCCAGTCATGGCCTGGCTGCGGAGTCGGGGTGTGCGTCTAGTCATCTATCTAGACGACATCCTCATTATGCACCAATGTCAGTCGACACTGTTACGACATCTCCAGTGGACCTCGAACCTCCTGACGGGTCTTGGTTTTCTTCTGAACCCCGAGAAGTACTGCCTCACACCGTCCCAGCGGATGGAGTTCCTGGGCTTTACAGTGGACTCTGTTGCAGAATCCCTCAGTCTTCCGACGGGCGATCCGCAAGGAGTTGAGACACGCCCTCTCGGCTACCTCCCTTTCCCTGCGCCACCTGGCACGCATCATTGGCCTGCTGGCTTCTTCAATTCAGACTGTGTTCCCCGCTCCTCTCCATTATCGAGCTCTACAGCGACTGAAGACTGCCCACCTTCGTGCCGGTGCCACCTTCGCGGACTTAGTGGTTCTGGACCAGGAGGCTCGAGAGGAGCTTCATTGGTGGATAGACAACTTGGAGGCGTGGAATGGCAGAGCGATCTTCGGATTTCAACCAGAATTCACGGTGGAATCGGACGTGAGTCTCCAGGGCTGGGGTGCCCACTGCGAAGGTATTTCCACGGGGGTCGATGGTCGGAGGTCGAGGCCCATCTTCACATCAACGCGTTGGAACTCCTGGCGGGTTCGTTTGCCATCCGGAGCTTTACCAATGGTATCGCCCATGCCTGCATCCGCTTGCGCATGGACAATGTGTCGGCGGTTCGCTATGTCAATCACCTTGGCGGCACCCAGTCGGCTACGTTGGCCCGACTGGCGAAGGAGTTCTGGTCCTACTGTCTTTCCAGGGACATCATGGTGCTGGCGGAGTACCTTCCGGGTCTACACAACTACCGAGCGAATTGGAGCTCCCGATACTTCACGGACGGAAGCGACTGGAGGCTCGCAACGGAGATGTTTTCTGCGATCTCGGACACCTGGGGTCCTTTTGCCATAGACCTCTTTGCCTCCTGACTCAACACTCACCTGCCCAGATTCTTCAGCTGGCGCCCGGATCCAGCAGCGGAGGCGGTGGATGCGTTTCTCCAGGACTGGTCGTCCGATCTGCATTACGCGTTTCCACCTTTTGCCATGATTCCGAGGATGCTGTTACAGACTCGTCGTCAGGGTGCGGATTTGTTGGTGGTGATTCCCTTCTGGGGGACTCAAGCCTGGTACCCGATCCTCCTGGAACTCCTGGTGGACGTGCCTCTCCTTCTTCCGGGTCGGACGGATCTCCTCCAGGGCCCTCTGGGCGTTCCACACCCCCTGCTGGTCGACGGCTCCCTTCAACTTCTGGCGTGCCGAATCTCAGGACTCCCGGAGAGGTCGAGGGCATTTCGGATGCAACTAGACGCCTCCTGGACAACGCTTGGGCTCCCGGCACCCGAAAATCTTACCGTGCAGCCTGGGGATCTTGGGTTAGCTGGAACGGGACCTGGATCCCATTTCGGCGCCTGTGACCCATCTGTTGCAATTCCTTACGTCTCTGTTCGATGCGGGGACCATTATCGGACCATTAACCTATTCTGTTCGGCAAATTCTTCTACTCATCAGGGCTTCGATGGTGTTCCGACGGGACAACATCCTTCCGTTTCGGAACGCGGCTCTTTCCCTCTGTCAGTTGTCAGCTAAGTTACTGACCCTCTTTTGTCTCATTTCCTGTAAAAGGGTTTCTGATGTCAGGGCCCTGGATCACGATGCGAGGTCATTTTCTCCCGAGGGCGTCACATTTAACATTACGCGGCGCACCAAGACCAATATTCGGTCTGTGTCTTACCCCTGTTTCCCGTCTTCCCCGGCGCTCTGTCCCGTAGCCTGTTTGCGGGAATATGAGTTGCGTACTCGGGCTCACCGCTCTTCAGACATCCCACAACTGTTCCTCTCTATTCGTCATCCTTTTGGCCCGGTTTCTAGTCCCACTTTGGCGCGTTGGATGAAGTGGGTCATGTCCATGTCCGGGATTGATACGGCGGTCTTTACCGCTCATTCGGCCAGGGGCGCGGCTGCCACTGCCCTGGCTATTTCGGGGGCTCGTTTGGAGGACATTTTGCGTTTGACCGATTGGTCTAGGGCCACGACGTTTAGGGAGTTTTACTTTCGTCCGCCTCCTCATGTGTTTTCATCTATTATTGATCAGCTTTGAACTTGCAATATGAGCCTCCGTGTCTTGCTGTAAAACTTAATGATTTTTCTAGTCCATGATGTAAAATCATAGTTTTATTAAAGACACGGAGGCGAGTATTGCCGCCCTGGGATTTTCTTCCCGCCCATTTATTGTTATGATTATTGGTATGTTTACATTGTACTTATTGTTATTTATTACGTATATTTATATTTCTGCGTATTTATTGTTGTTCAATTTTACCGCCGGCCTTACGGTTTACTGCCGTTTCCAGGGTCGGTTTTGTGCAGTTTCTGCCTGATTCTTACACTTGCTATATTATTTGTTCTGTTTCAGGTTGAGTTTCCACGGTGTATGGAGTTCTATGTCGTTCTGAGTTTACAGAAGCGTTAGCCAGGTTGGCTTGATTCTACGGTTTGGTGGACCAGAATGGTTGTCGTTTCTCGGGTCCAGTACCAGTTCCGGTTACAGTTACAGTTACGGTTATGCGGTTGGTGTCACAGATACAAAGAAAGAGGAAGATACAGAAGAGGAAGCTGCTTATTATAGGATCTGTCAGGGGAGGGTCCTTTGTTGTTATGATTATGTAAATTTCTTCTTTGCTGCTATTGGTGAAGAGTAAAGAAGGAGATAGCAATACTCGCCTCCGTGTCTTTAATAAAACTATGAATTTACGTCATGGACTAGGAAAATCATTAAGTTACATTCTGTATTATACTCCAGAGCTGCACTCACTATTCTGCTGGGACAGTCACTGTGTACATACATTACTTTACTTATCCTGTACTGAACATGATTTACATTCTGTATTATACTCCAGAGCTGCACTCACTATTCTGCTGGTGAAGTCACTGTGTACATACATTACATTACTTATCCTGTAGTGATCCTGAGTTACATCCTGTATTATACTCCAGAGCTGCACTCACTATTCTGCTGGTACAGTCACTGTGTACATATATTACATTACTTATCCTAAGTTACAGCCTGTATTATACTCCAGAGTTGCACTCACTATTCTGCTGGTGCAGTCACTGTGTACATACATTACTTATCCTGTAGTGATCCGGAGTTACATCCTGTATTACTCCAGAG
Source organism: Bufo bufo (assembly GCF_905171765.1). NCBI lineage: Eukaryota > Metazoa > Chordata > Amphibia > Anura > Bufonidae > Bufo > Bufo bufo. The sequence goes on along the minus strand of NC_053389.1, from coordinate 37,984,223 downwards.
CTGCACTCACTACTCTGCTGGTGTAGTCACTGTGTACATACATTACATTACTTATCCTGTAGTGATCCTGAGTTACATCCTGTATTATACTCCAGAGCTGCACTCACTATTCTGCTGGTACAGTCACTGTGTACATATATTACATTACTTATCCTAAGTTACAGCCTGTATTATACTCCAGAGTTGCACTCACTATTCTGCTGGTGCAGTCACTGTGTACATACATTACTTATCCTGTACTGATCCGGAGTTACATCCTGTATTATACTCCAGAGCTGCACTCACTACTCTGCTGGTGTAGTCACTGTGTACATACATTACATTACTTATCCTGTACTGATCCTGAGTTACATCCTGTGTTGTACTTCAGAGCTGCGCTCACTATTCTGCTGGTGGAGCCACTGTGTACATACATTACATTACATTACTTGTCCTGTACTGATCCTGAGTTACATTCTGTATTATACTCCAGAGCTGCACTCACTATTCAGCTGGTGGAGTCACTGTGTACATTGCATTACGTTACTTATCATGTACTGATCCCGAGTTACATTCTGTATTATACTCCAGAGCTGCACTCACTATTCTGCTGGTGGAGTCACTGAGTACATATATTACATTACTTATCCTGTACTGATCCTGAGTTACACCCTTTATTATACTCCAGAGCTGCACTCACTATTCTGCTGGTGGAGTCACTGTGTATACATAACATTACATTACTTATCCTGTACTGATCCTCTTGAGTTACATCCTGTATTATACTGCAGAGCTGCACTCACTACTCTGCTGGTGTAGTCACTGTGTACATATATTACATTACTTATCCTGAGTTACATCCTGTGTTGTACTTCAGAGCTGCACTCACTGTTCTGCTGGTGCAGTCACTCTGTACACACATTACATTATTTATCCTGTACTGATCCTGAGTTACATCTTGTATTATACTCCAGAGCTGCACTCACTGTTCTGCTGGTGGCATCACTGTGTACATACATTACATTACTTATCATGTACTGATCCTGAGTTACATTCTGTATTATACTCCAGAGCTGCACTCACTATTCTGCTGGTGGAGTCACTGTGTACATACATTACTTATCCTGTACTGATCCTGAGTTACATCCTATTATACCTCAGAGCTGCACTCACTATTCTGCTGGTGCATTCAATGTGTACATACATTACATTACTTATCCTGTACTGATCCTGAGTTACATTGTGTATTATACTCCAGAGCTGCACTCACTACTCTGCTGGTGTAGTCACTGTGTACATATATTACATTACTTATCCTGAGTTACATCCTGTGTTGTACTTCAGAGCTGCACTCACTGTTCTGCTGGTGCAGTCACTCTGTACACAGATTACATTATTTCTCCTGTACTGATCCTGAGTTACATCTTGTATTATACTCCAGAGCTGCACTCACTGTTCTGCTGGTGGCGTCACTGTGTACATACATTACATTACTTATCCTGTACTGATCCTGAGTTACATTCTGTATTATACTCCAGAGCTGCACTCACTATTCTGCTGGTGGAGTCACTGTGTACATTGCATTACATTACTTATCCTGTACTGATCCTGAGTTACATCCTGTATTATACTCCAGAGCTGCACTCACTAGTCTGCTGGTGTAGTCACTGAGTACATATATTACATTACTTATCCTGTACTGATCCTGAGCTACACCCTTTATTATACTCCAGAGCTGCACTCACTATTCTGCTGGTGGAGTCACTGTGTATACATAACATTACATTACTTATCCTGTACTGATCCTGAGTTACATCCTGTATTATACTGCAGAGCTGCACTCACTACTCTGCTGGTGTAGTCACTGTGTACATATATTACATTACTTATCCTGAGTTACATCCTGTGTTGTACTTCAGAGCTGCACTCACTGTTCTGCTGGTGCAGTCACTCTGTACACGCATTACATTATTTATCCTCTACTGATCCTGAGTTACATCTTGTATTATACTCCAGAGCCGCACTCACTGTTCTGCTGGTGGCATCACTGTGTACATACATTACATTACTTATCCTGTACTGATCCTGAGTTACATTCTGTATTATACTCCAGAGCTGCACTCACTATTCTGCTGGTGGAGTCACTGTGTACATACATTACTTATCCTGTACTGATCCTGAGTTACATCCTATTATACCTCAGAGCTGCACTCACTATTCTGCTGGTGCATTCAATGTGTACATACATTACATTACTTATCCTGTACTGATCCTGAGTTACATTGTGTATTATACTCCATAGCTGAACTCACTACTCTGCTGGTGTAGTCACTGTGTACATATATTACATTACTTATCCTGAGTTACATCCTGTGTTGTACTTCAGAGCTGCACTCACTGTTCTGCTGGTGCAGTCACTCTGTACACAGATTACATTATTTCTCCTGTACTGATCCTGAGTTACATCTTGTATTATACTCCAGAGCTGCACTCACTGTTCTGCTGGTGGCGTCACTGTGTACATACATTACATTACTTATCCTGTACTGATCCTGAGTTACATTCTGTATTATACTCCAGAGCTGCACTCACTATTCTGCTGGTGGAGTCACTGTGTACATACATTACTTATCCTGTACTGATCCTGAGTTACATCCTATTATACCTCAGAGCTGCACTCACTATTCTGCTGGTGCATTCACTGTGTACATACATTACATTACTTATCCTGTACTGATCCTGAGTTACATTCTGTATTATACTCCAAAGCTGCACTCACTATTCTGCTGGTGTAGTCACTGTCTATATTGCATTACTTATTCTGTACTGATCCTGAGTTACATCCTGTATTATACTCCAGAGCTGCACTCACTGTTCTGCTGGTGGAGTCACTGTGTACATACATTACTTATCCTGTACTGATCCTGAGTTACATTCTGTATTATACTCCAGAGCTGCACTCACTATTCTGCTGGTGGAGTCACTGTGTACATTGCATTACATTACTAATCCTGTACTGATCCTGAGTTACATTCTGTATTATACTCCAGAGCTGCACTCACTATTCTGCTGGTGGAGTCACTGTATACATACATTACTTATCCTGTACTGATCCTGAGTTACATCCTATTATACCTCAGAGCTGCACTCACTATTCTGCTGGTGCATTCACTGTGTACATACATTACATTACTTATCCTGTACTGATCCTGAGTTACATTCTGTATTATACTCCAGAGCTGCACTCACTATTCTGCTGGTCTAGTCACTGTCTATATTACATTACTTATTCTGTACTGATCCTGAGTTACATCCTGTATTATACTCCAGAGCTGCACTCACTGTTCTGCTGGTGGAGTCACTGTGTACATACATTACTTATTTTATAAAGCAGACAACCCCTTAAGGACTCCAGATGAATCAATGGCGGACAGACATCCTGTATACGTACGATGCACAATTCAATCATTATGATTGTGTGATGATTTTTTCTCGCTTACCCAGACTGACCGGCCATTACTCTGAGTGATGCAGTATTCTATACAGAGCAGAGGATTATCTTCCTCACATCCACTATCAGGCTTACAAGGTGTGGCTGTACTCTGCAGAGTGCCTGCCTGGAGATGTCTGCAGGGCAGAGACTGCTAAGTCAGCAGCAGGGACAATCATTTCCATCTCTCCCAGGAATCTGACTCACTACTGCCACCTCCTGCTCACTGGCAGGACTGTCCCAAGCTGCAGCATACTGCCATATCCTTACATGACCCACATGACGTAAAGCATCAGTTTTGCTAGATACTGACACATTACTGGGATTGCAATGTCATTCGGGATCTACAGAAAGCTGAATACTGATCTATTGTGTATTTGTTAAATATTCTTACAAAAAAAGCACATTCCATAGAACGCAGTGAATCCAGGGCAAACAACCCGCTGCAAAATATTACATATTTGATAATGCCAATTATCTCCTGTTTATCTCAGTATTTGCAGCCTGACTCCTGTGGATGACACTGTTATGGGGGATCTGTGGATGAAACTGTTATGGTGGATCTGTGGATGACACTGTTATGGGGGATCTGTGGATGACACTGTTATGGAGATCTGTGGATGACACACTGTTATGGGGATCTGTGGATGACACTGTTATGGAGATCTGTGTATGACACACTGGTATGGGGGATCTGTGGATGACACTGTTATGGGGGATCTGTGGATGACACTGTTATGGGGGATCTGTGGATGACACTGTTATGGGGATCTGTGGATGACACTGTTATGGGGGATCTGTGGATGACACTGTTATGGGGGAATCTGTGGCTGACACTGTTATGGGGGATCTGTGGATGACACTGTTATGGGGGATCTGTGGATGACACTGTTATGGGGGATCTGTGGATGACACTGTTATGGGGATCTGTGGATGGCACATGGGGAGGGGGATCTGTGGATGGCACTGTTATGGGGGATCTGTGGATGACACTGTTATGGGGGATCTGTGGATGACACTGTTATGGGGGATCTGTGGATGACACTGTTATGGGGGATCTGTGGATGACACTGTTATGGGGGATCTGTGGATGACACTGTTATGGGGGATCTGTGGATGACACTGTTATGGGGGATCTGTGGATGACACTGTTATGGGGGATCTGTGGATGATACTGTTTTTGGGGGATCTGTGGATGACACACTGTTATGGGGGATCTGTGGATGATTCTGTTATGGGAGTCTATGGATGACACTGTTATGGGGGATCTGTTGATGACACACCGTAAGGCCTCATGCACATGACCGTATGTATTTTGCAGTCCGCAGAACCCATTGCAGTGAATGGGTCTGCATCTAAGCAGCAAAAAATGCAGGCCCAAAAATACGTTTGTGTGCACGAGCCCCAGGGGTGCACCTAGTCTTTCTGCTGCCTGAGGCAAAAACTGAAACGGCGCCCCCTCCCTACCCTTCCCAATGCAAATTTCTTAACCTAACCCCTTCGCTTCAGCCCATGGCCCTTCGGCTGCCCCTCTCTTGCCCCTACCCGGTGCTGCCTGAGGCAATCGCCTCATCTGGCCTCATTGGTGGTGCGCTCCTGATGAGCCCTTATATCTGATCTGTGGAGGCTCCAATCTTGGTTTGGGGTCAAAATCACTGATGGAAATCACTGACCGAACACTGACTGTGTGAATGAGGCCTAAGACAGCGCGTCCCAGTGACCTATATGCGGCAGCTTCAGATGGTGCGCTGTGTACGGCTCGCCGGGAGCTCGTTGCAGCTTCATTATCTCACTTCTCTAATCATCCTAATGAGCTGATTTAGTCATAAAAGAGATGGGGGAGGGGGGCTTGGAACAGAAGAAGCATTTGGGACCCCCTACTATATTCATGGGGTATCCTATAGAAAATAAATTCCTCAGCGGCAGAAACACGAGGAGGGATTTTCCATTCAGGATTTATAGAAAGATGAATGACGGTTTATATTTTTTGTGTTTTCACATAGTTTTTTGCTATCTTTATGTTAGTTCAGCTCATCATGGCGCTCCTAGTTCAGGAATACAATGCAAGAACTGTAGTAAATACTGACACGTAGACATGGAAGTAATAGAGATGAGACAATATGATCAATATGATAATATTTCTCTCCAGTCCTGTAGACGTATTAATGAAAGTGCCCCCTTTACAATATTGCTAGGCAATTGCTTGTAACACAATTCCATAAATAGTTGTGAAGCAGAATCCACTTTAATAGTCATAACTTTTTGTTAGGCTCCATTTTTTATTTTTTTTGCTCTTCATCATTTTTCCTTTCATTGTGAATCTCCTCAAGTCATATAACTGTATCAAAATGCCAAATAATCAAATTATTTCCGTAAGGGGATAAGTGGGAAGAAAAATGGGTTCCATAGGTTTCTGTTCGGGAGTCCGGCATTTAAATGTAGTCTACGGTGGAAGTCCAAAGCTGAGGCTCCGGTGCAGATGTGGATTTACCCTTAAAACACATTTATTTTAAGAAAAATGGAGACTACTGCCTAAATAATTGTGCCATACTGTACCAATAAAATACCACCATACAGCGCCTATACAATTGTGCCATAAAGGACCCACAATATATAGTGCCATGCAATGTAGTACCATTCAGCACCTATATAACACTGCAGTTCCATAAAGTTACTACATTGTGGGTCAGCAACCTCAGGCACTCCAGCTGTTGTGAAACTACAACTCCCAGCATGCAAACTTGTCAGGCTGGTCTTTGGACTCCCACAGAGGTGAATGGAGCATGCTGGGAGTTGTAGTTTCACAACACCTGGAGTGCCAATGGTTGCCGTTCCCTGATCTACATAATATTGCCAAACAGTAGATTATACTGCCATACAGTGTCCACATTATAGTGCCGAAAAAATAGTCCCATAGAGGATCCACATTATCATGCTATATTGTTCCTACAAAATAGAGACAAACAGTGTCCACATTAGGGCTCACGCACACGAATGTACTTTTTGTCCACATCCGACCCACGATTTTTGCTGTCTGCATCTGTATGTCTGTTCCGTTGCACCCGCAAAAGTATAGAACATGTCCTATTCTTGTCCACATTATGGACAAGTATAGGACTGTTCTACTATGGGCCAGATCTTCCGTTCCGCAAAATGCAAGTTGCGGACCTAAAAAAGGCTACAGCCGTGTACATGAGCCCATATACTGCAATATTATTATATATTTATTTTTATATATATATATATATATATATATATAAAAGGATGTATATAGGTATGCATGTACAGTACAGACCAAAAGTTTGGACACACCTTCTCATTCAAAGAGTTTTCTTTATTTTCATGACTATGAAGGCATCAAAACTATGAATTAACACATGTGGAATTATATACATAACAAACAAGTGTGAAACAACTGAAAATATGTCATATTCTAGGTTCTTCAAAGTAGCCACCTTTTGCTTTGATTACTGCTTTGCACACTCTTGGCATTCTCTTGATGAGCTTCAAGAGGTAGTCTCCTGAAATGGTCTTCCAACAGTCTTGAAGGAGTTCCCAGAGATGCTTAGCACTTGTTGGCCCTTTTGCCTTCACTCTGCGGTCCAGCTCACCCCAAACCATCTCCATTGGGTTCAGGTCCGGTGACTGTGGAGGCCAGGTTATCTGGCGCAGCACCCCATCACTCTCCTTCATGGTCAAATAGCCCTTACTTTCAAAGTTTTCCCAATTTTTCGGCTGACTGACTGACCTTCATTTCTTAAAGAGGACCTTTCACCGATTATTACACTATGAACTAAGTATACATACATGTAGAGCGGCGCCCGGGGATCTCACTGCACTTACTATTATCCCCGGGCGCCGCTCCGTTCTCCTGCTATGCCCTCCGGTATCTCCGTTCCCTAAGTTATGGTAGGCGGAGTCTGCCCTTGTTCTTCTGTAGCGCTGGCCAATCGCATTTCAGAGCTCACAGCCTGGGAGAAAATAACCTCCCAGGCTGTGAGCTCTGTGCTGCGATTGGCTAGCGCTAGAGCAGAACATGGGCAGACTCCGCCTACCATAACTTAGTGACTGGAATCTCCGCCTACTATAACTTAGTGAGCGGAGATACCGGAGGGCATAACGGGAGAACGGAGCGGCGCCCGGGGATAATAGTAAGTGCAGTGAGATCCCCGGGCGCCGCTCTACATGTCTGTATAGTTAGTTCATAGTGTAATAATCGGTGAAAGGTCCTCTTTAAAGTAACGATGGCCACTCGTTTTTCTTTACTTAGCTGCTTTTTTCTTGCCATAATACAAATTCTAACAGTCTATTCAGTAGGACTATCAGCTGTGTATCCACCTGACTTCTCCTCAACGCAACTGATGGTCCCAACCCCATTTATAAGGCAAGAAATCCCACTTATTAAACCTGACAGGGCACACCTGTGTGACCATTTCAGGGGACTACCTCTTGAAGCTCATCAAGAGAATGCCAAGAGTGTGCAAAGCAGTAATCAAAGCAAAAGGTGGCTACTTTGAAGAACCTAGAATATGACATATTTTCAGTTGTTTCACACTTGTTTGTTATGTATGTAATTCCACATGTGTTAATTCATAGTTTTGATGCCTTCAGTGTGAATCTACAATTTTCATAGTCATGAAAATAAAGAAAACTCTTTGAATGAGAAGGTGTGTCCAAACTTTTGGTCTGTACTGTATGTTCTGCGATCACTCAAAAATGCAACCATCGATTTCAACGAAACTTGGTATACTCATGCCTTGCTACCTGGAAAGAAATCTTGTGGGGGTCATCCGCCCCTACACAGCAGCTGCATGGAGTTTGTATGCTCCAACTGTTTTTGCTACACACATATTGCTCTGTAACTCAAAAACTCATCGATCAATTTTTACTAAACTTGGTAACATATCACTTACTATCTGGGAAAAAGTACTGTAGAGGTAACATGCCGGTCTCTCAGCTCTCTAGGACGTACCGTTCCTGAGATATTCCCAAAAAATGACCTGCATTAGCCAATACAAGCCTGCCAGCCTTTCACTTCATATCCCAACTGCCATACACACGGTCACATGACCCTTATCAGCCAATAGAAGCTCACAGGCCCTTAGTCTCCACATACGCACAGTTTTAATCCAGGTTTCCATAACAACCCAGCCACTTTTCTTCACTGCTGTAGGTCAGCTTTAGGCTATGGCTACACGACAACAAAAAGTCGCACGACACATAGGGCACAACTACACTGCCACATGCATCCATCTTGGATATTTTGTGACTGTCGTGTCGCGGTCGCAGCATGTCGCATGTCGCAGTGCGACACCATAGCCTATCATTATAAAAATTGTTGCGTGACATTGGTGCGACAAAATGTCACGCGACACATGTCGTTGTGCAGCCCTAGCCTTAAAGGGGCAGGGAGCTGTGGAGGTCACTGTTAAGGGAGCAGGGCCCACTATTAAAGGTTCAGCTGCTGTGGAGGTCACTGATAAAGGGGCGGGCACTGTGCAGGTCACTGTTGAAGGGGCGTTTACTGTGGATGTAACTGTTAAGGGGGCAGGCCACTGTGGAGGTTACTGTTAAAGGGGCGGGCACTGCAGAGGTCACTGTTGACCCCCCCATTTCGGCGATCGCAGCAAACCGCAGGTCAATTCAGGAGGACCCGATAACCCGGAACAGGATGGTGATCGGAGGTGTGATTTTACCCCACCAATCACCATCCTGCGATCCTGAGAGGTGACATCACCTCTCAGAATCGCCTCTGACTGGTAGGTGGGTGGGCGGGCGGGAGATTAAAATGTTGCCAGCGCTCCTCTCCTCCTCCTTTTGTGTCCCGGAGCGGAGGAGAGAGGAGCACTGTAATGCACGTCATCGGATCTGAGACAGCATCACCCCATCTGTACCCCAGCACCCATCCTTGCCCCCAGGACCCGATCTGTGCCCCAGCACCCCCCATCTGATCAGCAGGTAATTAGGGAAAGTCTAGGGAAAGGTTGGGCTAGGCAGGGATAATAAAGGGAAAGTTAGTGTGAAAAAAAGTTGTATTTGCATCACTGTGTGACCCTAGACCCCCCAGGGGTGCTGCCGCTTGCCCCCCTGCCCCCCCCCTCCAACTTTTTTGGGGCGCAGGCATTTTTTTTTTTTTGTGCGTACGCTGACTGTGGCCGGCACTCTTAGCGTCTGGCCACTGTTAGCGCATCGCACACCCCACCGCTGATTAACTTCAGACGGTTGATCATCGGTTTAGAATTTTTTTTCCATTTTTTTTCACATTTTTTGCCCTTTTTTTTACTGTTAGTTTTAGGGATAAGTGTCTGCAAACACCCGTGCCCCCACACACACGCACACCAAATAAATATTTACACGCACATACACACGCAGACACACACTCCCCTATGGCCCGCCGGATGTTCTCGGCCGAGGAGGCATACGCCCAGCTTGCCTCAGAGTCCGACAGTCCCAGTGAGGACGAGGATGACCCCACTTTCCTGTTGTCATCCGCGTCCTCCTCATCATCTAGCGATGATGATGAGCCCCCAAGGCGGCGGAGATGCCGCCAGGTGGAGCAAGGGGACCGCCATGTTAGGGACCCTGTGGCCCACCCTAGTACGAGCAGTTCTGGGGCTCGTACTAGTTTTCCGGCTCACCAGTTAAATCCACCGGAGCCCCCTGCCGGTGAACTTGTCTGGTATACCCCAGAGCGATTTGAGCCCATCTGGTATTTGACTCTGTGTTTGTATCTTGTGTTGGTTCTGATGTCGCTCTCTGGTTTAGACTCTGGCCTGATTTAGACTTAGCATTTGGATTCTGATCCGGTCCTGGCTTTTTCTGTTTGTTTCTGACCTCCGTCTGTCTGACTACTCTTTTACCCCACTAGATTTAGGCCTTCACACTTAGTCAAGTTAGGGACCGTTGCAAAGCTGGAGGCTGCCATTTATCATCCAAGTAGGTAAGTACAGTGGTGCGGGTGAAGTACATGGCTGCACTGTTCCCTACCCTATGTGAGAATAGTGCCATACACCATCCATATTATCCTGCTATACCGTTTCTACATAATAAGGCCATACACCATCCACATTATCCTGCCATACTGTCTATATAATAAGGCCATACACCACCCACATTATCCTGCCATACTGTGCATACATAATAAGGCCATACACCCTCCACATTATCCTGCCCTACTGTGCCTACATAATAATGTCATACACCCTCAACATTATCCTGCCATACTGTGTCTACATATCATCCTGCCATACTGTGTCTACATAATAAAACCATCCACCATCCACATTATCCTGCCATACTGTGTCTACATAATAAGGCATACACCCTCCACACTATGCTGCCATACTGTGCCACATTATAAGACCACACACCATCCACATTATACTGCCATACTGTGTCTATATAATAAGGCCATGCACCATCCACATTATCCTGCCATACTGTGTCTACATAATAAGGCCATACACCATCAACATTATCCTGCCATATTGTGTCTATATAATAAGGCCATACACCATCCACATTATCCTGCCATACTGTGTCTACATAATAAGGCCATACACCATCAACATTATCCTGCCATACTTTGTCTACATAATAAGGCCATACACCCTCCACATTATTCTGCCATACACCATCCACATTATCCTGCCATACTGTGCCTACATAATAAGGCCATACACCATCCACATTATCCTGCCATACACCATCCACATTATCCTGCCATACACCATACACATTATCCTGCCATACACCATCCACATTATTCTGCCATACACCATCCACATTATCCTGCCATACACCATCCACATTATCCTGCCATACACCATCCACATTATCCTGCCATACTGTGTCTACATTATAGTGCAATTTATTGTTCACATTATGCTGTCATACTTTGCATACATAATAGTGCCATACAGCATCCAAATTATACTGCAATACTTTTCCTACATGATACAGTAGTTGCAAACTGAGTATACAGTATGCTGCCATAAAGTTCCTACATAAAAGCGATCATAGATTGTCTACATCAGAAATGCCCAACCTGCGGCCCTCCAGCTGTTGTAAAACTACAACTCCCACCATGCCCTGCTGTAGGCTGATAGTTGTTGGCTGTCCAGGCATGCTGGTAGTTTTAAAAACAGCTGAAGGGCCGCAGGTTGGGCACCCCTGGTCTACATCATGCTGCCATACAGTGGCTATCACACTTAATAGTGCTATATAGCGCCCATATACTGTAACTCCACCTTGTGACCATATGAACCCACCTCTACTACATCCATTTGCCCTGGCAAGGCATTTAGACAGGAGTTAACCCTTTCTCATCAAATGAGCGACAAGCAAAAAAATTCCAAAAAAGTGTCTTTTATTCCTACAGGTCGGTGCATTAACAGTAAAGCTCGACTTTTCCTGCATTCGGTAATAATATATTTGAAAATATTTGGTCGGAAGACTCCGAAATGGGGGATTACATGCAATTTTTTCTATATTTTCTATATACAGATGTGTAATAAGGATATCTTATGATAAGGACATATTAATATATTTATATATTACTCCAAATCTTAGGACTTCTTCTTATATACAATATATCACAATTTGGCTTATAACAGACAGAAATGTTATATGATTAGCGGAAGGGGGAGGGGCTCTGTAAGCACTCGGCGGGAGGCTTTTAAAGCTTATTATTTGGCCAGAAAGAGCCAAAAAACGCGTCGGGTGAGACTTTCCATAAGTAAATGAGGACACAATTGTACATATGTAGACCATAAGGCAGATGACGTATATGGTGCGCTATGTGGATCCTGGTGATATCTTGGCGCACTCAGAAGGTCACATGATGTAAATAGCGCTCTTCCCTTCTGGATCTTGTGTGTAAAGCTGGACCGATGCACAGTGGCGTATGAATCACGGACAACCTCCACCCCCATCCTCGACCACAGACCAATGTCACATGAACACATCTTCAAGAGCCACACAGAAGAACCTAGCGTGATCTCTGTGGTCACATGACATCGGCTTAGGTAGTCATGACTCCTCCCCCTTTCCTGGAGGAAGTCCTGCATAGACCACTGAAAACACATTTATATGGGAGCATTAAGGCCAAATTTGGAAGAAACTGTAAAATCTGTAGGAAAAAAAAAAGAAATATGAACCAAAAATTTACATTTTAAGACTTGTAACATCTTAAAGGAATCTGCCACCGAGAAAGATCCCTTTAAATTAGGGCCTCTGTAAGCCTAAGTAAAACGAAGCGACTTGAATTCACTGAACAAAGCTCCTAAAAGTGTGGACTAAAGGGTCATTTTGGGTGAAACTCATATTGTGTTATCACGCGCCCAGGGCCTGAGGGGGTGGAGCATGACACAGGGATTCTCTTTGGTGGTCTTTAAATTTCTGTGTCATGATCCGCCCCCTCAGGCCCATATTAGGTAGCAGAGCAGTTTTGCCTGGGGGCAAAGCAAGAAACACACTAAATGAAAAGAGATGCTCCTGCCCATTGGCTAAAATAAATGTTGGGGGTGGGGGCGTTAATATTTTCACAATTCCCTAATTTTTCTGTAAAGGATCATGGTCTAAGCTAAACTTACCTCACTGTAAATTATACTCTTCTGGTGGATAAACCTGAAAGAGAAATTTGCAAAAACAAAACAAATACATTAGAAATGGGCAATTTAGCCTATGCTGTGTCCATGTAGTAAACGCCCCCGAGGAACGCCTAGACCATTTAAAGGCGCGGGAGGCCTTGTTAAACACTGGCACATAAATCACAAGATTCAGAGGTAACTGTAACATCTCTCCTCTCTGAAACTCAGTAGTAAACTAGGGGGAGCTTCCTAACACAAAGATGTCCACGTGACCGACCACGAAGTTTCCATTCATTTCAATAGAGACCATTGTACAGCTATAGAGAAACATTCGAGCATCAGATTTACTATACTAGCAGTCGTATCATGATATTGGGCCATACGTACGTCTGATGGAGGCTCGGAAAGATCCTTCCTCTTCTATAGGTTCGCCGGTTCTGTGCATAGAAAATAATGTTTATATATGGGGACCAATATAGGACAAGTGGTATAAATGGGGGAGGGGGGTTAACTGGTTCACAACCACAATAGTGGATCAGAATCCAAATATCGACCACAGAATCTAAATATCGAGCAGGCGGACTGATAGCTCCTAGCTCCTCTCTTGTATCCTGCTGGAAGGGCCACTTAAAGGGGCTGTGCACCTTTGGGGAATTTTGGCAACCCCCCCGCCCGGGCATACCTAACTGCTTCCCAATGCTGGCTCCTGGTATCTTCGCTCCCCGACCTCAGCTGCTCCACTGAGTTCCCTGGATGTAGACTTCCTGTTTGGCCCGCGCTACAGCCAATCACTGGCCTGATCTCATTGCATCACGTGACCATTTGTGATGATTCAAGGAGAGCAGGTCAGCGTTGAGGCCAGCGATTGGCTGCGGTGGTGTCAAACAGGAAGTTTACATCCATGGAGTCCAGTGGAGCAGCCAAGGCCGGGGAGCAAAGATGCTGGTAGCCAGTGCCGGGAAGCCAGCGCCAGGAAGGGTGGGGGGTGGCGGGGTTTCCAACCCCGTACCCCACTATAAAAAAAAAATTGTGCACAACACCTTTAAAGAGGAACTCCAGGCAAAAACTGAGAAAGCAGTTTTGGGTTACACGAATGTGCCGCAACACTTTCCACATAGTTTTAGGTGCCGGAGTGGCATTATTCCAGAGACCTCTTAGGTGCTGTTGAAGCCTGTGCCGGCCTTGGCAACACGACGACCAAGCGGCATTGGCAGGTGGCCAACCAGTGCCGCTGGCAGTCTAAGAGATTCGCAATCGGCTTGTCGATTGCTGCTTGGTTGCCATTTTGCCATGGCCGTCACAGGCTTCGGCTATAGTCTAGTTAGAGGACAGTAAGGTATTTCCAGAATGAAAGCTTAGGGATTTGCCCGGAGTTTCCCTTTAATGTAGGCTTCAAAGCACATTATCCTGTAGACCATTGAAAGTGGAATAGTGTAATAAAATACCCTAAAAATATACAATTTGTAATATGTTACATAAAAATATCCGTATAAGTATATTCTTCATGATGATTACACGGCTGCGTTCTCCAGTTATTTTACCTTTGATGTTGGTTGAATTTACAGCGACATTTTCTGCCTAATGAAAAAAAAAATCCAAAAACATAAAACTAGTTATAAAGTTAAATGAGCTCTTGTGGTTGTGTTTTGGTTTCTTTTTTCTTTTTCTTTTTAAGGGAAGCCACCAGGGATCATACACACAATGGGCAGGAGGGGACCTCACTGACTTCTACCAGAGAGTTTTCTAGGCTTGCTCTGTGACCTATGCAGAGGTCATTGTGCAGTGGGGGAGAGTAGATAAGCTGCAGCCATCACCTATTGTGAATGGTGGATCCTTTGTTACCTTGTTATCTACCTATAGGTGTTATCTGTCACTGTAATCATGCCTGTCATGATAATGATGAAAAGTGATCTGTACAGACCAAGACATGGAGCCTATTTCTAGGCTGTTTGGCCGGTGCGAGAAAAAACTGCAGGACTTTGGAGATTTTTTCAAATAGATAGTGACGTGGAAAATTAAAAATAATATAACCAAAAATTCATCAAAAATATGTTTAACATAAAAACATGACTTAAACTACAGGTCGTTTTCTGATGAGAGAGTCATGTGCTAATATTAGTTTTGTTAATTAAATGTAAATAAACTAAAGGAAGTTAATTTGGAGAACTTGGAGACTTCCTTTCTGTATTGCAGCAGTGTGTGCGGTGTGTGCGGTGTGTGTGTGTGTGTGTGTGCGGTGTGTGTGTGTGTGTGTGCGGTGTGTGTGTGTGCGGTGTGTGTGCGGTGTGTGTGTGGTGTGTGTGTGTGTGTGGTGTGTGTGGTGTGTGTGGTATGTGTGTGTGTGTGCAGTGTGTGTGTGTGTGTGGTGTGTGTGTGTGTGTGTGTGGTGTGTGTGTGTGTGTGCGGTGTGTGTGTGTGCGGTGTGTGTGCGGTGTGTGTGTGGTGTGTGTGTGTGTGCGGTGTGTGTGGTATGTGTGCAGTGTGTGTGTGCAGTGTGTGTGTGTGTGCGGTGCGTTGTGTGTGCGGTGTGTGTGTGTGTGTGTGTGTGCGGTGTGTGTGTGTGTATGTGTGGTGTGTGTGCGGTGTGTGTGTGTGTGTGCGGTGCGTTGTGTGTGTGTGTGCGGTGTGTGTGTGTGTATGTGTGGTGTGTGTGCGGTGTGTGTGTGCGGTGCGTGTGCAGTATGTGCGGTGTGTGTGTGTGTGTGCGGTGTGTGTGGTATGTGTGTGTGTGCGGTGTGTGTGTGCGGTGTGTGTGTGTGTGCGGTGTGTGTGTGCGGTGTGTGTGGTGTGTGTGTGCGGTGTGTGTGTGTGCAGTATGTGTGTGTGTGCGGTGTGTGTGTGTGGTGTATGTGTGGTGTGTGCGGTGCGTGTGCAGTATGTGCGGTGTGTGTGTGTGCGCGGTGTTTGTGGTATGTGTGTGTGTGCGGTGTGTGTGTGTGTGCGGTGTGTGTGTGCGGTATGTGTGTGTGTGCGGTGTGTGTGCGGTGTGTGTGCGGTGTGTGTGTGCGGTGTGTGTGGTATGTGTGTGTGTGCGGTGTGTGTGGTATGTGTGTGTGTGTGTGCGGTGTGTATGTGTGCATTGTGTGTGTGTGCATTGTGTGCGGTGTGTGGTGTGTGTGTGTGCGGTGTGTGTGTGTGTGTGTGCAATGTGTGTGCAGTGTGTGTGTGCGGTGTGTGTTGTGTGCGTGTTTGTGTGCAGTGTGTGTGTGTGTGTGCAGTGTGTGTGTGCCATGTGTGTGTGTGTGTGTGTGCGGTGTGTTTGTGTGTGTGTTGTGTGCGGTGTGTGGTGGGTGTGTGCGTGTGTGCGGTGTGTGTTGTGTGCGTGTGTGCGGTGTGTGTGTGTGTGCGCTGTGTGTTTGTGTGTGTGGTGTGTGCGGTGTGTGTGCGGTGTGTGTGTGTGCGGTGTGTGTGTGTGCGGTGTGTGTGTGTTGTGTGTGCGGTGTGTGTGCGGTGTGTGTTGTGTGCGGTGTGTGGTGGGTGTGTGTGTGCGGTGTGTGTGTGCGATATGTGTGTGTGCGGTGTGTGTGCGTGCGGTGTGTATGTGTGCAGTGTGTGTGCATTGTGTGTGTGCGGTGTGTGTGTGTGTGTGTGTATGTGTGGTGTGTGTGCGGTGCGTGTGCAGTATGTGCGGTGTGTGTGGTATGTGTGTGTGTGCGGTGTGTGTGTGTGTGCGGTGTGTGTGCGGTGTGTGCGGTGTGTGTGCAATGTGTGTGCCATGTGTGTGTGTGTGTGTGCGGTGTGTTTGTGTGTGTGTTGTGTGCGGTGTGTGGTGGGTGTGTACGTGTGTGCATTGTGTGTTGTGTGCGTGTGTGCGGTGTGTGTGTGTGTGCGGTGTGTGTGTGTTGTGTGTGTGTGCGCTGTGTGTTTGTGTGTGTGTGTGGTGTGTTTGTGTGTGTGCGGTGTGTGTGGTGTGTGCGGTGTGTGTGCGGTGTGTGTGTGTGCGGTGTGTGTGTGTGTGCGGTGTGTGTGCGGTGTGTGCGGTGTGTGTGTGCAATGTGTGTGCCATGTGTGTGTGTGTGTGTGCGGTGTGTTTGTGTGTGTGTTGTGTGCGGTGTGTGGTGGGTGTGTACGTGTGTGCATTGTGTGTTGTGTGCGTGTGTGCGGTATGTGCGTGTGTGCGGTGTGTGTGTGTTGTGTGTGTGTGCGCTGTGTGTTTGTGTGTGTGTGTGGTGTGTGCGGTGTGTGTGCGGTGTGTGTGGTGTGTGCGGTGTGTGTGCGGTGTGTGTGTGTGCGCGGTGTGTGTGTGTGCGCTGTGTGTTTGTGTGTGTGTGGTGTGTGTGTGGTGTGTGTGTTGTGTGTGCGGTGTGTGTGTGTGTTGAGTGCGGTGTGTGGTGGGTGTGTGTGTGCGGTGTGTGTGCGGTGTGTGTGTGCGGTGTGTATGTGTGCAGTGTGTGTAAGGTGTGTGTGTGTGTGTATGTGTGGTGTGTGTGCGGTGCGTGTGCAGTATGTGCGGTGTGTGTGGTATGTGTGTGCGGTGTGTGTGTGTGCGGTGTGTGTGTGTGCGGTGTGTGTGTGTGCGGTGTGTGTGTGTGGTGTATGTGTGGTGTGTGTGCGGTGCGTGTGCAGTATGTGTGGTGTGTGTGCGGTGCGTGTGCAGTATGTGCGGTGTGTGTGTGTGTGCGGTGTGTGTGGTATGTGTGTGGTATGTGTGTGTGTGCGGTGTGTGTGTGTGCGGTATGTGTGTGTGTGCGGTGTGTGTGTGTGTGTGCGGTGTGTGTGTGTGTGCGGTGTGTGTGGTATGTGTGTGGTGTGTTGTGTGTGTGTGTGTGATATGTGTGTGTGTGTGCAGTGTGTATGTGTGCATTGTGTGTGCATTGTGTGTATGTGTGCGGTGTGTGGTGTGTGTGTGTGCGGTGCGTGTTGTGTGCGTGTTTGTGTGCAGTGTGTGTGTGTTGTGTGCGCAGTGTGTGTGTGCCATGTGTGTTTGTGTGTGTGCGGTGTGTGTGTGTGTGCGGTGTGTTTGTGTGTGTGTTGTGTGCGGTGGGTGTGTGCGTGTGTGCGTGTGTGTTGTGTGTGCGGTGTGTGCGCTGTGTGTTTGTGTGTGTGTGGTGTGTGCGGTGTGTGTGCGGTGTGTGTGTGTGCGGTGTGTGTGCGGTGTGTGTTGTGTGCGGTGTGTGTGTGCGGTGTGTGTGCAGTGTGTGTGTGTGCGATATGTGTGTGTGGTGTGTATGTGTGCATTGTGTGCATTGTGTGTGTGTGCGTTGTGTGTGCGGTGTGTGGGTGTGTGTGCGGTGTGTGTGCAGTGTGTGTGTGCAGTGTGTGTGCAGTGTGTGTGCGGTGTGTGTGCTGTGTGTTTGTGTGTGTTGTGGTTGTGTGCGGTGTGTGTTTGTGTGTGTGTGTGTGCGGTGTGTTTGTGTGTGTGTTGTGTGCGGTGTGTGGTGGGTGCGGTGTGTGTGTTGTGTGTGTGTGCGCTGTGTGTTTGTGTGTGTGTGGTGTGTGCGGTGTGTGTGCGGTGTGTGTGTGTGCGGTGTGTGTGTTGTGTGCGGTGTGTGGTGGGTGTGTGTGTGCGGTGTGTGTGCAGTGTGTGTGTGTGCGATATGTGTGTGTGCGGTGTGTGTGTGTGCGGTGTGTATGTGTGCAGTGTGTGCATTGTGTGTGTGTGCGTTGTGTGTGCGGTGTGTGGGTGTGTGTGCGGTGTGTGTTGTGTGTGTGTGTGCAGTGTGTGTGCAGTGTGTGTGCGGTGTGTGTGCTGTGTGTTTGTGTGTGTGTTGTGTGTGGTGGTTGTGTGCGGTGTGTGTTTGTGTGTGTGTGTGTGTGCGGTGTGTGTGTGTGCAGTGTGTGTGTGTGTGCGGTGTGTGTGTGTGTGTGCGCGGTGTGTGTGTGTGCGGAGTGTGTGTGCGGTGTGTGCGCTGTGTGTTTGTGTGTGTGTGGTGTGTGCGGTGTGTGTGCGGTGTGTGTGTGTGCGGTGTGTGTGCGGTGTGTGTTGTGTGCGGTGTGTGGTGGGTGTGTGTGTGCGGTGTGTGTGCAGTGTGTGTGTGCGATATGTGTGTGTGGTGTGTATGTGTGCATTGTGTGCATTGTGTGTGTGTGCGTTGTGTGTGTGGGTGTGTGTGCGGTGTGTGTGTGTGTGTGTGCGGTGTGTGTTGTGTGTGTGTGTGTGCGGTGTGTGTGCTGTGTGTTTGTGTGTGTTGTGGTTGTGTGCGGTGTGTGTTTGTGTGTGTGTGTGTGCGGTGTGTTTGTGTGTGTGTTGTGTGCGGTGTGTGGTGGGTGCGGTGTGTGTGTTGTGTGTGTGTGCGCTGTGTGTTTGTGTGTGTGTGGTGTGTGCGGTGTGTGTGCGGTGTGTGTGTGTGCGGTGTGTGTGTGTGCGGTGTGTGTGCGGTGTGTGTGTGTTGTGTGCGGTGTGTGGTGGGTGTGTGTGTGCGGTGTGTGTGCAGTGTGTGTGTGCGATATGTGTGTGTGCGGTGTGTGTGTGTGCGGTGTGTATGTGTGCAGTGTGTGCATTGTGTGTGTGTGCGTTGTGTGTGCGGTGTGTGGGTGTGTGTGCGGTGTGTGTTGTGTGTGTGTGTGCAGTGTGTGTGCAGTGTGTGTGCGGTGTGTGTGCTGTGTGTTTGTGTGTGTGTTGTGTGTGGTGGTTGTGTGCGGTGTGTGTGTGTGTGTGTGCAGTGTGTGTGTGTGTGCGGTGTGTGTGTGTGTGTGCGCGGTGTGCGGTGTGTGTGTGTGCGGAGTGTGTGTGCGGTGTGTGCGTGTTGTGTGCGTGTTTGTGTGTGCGTGTTGTGTGCGTGTTTGTGTGTGTGTGTGTGCGGTGTGTGTGTGTGTGTGCGGTGTGTGTGTGCAGTGTGTGTGCGCGCTTTATGTCGGCCTCACTCCTCCACAGACCAGGGAGTGACAGGGAAGCTGCGGGCAGAGCCTTATTTGTGGGTATATGGTTAATATCCTGCCTCACCTAGAACCCTGCAATACAACAGACCCTGCCTCTGCTGACCTCATCATCTACTGATAATGAGTCAACGCTGCTGATCCCCCCAGATGATAATGAGACGACTGCTGACACTGCCTTCCAATAACTATGAGATGACTGGTGACTCTACCCTCCAATTATGATAAAATGAACGGGCTGACCTCGCCCTCGGATCATAATGACATGAGTCTGCTGATCCTGCCCTCTAATGATGAGACAACTGCTGAACCTGTTCTCTAATGATAACGAGATGACTGCTGATCCTGCCCTCTAATGATAATGAGATGACTCTACCGAATATTCCCTTTAATACCCATGAGATACTTTACTGATCGTGTCCTCTAATGATAATGAGATGACTGCTGACCCTGCTCTCTAATGTTTCTGACCTGACTCTGCTGATTGTGCTCTATAATGGTAATGAGATGACCAGTGGTGTACATAGAGAAGTAAGGGCCCCATAGCAAGGATCAAACAAGCCCCCACCTCCCCCCCAGGACAGAAGGGTTTCTGCCGAAACCCAATTCAGTGACCCATGGGCCATTTTTTGCACTGCCTCATTTTCTAAATGTTGTTTCTTTAGAGGGTAGAGTCCTGAACAAGTTTTCACCCCCAGTAGAAGAGGGGATGATCCCAACTGGGCCCTCTCTTGCCCAGGGCGCAATAGCAGTCGCATGGTCTTCCGCTATGGTAGTTATGTCCCTGGAGATGACTCTGTTGTTCCTGCCTCCTTATGATAATGAGATGACTCTGCTGACTCCAAATTTTAATAGCAATGAGATGGCTTTATTGTTTTCTCCCTCCAATGCTAATGAGAGGACTGTCTTGTCCCTGCCCTCTATTGATAAACCCTGCCCTCTATTGATAAACCCTGCCCTCTATTGATAAGGAGATGACTCTACCCTCTAATATTGACAAGATGACTTTACTGCTCCCACCCTGCAGATGTTGACCTCTAATAATTATGAGATTACTTTACTGACCCTGCCCTCTAATAATAATGAGATGATTCTGTGGACCACGCCCGTTAAGAAAGAGGTGACTCTGTGACACTACCATGTCATGATAATGTGACTTACTCTTCTCACTCCACTCTCTGATGATAATGAGATTATTTTGTTCACTTCACAAGATGACTCTGCTGACCCTGCCCTCTAATGAGATGACTCTGCTGACACTACCATGTAATGATAGTTGAATTACTCTTCTGACCCCCACCCTATAATGATAATGAGACAACTCTGTTCACCTTGCCTCTAATGACAAGATGACTCTGCTGACCCTTACCCTCTAATGAGAATGAGATGACTCTGCTGACACTACCATGTAATGATAGTGTGAATTACTCTATTTATCACTATAGGGTGGTGTCAGAAGAGTAATTCATACTATCATTACATGGTAGTGTCAGCAGAGTCATCTCATTTTCATTAGAGGGCAGGGTCAGCAGAGTCATCTTGTCATGAGAGGCAAGGCAAACAGAGTTGTCTATTTATCACTATAGGGTGGTGTCAGAAGACAACTCTGTTCAACCTTGCCTCTAATGACAAGATGACTCTGATGACCCTGCCCTCTAAAGATAATGAGATGACTCTGTTTGCCTTGCCTCTCATGACAAGATGACTCTGCTGACCCTGCCCTCTAATGAGAATGAGATGACTCTGCTGACACTACCATGTAATAATAATGTGAATTACTCTTCTGACCCCACCCTATAATGATAATGAGACAACTCTGATCACCTTGCCTTTAATGACAAGATGACTCTGCTGACCCTTACCCTCTAATGAGAATGAGATGACTCTGCTGACACTACCATGTAATGATAGTGTGAATTACTCTTCTGACACCACCCTCTAGTGATAAATAGACAACTCTGTTCAACCTTGCCTCTAATGACAACATGACTTTAAAGACCCTGCCCTCTAAAGAAAATGAGATGACTCTGTTTGCCTTGCCTCTCATGACAAGATGACTCTGCTGACCCTGCCCTCTAATGAAAATGAGATGACTCTGCTGACACTACCATGTAATGATAGTGTGAATTACTCTTCTGACACCACCCTATAATAATAATGAGATGACTCTGTTTGCCTTGCCTCTAATGACAAGATGACTCTGATGACCCTGCCTTCTAATGAGAATGAGATGACTCTGCTAAATGATTAAAAGCCTCATGCTGGGACTTGTGTAAAAACTGTAGAGCCACATTTTAAGGACTACTGTTGCCAATGTCATTTTTATAGCAGTTCATGCAAGTGAATAGCGACAGTACGGGATGCTCCCATCATGCTTGGTGTCTAACAAGATGTCTCATACAAACGAGGCCTGATGACATATCCTACAGGGTATAGATGTATACGGTTATCAGATCGGGGAGTCAGTATCTAGTCCTGATGCTCTTCCACCATGGATCTGAGCATATCCTGGCATTTAACATCCTCACATCTAGACTTAAAATGCTATACGACAAGAATATGTCACTGCTTATGCATAGCGGACAGACACTGAGATGTCTACACTGCCCCTGTCTCCGGGGTATCGGCCAAAACATCACTCACTCAGGATGATAAGTATTCCCAGGACGAAGAGAACGCCGGCAAAGGTGAGGCCACCGATTCTCAGAGATGTATAATCTAGAAAGGAAAGAATTTGTGATAAAGTCAGGACAGGTATACCGAGAGATCAGACACAGAATCGGAAGCAGTTCTCAGAAGATGGCGAAAATGTCCGAATCACCGAAAAAAATTGAAAAAAACCTGTAGCACTCCAATCTTCAATCCAATTGTGTATTTATTAACACCGAACAGAAGCAACGTTTCGACCCAAAAATCTTTTTCAAGCTACAAGTCGCACGGGAAGACGTGATAGGTCAGGTGATTGTCACCGGCTACAGCGTCTTGACAACGGCCTCAAGTTCCGGTCACGTGGAGGACCATGTGAGCGGATGTAGTTTCAGCTTCAGCCGCATATTGATATACGTGAGGCACGCATGCGCAGTGAAGTGTTGGGGATGCTGTTCTTTCCCGCTTGATTTATTTGATTGATCTTTTGCTCAGCTCTGATTTAATTATTATTATTTTTTAAATGTATACACAGATTGTGTTTTATGTGAAAAGTATATTTTGTAATTGTGTCACTGGAGTTTAATGTTATGATAGTATTGTGAAAGAGGAGGAGTTGACCTTCTATTGGGATAATTTCCCAACCAATCAGTATTCAAAGGGGTGAATATGTATTGTTCACTTGTATTATCAACTTGTAGCTTGAAAAAGACTTTTGGGTCGAAACGTTGCTTCTGTTCGGTGTTAATAAATACACAATTGGATTGAAGATTGGAGTGCTACAGGTTTGTTTCAAACTTTTTTTGGTTCTTGTATGAATGAGCCGTATTATAGTAGTTATATTCTTGTACATAGGAGGAGTATTATAGTAGTTATATTCTTGTACATAGGAGCAGTATTATAGTAGTTATATTGTTGTACATAGGAGTAGTATTATAGCAGTTATATTCTTCTACATAGGAGGCAGTATTATAGTAGTTATATTCTTGTACATAGGATCAGTATTATAGTAGTTATATTCTTGTACATAGGAGGCAGTATTATAGTAGTTATATTCTTGTACATAGGAGGCAGTATTATAGTAGTTATATTCTTGTACATAGGAGCAGTATTATAGTAGTTATATTCTTGTACATAGGAGCAGTATTATAGTAGTTATATTCTTGTACATAGGAGCAGTATTATAGCAGTTATATTCTTCTACATAGGAGGCAGTATTATAGTAGTTATATTCTTGTACATAGGAGGCAGTATTATAGTAGTTATATTCTTGTACATAGGAGCAGTATTATAGTAGTTATATTCTTGTACATAGGAGCAGTATTATAGCAGTTATATTCTTCTACATAGGAGCAGTATTATAGTAGTTATATTCTTGTACATAGGAGCAGTATTATAGTAGTTATATACTTGTACATAGAAGCAGTATTATAGTAGTTATATTCTTGTACATAGGAGCAGTATTATAGTAGTTATATTCTTGTACATAGGAGGCAGTATTATAGTAGTTATATTCTTGTACATAGGAGCAGTATTATAGTAGTTATATTCTTGTACATAAGAGCAGTATTATAGTAGTTATATTCTTGTACATAGGAGGCAGTATTATAGTAGTTATATTCTAGTACATAGGAGCAGTATTATAGTAGTTATATTCTTGTACATAGGAGCAGTATTATAGTAGTTATAGTCTTGTACATAGGAGCAGTATTATAGTAGTTATATTCTTGTACATAGGAGCATAATTATAGTAGTTATATTCTTGTACATAGGAGCAGTATTATAGTAGTTATATTCTTGTACATAGGAGGCAGTATTATAGTAGTTATATTCTTGTACATAGGAGCAGTATTATAGTAGTTATATTCTTGTACATAGGGGCAGTATTATAGTAGTTATATTCTTGTACATAGGGGCAGTATTATAGTAGTTATATTCTTGTACATAGGGGCAGTATTATAGTAGTTATATTCTTGTACATAGGGGCAGTATTATAGTAGTTATATTCTTGTACATAGGAGCAGTATTATAGTAGTTATATTCTTGTACATAGGGGCAGTATTATAGTAGTTATATTCTTGTACATAGGGGCAGTATTATAGTAGTTATATTCTTGTACATAGGAGCAGTATTATAGTAGTTATATTCTTGTACATAGGGGCAGTATTATAGTAGTTATATTCTTGTACATGGGGCAGTATTATAGTAGTTATATTCTTGTACAAAGGGGCAGTATTATAGTAGTTATATTCTTGTACATAGGAGCAGTATTATAGTAGTTATATTTTTGTACATAGGAGCAGTATTATATTAGTTATATTCTTGTACATAGGGGCAGTATTATAGTAGTTATATTCTTGTACATAGGAGCAGTATTATAGTAGTTATATTATTGTACATAGTGGCAGTATTATAGTAGTTATATTCTTGTACATAGTGGCAGTATTATAGTAGTTATATTCTTGTACATAGGAGCAGTATTATAGTAGTATTATTCTTGTACATAGGGGCAGTATTATAGTAGTTATATTCTTGTACATAGGAGCAGTATTATAGCAGTTATATTCTTGTACATAGAAGGCAGTATTATATTAGTTATATTTTTGTACATAGGAGCAGTATTATAGTAGTTATATTCTTGTACATAGGAGCAGTATTATAGTTATTATATTCTTGTACATAGGGGCAGTATTATAGTAATTATATTCTTGTACATAGGATCAGTATTATAGTAGTTATATTCTTGTATATAGGAGCAGTATTATAGTAGTTATATTCTTGTACATAGGAGCAGTATTATAGTAGTTATATTCTTGTACATAGGAGCAGTATTATAGTAGTTATATTCTTGTACATAGGAGCAGTATTATAGTAGTTATATTCTTGTACATAGGAGCAGTATTATAGTAGTTATATTCTTGTACATAGGAGGCAGTATTATAGTAGTTATATTCTTGTACATAGGAGGCAGTATTATAGTAGTATAATATTAGTATTATAGTATAACACAGAGAGTAGTATTATAGAAGTTATATTCTAGAAAATGCAGTAGAGGGCAGTAGTATTATTTATTATAAAGACTCCATTCTTTTCAGCACGCTGTACATATAAAAAGAATATAAATACAAAAACAAGTACAGGAAGCATGACCCAGATATCTTACAAATTGGTACAGAAGGAAAGAAGACCTTTCCCAGAAGGGCTTACAATCTAAAAGTACTGTAGCTTTTCATTATCGTGTGATTTGGGGTTGGTTACTTCACTCCTCTGGTGCTATGTGGATTTGCTCCTTATAGAATGAATCTCTTTGGCTGTGGGCCACAGATTTTGTATTTTTAGAGCTTTCTGAAAGTTTTATATGAGATGTAGTTTTATATTTCTCAATTACTGCGCTGATTTTAAGGATGTAGATTAGAGATTTCTAGGCCTGATGAAAAAGAATGATTCACGTGAAGGATTATGTAAGATTGATGCCTTTATTGCACAAATGGCCGACTCTAATATAACCAACCTTTAAAAGGGGGACGAAGAAAGTATCTTTTTATAAAAATAAATATAAAATGAAAACTTTAAGGAATGTTCACACGCCAAAGTCAGCACACCACCATGTAGGATAGAGGCCCCAAAATATGAACATGCCTTTCTTGTGAAAATCCCCCCAAAAAATCTTCTTTTGTACTTTTATGCAAAATAGGTTTTTAGTGCAATGTGGGTCGGGCCTCTCTATTCGGTGCACCTGGCTTCTCCTGTATCATCAGTACTGGCTCTAAAATCTCAGAGACTGTCAATAAAACTAAGCGGGGGAGGGGTGCTGGGCGATTTTACTGATGGAGCAATTCTGCACCAAATGGAGCTGACTCACCCAGCTCCACAAAAACCTTATGTGCATAAAAATAAAAAGAAGCATTTCCCAGGAAAAGGCCTCATGCACACGAACACGTCTGCCGGCCGGGCCCGTGCTGTGGACCACAAATTGTGAATGCACTACTTTTTTGCAGTGCGGAGGCACCATGCCTCCATTCTGCACCGACCTTCTGGATTGCGGACCAATTCAAGTTAATGGGTCCACATTAGAGATGAGCGAATTTTTCAAAAGCTCGATTCGCCGGTTCGACAAATTTTTTGGGAAAAATTTGGTTCGATCCGAATAAATTTGCGGCAAATTACGTAAAAAAAACTGCTATTGCTAATGCCAAAAAAAACAGGAGTGGATCAAAAACAGAGATGACACGTGAATGGAGTATTTGCATGTCTTCTGTGTTTTATACCCTCTCCTGCTTTTGGCTACCAAATCACAAGCCAATTCTGATGGGACCATGCAGGCCTTACAGCTGCTACACAGACAGGATCCTTTGTGCGTCTCATTTTACCTTCTTTATGACAGATCAGAGGAAGGGTCAAATAAATGATGATGTCAGCCAAGCCAAAAAGGCTAAATAGTGGCTCAGCAATTAAGTAGGGAGGGTGGGACCAGCATAAGAAGTCCACAGAGTGGCCCTATGACATTGTGGTGAAGTGAAATCAGCATGAGGAGACCACAGAGTGGCAAAGTGACATAGTGTGGAGGTGGCAGCAGCATGAGGAGACCACAGAGTGGCCCAGGGATAAGAGTCTGGAGATGGTGGCAGTATCAGGAGGCAACAGAGTGGCAAGGTGACATAGTGTGGAGGTGGGTGTCAATACCAGTACCCACTGAAGATGGTGAGTGAAAGAAGGAGCACTTGGCATCAGATGTGTGGCATCAGGCGAGTGACAGCATTACAATAGTAGCTGAGGCAGGTAGCCAGAAGAAACAGGTCTCGTTTGTCAAAGTGTTGGTGTGGCGCGTTGGATTGGTGGTTCAAGAACTGCTGGGTTGCTGGTCACGACACGACCGCTAGCTGAAACTGGGAGCTCAAGCCTCTTGAAGTGACCCCTGATGCCACGCCCCCTTACTCTGCTGCGACCTCTGCATGCGCCATAAAAATTTAGGCCTCTGCCACTCCTCTGTGCACGGCCTGGCACTTCTCTGCCTGACATACTGTTAGATCAAATAACCAAATGTTAGTTCAAATATTTTTTATTTTGCCACTGATACACAGCAAACAGAGCTTTAGAATATCTCACTGCACCGCTGAACGGCAATTAAGCCCAAGTTTTTTTCTATTTTTACACAAATGGCTTTTCAGCAGATAAGTGCAACCATGAACGGCAAATATATTTGTATTTCGCCAGTAATACACGGCAAACTGGGCTGTAAAATATCTCACTGCCCCGCTAGGCGGCAAAGATATTTTTCCTTTTTCCATTAATACTCGCAAAAAAGGGCTTTAGAACAGATAACTGCACCGCTGAGCAACAAATATATTTTACTTTTGCCACTAATACACGACAAAAAGAGCTATAATTTTCTCACCTCACCACTGTAAAATAACACTAACACTTTTTAGTAGGCTAGGTTTATTTTAAGGACCATGAAAGGCCAGCACTTGTGTTGAAGTGTCAATTTTGACAGATCTTGAGACCACAATAGTATTTGAAAGGTTAGGAGTCCTCCTACCTCAGCATATCATTATTAGCTTAACAAATAAGGAAAATTTCGAAAATCATGATGTAAGGGGTTTTACTTGTTAACTGTATATGTTGGTTAGGCTACATGCACACGACAGTTGTTTTTCTCTGCGTCCGTTCCGTTTTTTTTGGGCTGATCGAAAGGTTAGCCATGCATTTCTATGGAGCCGTTAAAATTGTGGTGTAGTCACGGAAGCCATCCGTATGTCTTCCGCATCAGTTTTTTTTTGCGGATGGTTGCTGGGAAAACTGTATATATTAAATTTCAAGAATTACAGCCTTCAGTTTTTTTTTTGCAGACTGCAAAAAAAACTGAAGACACACAGAAACACAACCTACAAAATTTGCGGACAAATGGAACAGATGTGGATGTAAAAAAAACAGGAACACGGATCCGCTATTTGCGGACCGCAAAAAACAACTGTCGTGTGCATGTAGCCTTAGAATGTTAAATATAGGATACAATGTAACTCTATGGAGATGCAGACTTTAACCACCTCCGGACCGCCTAACGCAGGATTGCGTTCCGGAGGTGGCAGCGCTGCGCAGAGTCACGCATATACGCGTCATCTCGCGAGACGCGAGATTTCCTGTGAACGCGCGCACACAGGCGCGCGCGTTCACAGGATCGGAAGGTAAGCGAGTGGATCTCCAGCCTGCCAGCGGCGATCGTTCGCTGGCAGGCTGGAGATGTGATTTTTTTAACCCCTAACAGGTATATTAGACGCTGTTTTGATAACAGCGTCTAAGCTACCTGGTCCTCTGGTGGTCCCTTTTGTTTGGATCGACCACCAGAGGACACAGGTAGCTCAGTAAAGTAGCACCAAACACCACTACACTACACCCCCCCCTGTCACTTATTAACCCCTTATGAACCCCTGATCACCCCATATAGACTCCCTGATCACCCCCCTGTCATTGATTACCCCCCTGTCATTGATCACCCCCCTGTAAGGCTCTATTCAGATATCCGTATGATTTTTACGGATCCACTGATAGATGGATCGGATCCGCAAAACGCATACGGACGTCTGAATGGAGCCTTACAGGGGGGTGATCAAATATAGACTCCCTGATCACCCCCCTGTCATTGATCACCCCCCTGTCATTGATCACCCCCTGTAAGGCTGCATTCAGATGTCTGTATGATTTTTACGGATCCACTGATACATGGATCGGATCCGCAAAACACATACAGACATCTGAATGGAGCCTTACCAGGGGGGTGATCACCCCATATAGACTCCCTGATCACCCCCCTGTCATTGATCACCCTGTCATTGATCACCCCCCTGTAAGGCTGCATTCAGATGTCCGTATGATTTTTACGGATCCACTGATACATGAATCGGATCCGCAAAACACATACGGACATCTGAATGGAGCCTTACAGGGGGGTGATCACCCCATA
This sequence comes from Bufo bufo, assembly GCF_905171765.1. Taxonomy (NCBI): domain Eukaryota; kingdom Metazoa; phylum Chordata; class Amphibia; order Anura; family Bufonidae; genus Bufo; species Bufo bufo. The sequence continues at coordinate 37,954,741 of NC_053389.1, read as the reverse complement.
TAGACTCCCTGATCACCCCCCTGTCATTGATCACCCCCCTGTCATTGATCACCCCCCTGTCATTGATCACCCCCCTGTAAGGCTGCATTCAGATGTCCGTATGATTTTTACGGATCCACTGATACATGGATCGGATCCGCAAAACACATATGGACATCTGAATGGAGCCTTACCAGGGGGTGATCACCCCATATAGACTCCCTGATCACCCCCCTGTCATTGATCACCCCCCTGTCATTGATCACCCCCCTGTAAGGCTGCATTCAGATGTCCGTATGATTTTTGCGGATCCACTGATACATGGATCGGATCCGCAAAACACATACGGACATCTGAATGGAGCCTTATAGGGGGTGATCAATGACAGGGGGGTGATCACCCCATATAGACTCCCTGATCACCCCCCTGTCATTGATCACCCCCCTGTAAGGCTCCATTCAGACATTTTTTTGGCCCAAGTTAGCGGAAATTTTTTTTTTTTTTCTTACAAAGTCTTATATTCCACTAACTTGTGTCAAAAAATAAAATCTCACATGAACTCACCATACCCCTCACGGAATCCAAATGCGTAAAAATTTTTAGACATTTATATTCCAGACTTCTTCTCACGCTTTAGGGCCCCTAGAATGCCAGGGCAGTATAAATACGCCACATGTGACCCCATTTCAGAAAGAAGACACCCCAAGGTATTCCGTGAGGGGCATATTGAGTCCATGAAAGATTGAAATTTTTGTCCCAAGTTAGCGGAAAGGGAGACTTTGTGAGAAAAAAAAAATCTATTTCCGCTAACTTGTGCCAAAAAAAAAAATTTCTATGAACTCGCCATGCCCCTCATTGAATACCTTGGGGTGTCTTCTTTCCAAAATGGGGTCACATGTGGGGTATTTATACTGCCCTGGCATTCTAGGGGCCCTAAAGCGTGAGAAGAAGTCTGGGATCCAAATGTCTAAAAATGCCCTCATAAAATGAATGTGGGCCCCTTTGCGCATCTAGGCTGCAAAAAAGTGTCACACATCTGGTATCGCCGTACTCAGGAGAAGTTGGGCAATGTGTTTTGGGGTGTCATTTTACATATACCCATGCTGGGTGAGATAAATATCTTGGCCAACTTTGTATAAAAAATGGGAAAAGTTGTCTTTTGCCGAGATATTTCTCTCACCCAGCATGAGTATATGTAAAAAGACACGCCAAAACACATTGCCCAACTTCTCCTGAATACGGCGATACCACATGTGTGACACTTTTTTGCAGCCTAGGTGGGCAAAGGGGCCCACATTCCAAAGAGCACCTTTAGAATTTCACAGGTCATTTACCTACTTACCACACATTAGAGCCCCTGGAAAATGCCAGGGCAGTATAACTACCCCACAAGTGACCCCATTTTGGAAAGAAGACACCCCAAGGTATTCCGTGAGGGGCATGGCGAGTTCCTAGAATTTTATATTTTTTGTCACAAGTTAGCGGAAAATTATGATTTTTTTTTTTTCCTTACAAAGTCTCATATTTCACTAACTTGTGACAAAAAATAAAAACTTCCATGAACTCACTATGCCCATCACGAAATACCTGGGGGTGTCTTCTTTCCAAAATGGGGTCACTTGTGGGGTAGTTATACTGCCTTGGCATTTTAGGGGTCGAATGTGTGAGAAGTGGTTTGAAATCAAAATCTGTAAAAAATGGCCGGTGAAATCCGAAAGGTGCTCTTTGGAATGTGGGCCCCTTTGCCCACCTAGGCTGCAAAAAAGTGTCACACATGTGGTATCGCTGTACTCAGGAGAAATTGGGAAATGTGTTTTGGGGTGTCATTTTACATATACCCATGCTGGCTGAGAGAAATATCTTGGCAAAAGACAACTTTTCCCATTTTGTTATACAAAGTTGGCATTTGACCAAGATATTTATCTCACCCAGCATGGGTTAATGTAAAAGGACACCCCAAAACACATTGCCCAACTTCTCCTGAGTACGGAGATACCACATGTGTGACACTTTTTTGCAGCCTAGGTGGGCAAAGGGGCCCACATTCCAAAGAGCACCTTTCGGATTTCACCGGCCATTTTTTACAGATTTTGATTTCAAACTACTTACCACACATTTGGGCCCCTAGAATGCCAGGGCAGTATAACTACCCCACAAGTGACCCCATTTTGGAAAGAAGACACCCCAAGGTATTCGCTGATGGGCATAGTGAGTTCATTGAAGTTTTTATTTTTTGTCACAAGTTAGTGGAATATGAGACTTTGTAAGAAAAAAAAAATCATCATTTTCCGCTGACTTGTGACAAAAAATAAAAAGTTCTATGAACTCACTATGCCCATCAGCGAATACCTTAGGGTGTCTACTTTCCGAAATGGGGTCATTTGTGGGGTGTTTGTACTGTCTTGGCATTGTAGAACCTCAGGAAACATGACAGGTGCTCAGAAAGTCAGAGCTGCTTCAAAAAGCGGAAATTCACATTTTTGTACCATAGTTTGTAAACGCTATAACTTTTACCCAAACCATTTTTTTTTTTACCCAAACATTTATTTTTATCAAAGACATGTAGAACAATAAATTTAGAGAAAAATTTATATATGGATGTCGTTTTTTTTGCAAAATCTTACAACTGAAAGTGAAAAATTTCATTTTTTTGCCAAAAAATCGTTAAATTTCGATTAATATCAAAAAAAGTAAAAATGGCAGCAGCAATGAAATACCACCAAATGAAAGCTCTATTAGTGAGAAGAAAAGGAGGTAAAATTCATTTGGGTGGTAAGTTGCATGACCGAGCAATAAACGGTGAAAGTAGTGTAGGTCAGAAGTGTAAAAAGTGGCCTGGTCATTAAGGGTGTTTAAGCTATAGGGGATAAAGTGGTTAAAAAGGGCTTTGTCTCATGACATTGGGAGAGCATTCTTTGACACAGATTCACACATACACGGAGAATTACTTTTTCACTCATTTTAAATTGTTTAATTGCTTGTTTGTTACTTTTTGAGATTCGTTTTTCCTCTTCCTAAACTCTGTAACCTTTACTTTTTATGCGAATTAAATCCTTTTAACTTTTATCTTTCATCAAGAACTCTCTATACTTTGTGAGCTCCTTCTGAAGCATTTCTTGGAAAATTAAGACATGCTGGACGATATTTAACCCCTTAAGGACTCGGCCCTATTTCACCTTAAGGACCAGGCCATTTTTTGCAAATCTGACCACTGTCACTTTAAGTGCTGATAACTTTAAAACGCTTTGACTTATCCAGGCCATTCTGAGATAGTTTTTTCGTCACATATTGTACTTTAGGACACTGGTAAAATGAAGTAAAAAAAAACAACATTTTTATTTATAAAAAAATACCAAATTTACCAAAAATTTGCAAGAAATTGCAAATTTCCAAGTTTCAATTTCTCTAGCTCTATAATACATAGTAATACCTCCAAAAATAGTTATTACTTTGCATATGTCTACTTCATGTTTGGATCATTTTGGGAATGATATTTTATTTTTTGGGGATGTTACAAGGCTTAGAAGTTTAGAAGCAAATCTTAAAATTTTTCTGAAATTTTCAAAAACCCAATTTTTAGCGACCAGTTCAGGTCTGAAGTCACTTTGCGAGGCTTACATAATAGAAACCACCCAAAAATGACCCCATTCTAGAAACTACACCCCTCAAGATATTCAAAACTGATTTTACAAACGTCGTTAACCCTTTAGGTGTTCCACAAGAATTAATGGAATATAGAGATACAATTTCAAAATTTCACTTTTGGCAGAGTTTCCATTTTAATATTTTTTTTCCAGTTACAAAGCAAGGGTTAACAGCCAAACCAAACTCAATATTTATGGCCCTGATTCTGTAGTTTACAGAAACACCCCATATGAGGTCGTAAACTGCTCTACGGGCACACGGCAGGGCACAGAAGGAAAGGAATGCCATACGGTTTTTGGAAAGCAGATTTTGCTGGACTGTTTTTTTTGACACCATGTCCCATTTGAAGCTCCCCTGATGCACCCCTAGTGTAGAAAATCCCAAAAATTGGCCACATTTTAGAAACTACGGAATAGGGAGGCAGTATTGTTGGTACTAGTTTATGATTTTTGGTTGCTCTATATTACACTTTTTGTGAGGCAAGATAACAAGAAATAGCTGTTTTGGCACAGTTTTTATTTTTTGTTATTTACAACATTCATCTGACAGGTTAGATCATGTGATATTTTTATAGACCAGGTTGTCACGGACGCAGCGATACCTAATATGTATACTTTTTTTTATTTATGTAAGTTTTACACAATGATTTCTTTTTTGAAGCAAACAAAAATCATGTTTTAGTGTTTCCATAGTCTGAGGGCCATAATTTTTTCCGTTTTTGGTCTAGGGTATGATTTTTGCGGGATGAGATGACGGTTTTATTGTCACTATTTTGGGGTGCGTGTGACTTTTTGATCGCTTGCTATTACACTTTTTGTGATGTAAGGTGAAAAAAAATGGTTTATTTAGCACAGTTTTTATTTTTTAATTTTTACTATGTTCATCTGAGGGGTTAGGTCATGTGATATTTTTATAGAGCCGGTCGATACGAAAGCGGCGATACCAAATATGTATATTTTTTTATTTTTTATTTATGTAAGTTTTACACAATAACAGCTTTTTTAAAACAAAAAAAATGATGTTTTAGTGTCTCCTTATTCTGACCCATATTTTTTTGTTATTCTTTGGGCGATTGTCTCAAGTAGGGGCTCATTTTTTGTGAGATGAGCTGATGGTTAGATTGGTACTATTTTGGTGGGTGTACGCCTTTTTGATCGCTTGCTGTTGTACTTTTTGTGATGTAAAGTGACAAAGAAATGGTTTATTCAGCACAGTTTTAATTTTTTATTTTTTACGGTGTTCATCTGAGGGGTTAGGTCATGCGATATGTTTATAGAGCCGGTTGATATGGACGCGGCGATACCTAATATTTATACTTTTTTTACCCCTATTTTTTACCAATTTTTTTAAACTTTATTTGGGGAAAATGACGTTTTTGTTTATTTTTACTTGAAACTTTAAATTTTTTGGGGAGAAAACTTAATTTTTTAACCTTTTTTTTTCACTTTATTTTTTCACTTTGGGACTTGAACTTTTGGGGGTCTAATCCTTTACAATGCATTCCAATACTTCTGTATTGGAATGCATTGGCTGTATGAGTAATACTGTGTGTATTACTCATACAGCTTCCGGCCTGTGAGATCCAGGGGGCTGGATCTCACAGGCACATCACAGGAAGGCGGCACATACTTAGTCATCGCGCTGCCTTCCATGCCATCGGGTCCCCCCTACAGCCGCATGGGGACCCGATGGCACCGCCCGCCGCCGCCGCAACCGCAGGTAATAGCCGCAAACCGCAGGTCTGAATTGACCTGCGTTTTGCGGTGATCGCCGCAGGTTAATTCATGACCCCCCTCCGACGTTGTGACAGGATGCCCGCTGAATGATTTCAGCGGGCATCCTGTTCCTATTAACCCCCGCCGCGCCTCAATCTACTTTTAAACTTAGGACGTACCGGTACGTCCTGAGTCCTTAAGGACTCGGCAAATATGGCGTACCGGTACGTCCTACGTCCCTAAGGGGTTAACAACCACACAACGGCTAATAAGCCCTTTTTTTTCCGCTAATGCACGCCAAAAAATGCTTTAGAACATATTATTGCATTGCACAAGGGCAAATAAGACATATAAATATTTCCTTGTAATAAACCCTGGTAATGGCTGTATCTAACAACGCTTGTACCCCAATAACAAGAACGGTTTGCTGGAATTACAGAGCTGTATAATGGCAATTTGGATCCCCAGTCAGTGCAGCAAGGTGTAATAGGATTGTTCCTATTACCCAGGCTGTAACCTCCCCTACTGAACCATAAATGCTGTGGAATGATTCCTCCCTATCCTTTCCCTACACCTTGAATAATCTTTTCCTGAACTTAATAGTTTTTTCAGCACAATGAAGTTTTTCCTAGCACTGTCCCTAGCGCCTGCTGACGTCTCTCCCTGCACTAAGTACACTGGAAAATGGCAGGATCTAAAATGGCTGACGCTACTTATAGGGCTGTGACATCACAGGGCCGGCTGGCTGCTGATTGGCTGCATGCATGGCATTGTGGGTGATCCTGCCTTCCCAGAGTTCTTTGCTTCATGTCCTCACACGTCCTTCAGCAGACATTTTAGGAAAAATGTGATTTGTTTCTATGAAGCGTAAGGAAATTCGCATTCGGTGGGAATGAAATTTTTTCGCTTTTCGATTCGCTCATCTCTAGTCCACATCTGTGTAATGGGGTGCACACGGCTGGTGCCCATATATTGTGGACCCGCTGTTTTCATGTCTTGGAAAACCTACCCTACATGGTGGTATGCTTACCTTTGAAACCAAATCAATAGGATGATCAGGCTGCCTGAGTTGGTTTTTAGCAAGATAGATTTATTTTACAGAATTCAGCCAGGATATACACTTAGGAGGAAGAGCAGGTGGAAGAAGAGAGCTGATAAGTGGAGAAAAGGGCATATTTCTCTAATAAAATACATTACAAAGTTTCTTATAGTGACCTGTTCTATTGTATTGTGCACAGATGTGTGAGATGACCATGACCATTTCAAGATTAGGACATGTTCTGTATTTTTTTTTGCGGGGCCCCGGAACGGAGCAACAGATGCGGACAGCTGTGTGCATCCTTTGCGGCCCTATTGAAGTGAATGGGTCAGCATATTTCAGCATCTCTGTCCTAATCGTTTGCTACAATGTATCAGTGCAGGTCAAAAGTATCACCTGTATCAGTCCAGAGGATTGTCTAGACTGGATGTAACAAACCTTCAGGTATTAGTGGTGAAACTACGACTCCCAGCATGCACAATTGCTTGGCTTTTCTTAGATGTCCCAAGGGAGTAAATGGAGCATGCTGGGAGTTGTAGTTTCACCACAGCTGGAGTGCCGTGATGTAGGACTTCAGAAGATTTTATTACATTTGGAAACCCCTATAAAAGCTATTTGCCCGTACATGGTGCAGTTCAGTTACAGGTACAAGTGCAGACCACCAATTAATATGGATCCCATAGCTGGACTGCGCCGTGTACCCCGACCCTTAAGGACCTTCTGACCTGTAGTAGTTGTGGGGGGGGGTCTGATAGAATTCTATTAGTTAGAATAAAGGGGCCCAGGGCTCTATAAAGCAATCTGCCCCTTTGGTTTACGTCGGAGATGTCCTTTGGTTCCTACTGAAATACTGCAGGACTGTGGGGTCACATTGGGCAGGCTCATTACAGGTAGAGCCCTGAGGTCCTAGCAATCATTGTGGCTTCAGCTCTTCACCGGGACATCATCTGACATGTCCGGCCAGCACTAGGTATGCCATAATGTCAGACCATAGGAGATTTCCTTGTCCCTCATCCTACATCCCACATTCACGAAAAAGATCATCATAGTTGTATATATATATATATATATATATATATATATATATAGATCATTTCTGCTAGACTGCCCCCTGCTGGTGGAGCAGTGGTAACCACTGCTTGAGAATAGTCCCACTGAGAGGACTGAAACGTCACATGATACCGGGTGAATAAAAGCACATTCACGGAAGTGCCGCGGAGCTTCTTTATTTTTTGCATTTTTGGGCCTGAGGGATCGCCCTTCAGCCGCTGGCACTCCAGCATCTGCTTGTTTTACAGCGGTGCTCCCTGATTTAATTATTCTTGCATAGATAGATAGATAGATATTAGATAGATAGATAATAGATAGATAATAGATAATAGATAGATAGATAATAGATAGATAATAGATAGATAGATAGATAATAGATATGAGATAGATAGATAGATAGATATTAGATATATATTAGATATAGATATTAGATAGATAGATGTACAGGGTGGGCCATTTATATGGATACACCTTAAAAAATGGGAATGGTTGGTGATATTAACTTCCTGTTTGTGGCACATTAGTATATGTGAGGGGAAACTTTTCAAGATGGGTGGTGACCATGGCGACCATTTTGAAGTCGGCCATTTTGAATCCAACTTTTGTTTTTTCAATAGGAAGAGGGTCATGTGACACATCAAACTTATTGGGAATTTCACAAGAAAAACAATGGTGTGCTTGGTTTTAACGTAACTTTATTCTTTCATGAGTTATTTACAAGTTTCTGACCATTTATAAAATGTGTTCAATGTGCTGCCCATTGTGTTGGATTGTCAATGCAACCCTCTTCTCCCACTCTTCACACACTGATAGCAGCACCGCAGGAGAAATGCTAGCACAGGCTTCCAGTATCCGTAGTTTCAGGTGCTGCACATCTCGTATCATCTGAAGGCAATCGTCTATGCTGTGAAGATACGAGATGTGCAGCATCTGAAACTACGGATACTGGAAGCCTGTGCTAGCATTTCTCCTGCGGTGTTGCTATTAGTGTGTGAACAGTGGGAGAAGAGGGTTGCATTGACAATCCAACACAATGGGCAGCACATTGAACACATTTTATAAGTGGTCAGAAACTTGTAAATAACTCATGAAAGAATAAAGTTACGTTAAAACCAAGCACACCATTGTTTTTCTTGTGAAACTCCCAATAAGTTTGATGTGTCACATGACCCTCTTCCTATTGAAAAAACAAAAGTTGGATTCAAAATGGCCGCCATGGTCACCACCCATCTTGAAAAGTTTCCCCCCTCACATATACTAATGTGCCACAAACAGGAAGTTAATATCACCAACCATTCCCATTTTATTAAGGTGTATCCATATAAATGGCCCACCCTGTATATTAGATAGATAGATATTAGATAGATAGATAGATAGATAGATAGATAGATAGATAGATAGATAGATAGATAATAGATAGATAGATGATAGATAGATAGATAGATAGAAGATAGATAGATATGAGATAGATAGATAGATATTAGATAGATAGATAGATAATAGATAGATAGATATTAGATAGATAGATAGATAGATAGATAGATAGATAGATAGATAATGGAGGTTCTTACCATAGTTGAAAGGGTCCGGTCGTTCATATGTATCCTCAGATCCTAAACAAATAGATAAGAAAATGTGAATGAACCTTTGTCAGCAGAGAACTAGAATGGAGCAGCGCGCGCCGGATCTGATCCCTAACTCCGGGCACTATGAGGGAGACGGTATTTTTCCATGTTTGTGGATAAAGCAGATGTCTGAGCCTGTGAGGCCTTTAAAAGTTTTGGCCCTATCCTGTGCCTGATCAGTAGGCGTCAAACTGCTGGTGTAACGCCCCAGAGTGGCATTACCACCTTTTTACACCCCTCTACTGTCTTTTATGGTTGATGTAATGTCATCACGTGTATTTATTTCCAGGTCCTGCATAATGTGTAATTGTATTTCTTACTTTATGATGTTTAAGTGTAATGTACCTGGTTCACCAGCAGATGGCGGCACCTATGGCAGAGCTAGTTTACATAGAGTGGAACCTGTCTTTCCATTCTAGCCCTCTCTAGAGAGGGAGGAGTTCTAGTTAGTGAAGGTCAGACTAGAGTACCCCCTGCAAGGGGAAGGTCGTGTGCAAGCCAGCAGAGCACACCTTCAGCTCTGCTGGGCATAGAGGCCCAAGCTGTAAGCCTCACAAGCCAGGAGTAAAGTTCCCTGGATAAAGATGAAGACAGACCAGACTACAGAAGGTTAAGTTTCAGCATACAGCAAAGGAAACGTTTCTATTTAATCCTGATAGCATAGCAGGGTTAAGAGAGTACAGATGTAGCAGAGCCAAATGTGTTTGCCTGCCAGAATTTAATGCCAAAACCTGCTGGAGACCAAGATAAAGTTTGAAGATTGTTTCCTGATGAACGTTTATGCAAAGCAAAGTTGCTGTTCAACGTCATATAAGTCTGGACTCAATTTATTCTACAAATCCCTCAATTATTCACCCTGTTTGCACTGCTTCGGACGACAACTCCTGGTTGGAGCACCGTGACACGTGCACAGCCACAACACCTAAAGGGACATTATAGGCTACCCTTGCCCCAGTCTGGCATTCCTTCACCTGGGTACCACCTATCACTAACACCATCTACTTAAGGGGACTCCATTCCCTGTTGCTGAAATGCAACTGGCGTCAAGACAAAAAACTCTGTTGCACTGGGATCCCCAGCAATCATGAGAAAAGGGGTGTCATGCCTTCAAGAGGCATTTATCATGTGTGCTTGTATTCATGTTGCTTTGACTCCATCTAGTGGCTATTTGTGCAAACTGTTTCTAGCTATCTAGCATGTAATATAAGAATTGTCCTATGCCAGATACCGTAGTCATCACCTATGACCTTGGTGACATGGTCGGCTCAGCTCATAGCTGAAGTCTCAGAAACCCCTTCAAAGCTTTTACATTTCCTCCTAAGGGCTTGTATTTCTTGGAGATTTTGAGTTGTCATCAATTCAGTTCTGTATCTTAAAGTGAAATGTTTCTAGGAAAGCTTGATGATACCAATAGAGATGAGCAAAGTATTGGGAAACTCGATTCGGCTGTTCCGCCGAATTTTGCAAAAAAATTTGCTTTGTGATGAATGACTTTGTCATGAAGCGCATTTTTTTTATGGTTGTCTGAGGAATGTTCTGCAGTGCTGAATGCACAAAAATCATCAAGATCCGCTTTGCAATTGCAGACCAATTACTGTATGTCCCAGATGTGCTTGATGGGAGACAGGTCCAGAGACCCTGCAGGCCTTGGTAGCACATTTAAGCCAAGTGGGTTACTTAACAGTAGCATGAGCAACATTCAGCTTGGCATTGTCCTGCTGACAAATGGCTTCTGGGACACTTTGGAAAAATTGTCATACCACTGGTTCCACCACCAAATCAAAGTAACACTGAACCGTTAGTACCTCAAATGAAGACTAGAGGGGTCCGGCTACCGTACATTATCCACCCCACTCTATAATCCTGGAAGTAGGACCAGTGTGATGTTTCCTTGTGAAGGCTTCTTCATGGCATTGCCCACGTGGTCTCCAGAACAACCTCTGGCTATCATTGCATCTGAGACAAAAGCAGGACTCATAGATGAAGAGGATAGACCTCCATCCAGCCTCCATTGCTGTCTTGCTGTGGACCATGACAGCCTTTGAGAGCGGTGGTGTGAGGTCAATGGAACATCTGAATAATGAAGACACCTTCTGATGGTTTGTGTAGACACTGTTTGCCACCCTAGGCTTGGGATATAATGTCCAATCTCACATGCAGTACAGAACAGATCACTAAGCGCCATTCTTCTAAACAGACTATCCGACTCTGCAGGGGTTCACCTCTGTGCATCTTTCATGGTTGTTTTCCCAACCATCAGGACATGCAATCTTGAAGAGTTCTGACATCTTGGCCTAGGAGCGTAGCGATCTGCTGGAGTGATAAACCAAGGCCTCTCAGTTCAAGGATTCTCTCCCTCCCCTTGTGACTAGTGGTGATAACTGGCCCACTGACAAACAGGAGGCATCGCACAATCATCCCTCACGAGTCACGACTTGATCAGATTTTTGAGGTTTCATGTGGCTTCAAAAACGTTGCCTTCAATCTAGCTTTTATGCCCCTCCCACATGATTGGAGCTAGGTGCTTGAAAATTTGATCATCTGCAAATGTTGGCGACACCTATTCCTCCCCCGATTTACAAAACCTCATGACTTTCTTCTTGGTGTTGCAATTTTAATGTTCAAGAGTGTAGATATGCAGTAATGCGGGAGCAAGGGATGTATCACCGCTTAAAGGGGTTGTCTGAATCTGCCATTTTAGACATTGTTTATGAAAATAAACCTCGATTAATTATATAATGAAAATTTCTGCAACTTTTAACCCCTTCCTGCTGAAGCTATTTTGGACCACCACCAGAGCTCCATTTTTCAAATCTTACACTTGCCACTTTATGGGTTAATAATATTGGGATGCTTTTAAATTTCTAAGCAATTCTGAGAATTATTATATATATTTTTTTTTCATCACACTTTGTACTTTATGTTAGCGCTAAATTATGGTCTTGTTGTTTTCACTTACAAAAAAATTGGAAATTTACCAATATATTTTGCAAAATTAGCAATTTTATAATGTCATACCTCCCAAAATAGCTAATATTTACCATGTGTCTACTTTATGTTGGCAAGCGTGGCATCACTTATCAAACGCATGTTTATTTTTTAAGACAGTGGAAAAACTTATAGTTTTTACTGCAATTTTAAATTTTTTATTTTTTTTTGGGGGGGGGGCTCATTTAGGCCTTGTTCACATTTCCGTTTTTCACTGGCATGTGCTGTCTGCATTTTTGGGGGACAGCACACGTACCCATTGATTTAAATGTGACTGTTCACATGGGTCATGGGTCAGTAAAAAAATCACGGTGACATGCACCCATTGAAATCTATGGGTCCGTGAAAATCACTGACACACATCCGTGTCACATCCGTTTTTTTACTGAAGACTGATAGGGGACTCTATGGAAATTAATTTTCAGCTGAGCAACGTCATTGAATTACGGATGACACGCTCGGATGGTAAAAACGGACACACGGATGAAAAACGTACGCTAGATGTGGTAGCACATTGCTCTTTGGGCACACGATCGGTTGGAAGGTGTGCCATTTAGATTTTGAAACACGGATTTTGCTGAAAAGATTATTTTTCAAAGCCATGACTTTTTTTTATTTTTTATGGTCAGTTTTTATTATTACCATTTCTAGGTACATGTGGCTTTTCCATCATTTTTATTCTCTTTATATAAGATCACAACAGCCGCATGTTTTTATTTTTCTGTTGCCATATTCTAATGTCCGTAACATAATAATTTTTCCGTGCAGCCGTAAGAGACCTTATTTTTTGTAGGGCAAGCTGCAGTTTCTGTTGGTACCATTTGTGGGTAGATATGACATAAAAAAATAGACGTGAACCAAAACAGCAATTCGGCTAGATCGGGCCATTCCATATGTAGCGATACGAATTATGTGTAGTTTATTTTATTTTTCTATTTTTTTTCCTATAATAAAGGACTGGATGAGGGAAAAAAGGCAATTTTCTAATCAGTTTCCATAGCTGGCATACCTAGAGGTTATTGACGAAGCTCTGGTATCCATAGCAACCATTAGCACGCCAAAATATCATGATGGGTGAGGTGATGGGGTCCAGAAGAAGCACTCTATCTTTGCCAACAATTTAAATGCCTTGATCGCTATTGACCTTAGCATCTAAAGGACTAAACCCCTGGGATCAGAGCTTGCTCCAATCCCGGCAGTGGCAGCGAGGAGTCCTCTGTATGTGACTGCTGACACGGGCTGTGGATTCTGAGCAGGAGCTGGACATACCTGTACCTTAGGTTGACGTAAGTCCCTTCTATAAATACGTTGTTTTGCAAAAACAAGTTAAATAATTTTTTTATTCCTATTTTTAAGGCATCTGCTTGTTGTCAGTGAATAGCAATATTCTTGTTCAAGGGGTTCTCCGGGAACTAAGAAAATGAAAATAGGTAAATATTACTTTATTATAAATATATTCCCAAATACCTTTCATCAGTTATAATGTCTCATTTTTTGTCTAGGGAGCAATGAGTAGGAGAAATAAAATGGCCGCCGTCCGATTAGTTCACACAGAACCTGTCCTAATCACACAGCAGGACAAGTTACTTCACAACACTGAGCTAAAGAGCTGCCTCATCCTCCTCTCTGCTCTACTTGTCAGGGATTATGATAGTGAATACAGATGATAAGATCTTCAGCTGAATCTCTGTAGGAATGAAAATCATAAGGAGACATGAAATACAGAGAGGATGGAGACTGCATACAAGAGCTGCTGCTCATTAGCCACATCTGCTCATGAACTGAGATTCAGCTAAAGATCTTATCATCTGTATTCAGGATCATAATCCCTGACAAGTAGAGCAGAGAGGAGGATGAGGCAGCTCTTTAGCTCAGTGTTGTGAAGTGACCTGTCCTCCGTGTGATTAGGACAGGTTCTGTGTGCACTAATAGGACAGCGGCCATTTTGTTTCTCCTAATAATTGCTCCCCAGACAAAACAAGCCATTATAAATAATGTAAGGTACTTGGGAATATATTTATTCTAAAGTCATATTTGAGTATTTTCATTTTCTTAATTCCCGGAGACCCCCTTTAACATCCTGAGGGTTGTGACAGTTGTGCCCAGTCTAGACCATTCTCTGTCTGCTCCACTATCTTGACTCTAATTTAATACATTTTACCTGTATGGAAACATTGTAACAATAAGGACAGTAGTGAGGATTGTGCTGCTGATGATTGTCTACGCTGGATACAATTGTAGCAAACACAGAAGTCGGGGCAGGTTTATAGCCTCTGAACAAAACTATTTCTATTCACTGGCGGAAATAAGAGATCTTAATAATAAGGATGGATGGAAGAAAAGTCCTTTAGAAAGTCACCAAACTTATCATTCTGCAGGGTTAAAACTTTAAACACATAACACTGGACCGGACCATGGATAGTGCATAACACAGACCTAGGATTACATCACAAACCTCTGCAGGAAAAAACAATATAGTGTAAGCTGTCCATATATAAAGGTGAACACTTACCGAGTGCCACTGAGATCACAAGTGAGCAGCAGAAGATAAAAAGGGAAGCGTCCATGATCAGGCTGTGGGGGAAGAAGAGGAAAATAGTCAGCGACTAATGTACAGCAAAATCTGTAATAATTTTTTTTTTGGAAATTCCAGGGCAGTATCACAATAATGTATATCCTCATATATAGAGACTATAATTTAAGGACATAGGAGGCAGTAGTTATATTTTTGTACATAGGAGCAGTATTATAGTAGTTATATTCATGTACATAGGAGCAGTATTATAGTAGTTATATTCTTGTACATAGGAGTAGTATTATAGTAGTTATATTCTAGTACATAGGAGCAGTATTATAGTAGTTATATTCTTGTACATAGGAGTAGTATTATAGTAGTTATATTCTTGTACATAGGAGCAGTATTATAGTAGTTATATTCTTGTACATAGGAGCAGTATTATAGTAGTTATATTCTTGTACATAGGAGCAGTATTATAGTAGTTATATTCTTGTACATAGGAGCAGTATTATAGTAGTTATATTCTTGTACATAGGAGGCAGTATTATAGTAGTTATATTCTTGTACATAGGAGGCAGTATTATAGTAGTTATATTCTTGTACATAGGAGGCAGTATTATAGTAGTTATATTCTTGTACATAGGTGGCAGTATTATAGTAGTTATATTCTTGTACATAGCAGCAGTATTATAGTAGTTATATTCTTGTACATAGGAGCAGTATTATAGTAGTTATATTCTTGTACATATGAGCAGTATTATAGTAGTTATATTCTTGTACATAGGAGGCAGTATTATAGTAGTTATATTCTTGTACATAGGAGCAGTATTATAGTAGTTATATTCCTGTACATAGGAGCAGTATTATAGTAGTTACATTCTTGTACATAGCAGCAGTATTATAGTAGTTATATTCTTGTACATAGGAGCAGTATTATAGTAGTTATATTCTTGTACATAGGAGCAGTATTATAGTAGTTATATTCTTGTACATAGGGGCAGTATTATAGTAGTTATATTCTTGTACATAGGAGGCAGTATTATAGTAGTTATATTCTTGTACATAGGAGGTAGTATTATAGTAGTTATATTCTTTGTCAAATTTCTTTTTATTAAACAGCAAGTCTAAAAAAAAAATTGTAGACATACATAATGCACAATTCAGGATGAATGAGTACAGACATGACCAGAGCATAATTGACATTATAATGCATATGCTACATAGGACATATATATAGTGCGGATCTTCAAGGCACAGTCATCTAGAACTGGTTGATTTAACTTTTGACATGAGACCTGAGGTAGTTAGGTCAAACAAACATAAGAGGAGGGAGGGGGTATAGTAGTTATATTCTTGTACATAGGAGCAGTATTATAGTAGTTATATTCCTGTACATAGGAGCAGTATTATAGTAGTTATATTCTTGTACATAGGAGCAGTATTATAGCAGTTATTATCTTGTACATAGGAGCAGTATTATAGTAGTTATATTCTTGTACATAGGAGCAGTATTATAGTAGGTATATTCTTGTACATAGGAGCAGTATTATAGTAGTTATATTCCTGTACATAGGAGCAGTATTATAGTAGTTATATTCTTGTACATAGGAGCAGTATTATAGCAGTTATTATCTTGTACATAGGAGCAGTATTATAGTAGTTATATTTTTGTACATAGGAGGCAGTATTATAGTAGTTATATTCTTGTACATAGGAGGCAGTATTATAGTAGTTATATTCTTGTACATAGGAGCAGTATTATAGTAGTTATATTCTTGTACATAGGAGCAGTATTATAGTAGTTATATTATTGTACATAGGAACAGTATTATAGTAGTTATATTCTTGTACATAGGAGCAGTATTATAGTAGTTATATTCTTGTATATAGGAGCAGTATTATAGTAGTTATATTCTTGTACACAGGAGCAGTATTATAGTAGTTATATTCTTGTACATAGGAGGCAGTATTATAGTAGTTATATTCTTGTACATAGGAGCAGTATTATAGTAGTTATATTCTTGTACATAGGAGCAGTATTATAGTAGTTATATTATTGTACATAGGAGGCAGTATTATAGTAGTTATATTCTTGTATATAGGAGCAGTATTATAGTAGTTATATTCTTGTACATAGGAGCAGTATTATAGTAGTTATATTCTTGTACATAGGATCAGTATTATAGTAGTTATATTCTTGTACATAGGGGCAGTATTATAGTAGTTATATTCTTGTATATAGAAGCAGTATTATAGTAGTTATATTCTTGTACATAGGAACAGTATTATAGTAGTTATATTCTTGTACATAGGAGTAGTATTATAGTAGTTATATTCTTGTACATAGGAGCAGTATTATAGTAGTTATATTCTTGTACATAGGAGGCAGTATTATAGTAGTTATATTCTTGTACATAGGAGGCAGTATTATAGTAGTTATATTCTTGTACATAGGAGACAGTATTATAGTAGTTATATTCTTGTACATAGGAGGCAGTATTATAGTAGTTATATACTTGTACATAGGAGGCAGTGTTATAGTAGTTATATTCTTGTACATAGGAGCAGTATTATAGTAGTTATATACTTGTACATAGGAGGCAGTGTTATAGTAGTTATATTCTTAACCATATTTATTTTTATTGAGGTAGAAATCAAGGCCACACGCCTACACATGACATCGCTATAGTGACATTAAGGTTCAAAAATAGTCATCCAGCATACATATCATGTGTAAACAGTACAAGCGATTACAGCCATCAATCAGAGACATATATTGAAGGGAAAGGAGGGAGTACAGGGGGGGACATTCAGGGAGGAAGAGGGTAGAGAAACAGGGAAGGAGGGGATCCTGCTCTTTTCATGTAAAATTTCTATGCACTTTCCACGGAGACCACAATTTTAAGAAGCGAGGGCGTGAGTTGGTTTCCCAATGTGCTAGCTCCTCAAAGCGGTAGATCTGATCCACCTTATCGGTCCACATACGGAGAGTCGGAGGGGAATCAGTTTTCCATAAAAAGGGGATAAGCAGTTTCGCTGCTGTAAGCAACATTGTCGGGAGATTATTCTTGGCGGGAGTAAGGGTATCATTAGGTCACCATAATAGGATAAGTTTGGCGTCCAGGATGATCCTGGTCTTGCATATGCAATTAATCAGGGACTCTATCAGTTTCCAAAACGGCTGGATCTTATGGCAGAGCCACCAGATGTGTGACAAGGATCCAGTTTCTATGCCACATCTCCAGCATGATTCGGGGATTTCTGGATTTAGTTTATGTAAGAATTCAGGAGTTTTATACCACCTACTAAGGAGCTTAAAAGAATTCTCCTGAATCCTCACACAACGGTTGAAGCCGTGCGAGTGGGCCAGAACAAAGGCTTTCTCCGGATCCTTTAGGGTTAGAGAAAGCTCATTTTCCTAGGAGGTCACAAACCGGAGCTCTGGTGGTAAGGAGGAAAGCATTTCCTTATACATCTGGGATAATGGCCTAAGGGGGGGCTTAGTAGCCAAAACTTTCTTCTCAAGCCAGGAAGGAGAACCACTGCCAGCAAAGGATCCCGCACACAATGTAATATCTCTTTTGAAATCAGTCAGATGGAAAAAAGGTGCAGCTTTAACCTCAGGGCGGTCCATTATTAAGTCCCAATGTAAGCTACCATCTGGGAGAAGGACATCCCGCAGGGACAAGTCAGCGAGCCTCGACCAAATCCCAGAGGGGTTTGACACAGAAGGGTGGATATGGGTTTGCAGTAATTTGAGTGGCATACATGGATTAGGAAAGTTAAACAAATGGGATTGGACCATTTTGGACCATTCTACCAACATCCCCTTCCAGACCGGAGAAGAAGAATAGTGATTGGCTGAGAAGGGCCTAACACCCCACAGAGTAAGTTGCTCTTGGTTGGAGAGCAGTGCAGACTCAAGGCGTGAGCAAAGGGAGCTACATGGTCGGGACAGAGCCGTTACACATCTACACAACTGAACAGCAGTATAATATAACTTTACATCTGGCATCCCAAAGCCTCCTAACCTCCTATCCCTTGTAAGGGTAGAGTACGCAATACGCGGCGATTTGCCATTCCAAAGGAAGCGTGTGAACACTCGGCGGACTTCTGTGAAATATGAGTTTGGAAGCCAAATAGGGAGGGATTGCAACAAATATAAGAATTTGGGGAGGATAAAAGTTTTAAGGTAATTCTTTCTCCCAACCCAGGAAACAAATGGGAGTTTCAGGTTTTGTAGATGGGTGCGTACATTTTGCAGAAGCGGCCCATAATTGAGGGAGGCTAGATCTTGGACATTAGCCGAAACACGCGTCCCCAAGAACACAATGTCTCTGGAGGCCCAGGTAAACGGGGTGCTGTGCTTAAGATTATTGATCACAGTTTGGGGACAAGAAATGTTGAGTGCCATGGATTTCCCATAATTTATTTTAAAATTAGATACGAATCCAAAATCCTCAAATATGCTCAACAACTTGGGCAAGGCCTCTGAAGGATTAGAGGTCATGACCAAAAGGTCATCCGCAAATGCTGCAGTAACATGAGTATAGGAGCCAACCAGAAGGCCTTTAATGACCGGGTCTGCTCTGATTTTACACAAAAGGGTCTCCATCACCAAAATGAATAGTGCAGGAGAGAGGGGACACCCTTGCCTCGTCCCATTGGTGATGCGAAATGGTGGGGATAATGCTCCATTAACTTTGACCATGGCAGAGGGGGCCGAATATAAGGTATTAATGGCAGTAATAAACTGGTCCGGGAAGCCAAACCCCGACAGGGTCCGCGCCATAAAGTGCCAACTGACCCTGTCGAAGGCCTTTTCCGCATCAGTACTCACCAAGACCAAAGGTTTAGAGGATCTTTTGGCCCAATTTACCAGATGGAGGAGCCGTACCGTGTTTTCAGACCCCTGTCTGCCATGGACAAAACCTACTTGCTCTTCATGGACAATGTCAGGCAGAACCTCCTGAAGCCTAGAAGCCAAAATCTTCGCCCACCACTTCACATCATTATTAAGCAGAGATATCGGCCTATAGTTACTGCAGCAAGTCGGATCCTTGTTTTCCTTATGAAGGACAGTAATATGCCCCAATAAGGAGTGAGGAGCAAGGGAGCCCCCAGTCAGAAGGTAATTACACAAATTCTTGAAACGGGGGATTAAAACATCCTGAAAGGATTTATAATATGCAATGGAAAAGCCATCAGGGCTGGGGCTTTTACCTGAAGGGATAGGCATGAGAACCTTACGGATCTCTGAATCAGAGATGGGCCTAGTCAGAAGGGAAGCTTTGGATGAGGATATGGAAGGGAGGTTAAGGGTTTGCAGAAATGTATCTGTGGCCTCTGAGAGGTCACTAGGAGTAGTCCGAGTTGGGGGGGGGGGGGGGGTAAATTATACAATGCCTCATAGAAGGTACAAAATGCCTTGGCGACATCTGGGGTGGACTTATGTGTCTTTCCCTTTGAGTCTTTAATAGAGGAAACAAAGGAGTCAGAAAACTGCTTCTTGGCAATGGCCGACATCAATCTGTTTCCTCTATTCCCATGGGCGTATGCTTTAAATCGTGACCGTAGTACCAGCTTTGCAGAAGTGATATTTAGTAAATTTTTAAAAAGCGTTCTGGCTTCAGTTAGTTCCGTTAGGGTCGCGTATAGCCTGTGATTCCTTGTGAGAGGATTCAATGCGAGCAATGGGCGCCAGCAAGGCATCTAAAGCCTGCGTCCTTTGTTTCTTTACATAAGCCCCCAAGGCAATGAGTTCCCCCCTAAGTACTACTTTATGAGATTCCCATAATATGGAGGGAGAAGGAGGGGAGTCTGGGGTGTCATTGAGCGCGAAAAATTCTGAAATCAAGGCCTTAATTTTGCAAGCATGTGTGGGGTCCAAGATCAAAGTATCATTGAGACGCCATACACGCTCTTTCCTTTGTGGGCCTGACAGGGAGAAGGTAATAATAACAGGGGCATGGTCGGATAATGTGATATTACCTATCCGGCCTCCAGAGACACTACGTATATGCGAATAAGACAGGAACAGATAATCCAATCTGTGAAAGGACATCTTAGCATGCGAGTAAAATGTATAGTCTCGGCCATTGGGATTCATGGTCCGCCATACGTCCAAGAACTTAAGTTTTCTCAGAAATTTTTTGCCTTTTCAAGAGCTTATAAGACACAGAAGGTCTACCTACCGAGGTGTCCACCGCTGGTTCTATGGCAACGTTAAAGTCGCTCCCTAAAATTAATAACCCATCTGAAAAGTAGGGTTAATGCAGCAAGGGTCTGAACGAGCCATGGTATCTGGCCTTTATTAGGGGCATATAAATTGGCAAACGTCACAGGGGAATCACCTAGTACACCCTTTACAAAAATGAACCTGCCCTCGGAGTCTGCAGAAGTAGCCGTGAGCTTGAAGGGAAGGCATTTATGCACAGCTATACTGACTCCCCTACTGGCAGAATCATGAGTACTATGGAACCATTGGACAAATTTCTTAGGGGGAAAACTGGGAATTTTGCCTGTTCTAAAGTGGGTCTCTTGTAGAAAGGCCACTGAGACTTTGTCCCTCAGAAGGAGAGAAAGTGTTTGAGACCTTTTGCATGGCTCGTTCAGCCCATGTGCATTAAGTGAGGCGACTACTATAGAAGACATTTCTGCATACAGTCAAGTGAATAGGAGCATATGGTACTCATAATTATATGGAAAAGCACATAGATGATATGAGCAGAGGGAAGGGAAGGGGGAGAGGGGAACAAAAAACAAAAAATAAGGGAGATAACATTAAACATATTAAACTGGCAAATGACCAGCTCGGACAAGATACCCATGCGAGGTAAAATGAGCGCTTTACTTATCACCAGCCAAGACAGGGTTGGACTGGCGAGGGGGCAAGTAAAGCACCATGTGGTCTAAAACAGAAAGACCAAAAACAGAAAATACTTCCAGCACCGGAATCTATCCGGCCTTCACCCTGCAAGTGGGGAACAAAGATCGCCGCCCTAGAGGTAGCATCCAGTAACATCAGAAAGGCGTCACAAATCTGGCATGACTTCCTATATAAAACAGTAGGCCTGAGATGTAAAATCGGCCGAAAAAATGAAAAATAAGGAAAGGCCAAGTTCGCCCATAATAACCATTATAACCGGAGGATGAGAGACAGTCATCTCCATGTTTGGAAAAATAAGATAGCAGCGATTCATGCTTACAAACACAGCCGATGTCACCGTGGTTCAGGCTCAAGTGAGAGCCCTGTCCATCTTGCTGCGTCCCGAACGATCTGACCTGCCTGCGGATGCCGTCTGCCAGGCTGATACACGAGGTGGAATAGGCAGGGGGCCATCTTGGTCGGCCGGTAGCCATGAGGGAATTTCCACTGGAGGGACATCCAGGGACCTCCAGACAGAATCGAGATCCGCTGGTGAACGCACGGTGAGTAATTTACTATTCCTGGAAACCGCCAGCCCGAAGGGATACAGCCATCGGAACGGAGTCGACGTCTTCCTAAGGACATCCAGGAGAGGCTGGAATAAGCGCCGCTTAGCCAAGGTGGATGGTGCAAGATCCTGGAACATCTGGATCGGGGTATTTTCGTACTCAAGTACCTCCATCTCCCGCTGCCTTTTCAGGAGGGCCGCGGTGTCAACGTAGCTCAATAGGCCACAAATCACGTCACGTGGTGGCTCTTGTGGTTTAGGCCTAGGGCGCAGCGCCCTATGTATGCGCTCCACCACGATTCCCGCCGCTCTGTCTGGTTCAAGCATCATGGAGAACAATTCGCGCGTCACTGTCGGCAAGGCCTCCGCCGCAATCGACTCAGGTAGGCCGCGAATGCGGATGTTGCGCTGGCGACTACGGTTCCGACGCTTTACCCTCATAGGTCATGATGGCTTCTTGTGTAGTTTCTAGCGAGACCACTCTCTGACCCAGGTGCTTCATGTCATCCTTAATGTCTGACAAGTCTTGCTTGAGAGGCGTAAGGGCAGATTCAAGGACACGCCGGAGGGTCCGTTCTGAAAGAGGCGGATCTCTGGGCCTCCTATCCGATATATCGGAACCGCTACCTGCGTCTGAGAGTTCTCCTGCGTCGGAGTCATGAGCAATAGACGCCGCCATATTGGGGCCTTTCTGCGCGGCAATCCTCGGCGTTTTCCGAAGAAACTTCTCCATCTCTGGTAGTTTGGAGTGCAGTGGGGTCGACTCTGAGCTTCCTCTGTTCTTATCTTTGCCAGGTTTCCCCATAATCAAGCAAATTGTAAGCTAAAATAGGGCAAATGAGCCGGAATGCTGGAGGAGCTCAAGCTCGTGCGGCCATTCAGCAGCGTGGCTAGGCTCCGCCCCCTATAGTAGTTATATTCTTGTACATAGGAGCAGTATTATAGTAGTTATATTCTTGTACATAGGAGCAGTATTATAGTAGTTATATTCTTGTACACAGGAGGCAGTATTATAGTAGTTATATTCTTGTACATAGGAGGAGTATTATAGTAGTTATATTCTTGTACATAGGAGCAGTATTATAGTAGTTATATTCTTGTACATAGTAGGCAGTATTATAGTAGTTATATTCTTGTACATAGGAGCAGTATTATAGTAGTTATAATCTTGTACATAGGAGCAGTATTATAGTAGTTATATTCTTGTACATAGGAGCAGTATTATAGTAGTTATATTCTTGTACATAGGAGGCAGTATTATAGTAGTTATATTCTTGTACATAGGAGCAGTATTATAGTAGTTATATTCTTGTACATAGGAGCAGTATTATAGTAGTTATATTCTTGTACATAGGAGGCAGTATTATAGTAGTTATATTCTTGTACATAAGAGGCAGTATTATAGTAGTTATATTCTTGTACATAGGAGCAGAATTATAGTAGTTATATTCTTGTACATAGGAGCAGTATTATAGTAGTTATATTCTTGTACATAGGAGCAGTATTATAGTAGTTATATTCTTGTACATAGGAGCAGTATTATAGTAGTTATATTCTTGCACATAGGAGCAGTATTATAGTAGTTATATTCTTGTACATAGGAGGCAGTATTATAGTAGTTATATTCTTGTACATAGGAGCAGTATTATAGTAATTATATTCTTGTACAAGGGAGCAGTATTATAGTAGTTATATTCTTGTACATAGGAGCAGTATTATAGTAGTTATATTCTTGTACATAGGAGCAGTATTATAGTAGTTATATTCTTGTACATAGGAGCAGTATTATAGTAGTTATATTCTTGTAGATAGGAGCAGTATTATAGTAGTTATATTCTTGTACATAGGAGCAGTATTATAGTAGTTATATTCTTGCACATAGGAGCAGTATTATAGTAGTTATATTCTTGTACATAGGAGGCAGTATTACAGTAGTTATATTCTTGTACATAGGAGCAGTATTATAGTAGTTATATTCTTGTACATAGGAGGCAGTATTATAGTAGTTATATTCTTGCACATAGGAGCAGTATTATAGTAGTTATATTCTTGTACATAGGAGCAGTATTATAGTAGTTATATTCTTGCACATAGGAGCAGTATTATAGTAGTTATATTCTTGTACATAGGAGGCAGTATTATAGTAGTTATATTCTTGTACATAGGAGCAGTATTATAGTAGTTATATTCTTGTACATAGGAGCAGTATTATAGTAGTTATATTCCTGTACATAGGAGCAGTATTATAGTAGTTATATTCTTGTACATAGGAGCAGTATTATAGTAGTTATATTCTTGTACATAGGAGCAGTATTATAGTAGTTATATTCTTGTACATAGGAGCAATATTATAGTAGTTATATTCTTGTACATAGGAGCAGTATTATAGTAGTTATATTCTTGCACATAGGAGCAGTATTATAGTAGTTATATTCTTGTACATAGGAGGCAGTATTATAGTAGTTATATTCTTGTACATAGGAGCAGTATTATAGTAATTATATTCTTGTACAAGGGAGCAGTATTATAGTAGTTATATTCTTGTACATAGGAGCAGTATTATAGTAGTTATATTCTTGTACATAGGAGCAGTATTATAGTAGTTATATTCTTGTACATAGGAGCAGTATTATAGTAGTTATATTCTTGTAGATAGGAGCAGTATTATAGTAGTTATATTCTTGTACATAGGAGCAGTATTATAGTAGTTATATTCTTGCACATAGGAGCAGTATTATAGTAGTTATATTCTTGTACATAGGAGGCAGTATTACAGTAGTTATATTCTTGTACATAGGAGCAGTATTATAGTAGTTATATTCTTGTACATAGGAGCAGTATTATAGTAGTTATATTCCTGTACATAGGAGCAGTATTATAGTAGTTATATTCTTGTACATAGGAGACAGTATTATAGTAGTTATATTCTTGGACATAGGAGCAGTATTATAGTAGTTATATTCTTGTACATAGGAGCAGTATTATAGTAGTTATATTCTTGTACATAGGAGCAGTATTATAGTAGTTATATTCTTGTACATAGGAGGCAGTATTATAGTAGTTATATTCTTGGACATAGGAGGCAGTATTATAGTAGTTATATTCTTGTACATAGGAGGCAGTATTATAGTAGTTATATTCTTGTACATAGGATGCAGTATTATAGTAGTTATATTCTTGTACATAGGAGCAGTATTATAGTAGTTATATTCTTGTACATAGGAGGCAGTATTATAGTAGTTATATTCTTGTACATAGGAGCAGTATTATAGTAGTTATATTCTTGTACATAGGAGACAGTATTATTGTAGTTAGATTATTGTATATTGCAGGCCATTTATAGAAAAAAAATATAATGGAAAATAAAATTGTTATAGTGAAAAATTGTTATTAGGTGAAAAATACAAATTTGCCCTTTTATGCTTCTACTATAAAATTCACTGACAGGGGTTTTCCCATGACTAATGTAAAAAAATGAAAATCAGACATCATGGGGCAGTACGGTGGCTCAGTGGTTAGCACTGGTGCCTTGCAGTGCTGGGGCCCTGGGTTTGAATCCAACCAAGGACAACATCTGCATGGAGTCTGTATGTTCTCCCCATGTTTAAGTGAGTTTTCTCCCACACTCCAAAGACATACTCATAGGGAACTTAGATTATGAGCCCCATAGGGAACATCAAGTGAATTAGTGTATGAACTCACCTACCTCTAGAGTCGGTTCATACTTGAAGTCAGTCAGGACTTTGATTGGGGTTTCTCTAGGAGGTGACCTGCTCCTTTACCTAGCTTCCAGGCCTTTTCCCCTCACCCCTTTCCCTCCTACATTCAGTGTGGGTTTCCCTCCCACACCGAACGGTGACATTATGAAGCTGGCAGCTCAAGGAGCAGTATTATAGTAGTTAGTAGTAGTTAATAGTAGTTAGTAGTAGTTAGTAGTATTAGTTAGTGTCTTTTGTGCTGCATCTCTGGGGGCGTGTCCATGCTCTCCCTATCACAGCTGCAGGAGGCGTGTCAATGTTCTCTCTATCACAGCTCAGGAGGCGTGTCCATGCTCTCTCTATCACAGCTCAGGAGGCGTGTCCATGCTCTCCCTATCACAGCTCAGGAGGCGTGTCCATGCTCTCCCTATCACAGCTGCAGGAGGCGTATCAATGTTCTCTCTATCACAGCTCAGGAGGCGTGTCCATGCTCTCTCTATCACAGCTCAGGAGGCGTGTCCATGCTCTCCCTATCACAGCTCAGGAGGCGTGTCCATGCTCTCCCTATCACAGCTCAGGAGACAGTTGAAAAATGAAATTGAGCATGTGCGGCCTTCTCAGTGAGCAGGCCAAAGAAATAAGAAAAGAACAAACAGCAGGTGGCGCTATACAGATACGTTTTATTGAATAACTCACATTTTTTATTGTATACAATTAGAAAAGAATTCAGATCCAGGGGCTGGTTTGGAAACTGTGGAATATTTTTTCTTGGGGCAACCCCTTTTAATTACTGTATTTTTAGTAGCATGGAATATTTGTCCCATTTATAAATATTAAGACTAGTTCATTATGGCACTACAACTCCCAGCATGCTCAAACATTCACAGGCTGCAGGCCTCTTGCTAATGACATCGCCTGTTATTGTAGTAAAGCATCTGATGCCGTTTACTATATGTCAGGCCTCCTGTCGTTTTACTCTAAACCTCCCTGGGGGATACGATGTGTGATCTTTGTGTTGCAGAAATGTCTCTTGTAATTTGCCAAAAAACCCCAGTGTCCATTTATTTGTCTAAAGTGAAAGGTTCACAGACGTGTCCTAAAATGCCTCATTCCCGGCCCTGTCCTGTCTTATGTCAATACACCCTTAGTCATTGTACCAAAGAGTTCTGCAGCCTTCTCATATACTTTGTGTTTTTATTCTCTTCGATATTTTCAATATCTCTGCTGTCAGTGAATGTGACCACATGATTGCATACAGAAACTCATCCTGACTTGATACTTAACTACAGCTGAGGCTTTGTTACCATTGCTTCCAATGTAATAATCCACTGTGAGCTAAACAGCCTGGCCTATAGACTGGGTTGGTGTTATCTGCCCTGATACATTGTAACAAACCATCAGAACAGGAGAGATTGTTGCTGAAGGCTGTTTAGACTGAATGCAATTGTAGCAAACCTTCAGTTATGATAAGGATTTGGTAAATGCCGGATTTCACCCAATGTCTGAATATTAAAAAAAATGTGAAAAAACTGTTCCTATTCACTGACAGCAAGCAGAGTGTGAAGACCTTTGAAATTTGTTGAAGTTATTCTTCACATATGATGAGCTTAGATACAGTGTGCCAGAGGATAGCGTCACGCATAATAGGTTTAGATACCGCAGCAAAGCAGACAGTATCACACAGGATAGGATTAGATACACAGCTCAGCAGTCTGTATCACACATGATAGTCTTAGATACAGCAGCTCAGCAGGCAGTATCACACAGGATAGGATTAGATACAGCAGCTCAGCAGGCAGTATCACACATGATAGTCTTAGATACAGCAGCTCAGCAGATGGTATAACTCATGATAGTCTTAGATACAGCAGCTCTGCAGACAGTATCACACATGATAGTCTTAGATACAGCTTCTCAGCAGGCAGTATCACACATGATAGGCTTAGATACAGCAGCTCAGCAGACAGTATCACACATGATAGTCTTAGATACAGCAGCTCAGCAGATGGTATCACTCATGATAGGCTTAGCTACAGCAGCTCTGCAGACAGTATCATACATGATAGTCTTAGATACAGCTTCTCAGCAGGCAGTATCACACATGATAGGCTTAGATACAGCAGCTCAGCAGACAGAATCACACATGATAGTCTTAGATACAGCAGCTCAGCAGACAGTATCACATATGATAGTCTTAGATACAGCAGCTCTGCAGACAGTATCACACATGATAGTCTTAGATACAGCAGCTCAGCAGACAGTATCACACATGATAGTCTTAGATACAGCAGCAAAGCAAACAATATCGCACACGGTTGGCTTAGATACAGCGGTTCTGAAGGCAGTACCACATACCGTATTATGGGCTTAAAATACAGCATACTGCAGACTGCATCACACATGATTGGCTTAGGTACAGCAGATCACACTTGAAAGGTTTAGATACACTGTTCAGCAGACGGTATCTCACATGATAGCATTAGATACAGTCGCTGTGCAGACAGTATTACATATGAAAGGTTGAGATATGCCACTCACCAGTCAGTATCACACATGATAGGCTTGGATACAGCAGCACATCAAACAGTATCAGCAGGATATGCCTAGATACAACAGCTCATGATTCAGTATCACACATGATAATCTTAGATACAGCAGCTTTGCAAACGGTGTCAATCATGATGGGCTCAGATGCAGAAGCTCTGCAGGCAGCATCACATATTATAGGCTTAGATACAGCACATCTGCTGACAGTATCACATATAATAGTAGCTTTAGGTACAGCAGCTCATCAGACAGGATCACACATGATAGGCTTTGATACATCATTCAGCAGACAGTGTCACACATGAGGCAGGCTTAGATACAGCAGCACATCAAACAGTGTTTGCAGGATATGCTTAGATACAACCGCTGATCACTTAGTATCACACATGATAGGCTTAGATACAACCGCTGATCACTTAGTATCACACATGATAGGCTTAGATACAACCGCTAATCACTCAGTATCACACATGATAGGCTTAGATACAGCAGCTGAGCAGACCGCATCACACATTAGGTTTAGATACACCCATCAGAGTGGTAGTTCTGTGTAGTTGAGGGGCGCCCCCCTCCAGGGCCCGGGTGCTGACAGCTCGGTGCTGGGTATATTTAGAAGTTGGCAATGGCTGGTTTTTGTATTTATATCAGCTTGTCCCTTGGACAGAATGTCCGCCATTCCTATCTCTGCCAGAGCGGGATCGCTCCAACCTTCTGATCTCTCCGTCACAGCAAAAGAAATACAAAGGAAAACCCCAGCCGCCCATATAGTGGGCCATAAAATAGCTCTGTGCTCGGGGTGGGGAAGGTCCCACGTCCATCCATTGCATCGTGCAATATAATATATCATCTCTTCTACTGTAGTCACATCCAGAGCTGCATTCACAATTCTGCTGCGCTTATCTGATCCTTTGTAACGCAATGTAACCAATGAACAGGGTAGACCCTACAATTCCCACAATTCCACACTGCAGGGGGGATGGGGATGAAGTGTTGCAGCCTGATCAGGTCAAGGTGGTACGTTCAATGCAGGTGTACAACTCCACCGGGGCCCCGCGTCTCACTGCTGCCCTCTGTTGGATCAGTCCTTGCACCTGTAGTGCTTGCACAATCTTACACATGGTAAAAATGACATATGCTTGATACATGGACGGTTCTTCAGCAAAAATATGAAGGGCCCCAAAGCAAAGGACCACCCTCTGGGACTGTGTCACTGATCGTCAGGGGTATATCAGCAACTTAGGTTACTTTCACACTTGCGGCAGAGCGATCCGGCATGCAAACGGACAGCATCTTTTGCGGCCCCATTGAAGTGAATGGGTCCGCACCCGAGCCGCAAAAACTGCGGCTCGGATGCGGACCCGAAAAACGGTCGTGTGCATGAGGCCTAAAACTGATCAGTTCTTTTCCGGTATTGAGCCCCTAGGACGGAACTCTATGCCAGAAAAGAAAAACACTAGTGTGAAAGTACCCTAATAGAAACATGCAGATGTAGCAGAGCTGACTTTGGGGCGCAGTATGCTGTGGTAACGCTATATTACTCTACATGGGACTGCAGATAATTCCACCGCAACGTAGAAACGGTTAAACGACAGACTCGTTTCTACTGCATCCGTAGAGCATACAGTAATGGCAATCCCTCTTTATAAACTCCCTAAAATTGACTTGCGCCCCTTCCCCCCACCTACTGTGCACATATGGAAAAAATGAGTGGGAAAAGTTACAGTACTACGCGCTTGGCATTGGAAATATTCCATAGCGGTCGCCTGAAACACAGCGGCTGATGGCCTCAGATAACGGGGAAATGGTCCGAGGCGGTGAGGTAATATGGCGCCCAAGTTGACGGTATATAAATGCCCAACGGGCTGCGATGCAAAGTCTATAGCAGACCTCATGCCATCTATAAGGCTGGTGGCGCAGGGCCCGGGTGCAGCCTGCATTCTGCAGATGACCATATAAGCTCATGAGGGAATTGATTTCTATATAATTCATGCAAGGAATCATCTTTGCCTCCCCCAAAAGTCTTCTCAGCTGTACAGTCACATGCCACAAAACAGATGCAGCAGAGCTGAGTTTGTCACTATGGCAATACCACAATGCACAATCAACAGCGACTGCGACATCTGTACGTGACGTCACAAATTCTATCATTTATCACCTGACGCAACATCGTATGACATTTCCACAGCGACGTCGCACTACCCCCACCAACCAACCTCCCCGAACAGCAATCGTAAGCTTTCCAGGTGCTGCAGAACTACAACTCTCAGCATGCCCCGCAGGTTGGAGGTCCCCCTGCTGTAGAACCGATCTTCGTTGTTACATTGTTGCGTTTTCAAAACAAACAAACAAAAAAAGTTACAAAAGTTTCAATAGTTTGAATGTTCTTGCTCATATCATTTTTCTCACCGAGACGGCGGGCTACCAGGGGTCTCCTGTCGGTTGCCTCCAGGCTTTGGGTGGGCGTCAGTGGGTGACTGTCTGCCCTGAGCTCGCTCTGCCCTGTGAGGAGACACACACAAGTGAGTCTGTTTACACTTTCCTGAATTTACCCCCCTCCCCTCTAACTCCTCCTCCTGCCCCCCTACATCCTCTCCCTGCCCCTCTCTCCTTATGCGCAGCTCAGGCCCCCCTCTCTCTGCTTGTGTCTGTCTCTTCTGGTGTCTGTCTGTCTCTGTTTTGCCCTATTAGGCGTTATCTGCGTCTCGCAGCCCCTGTGTCCTCTCTGGTTATCTCTCTTGCTTTCTACTATCTGTATTCCTCTCTCTCTCTCTTGAATTCCTAGAAGTGTTTCTGATGGGTTCTCCTCTCAGACCAGGCACAGGGATCACATGCTGCCCAGGGCTTAACGCCCCGAACAATGGCAGATTGTGTCCGAAAACATGCAACCCCCCCCCCCCCTAAAGAAACAAAAAATCCCCAAAGTCCTCGCCCTCTTCTGTCCAGTCGTTAAACATCCTGTTGAACCATTCCTTAGTTACATCTGTTTCTGGGAAAGCTGAGTGATGATCCCTTGTAAGGCTACTTTCACACTAGCGTTTTAGTTTTCCGGTATTGACTTCCGTCCTAGGGGCTCAATACCCAAAAAGAACTGATCAGTTTTATCCTAATGCATTCTGAATGGAGAGCAATCCGTTCAGGATGCATCAGTTCAGTCCCTCTTACGTGCTGCAGGTTTCTCTCCGGCCAAAAATCCTGAACACTTGCCGGAATGCCGGATCCGGCATTAATTTACATTGCATTAAGTGTTCTGGCAAAACGGATCCGGCAAAACGGACCTTTAAAAATGCAAAAAAAAAGAAATACCGGATACGTTTTTCCGGAGAGACGGATCCGATATTTCAATGCATTTGTCAGACGGATCCGTCTGACAAATGCCATCAGTTTGCGTCCGTATTGCCGGATCCGGCAGGCAGTTACGGCGACGGAACTGCCTGCCGGAATCCTCTGCCGCAAGTGTGAAAGTAGCCTTAGTAAATCTTCTGGGTTCGGGAAGGTAGCATCTGGTTCATTGTCCAAGTCACCCAAACTGGTGTCCTCCAGCCGTTGCAAAACTACAACTCCCAGCATGCTCGGACAGCCTACAGCAGGGCATGATGAGAGTTGTAGTTTTACAACCGCAGGTTGAGCATCCCTGGTCTAGGTCAAGGATCAGCAACCTGAAACTGCAACTCCCAGAATCTTCCTTTCACTTCTATGAGAGTTACCACCAGAACAGCCAGGTACGTGTGCATGCTGGGAGTTGTGGTTTCACAGCAGCAGCTGTAGTGCGGAAGGTTGCTGATGACCCCTCGTCTTGGTAAATGAACGGATACGTTGTATTCTGCTTAGTGCGAGATTGCAGAGGGTGGGGCGTGACCAATGTATTACAAATTGACCAAAATCACGGTCAGCACTAGCACGGCGTATTAGTTATGCTCATACCGTTCCTTCAAATGGATTTGGCCTTCAAAAGTATGCGGAAAACCTCCAGAAGAGCTGCAGCAGCGGCTACAGAGGTGGTGATGGGGTATAAGTAACTCCATTTTGTCCTTTCAGCAACGTGTATTACATTTGGCCAGTGCACTTCCAATATCTCCCTTCCCCCTTTTGGAATGTGAGAATCACCGAAGTCTGGAGACAGGGACACGTTAGGCAAAAGAGTCCATATTGCCTTACAGGTGGTGGTCACCCAGCTTTACTAGCTAACTCAATAGCAACCCAGCTTCACCAGACTCCAGGATTGCAACAGTCATATGGTTAGATAGGATTTTGGATGCCTCATTGCCCACTTAGGCAGATTTGGCCATCAAAAATGTGAAACAAAGACCACCTTGGTTGCCTCCCAGCTTTTCCAGAAGAAGAGAAGACAGAGGAAGTGAAATAATAGCTAGAATTATTATTATTTATCATTAAGGCGCCATTCATTCCATGGCGCTGTACATATGATAAGGGGGGCACATAGCAATGAAGAGCATGAACAAGACGGGTTACAAACTGATATAAATGGAGAGGACCCTGCCCGTGAGGGCTTACAATCTGTAAGGGATGGGGGAAGGTACAGAAGGTGAGGGTAAGGGTATTGCGGACTGCAATATGGGGCATTGGCCGTGTGCACTCTGAGCTGCGGAAGCAGACCCATTGACTTGAATGGGTCCGCGATCTGCAAGATACGGCCAAAGATAGGACAGATCGGAAGCCCACGGAAACACGGCAAAGTGCTTCCATGGGTTTGTGAGTCTCTGCTTCCGCATTGCAAAAAAATATGCCCTTTCTTTTGCCGTGTCGTGGATCGTGGACCCACTCAAGTCAATAGGTCTGCATCGCAATACAGGATTCACACGGCTGGTGCCCATGCGTTGCAGACTGCTATTTGCAGTCTGCAACACGTGCACGGAGCCCTTACGCTCGTCTCAATGTGCCCTAAAGCTGGTCATACGGCGGTATAGCGGCAGCAGGGTTACTGTAGGTTGTAGGCTTGTCTGAAGAGGTGGGTTTTCAGGTTTCTTTTGAAGGTTAGGTGAGAGTCTGATGTGTTGGGGTGCAGAGGTCCAGAAGGGCTGCACAGGATAAATCTTGGAGGCGATTGTGTGAGGAGCAGGAGAGGTAGAGAAGGTCTTGTGAGGATCAGGATCAGGTCATAGATATATGGAAGGGACAGGTTGTGGACGGCCTTGTATGTCATAGTTAGTGTTTTGTACTGGATTCTCTTGGCAATAGGGGACCAGTGAAGGGATTGGCAGAAAGAAGAGAGGAATATCAAGAGGAGAGGTGGATTTGTCTGGCAGCAGACTTGAAGATCGTGGGTGCCAGAGTTTTTGATGGGAGGTCACAGAGGAGGATATTACAGTAATCAAGGTGAGAAATGATGAGGGCATATACAAGCAATTTGGCAGAGACTTGGTCAAGCAATTCTCACAGACGTCCCGGCGACAGTGAGTGGCAGGAGATCTGCGAGACTGGCAATACGTGGTTTGATCTGACAGATTTTCCTTGTGGATCAATAGGCGTCTGTGTTGTTTCTGGTAATGGCCACATCCCTTGCCTCCAGGTGTTGCTAATGTGATCATTTAACCTTCCTTATTTATAGTTGCTACTCCCATAATGCTGTGCGGTTTATAGCTTCTGTGCCTTTGGATTGTTTGTGGTTGGATCTCAGCTGAGTTCCTGGTGCTTCCATAGCCTCGTTGAAGTTAAGTCTTTCCTTTCCCTTTTGTATTTTGTTTGGGTTCTGTGTGTTGCATTTCCCTATTGTTTGTATTTGGCCTGTAGGAGACTCCTGTTCGTCCTTCCTTTTGGAGGAACAGGTAGTCTCATCCCTGCCATTAGTACCAGGGTCCTATATGGCTTGCTAGGACTCTAGGTATTCCTGCGTATGAACTCGCCTATCTTTGGGGTCTGTTCATACTGGTAGTCAGTCAGGATTTTGGTTACGGTTTTCACTAGTAGGTGTACATCTTCCTTCCCTAGTTCTCAGGCCTGATTCCCTGTTCCCCCCCCCCCCCCTTCCCTCCTATGCTTGGTGAGGTGTTTCCCTCCCACACCGAAGTGTGACAGGAATACAAGAGATACAAGAGATACTTTTGAGTTGAAGGCGGCAGAAGGTGGAAAGAGCGGTGTGCGGTTTGAAGGACAGAGCAGATTTAAAGGTCACCCCAAGACAACAGACTTGTAGGTCTGGGAAGAGCATGCAGCTATTGACTCTAATAGATAGGTCTGTTGTGGGGGGGGGGGAGTGTTGAGTGAGACGGAGGAAAGATAATAAATTCAGTTTTCTCCATGTTAAGTTAAAGAAAGCAAGCAGAGAAGAAGGAGGATATAGAACAGACATTGTGGGATTCTGGATAGTAGGGTGGTGACATCTGGACCACAAAGGTAAATTTGCATGTTGTTGGTAAAGAAGTGATACTGAAAGCCTTGAACTCTATGAGCTGACCCTAGGCCAAAGGTGTAGATAGAGAAGAGAAGGGGTCCTAGGACAGAACCTTCGGGGACACCAACAGACAGGATGAGACAAGGACACTAAATGTTGTGATCCAGGAGAGGGCCAAGTCCATGAGACACCATGAGATGAGAGAATTTGTAACAGAAGGGAGTGGTGGATGGTGTCAAAGGCAGAGGACAGGTCCAGGAGGAGGAGCACAGAGTAATGTTGTTTGGCTTTGGCGGTCAGCAGGTCATTGGTGACTTTGGTAAGGGCAGTTTAAGTTGAGTGGTGGGGTCAGAAGCCAGACTGTAGCCAGTCAAAGTGAGGGTCAAAAAGGTGGGAGGACAGTTCAAGGTGGACATGTTGTTCAAGTAGCTTTAAGGCATATGGGAGAAGAGATATGGGGCCATAGGTAGACAATGAAAACTGTTTAAGGAAAGGCTTTTTGAATCTGACTAATGGTAGCATGTTTAAAACAGGAGGGGAAGACGCAGGTGGTAGGTGATAGGCGGAAGAGATGGTTTAAAGGGAGTCTGTCATCAAAGTTTCCCCTTTTTAACCCTTCCCATAGCTTTCTAGCAGCCTTACAGTTAATAAAAACGTTACCTTTATGAGCAATCCTGGACTTATAAAACCGGTTAAAAAACAACTTAGTAGCATATGCAAATGAGGGCTCGCAAGTGCCCAGGGGCGGCGTTACCCTCGTAGGTGCCCAGCTAGCTCAGCCTTATTGTCGCTTCACCCCGCCCATTCTTTCCCTCTGACCGCCCAACCTTTCCCTCTGACCGCCCATCCTTTCCCTCTGACCGCTCATCTACTTACTTCTTGTTTCGCCGAGATCTTGCGCCTGCGCACTCAGTCCATCGGACGGCACATGCGCACTGCGATGCCCAATCCTTGTACGGCATCACAATAATTAATGCACATGCCCCGGCTAACGGCTTTAATGTTGGGGGGGAGGGGGCGCACTGCACCACTAATGTTTATTATACTGGGGTGTTGAGGGGGGCGCACTGCGCCACTAATGTTTATTATACTGGGGTGTTGGGGGGGGTGCACTGCGCCACTAATGTTTATTATACTGGGGTGTTGGGGGGGGGGCGGGCGCACTGCGCTACTAATGTTTATTATACTGGGGTGTTGGGGGGGGTGCACTGCGCCACTAATGTTTATTATACTGGGGTGTTGGGGGGGCGGGCGCACTGCGCTACTAATGTTTATTATACTGGGGTGTTGGGGGGGCGCACTGCGCCACTAATGTTTATTATACTGGGGTGTTAGGGGGGGCGCACTGCGCCACTAATATTTATCATACTGGGGTGTTGGGGGGGCGCACTGCGCCACTAATGTTTATTATACTGGGGTGTTGGGGCGGGCGGGCGCACTGCGTTCTTATTACTACTGGGGGCTCTATAGAAGGAATCTGCATTATTTCTACTAAGAGCACTATGGGGGCCTATTTACTACTGAGGGGTCTTTAAAGAGCTTTATTACTACTGGGGGAACAATAGGGGGAAGTATAAATACAGGGGGCTTTGTGAGGGCATTATTAATACTGGAGGGCTCTTCTACTAATGGGCACACTCTTGGGGAGCACTATCACTGTTGGGGGCACTGTAGGGGGCAGTATTTCTAATGAGGGCATTCTAGAAGGGAATTACTATTGGTGGGACTATGAGGAGCACTATTACTGTGGGGGGCACTCATTTTTCTTCAGGATAGTATTTGGGGGTACAGAAAATTGAGGAAGCTAAGATGTCCGTGTGTCACACTCTGCAGAGGCGAGGCGGCTGAGAGAAGTTGTCCGGACCAAATGGAGAAGATGATGACAGAGAAGATCTACATCGGAGGAGACGTCACCTGGGAGGCCTTGGATGTGACAGGTACGTGCTGCTGTATAGTTGTATAGGAAGTACAGTAAAATGTCTTCAATGCTAGTGTTTGCGGGGGAGGGGGTCGGTTGGTCGAAATAGAGAATTGGGCCATATGCATTGGGGCTTTGGCCCTGTATCTTTTGAGACCCTAGTAATGCCCCTGGTCAGCAGTAAGTTTGTGTTGACGTCACAGATTATTTTGCCCTTCCTCTGATCCGTCAGAACACTAACCCACAAAAAACAGATCCTGTCTGTGGAGCATCTGCCTTCACTCGGTCAGCATTTGGTCAGTAATCCATCAGTATTGCTAATGCCAAAAAAAAAAAAAACAGGAGTGGATCCAAAACAGAGATGACACGTGAACGGAATATTTGCTTTTGGATACCAAATCACAAGCCATTTCTGATGGGACTATACAGGCCTTACAGCTGCTACACAGACAGGATCCACTGTGCGTCTCATTTTTTCTTCCTTCTGACAGATCAGAAGAAAGGTCAAATAAATGGTGATGTCAGCCAAGCCAAAAGGCAAAATAGTGGCCCAGTCATGAGGTGGGGAGGGTGGGAACACCATGAGAAGTCCACAGAGTGGACCTATGACATATTGATGAGATGAAAGCAGCATGAAAAGACCACAGAGTGGCCCAATGACAGAGTGTGGAGGTGGCAGCAGCAGCAGCATAAGGAGGAGGCCACAGAGTGGCACAATGACAGAGTCTGGATTTTGAAGCAGCATGAGGAGACCGCAGAGTGGCCAAAAGTCTGGAGGTGGCGACAGCAGCAGCATCAGGAGGATACCACAGAATGGTAAGGTGACATAGTGTGGAGATGGCAGCAGCATCGGGATACCACAGAGTTGCAAGGTGACATAGTGTGGAGATGGCAGTAGCACCAGCAGCAGCATCAGGATACCACAGAGTGGCAAGGTGACACAGTGTGGAGATAGTAGCAGCAGGAGGATACCACAGAGTGGCAAGGTGACATAGTGGAGATGGCAGCAGCAGCAGGAGGATACCACAGAGTGGCAAGGTGACATAGTGTGGAGATGGCAGTAGCAGCATCAGCATCAGGATACCACAGAGAGGCAAGGTGAGATAGTGCGGAGATGGCAGCAGCAGTATCAGGAGACCACAGAGTGGCAAGGTGACAGAGTGGGGCGATGGGTGGCAATACCAGTACCCGCTGATGAAGGTGGGTGAAAGAAGGAGCACTTGGCATCAGATGTGTGGCATCAGGCGGGATGCAGCATCAGAGTAGTAGCTGAGGTAGGTTGGTGTGGCACCATGGATGATCTAGTCTGATGCATCAGGAATTGGTGGTTGGAAATCCTGGCTGATCCACGCCTGATTCATCTTGACAAAGGTCAGTCTCTCCACATTTTGGGTGGACAGGCGAGTTCTCCTTGGGGTAACTATGGCTTCCGCCGCACTAAACACCCGCTCTGATGCCACACTACTGGCCGGGTAGGACAGATTTTCCAGAGAAAACTCCGCTAGTTGCGGCCACAAATCCAGTTTGGCTGCCCAGTAGTCCAGTGGATCTTCAATGTGGGTTGACAGGGTGTCCAAGTATGCCACCACCTGCTGGTTCAGGTCCTGCTCCAGATCTACCTGCTGCTGGTGAGTAGTTTCTTCACTATGCGGGTGAAGAAAGCTACTCATCAGCAACTGTAGACTCAGGCTGCTGCTGATGAAGCTGGTACTGCTCCTGCCACCCCTCCCCAGCACCCATAGCAGTGGAACGTGAGCGCAGAGGGCCCCCCCCGGTCAGATCTGCGAGAGGATGGACGATGGTGCAGATGGGCAGCGGCCAACTGACTACATAGGATGTCTCTGTAGTAGTTCAGTTTGTCCCCCCTCTCAGTAGGTGGACCGGTAGCGAGGGTCCAACAAGGTGGAGAGCCAGAAGTCATCCCTCTGCCGAATGCTGACAATTCGGCTGTCACTACGCAAGCAAGTGAGCATGGATCGGGCCATTTGTGCAAGTGACTCGGAGGGACTCCCTGCTTCCATCTCCACTGCATATTGCCACGGTGTGTCTAGGTCCTCTGTCTCGTCTTCCTCATCAGCCTGTAGCTCCGCTGGCTGCTCCTACTCCTCCTCTCCTGTCACTTGAGTATAAAAATCACCCATTTCGCTACACATTGCTTGTGCTCCAATGTCCTCCTCCAGTTCAGCCCCCACAGGGCTCATGTGCCCGTGAGATCTATACATTACGTCTCCAGTCCCCTGACCAGTCATTGTTACGACCATCTGTTCCAGGACATGAAACAGTGGAATGACGTTTTTATCCTGTAGTCCTGGTGACTGGCAAATAACGTGGCGTCTTCAAAGGGCTTGAGCAAACGGTAGGTGTCACGCATGAGCTGCCACTGGCTGACATCGAAGTTACACAGGGGAGTACTCCTGTCCTCTTGCATCATCAAGAAATCGTTGATGGCCTTTCTCTGTTCGTATAGTCAGTCCAACATATGGAGGGTGGAATTCCAACTGGTGGAAACATCGCATATCAGCCTATGTTGGGGGATGCCGTTCTGCCACTGCAGCTCAAGGAGCGTGTGCTTTGTGGTGTACAAGTGGCTGAAGTGCATGCAAAGTTTCCTGGACATTTTTAGGTTGTCTTGCAGATGGGTGGAAGACTTCAGGAACCGCTTGACAACCAGATTGAACACGTGTGCCATGCAGGGCGCATGGCTCAGCCCTCCATGACGCAGCGCCGACACAATGTTCTTCCCGTTGTCGGTAACCATGGTTCTGATTTGAGTTGTCGGGGAGAAAGCCAGGATTTGATTTCTTGATGAAGGACACGGAGCAGTTCCTCCCCTGTGTGACTCTGTTCGCCCAGGGAAACGAGGTGCAGAACAGCGTGACACCGCCGTGCCCTGCACACGTGGTATGCTGGAGGGGCACTGTGACTTGTACCTGCAGAGGAGGCTGAGGACATGGTGGAGGATGAGGAGGCAGAAGCAGACATTGTCGCAGGACCAACAGCGTGACAACGTGGAGGCGGAAGCTGCATCACCTGGCCAAGTTGCTGGTGTGGCTGTGCAGGAACCACATTCACCCAGTGGGCCGTAAAGGACATGTATTGGCCCTGACCGTAGTTACAGCTCCACACGTCGGCGCTGCCGCACACTTTGACAGACACCGACAGGCTCAAGGACTGGCCCACCTTCTGCTCTACATGTGTGTGCAGGGCTGGTACTGCCTTTTTCACAAATAAATGACGGCTTGGGACTCTCCACCTCGGCTTGGCATAAGCCATCAGTTCTCTGATAGGTGCAGAGTCCACCACTTGGAAAGGGAGGGACTGCAGCACCAGCAACTTGGACAGGAGCACGTTCAGCTTCTGCGCCGTTAAATGAGTGCACGCATACTGCTGTCTCTGGCAATCGCTTTGGTGATCGATTGCTGACGGAATGACTGACGAGGAGGAGCAGGAGCATCAGGACCAGTATAAGATGGGAATAGCAGACAGCTCCCTTCGGCTGAGGTGGTGCAGCCTTGACTGCCTGAAACCGGGTGCGTGCCACTAGGTGATGCAGCAGTTGCTGCGGCAGGCTGGACCACCACATCAGAGCCACGGTTCTCCCAGGCCACTTTATGGTGACGCTGTATATGTTGAATCAGGGCCATAGTGCCAACATTGGCACCCTGGCCACGCTTCACCTTCTGCCCACAGATTCTACATATGGCCATGTTAACCTCCTCCGGTGGCTTAACAAAAAACTGCCACTCCGTCGAGTAGGTGATTTTCCCCCCAACACTACGCACTGACTGACTGCTACCGCCGCTGCCTCCGTGAGCCCCTGCACCACTACTTCTCGGGCAGGTGGGCTGCTGCGAAGCAGGTGGTCTACCCCGGGCACGTTTGGCTCCCAACCTGCAACTGCTGCCACCCTACTGACTCCCAGCCATGCTACCACCTTGCTGTCTCAGCCGCTGCCTCACGGGCAAGCAGCCACCCTCTTCTCCTGATGATGATGAAGCCCCTTCTGTACCTGGTTCCCAACTGCGATCGGCTTTATCATCATCGAGTAGTGTCTGCACATCACTGATGTCCTCTGGGTCAGGAGCCTGACCGCTCGCAACAACTGCTCCCACGCCACTCTCCTCATCACTACTTGCCGCCCAGCGGAGGAAGCGGCGGATGTCTCCTCCAGATATCGGCTGGGCAGTAGCTGCTGACTGTCCTCTAGTAACTGTTCCTCGCTGAAAAATGTAGCTGAACCCACAGCATATAATACTTCTCTGGGTGAGGGAACAGAAAAGGACAGAGGCAGATTGAGGACAGGTGATGGCACAGGGCCTGCTCCCGGGCCATGCCAACTAAGGGTTGTGTCTGACGAACTAACTGACTGTTGGCTGGGGGTGTCTGATGTCACTTGGGTTGAAGTGGATGACCAATCAAAAACCGCTGGGTTACTCGTCAAGACACGACCGCTAGATGACACTGGGAGCTCAGGTCTCTCGCTGCGACTCCTGCTGCCACGCCCCCTTACTCAACTGTGACCTCTGCCTGCGCCAGAAACATTTATGCCTCTGCCCCTCCTCTGTGCAGGGCCTGGCACTTCTCTGTCTGACATACTTTTAGCTGAACTAAATAAATTAAAAGCAAATTAATAGCACCCCTAAAAATAAAAAAATAAATTACTTTTTGTACTGAAATAGGCCACTAAACGCTTTTACCACAAATAAATTCACTAGTGAAGTGCGTATATGTTTTCCTTTCTGTACAATTTCATAGAATGTGTCGGCAGATAAGAACCATTTGGCCCATCTAGTCTGCCCAATATACTGAATACTATGGATAGCCCCCGGCCCTATCTTATATGAAGGATGGCCTTATGCCTATCCCATGCATGCTTAAACTCCTCCACTGTATTTGCAGCTGCCACTTCTGCAGGAAGGCTATTCCATGCATCCACTACTCTCTCAGTAAAGTAATACTTCCTGATATTACTTTTAAACCTTTGCCCCTCTAATTTAAAACGATGTCCTCTTGTAGCAGTTTTTCTTCTTTTA
Organism: Bufo bufo; assembly: GCF_905171765.1. Classification (NCBI taxonomy): domain Eukaryota; kingdom Metazoa; phylum Chordata; class Amphibia; order Anura; family Bufonidae; genus Bufo; species Bufo bufo. The sequence continues at coordinate 37,913,201 of NC_053389.1, read as the reverse complement.
AATCTTCTCTCCTCTTTTACCTTGTTGATTCCCTTTATGTATTTAGCAGTTTCTATCATATCCCCTCTGTCTCTTCTTTCTTCCAAGCTATACATGTTAAGGTCCTTTAATCTTTCCTGGTAAGTTTTATCCTGCAATCCATGTACTAGTTTAGTAGCTCTTCTCTGAACTCTCTCCAAAGTATCAATATCCTTCTGGAGATATGGCCTCCAGTACTGCGCACAATACTCCAAATGAGGTCTCACTAGTGCTCTGTAGAACGGCATGAGCACCTCCCCCTTTCTACTGGTAATGCCTCTCGCTATATACCCAAGCATTCTGCTAGCATTTCCTGCTGCTCTATGACATTGTCTGCCTACCTTTAAGTCTTCTGAAATAATGACCCCTAAATCCCTTTCCTCAGATACTGAGGTTAGGACTGTATCACTGATTGTATATTCTGCTCTTGGGTTTTTACGCCCCAGGTGCATTATCTTGCACTTATCAACATTAAATTTTAGTTGCCAGATTTTTGACCATTCCTCTAGTTTTCCTAAATCCTTTTCCATTTGGTGTATCCCTCCAGGAACATCAACCCTGTTACAAATCTTTGTGTCATCAGCAAAAAGACACACCTTACCATAGAGGCCTTCTGCAATTTCGCTGATATTAAACAATATGGGTCCCAGAACAGATTACTGAGGTACCCCACTGGTAACAAGACCTTGGTCTGAATTTACTCCATTGACTACAACCCTCTGTTGTCTGTCCCTCAGCCACTGCCTAAGGCTACTTTCACACTTGCGGCAGTGTGATCCGGCGGGCAGTTCCGTTGTCGGAACTGCCCGCCGGATCTGCCGATCTGCCGCTGACTGAAAGCATTTGTGAGACGGATCCGTCTTGTACATTTTTTCACATTTTTACCGATCTGCGCATGCCAGAGCGACGGATCCGGCATTCCGGTATTCTGAATGCCAGATCCGGCGCTAATTCATTCCTATGGGAAAAATGCCGGCGTTCAGGCAAGTCTTCCGTTTTTTTCGCCGGAGAGAAAACCGTAGCATGCTGTGGTTTTCTCTTTTGCCTGATCAGTCAAAACGACTGAACTGAAGACATCCTGGTGCAAACTGAACGGATTAGGATACTTTCACACTTGCGTTTTTCTTTTCCGGCATAGAGTTCCGTCACAGGGGCTCTATACCGGAAAAGAACTGATCAGGTAATGTCCCCATGCATTCTGAATGGAGAGTAATCCGTTCAGTTTGCATCAGGATGTCTTCAGTTCAGTCGTTTTGACTGATCAGGCAAAAGATAAAACTGTAGCATGCTACGGTTTTATCTCCGGCTAAAAAAACTGAAGACTTGCCTGAATGCTGGATCCGGCATTTTTTCCCATATGAATGTATTAGTGCCGGATCCGGCATTCAGAATACCGGAATGCCGGATCCGTCCTTCCGGTATGCGCATGCGCAGAATGAAAAAAAGGTGAAAAAATAAATGCCGGATCCGTTTTTGCTGGATGACACCGGAAAGACGGATCCGGCATTTCAATGCATTTTTTTCGACTGATCAGGCATTTTTAAGACTGATCAGGATCCTGATCAGTCTTACTAATGCCATCAGTTAGCATACATTTTGCCTGATCCGGCAGGCAGTTCCGGCGACGGAACTGCTTGCCGGATCTCTCTGCCGCAAGTGTGAAAGTAGCCTTACTCTCCATTCAGAATGCATGGGGATAAAACTGATCAGTTCTTTTCCGGTATAGAGCCCCTGTGACGGAACTCTATGCCGGAAAAGAACAACGCAAGTGTGAAAGTAGCCTAGGGCTCTTTCACACTTGCGTTCTTTTCTTCCGGGATAGAGTTCCGTCGTCGGGGCTCTATGCCGGAAGAATCCTGATCAGGATTATCCTAATGCATTCTGAATGGAGAGAAATCCGTTCAGGATGCATCAGGATGTCTTCAGTTCCGGAACGTTTTTTGGCCGGAGAAAATACTGCAGCATGCTGCGCTTTTTGCTCCGGCCAAAAATCCGGAACACTTGCCGCAAGGCCGGATCCGGAATTAATGCCCATTGAAAGGCATTGATCCGGATCCGGCCTTAAGCTAAACGTCGTTTCGGCGCATTACCAGATCCGACGTTTAGCTTTTTCAGAGTGGTTACCATGGCTGCCGGGACGCTAAAGTCCTGGCAGCCATGGTAAAGTGTATTGGGGAGCGGGGGAGCAGTATACTTACCGTCCGTGCGGCTCCCCGGGCGCTCCAGAGTGACGTCAGGGCGCCCCAAGCGCATGGATCATGTGATCGCATGGATCACGTCATCTATGCGCATGGGGCGCTCTGACGTCATTCTGGAGCGCCCCGGGAGCCGCACGGACTGTAAGTATACTGCTCCCCCGCTCCCCGCTCCTACTATGGCAACCAGGACTTTAATAGCGTCCTGGCTGCCATAGTAACACTGAACGCATTTTGAAGACGGATCCGTCTTCAAATGCTTTCAGTACACTTGCGTTTTTCCGGATCCGGCGGGCACCTCCGGCAAATGGAGTACACGCCAGATCCGGACAACGCAAGTGTGAAAGAGGCCTTATCCATTCAACAATATGGGAGTCCAAGCCCAAAGACTGCACTTTATTGATAAGTCTTCTATGTGGGACAGTATCGAAAGCCTTACTGAAGTCTAGATAAGCGATGTCTACTGCACCTCCTCCATCTATTATTTTAGTCACCCAATCAAAAAAATCTATAAGATTAGTTTGACATGATCTCCCTGAAGTAAACCCATGCTGTTTCTCATCTTGCAATCCATGGGATTTTAGATGGTCCACAATCCTCTCCTTGGGTATGGTTTCCGTTAGTTTCCCCACTATTGATGTCAGGCTTCAACACATATAACTGCAGAAGTGAACTGAGAATAGATTTTTCCTTTTTTTTCTGAACTGTTTCTACACATATAACTGCAGTAGTGAAATGCGTATATATTTTTATTTTTCCACAGATATAGGCCACTAAAGGCTTTTCAACATAGCACTTGCACCCAATAACAAGAACAAATTGCTGGAATGCCCGGAGCTGTATAATGGCTATTTGGATCCCCAAATAATCTTTCTTTGCACTTGTAAATCGCTTTTTTTTCCACAATGAGGTTTTTCCTATCACTGTCCCTAGCGCCTTCAGACGTCTGTCCCTGCACTAAGATGCTGTGAAGTGATTCCTCCCTATCCTTTCCCTGCACTCGTAAATCGCTTTTCTGGCACTGTCCCTAGCGCCTTAACACGTCTGTCCCTGCACTCTGAACACTGGAAAATGTCTGACTCTAAGATGGCCGCCGTATTTATAGGGCTATGACATCACAGGGCTGGCTGGCTGCTGATTGGCTGCATGCATGCATGGCATTATGGGTCAGCCCGCCTTCCCAGAGTTCCTTGCACCATGTCCTCACACATGTAGCCACCATTTTAGGAAAAATTGCGATTCGTTACCATGAAGCGCGAGGAAATTCACAACAGTTGTGAGCCAAAACCAGGTGTGGGTCAAAAACACAGACAGGTATAGATCTTTCCATTATACCTTATTATACTGGTTTTGGCTCACAATAACTGATGGAAATAACTGACCAAATAACTGACGTGTGAACTTTGCCTAAGTCCTCATGCACACGAACGTTTTATTTTTTGCTGTCCGCAAACCACGGATCCGCAAAAAACGAAAGCTGCCCGCGTGCCTTCCGCAATTTGCGGAATGGAACGGGCGGCCAATTGTAGAAATGCCTATTCTTGTCCGCAAAACGGACAAGAATAGGACAGGTTATACTTTTTTTTGCGGGGCCACGGAACAGAGCAACAGATGCGGACAGCACACGGAGTGCTGTCCGCATCTTTTGGGGCCCCATTGAAGTGAATGGGTCCGCACCTGAGCCCAAAAAACTGCGGCTCGGATGCGGACCAAAATAATGGTCGTGTGCATGAGGCCTAAGAGATCAGGTAGAATGGGATTGCGTTAGGCGCACAGGGGGTGAGATGTGATCTGGTGAGTAGGATGGAAACTGTTTACTCTGTAACGGTGGAGAAGCGGGTTTTGGAGGAATAATGTCGAAGAGGGTCGCTTACATAGCAACTTCCTTAATTAATACAAAGAGAAAATATAAGAAGTCCTTGGTATCTCTGCATTGTCATCTCAGGTCTCACCAGAAAGTTCTGAATTTAGGAATTAGTTTTATAATCAGAGCAAGATCTGCGCAGAAACTAAACTAGCAGGTAATACTGTACTTTATAACAGCACAATGCAGAAAACAGCTCTGGAGTATAATACAGGATGTAACTCAGGATCAGTACAGGATATGTAATGTATATACACAGTGACTGCACCAGCAGAATAGTGAGTGCAGCTCTGGAGTATAATACAGGATGTAACTCAGGATCAGTACAGGATAAGTAATGTAATGTATGTATACAGTGACTGCACCAGCAGAATAGTGAGTGCAGCTCTGGAGTATAATACCGGATGTAACTCTGGATCAGTACATGATAAGTAATGTAATGTATGTACACAGTGACTGCACCAGCAGAATAGTGAGTGCAACTCTGGAGTATAATACAGGATGTAACTCTGGATCAGTACAGGATAAGTAATGTAATGTATGTACACAGTGACTGCACCAGCAGAATAGTGAGTGCAGCTCTGGAGTATAATACAGGATGTAACTCAGGATTAGTACAGGATAAGTAATGTATGTACACAGTAACTCCACCAGCAGAGTAGTGAGTGCAGCTCTGGAGTATAATACAGGATGTAACTCAGGATCAGTACAGGATAAGTAATGTAATGTATGGACACAGTGACTGCACCAGCAGAATAGTGAGAGCAGCTCTGGAGTATAATACAGGATGTAACTCAGGATCAGTACAGGATAAGTAATGTATGTACACAGTGACTCCACCAGCAGAGTAGTGAGTGCAGCTCTGGAGTATAATACAGGATGTAACTCAGGATCAGTACAGGATAAGTAATGTAATGTATGTATACAGTCACTGCACCAGCAGAATAGTGAGTGCAGCTCTGGAGTATAATACAGGATGTAACTCAGGATCAGTACAGGATAAGTAATGTAATGTATGTACACAGTGACTGCACCAGCAGAATAGTGAGTGCAGCTCTGGAGTATAATACCGGATGTAACTCAGGATCAGTACAGGATAAGTAATGTAATGTATGTACACAGTGACTGCACCAGCAGAATAGTGAGTGCAGCTCTGGAGTATAATACAGGATGTAACTCAGGATCAGTACAGGATAAGTAATGTAATGTATGTACACAGTGACTGCACCAGCAGAATAGTGAGTGCAGCTCTGGAGTATAATACAGGATATAACTCAGGATCAGTACAGGATAAGTAATGTATGTACACAGTGACTCCACCAGCAGAGTAGTGAGTGCAGCTCTGGAGTATAATACAGGATGTTACTCAGGATCAGTACAGGATAAGTAATGTAATGTATGGACACAGTGACTGCACCAGCAGAATAGTGAGAGCAGCTCTGGAGTATAATACAGGATGTAACTCAGGATCAGTACAGGATAAGTAATGTAATGTATGTACACAGTGACTGCACCAGCAGAATACTGAGTGCAGCTCTGGAGTATAATACCGGATGTAACTCAGGATCAGTACAGGATAAGTAATGTATGTACACAGTGACTCCACCAGCAGAGTAGTGAGTGCAGCTCTGGAGTATAATACAGGATGTAACTCAGGATCAGTACAGGATAAGTAATGTAATGTATGTACACAGTGACTGCACCAGCAGAATACGGAGTGCAGCTCTGGAGTATAATACCGGATGTAACTCAGGATCAGTACAGGATAAGTAATGTAATGTATGTACACAGTGACTGCACCAGCAGAATAGTGAGTGCAGCTCTGGAGTATAATACCGGATATAACTCAGGATCAGTACAGGATAAGTAATGTATGTACATATTGACTGCACCAGCAGAATAGTGAGTGCAGCTCTGGAGTATAATACAGGATGCAACTCAGGATCAGTATAGGATAAGTAATGTAATGTATGTACACAGTGACTCCACCAGCAGAATAGTGAGTGCAGCTCTGGAGCATAATACAGGATGTAACCCAGGATCAGTATGTTTGACAAAGTCAATTATTTCGCTCCCAACTATTCCTTGTCCTTTTAATTCTCCTGCACTGAGGCTGAGCTCCAACCCCAAATGATCCTCAGCTGTGAACCAGAGAATGAAAAAAAATTAAGAAGAAAAACAATAGATTCCTGGCAAATGTTCTTCAGCCTTAATGTGTTTTGCAGCCACTTCACTGTGATTCTTAAATGACCCATTTGTTCTCTGAACGCTGCAGAATTCCACCACTCCCTCTCTGTTATCACCCGGAGAATTCTTGCCGCCCGACCCCCTGTAGTGGGACGAGCTGGAAGCTTCATTGTATATTTGTTACCGAATTCCATTTCATGCCTAAAGGACAGAATAGAAAAGCTGAATGTGTCTGTAAGCCCCGACTGCTGGGGGAAGTAGTGAGTGAACCAGACAATCTCACAGGTCACACTCAGCAGGCAAATAATACATGAGATATAAAATGCAATACATATGTATCTAAGCCTATCATGGGTAATACTGCTTGGGTGCATCCAAGATGATGTGTCTGCAGAACTGGTGTATGTCACAGTTTCTTACGTGATACTGTCTGCCAGACCAGCATAGATTGGTCTGATGTACACTGTTGTATAACAGCTCCATGCAAGCCTATGTCTATGAGGTCTTACACTGTACCTTCATATGTCATTGATCTTATACTGTACAGAGTCATTCAAAGTTTTTTTACATTTATACAAAACAAGAAAAAATAAATCATGACATGTCCCGTGTTATAATAAGGTATTGCACTCATAAATCTGCTGCGTGGATGAAGTATGAGCGATAGAAATCTGGCTTCCTGCTAATGCCACTAGATGGCGCAGTTTGAGGACAGAGCTCTAACCCCTTAAAAAAAAACAAAGTAAAGTTTTGAACTGCTAGTTACTATTTGATACAATGTGTAATGTGGTGACAGTTCCAATTTATCTCTATCCTATACATGTTCCTATCGTCCATATAAAAGGTTTGATCTGTATATTTTTTGCCTTCTCTCGGTTTTAAAAACAGAAAAAGGACTCCAGATCTCCACTGACACCTACCAAGATGAGAGGAGGCTGATGCTTTTCTGCATGTGACTCTCTGCAGGACCAAGGCTTTGTGACACCTCCAAGTTCTATCAAGTGCAGCCAATATTTGCACTGGACGACCTTGGACTCTCCTCCTGAACCTCCAGTTTAATTCAGCTGCTGAATGCAGGCATGGAGCCATCTTCACTTGTTCTGAAGCTACTAGAGAGTGGTGGGAGCCGCCAGCGGCATTATTAACCCGTTTTGTGCTGGACTGGATGTGGAATCAAGAAACACCAATCGATATCTGTACCTGGGGTACAAAGACCTGTCTTTATATGCTTGCACCGTCAGGGTCACACACACAACAGTGAAAGGTTATCTCCGCTCACAAGTGATAAAAGCACAAAAAGTGCAACAACTATATCTGAGTCATAGGGAGAAAAATGAAGGTCAAATGCATTAGACAAGTGGCGTCTGGAAGTGGTTTTCTCCCTCACTCCCCCTTTAAAAACACATACTGTACATGCTCAGTGCAACTAAGTGTTGTGGAGACAAAAGGGACAGCTATAGATTGAAAAGTGTTTGTGCTACAGTTCAGAAAGGGCAGGTTTAAACATCCATGAAGTATATTATATCTGCTATAATACTGTCCTCGGTGTCCAAGAATATAACTACTATAATACTGCCTCCTATGTACAAGAATATAACTACTATAATACTGCTCCTATGTACAAGAATATAACTACTATAATACTGCCTCCTATGTACAAGAATATAACTACTATAATACTGCTCCTATGTACAAGAATATAACTACAATAATACTGCTCCTATGTACAAGAATATAACTACAATAATACTGCTCCTATGTACAAGAATATAACTACTATAATACTGCTTCTATGTACAAGAATATAACTACTATAATACTGCTCCTATGTACAAGAATATAACTACAATAATACTGCTCCTATGTACAAGAATATAACTACTATAATACTGCTCCTATGTACAAGAATATAACTACTATAATACTGCTCCTATGTACAAGAATATAACTACTATAATACTGCTCCTATGTACAGGAATATAACTACTATAATACTGCCTCCTATGTACAAGAATATAACTACTATAATACTGCTTCTATGTACAAGAATATAACTACTATGATACTGCTCCTATGTACAAGAATATAACTACTATAATACTGCTCCTATGTACATGAATATAACTACTATAATACTGCTCCTATGCACAAGAATATAACTACTATAATACTGCTCCTATGTACAAGAATATAACTACTATAATACTGCTCCTATGTACAAGAATATAACTACTATAATACTGCCTCCTATGTACAAGAATATGACTACTATAATACTGCTCCTATGTGCAAGAATATAACTACTATAATACTGCTCCTATGTACAAGAATATAACTACTATAATACTGCTCCTATGTATAAGAATATAACTACTATAATACCGCCTCCTATGTACAAGTATATAACTACTATAATACCGCCTCCTATGTACAAGAATATAACTACTATAATACTGCTCCTATGTATAAGAATATAACTACTAAAATACTGCCTCCTATGTACAAGAATATAACTACTATAATACTGCTCCTATGTACAAGAACTACTATAATACTGCTCCTATGTATAAGAATATAACTACTATAATACTGCCTCCTATGTACAAGAATATATCTACTATAATACAGCCTTCTATGTACAAGAATATAACTACTATAATACTGCTCCTATGTACAAGAATATAACTACTATAATACTGCCTCCTATGTACAAGAATATAACTACTATAATACTGCCTCCTATGTACAAGAATATAACTACTATAATACTGCCTCCTATGTACAAGAATATAACTACTATAATACTGCCCCTATGTACAAGAATATAACTACTATAATACTGCTCCTATGTACAAGAATATAACTACTATAATACTGCCTCCTATGTACAAGAATATAACTACTATAATACTGCCTCCTATGTACAAGAATATAACTACTATAATACTGCCCCTATGTACAAGAATATAACTACTATAATACTGCTCCTATGTACAAGAATATAACTACTATAATACTGCCTCCTATGTACAAGAATATAACTACTATAATACTGCTCCTATGTACAAGAATATAACTACTATAATACTGCCTCCTATGTACAAGAATATAACTACTATAATACTGCTCCTATGTACAAGAATATAACTACTATAATACTGCTCCTATGTACAAGAATATAACTACTATAATACTGCCCCATGTACAAGAATATAACTACTATAATACTGCTCCTATGTACAAGAATATAACTACTATAATACTGCCTCCTATGTACAAGAATATAACTACTATAATACTGCCTCCTATGTACAAGAATATAACTACTATAATACTGCTCCTATGTACAAGAATATAACTACTATAATACTGCCTCCTATGTACAAGAATATAACTACTATAATACTGCCTCCTATGTACAAGAATATAACTACTATAATACTGCTCCTATGTACAAGAATATAACTACTATAATACTGCTCCTATGTACAAGAATATAACTACTATAATACTGCCTCCTATGTACAAGAATATAACTACTATAATACTGCTCCTATGTACAAGAATATAACTACTATAATACTGCTCCTATGTACAAGAATATAACTACTATAATACTGCCCCATGTACAAGAATATAACTACTATAATACTGCTCCTATGTACAAGAATATAACTACTATAATACTGCTCCTATGTACAGGAATATAACTACTATAATACTGCCTCCTATGTACAATAATATAACTACTATAATACTGCCTCCTATGTACAAGAATATAACTACTATAATACTGCTCCTATGTACAAGAATATAACTACTATAATACTGCTCCTATGTACAAGAATATAACTACTATAATACTGCCCCATGTACAAGAATATAACTACTATAATACTGCTCCTATGTACAAGAATATAACTACTATAATACTGCTCCTATGTACAAGAATATAACTACTATAATACTGCTCCTATGTACAAGAATATAACTACTATAATACTGCCTCCTATGTACAAGAATATAACTACTATAATACTGCTCCTATGTACAAGAATATAACTACTATAATACTGCTCCTATGTACAATAATATAACTACTATAATACTGCTCCTATGTACAAGAATATAACTACTATAATACTGCCCCCGATGTATAAGTTTTATATAATTACGAAAACACTGCTATCTGTGAACAATATAATGAGGAAATGTTTCCTAACAAGAACATTATGTTCTCATCAGTCTATTATCCTGAGTTTTTCTTTATGAGAAGTACATGATGTCAGTTAGTGATATTACATGGCTGTCGCTTTGTGTGTAGGCGACTCTTACATTTTATTGCTACATTTTCTTATGTGAAGATGTAGAATAAGTAACATGCGGTGCTGTATTTTTCCGGTAATGAGAATGATATAGAATGTTCTTCCACCTCTCACTCCCAGAAGACAATGTGCAGCATCCTGCCTCCCATGATTCAGCTTCTCCTGTAGTAGCGGTGGTGACATTGGCGGTAATATAGAAGAAGGATAAATCATAATTAAAGGTTTATTATACATTAAGGAGACTCAGTTCATTCATTGTGACAGACATTGTCATCATCACTGAAGACATTACACCTACATAGCCAACATGCAAACGTATTGACCAGCACTCTGATATTGGAGATACTATGAAATTATATCTTAAAGGGAAGTTCAATTTTAAAGGACCATCCACATGTTACAGCTGACCTCCATTGTGACAATTCATAGACAGGCTCAAAGGGGTAGTTGAGGATACGGACTTGGTCATTAGAGATTGTCCTCAGACAGACCATTAGCCTAAAGTGCTAATTAATATGAACACGCCTCCTGCTTTTAGCCTCACCTCTCCTACACACAGGGCTTTAAGCCCCACCTCTTCTACACACAGGACTCAATGGGACAGTTGAGGATACGGACCTGGTCATGAGATGGTCTGTCTGAGGACTATCTCATGACCAGGTCCGTATCCTCAAGTGTCCCATTAAGTCCTGTGTGTAGAAGAGGTGGGGCTTAAAGCCCTGTGTGTAGGAGAGGTGAGGCTAAAAGCAGGAGGCATGTTCATATTAATTAGCATTTTAGGCTAATGGTCTGTCTGAGGACTATTAGCCTAAAATGCTAATTAATATGAACATGCCTCCTGCTTTTTACCCCACCTCTTCTACACACAGGGCTTTTAGCCTACCTCTCCTACACAAAGGGCTCAAAGGGGTAGTTGAGGATATGGAGTTGGTCATGAGATTGTCCTCAGACAGAAAATTAGCCTAAAGTGCTAATTAATATGAACCTGCCTCCTGCTTTTAGCCTCACCTCTCCTACACACAGGGCTTTTAGCCCCACCTCTCCTATATGCAGGGTTCAGAGGGATAGTTGAGGATAGGGACTTGGTCATGAGATTGTCCTCAGACAGACCATTAGCCTAAAAATCTAATTAACATGAACCTGCCTCCTGCTTTTAGCCTCACCTCTATTACACACAGGGCTTTTAAGCCCTACCTTTCCTACACACAGGGCTTTTAGGCACCACCTTTCCTACACTTAGGCCTGCTACCAATCACGAAAGGATGTTTTTGATGGTTGGGAAAATGACAGCAGCTTTATCAGCTCTATAACTCAATATTAAGGTATTCTTAAAAGGATGTTATTATCACCAGGGTTTGACGATAGGATCGGGATTATAAACTAATGAAATTTAATGATTAGAGCACCAAGAAATTACGCAGTCTTGAGGCACTGTGAAGGATGAGCATCTCAGCTGCTAGAGTTTAAGGGGCTATGTTCTGTGTTCCTACCCTGACCACATTGTACCCATTCCTCCATGTTGGTGGTGTGAGGATCATGTGCCTTTAATGTACCGGGCCTCGGCTAAAGTTTCCTTCCTGGATATCTGGTCAAGATCCAGAGACGTAGCCGAGGTCTATATATAGATGATGTGATTGTGTCAGGTGTTTCTCACCCACACAATGACTGTTCAACCTCCGCACTACCTGCTGCTCAGACGTGAGAACCTCTTATAGATAACATCTTAGGCTACATGCACAAGACACTTAAAAATGGCCGTGTGACGGTTGTTTAAGTAATGGCCGTCACACGTCAATTTTCAGCACCAATGTAAGTCTATGGGGCTAGGGGCGTAGCTAAAGACTCATGGGCTCTGGTGCAAGAGTTCATCTTGGGCCCCCTTCCCTCAGTGCTTTGTGGCCAGGGCCAGGGGAGCACATAGGCTTCATGCTGCCTGAAGCAAAAATTTAAACTTCAGCCCCCCCCCCCCCTGCCAAATTCTTGACTTAACCCCTTCCCTCCAGCCAGAGATGTAACTGGACCAGTATGCACTTTCTATTATACCGGTGTCTTGTTATGCACCACAAGGGTCTTTGGGCCCCCTCAGGCTCCTGGGCCCGGTAACGACTGCTACCTCTGCACCCCCTATTACTACGCCCCTGTATGGGGCTATTCACATGACCATTTTTCACGGCCAGACGTACCCTATTGATATCACCCGTCTGAGGCCTTTTTCACACTTGTGTTGTGGCTTTTCGGTTTTGAGATCCGGCAGAGGATCAGTTTTGTCCCCATTCATTGTCAATGGGGACAAAACTGATCAGGATACCTTCTGTTCCATTTTGCTGTGGTTTTGTGTCTGGTCTGCAAAACTGAACAAACCGTTTCCGGCATGAAAATCAATATAAGTCGATGGCGCCCGATCTGGCTTTTTTGTTAGCTAAAAAAACTGATTCGGTGCCCATTGACTTACAATGATTCTTATACTAGATCAGTTTTTTTCAGTTTAGATTTAATACAACTGGATCCAGCCAAAACTGACACATACGGATGTATTAAATGGCACGGATCTGTTTAATTTTGTTTATGATCTCAAAACCGGAATGCAGTTGAGGTGCACTAGAAATATATGGCCTTTTAGAGGTTAAAAAAATACTCACCTCATCCATTTGCACGCACAACAGCAGCCACTCTTTTCTTGATTGAAAAGGACCTGCCAAAGGACCTGCACACAGCGTGATGATGTCACCTGTCATGTGCATGTAGCCTTATAGTAATCTGTACAATACATTACAGAATCCTGGCACATGTACAATGCACCCAATATAATACAAACTAGTATATAATCTAGCATCTCAAATTACAGATATACACCTACCAAATAGTTACGTTCACAGGAATAAGCATTTTAGTAGTTGTATTACTGTACATAGGAGGCAGTATTATAATAGATATATTCTTGTACATAGGAGGCAGTATTATAGTAGTTATATTCTTGTACATAGGAGCAGTATTATAGTAGTTATATTCTTGTACATAGGAGCAGTATTATAGTAGTTATATTCTTGTACATAGGAGGCAGTATTATAGTAGTTATATTCTTGTACATAGGAGGCAGTATTATAGTAGTTATATTCTTGTACATAGGAGCAGTATTATAGTAGTTATATTCTTGTACATAGGAGGCAGTATTATAGTAGTTATATTCTTGTACATAGGAGGCAGTATTATAGTAGTTATATTCTTGTACATAGGAGGCAGTATTATAGTAGTTATATTCCTGTACATAGGAGGCAGTATTATAGTAGTTATATTCTTGTACATAGGAGGCAGTATTATAGTAGTTATATTCTTGTACATAGGAGGCAGTATTATAGTAGTTATATTCTTGTACATAGGAGCAGTATTATAGTAGTTATATTCTTGTACATAGGAGGCAGTATTATAGTAGTTATATTCTTGTACATAGGAGGCAGTATTATAGTAGTTATATTCTTGTACATAGGAGCAGTATTATAGTAGTTATATTCTTGTACATAGGAGGCAGTATTATAGTAGTTATATTCTTGTACATAGGAGGCAGTATTATAGTAGTTATATTCTTGTACATAGGAGGCAGTATTATAGTAGTTATATTCTTGTACATAGGAGCAGTATTATAGTAGTTATATACTTGTACATAGGAGGCAGTATTATAGTAGTTATATTCTTGTACATAGGAGGCAGTATTATAGTAGTTATATTCTTGTACATAGGAGGCAGTATTATAGTAGTTATATTCCTGTACATAGGAGGCAGTATTATAGTAGTTATATTCTTGTACATAGGAGGCAGTATTATAGTAGTTATATTCTTGTACATAGGAGCAGTATTATAGTAGTTATATTCTTGTACATAGGAGGCAGTATTATAGTAGTTATATTCTTGTACATAGGAGCAGTATTATAGTAGTTATATTCTTGTACATAGGAGGCAGTATTATAGTAGTTATATTCTTGTACATAGGAGGCAGTATTATAGTAGTTCTATTCTTGTCCATAGGAGGCAGTATTATAGTAGTTATATTCTTGTACATAGGAGGCAGTATTATAGTAGTTCTATTCTTGTCCATAGGAGAGGATAGACGTGTGCTGTTGAGCTCCCTGCAGGGAGTGGGCATGGCTTCTGACCCAGGTGGAGGGGAGAGGAGCTGGGCTGATGATCCTGGGAAAGCCCAGAGCTTGGAGTGTGGCCTGCAGCATGGAGATGGTGGAAGTGATAATCTGGAAATGGTGGCTGGTGAGTCAACTGAAACTTGTAGTGCTTCTGGATTGAGTACAACTGTGACAAAGAAAAGTTTATTTAAACTGGAAAGGCGCATTTCTAAGTTAAGAGATGAGATAAAGACAGAGGCTGATCCCAAGAAAAAGCTTATGAAGTATGAATGCCTGGATGACTGCACACGTGAACTTGATATATTAAAAGATAAACTAGATAAAGGTTAAAACACAATACCTAAAGTGGAAAGCTGGGCAATGGAGAAAAAGAGGAAGGCTAGAGCCCAGAATGTGAAGATAAAAGAAATCATAGATATAAAAAATAAAAATTACGGCGATGTGCATAATATGGTGAAGCAAGGAACCCCTCAGAGATGTGTGGGTGCAGCGCCTGGAGGGTCACTGCTTTCAGGGTCACTATGTATGGGGTCTGAGCAGTCAGTCTCTGAAAATGCTGGGAATACTATGGAGCAAAGTGAGTCATCCAACAAGGGGTTAATTGCAGTGGACTCAGCTTGTAACTCTGGTGAAGTGAATGAGAAAAGCAATCCTGTGTGTGAGCAGGAGAGTGCTTCATGTATGGACATTGAGGACGGGACCCCGCTCAGTGCTGTGGACGGGACCCCGCTCAGTGCTGTGGGTGAGACCCCGCTCAGTGCTGTGGGTGAGACCCCACTCAGTGTTGTGGATGAAAGTCGGCTCTCAGAGGAGACAACTACACAGACTGGAGCAGACATGGAGGTCAGTATACAGGACCCTCAGCCGTCCAAGGTGTCAGGTACACAGCAGTCTGGAGCAGACACAGGTGGATCTGCAGGACAATCTGGAGTCAGTAAGCCTGTAGAGGAGAGTCCCAGCACTGATCCTCCTGCTGACCGTCCACAATTCAGGAGACTGTTCTCCAATGTTACAAGGCCGGCTAAGGCTACTTTCACACTATCGTTAATCTTTTCCGGCACTGAGTTCCGTCACAGGGGCTCTATACCGGAAGAGAACTGATCAGTTTTATCCCCATGCATTCTGAATGGAGAGTAATCCATTCAGGATGCATCAGGATGTCTTCAGTTCAGTCATTTTGACTGATCAGGCAAAAGAGAAAACTGTAGCATGCTACGGTTTTATCTCCGGTGAAAAAACTGAAGACTTGCCTGAATGCCGGATCCGTCATTTTTTCCCATAGGAATGTATTAGTGCCGGATCCGGCATTCAGAATACCGGATCCGTTCTTCCGGTCTGCGCATGCGCAGACTGAAAAAAAGGTGAAAAAAAATTAATGCCGGATCCGTTTTGCCGGATGACAGCGGAAAGACGGATCCGGCATTTCAATGCATTTTTTCGACTGATCAGGCATTTTTAAGACTGATAAGGATCCTGGATACATATGGGTGACGAATAAAGAAAATCCTTTTTCATTATTGGAATTACGGAGTGCTGGTCTTCTTACTACATGATAAGGATCCTGATCAGTCTTACTAATTGTAACGGTCACGTCCACACACACACAGGGGGAAGGATAGTGACCACTGCGCTCCACCCTCACCCCTGGCCCTGCCTACTTGCCTCACGAGTCCTGATGACAGGGGACAACTGGACGACAGTCCCTAACTTAGGATACGTGCAGGGAAGACAGACAAGACAAAATACGGAACATAAACGGACCGGGTCAGAACCAAGAGAGCTACGCAGTACAAAGGGTTAATGTCACGGGGATCCGAAGGTGCACTCGGTCCCCCATTGCCCGCAGAACTGTTGCTTAGCTTTTGGAGTGAGGTTCTGTGTTTGACCTCATTCCCAGGGCGGCTTTACTAGCTGGGTGGCTCCCTGCTCCTAGTCTGCCTTGAGCGCCGAGCTGATCACTCGGTGCTCGACTGGTTGGTCTGTCGGTCATGTGACGCTGGCCACGTCACATGACCCTCACTCCCCACTATAAATACAAGCAGCCTGCTGGCTACAGGTTGCCTGTTAATTTCTAGGTTCCTGGCTATTTGTTGGACTGCTGAATACTTACCTGATCTTGTTCCTGACCATCCTCTTGCCTGCTCCTCTTGTACTGCGCTTCCGTCCTGGTATTGTGACCTCGGCTCCCACCTGACTACTCTCTTAGGACTCCTCTTGTACTTCTCTGCTCTCCTGGTATTTATGACCCCGGCTTCTCCTGACAATTCTCTGCTTGCTCCATTTGTACTTTGCAGCTTTCCTGGTATTGACTCGGTCCGTTCACGTCCTGTTGTTTGTCTGTCTGTCATCCCTGCACTTACTCCAAGTTAGGGATTGCCGTCCAGTTGTCCCCTGTCATTAGGACTCGTGAGGCAAGTAGGCAGGGCCAGGGGTAAGGGTGGAGCGCAGTGGTCACTTCCCTCCCCCCTGTGTGTGTGTGTGTACGCGACCGTTACAGATTAACAGGCCCAATAACCACTGTATTATGAATCCTCTGGTGACCCTGACTGACCATGTCTCTAATCTGACGCAGAGGGTGCAGGAGTTAGGGGAAAAACTCAGTTCTTTTGAGTTAGGGCAAGGTTCTTCCACTTCTCAGGCCTCCAGTCCGCATTTTGAGCCCCCGATTAAGCTCCCAGAACCCTTTTCTGGAGACCGGAGGAAGTTTCTCTCTTTTAAGGAGAGTTGCAAACTTTACTTCCGTTTGCGCCCCGTGTCCTCTGGCCCCGAGAGTCAACGCGTGGGCATTATCATTTCCCGATTACAGGGTGATCCCCAGGACTGGGCGTTCCCTTTACCTGCTGGCACCAGTTGTTTATATTCTGTGGAGGGGTTCTTTCAGGCCTTGGGTACCCTCTATGATGAACCAGACAGGGCTCTAGTAGCCGAGACGGCTCTAAAGGCACTGGTTCAGGGCAATTTACCAGCGGAGGATTATTGCACCCAATTCAGAAGGTGGTGTGTCCCCTCAGGATGGAACGAACCAGCCCTGAAGAGTCAGTTCAGGTCAGGTCTGTCTGATAAATTAAAGGATCTTCTGGTCAGTTATCAACTTCCAGAGACCTTAGAGGAGATGATGACCATTGTTGTCCGACTTGACCGACGGGTTAGAGAGAGACGACAGGAACAACAGTTCTCTTCCCAGATGGTGGTCCAGCCAGAGGCCTATCCCAGAGACAATGCTGAGGTCTCCACCGAGGAACCCATGCAGGTTGGCATGACCCGAGGGAATCTTCGCCGCAGACGTGGAGAATGCTTTTACTGTGGAGATCCTGACCATTGGATCAACCAGTGTCCTAAGAAGGTCCTCTCTGTCAAGTCTCCTAAGACAAGGCAACCTAAAGACCAGGTACACCCTGAATTTTCTAAATGTAAGCTTTCGGTACCCATTACGATTTCTCTGGGAGTAGATAAATGGCCGGGTAAGGCCTTTATTGATTCTGGCTCAGCGGCTAGCTTTATTGACTCTGAGTATGCTGTAAGATTGGGTATACCTATGTTTGCCTTACCAACTCCTATCCATGTCATGGCTATTGATGCTACTCCTCTTATTGGTGGTACGGTGAGCTTATGTACCTCGGAGATTTCTCTAACCGTGGGGGTGTGCCACTCAGAGAGATGTTCACTTCTAGTCCTGGAGAACCTACCTGCTGAGGTGGTACTAGGGTTGCCTTGGCTCCGACTACATAACCCCACTATAGATTGGTCCAATGGGGAGTTGGTGAGATGGGGGCCTAAGTGTGACTCGTGCTTGTCCGTGGTACAGGCTGGGGTCTCAGTAAAGTCTCATACTTTACCCTTTGTTGTTAAAGAATATTCTGATGTATTCTCATCACCAACCCCGGAGGTTCTACCCCCCCCCCATAGACCTTATGATTGTACCATAGAGTTAGTAGAGAGGGCCAAGTTTCCTAAAGGACGAATTTATAATCTTTCTATGCCCGAACGCAAGGCCATGGAAGATTATATTAAGGAGAGCCTTGGTAAAGGGCATATTAGACCTTCTGTCTCTCCTATGGGGGCGGGGTTTTTCTTCGTTAAGAAAAAAGATGGTGGTCTTAGGCTATGTATCGATTACCGGAGATTAAATAAAATCACTGTCCAGAATAGATATTCCCTCCCATTGATTCCGGATTTATTTAACCAGGTTCTGGGGGCAACCTGGTTTTCCAAAATTGACCTGAAAGGGGCATACAATCTAATCCGAATCAAGGAGGGAGACGAATGGAAGACAGCGTTCAATACTCCGGTAGGACACTTTGAATATCAAGTGATGCCTTTTGGACTCAGCAATGCCCCAGCTGTGTTCCAAAACTTCATGAATGACATTCTTAGGGAGTACTTAGGTAAATTTGTTATTGTCTATCTTGACGACATTTTGATATTCTCTCCTGACTTCGAATCCCATGTGTCTCATGTTAAACAAGTATTAGAGGTGTTGAGGGAGAATCAGCTATCCGCTAAACAAGAGAAATGTGTCTTTGGTGTACAGGAGATTCTGTTTCTAGGGCATGTTCTGACTCCTCACGCCTTCAAGATGGATCCTGGTAAGGTACTAGCAATTAAGGAATGGGTAAGACCTTCATCCTTAAAGGCCTTACAACGGTTCTTAGGTTTCGCCAATTACTATCGTAAATTTATTATGAATTTTTCCGTAATTGCTAAACCGTTGACCGACCTTACTAAGAAAGGGGCGGATTTGGAGAAAAGGTCTACTGAGGCCATTTCTTCATTTGAAAAATTAAAAGAGGCATTTAGTAGCGCTCCCATTCTGATCCAGCCTGATCAGGAGAGACCTTTTATTGTGGAGGTGGATGCGTCCGAGGACGGCGTAGGAGCAGTCCTTTCACAAGGTCCTGCTAGCTTCACTAATCTGAGACCATGTGCCTTCTTCTCCAGGAAATTCTCTCCCACGGAGAGAAACTACGACATAGGGAATAGGGAGCTGCTGGCCATTAAATGGGCATTTGAGGAGTGGAGGCATTTCCTGGAGGGGGCAAGACATTGTGTAACTGTTGTCACTGACCATAAAAACCTTATGTTTCTCGAGTCTGCTAAGAGGTTGAATCCCCGTCAAGCCAGATGGGCTCTGTTTTTTACTCGTTTTGATTTTTCCATCACGTTCAGGCCGGGAAGTAAAAATGTGAAGGCGGACGCATTATCTCGGAGCTTCCAGGCTTTTCAACCTACTGAGGTACCACCTGAATCCATCCTACCAGCAAAAATCTTCTTAGCAGCTCTTACCCAGGATATCTCGGCTCGCATTAGGTCTGAACAACATCTGGCACCGGTATCCACCCCAACAGATAAGTTGTATGTTCCCGTACAATTTCGTCTCCAGCTGTTGGGTGAGTGTCACGATTCTGCCTTTTGTGGACATCCGGGTGTTGAGGGCACTAAGGATCTGGTTTCTAGATCTTATTGGTGGCCCACTCTAACTAGGGATGTCAAGTCCTACGTGTCAGCCTGTGAGGTTTGTGCCAGGTCCAAGACACCTAGGACTCGCCCTGCTGGTAACCTACGACCCCTACCCATTCCCAGTAGACCCTGGTCCCATATCTCGATGGACTTTATAACTGACCTACCGCTGGCGGAGGGTAAGACTGTGGTTTGGGTAGTGGTCGATAGGTTTAGCAAGATGGTTCATTTCATTCCCCTGTCTAAACTTCCGAATGCTAAAACCCTGGCATCTATTTTTGTGAGAGAGATTGTTCGTTTACATGGCATCCCGGAAAATATTGTTTCTGACAGGGGTGTGCAGTTTGTGTCCAAATTCTGGAGGGCCTTCTGTCAAAGATGTAAAATTTCATTGTCTTTTTCTTCCGCCTACCATCCTGAGAGTAATGGGCAGACTGAACGCCTTAATCAGTCTGTGGAACAATTCTTGAGGTTGTATGTTGCTGATGACCAGCAATTATGGGTCAAATTCCTTCCGTTGGCTGAATTTGCTTTGAATAACCGTGTCAATTCTTCTGCTGGGGTCTCCCCTTTCTTCTGTAACCATGGTTTTCATCCCCGTTTTCATTCTGGGTCGTCCGTCTCCTCCTCTAACCCTGAAGCGGATAAACTCTCCTCCGAACTGTGCACAGTTTGGGCCCGGGTTCAATCGAACCTAGAAAAGGCTCAATGTTCTCAAAAACTCAAGGCCGATAGGAGACGTTCAAGGGGGGTAAACTTTCAGGTTGGGGATAAAGTATGGTTGTCCTCCAAGAATCTTTCTCTCAAGGTAACTTCTAAAAAATTTGCTCCTCGTTTTATTGGACCATATAAGATCACGGAAGTGATTAACCCAGTATCTTTTAGGTTGGAGCTGCCTGAGTCAATCCACATTCATAATGTGTTCCATAAATCTCTGCTTAAAAAATATTTTGAACCGGTAGTACCATCAAAAGCCTCGCCTCCGCCGGTTCTTGTTAATGATGCTGTCGAGTATGTGGTGTCTAAAATAGTGGATGTCAGGAAGGTGCGTAATTCCTTGCAGTACCTGATTCACTGGAAGGGGTATGGACCTGAAGAGAGATCTTGGGTACCTGCCAGGGAGGTTCATGCTCCTAGACTTGTTCGTAAATTTCATTTAGAACACCCTGAAAAGCCATCGCCTGAAGTCTTGGGTCCGGTAGCCCCTCGTAAAAGGGGGGGTACTGTCACGGGGTTCCGAAGGTGCACTCGGTCCCCCATTGCCCGCAGAACTGTTGCTTAGCTTTTGGAGTGAGGTTCTGTGTTTGACCTCATTCCCAGGGCGGCTTTACTAGCTGGGTGGCTCCCTGCTCCTAGTCTGCCTTGAGCGCCGAGCTGATCACTCGGTGCTCGACTGGTTGGTCTGTCGGTCATGTGACGCTGGCCACGTCACATGACCCTCACTCCCCACTATAAATACAGGCAGCCTGCTGGCTACAGGTTGCCTGTTAATTTCTAGGTTCCTGGCTATTTGTTGGACTGCTGAATACTTACCTGATCTTGTTCCTGACCATCCTCTTGCCTGCTCCTCTTGTACTGCGCTTCCGTCCTGGTATTGTGACCTCGGCTCCCACCTGACTACTCTCTTAGGACTCCTCTTGTACTTCTCTGCTCTCCTGGTATTTATGACCCCGGCTTCTCCTGACAATTCTCTGCTTGCTCCATTTGTACTTCTGTCATCCGTCATCCCTGCACTTACTCCAAGTTAGGGATTGCCGTCCAGTTGTCCCCTGTCATTAGGACTCGTGAGGCAAGTAGGCAGGGCCAGGGGTAAGGGTGGAGCGCAGTGGTCGCTTCCCTCCCCCCTGTGTGTGTGTGTACGCGACCGTTACAGTTAAGCAAAGAATGGTCAGGAGAAGCCGGGGTCAAATACCAGGAGAGCAGAGAAGTACAAGAGGAGTCCTAAGAGAGTAGTCAGGTGGGAGCCGAGGTCACAATACCAGGACGGATGCGCAGTACAGGAGGAGCAGGCAAAAGGATCGTCAGGGAACAGGATCAGGTAAGACTTCAGTAGTCCAACAAACAGCCAGGAACCTAGAAATTAACAGGCAACCTGTGGCTAGCAGGCTGCCTGTATTTATAGTGGAGAGTGAGGGTCATGTGACGTGGCCAGCGTCACATGACCGACAGACCAACCAGTTGAGCACCGAGTGATCAGCTGGGCGCTCAAGGCAGACTTAGGAGCAGGGAGCCACCCAGCAGTAAAGCCGCCCTGGGAATGAGGTCAAACACAGATCCTCATTCCCAAAGATAAGCAACAGTTCTGCGGGCAATGGGGGACCGAGTGCACCTTCGGAACCCCGTTACAGTACCCCCCCTTTTACGAGGGGCCACCGGACCCAAGACTTCAGGCGATGGCTTTTCAGGGTGTTCTAAATGAAATTTACGAGCCAGTCTAGGAGCATGAACCTCCCTGGCAGGTACCCAAGATCTCTCTTCAAGTCCATACCCCTTCCAGTGAATCAGGTACTGCAAGGAGTTACGCACCTTCCTGACATCCACTATTTTAGACACGACATACTCGACAGCATCATTAACAAAAACCGGTGGAGGCGAGGCTTTCAATGGTACTACCGGTTCAAAATATTTTTTAAGTAGAGATTTACACATTATGAATGTGGAATGACTCGGGCAGCTCCAACCTAAATGATACCGTGTTAATCACCTCCGTGATCTTATATGGTCCAATAAAACGAGGAGCAAATTTTCTAGAAGCTACCTTGAGAGATAGATTCTTGGAGGACAACCATACTTTATCCCCAACCTGAAAGTTCACCCCCCTTGAACGTCTCGTATCGGCCTTGAGTTTTTGAGAACTTTGAGCCTTTTCTAGGTTTGATTGAACCCGGGCCCAAACTGTGCACAGTTCGGAGGAGAGTTTATCAGCTTCAGGGTTAGAGGAGGAGACGGACGACCCAGAATGAAAACGGGGATGAAAACCATGGTTACAAAAGAAAGGGGAGACCCCAGCAGAAGAATTGACACGGTTATTCAAAGCAAATTCAGCCAACGGAAGGAATTTGACCCATAATTGCTGGTCATCAGCAACATACAACCTCAGGAATTGTTCCACAGACTGATTAAGCCCATTACTCTCAGGATGGTAGGCGGAAGAAAAAGACAACGAAATTTTACATCTTTGACAGAAGGCCCTCCAGAATTTGGACACAAACTGCACACCCCTGTCTGAAACAAAATTTTCCGGGATGCCATGTAAACGAACAATCTCTCACAAAAATAGACGCCAGGGTTTTAGCATTCGGAAGTTTAGACAGGGGAATGAAATGAACCATTTGCTAAACCTATCGACCACTACCCAAACCACAGTCTTACCCTCCGCCAGCGGTAGGTCAGTTATAAAGTCCATCGAGATATGGGACCAGGGTCTACTGGGAATGGGTAGGGGTCGTAGGTTACCAGCAGGGCGAGTCCTAGGTGTCTTAGACCTGGCACAAACCTCACAGGCTGACACGTAGGACTTAACATCCCTGGTCAGAGTGGGCCACCAATAAGGTCTAGAAACCAGATCCTTAGTGCCCTCAACACCCGGATGTCCACAAAAGGCAGAATCGTGACACTCACCCAACAGTTGGAGACAAAATTGTACGGGAACAAACAACTTATCTGTTGGGGTGGATGCCGGTGCCAGATGTTGTTCAGCCTTAATGCGAGCCGAGATATCCTGGGTTAGAGCCGCTAAAAAGATGTTTGCTGGTAGGATGGATTCAGGCGGCGTCTCAGTGGGTTGAAAAGCATGGAAGCTCCGAGACAATGCGTCTGCCTTCACATTTTTACTTCCCAGCCTGAACGTAATGGAGAAATCAAAACAGGTAAAAAACAGAGCCCATCGGGCTTGTCGGGGATTCAACCTCTTAGCGGACTCTAGAAACATTAGGTTTTTATGATCAGTGACAACAGTTACTCGATGCCATGCCCCCTCCAAAAAATGTCTCCACTCCTCAAATGCCCATTTAATAGCCAGCAGCTCCCTATTCCCTATGTCGTAGTTTCTCTCCGTGGGAGAGAATTTCCTAGAGAAGAAGGCACACGGTCTCAGGTTAGTGAGGCTAGCAGGACCTTGTGAAAGGACTGCTCCTGCGCCGTCCTCGGACGCATCCACCTCCACAATAAAGGGTCTCTCCTGATCAGGCTGGATCAGAATGGGAGCGCTACTAAATGCCTTTTTTAATGTTTCAAATGAAGAAATGGCCTTGGTAGACCAATTCTCCAAATCCGCCCCTTTCTTAGTAAGGTCGGTCAATGGCTTAGCAATTACAGAAAAATTCATGATAAATTTACGGTAGTAATTAGCGAAACCCAAAAACGTTGTAAAGCCTTTAAGGATGAAGGCCTTACCCATTCCTTAATTGCTAAAACCTTACCAGGATCCATCTTAAAGGCATGAGGAGTCAAAACATGCCATAGAAACAGTATCTCCTGTACACCAAAGACACATTTCTCTTGCTTAGCGGATAGCTGGTTCTCCCTCAACACCTCTAATACTTGTTTGACATGAGACACATGAGATTCGAAATCAGGAGAGAATATCAAAATGTCGTCAAGATAGACAATAATAAATTTACCTAAGAACTCCCTAAGAATATCGTTCATTAAGTTTTGGAACACAGCTGGGGCATTGCTGAGTCCAAAAGGCATCACCTGATATTCAAAGTGTCCTATCGGAGTATTGAACGCTGTCTTCCATTCGTCTCCCTCCTTGATTCGGATTAGATTGTATGCCCCTTTCAGGTCAATCTTGGAAAACCAGGTTGCCCCCAAAACCTGGTTAAATAAATCCGGAATCAATGGGAGAGAGTATCTATTTTGGACAGTGATTTTATTTAATCTCCGGTAATCAATACAAGGCCTAAGACCACCATCCTTCTTTTTAACAAAGAAAAACCCTGCTCCCATAGGAGAGACTGAAGGTCTAATATGCCCTTTAGCAAGGCTCTCCTTAATATAATCTTCCATAGCCTTGCGTTCGGGCCCTGAAAGATTATAAATTCGACCTTTAGGAAATTCGGCACCCTCAATTAGCTCTATGGCGCAATCATAAGGTCTATGGGGGGGGTAGAACCTCTGGAGTAAGGGACGAGAACACATCAGAATATTCCTTAATAACAGAGGGTAATGTATTAGACCTTACTGAAACCCCAGCCTGGACCACGGACAAGCATGAGTCACACTTAGGTCCCCATTTCACCAACTCTCCTTTGGACCAATCAATTGTGGGGTTATGTAAACGGAGCCAAGGCAACCCTAGTACCACCTCAACCGGTAGGTTCTCCAGGACTAGAAGAGAACATCTCTCAGAGTGGCAAACACCCACGGTTAGAGAAATTTCAGAGGTACATGACCTCACCGTACCACCAATCAGGGGAGTAGCATCAATAGCCATGACATGGATAGGTGTAGGTAAAGCAAACATTGGAATACCCAATTTATAAGCAAACTCAAAGTCAATAAAGCTGGCCGCTGAACCGGAATCAATAAAGGCCTTACCCGGCCACTTATTAACCCCCAGAGAAATTGTTATGGGTACCAAAAGCTTACCTTTAGAAAAATCAGGGTGTACCTGGTCTTTAGGTTGTCTTGCCTTAGGAGACTTGTCAGAGAGGACCCTCTTAGGACACTTGTTGATCCAATGGCCAGGATCTCCACAGTAGAAGCACTCTCCGCGTCTGCGACGAAGATTCCCCCGGGTCATGCCAACCTGCATGGGTTCCTCGGTGGAGACCTCAGTGTTGTCCCTGGAAAAGGCCTCTGGCTGGACCACCATCTGAGAACAGAACTGTCGTTCTTGTCGTCTCTCTCTAACTCGTCTGTCAAGTCGGACAACTAGGGTCATCTCCTCTAAGGTCTCAGGAATTTGGTAATTGACTAGTAGATCTTTTAAATTATCAGATAGACCAGACCTAAACTGACTCTTCAGGGCTGGTTCATTCCATCCTGAGGGGACACACCACCGTCTGAATTGGGTGCAATACTCCTCCGCAGGGAGATGGCTCTGAACCAGTGCCCTAAGAGCCGTCTCGGCTACCAGGGGCCTGTCTACCAGGGGCCTGTCTTTTTTCAGGCCCTGAGGGTACCCAGGGCCTGAAAAAAAACCTCCACAGAAGTTAGACAACTGGCCCCAGGAGGTAACGAAAATGCCCAGTCCTGGGGATCACCCTGTAGTAGAGAAATGATAATCCCCACGCGTTGGCTCTCGGGACCGGAGAACACGGGGCGCAAACGGAAGTAGAGCTTGCAATTCTCCTTAAAGGAGAGAAACCTCTTCCGGTCTCCAGAAAAGGGTTCTGGGAGCTTGATCTGGGGTTCAAAATGTGGACTGGAGGACAGAGGAGTGGAAGAACCTTGCCCTAACTCACAAGAACGGAGTTTCTCTCCTAGCTCCTGCACCCTCTGTGTCAAGTTAGAGACATGGTCAGTCAGGGTAGTAAGAGGATTCATGATACAGTGGTTATTGGGCCTGTTAATCTGTAACAGTCACATCCACACACACACAGGGGGAAGGATAGTGACCACTGCGCTCCACCCTCACCCCTAGCCCTGCCTACTTGCCTCACGAGTCCTGATGACAGGGGACAACTGGACGACAGTCCCTAACTTTGGATACGTGCCGGGATGACAGACAAGACAAAATACGGAACATGAACGGACCGGTTCAGAACCAAGAGAGCTACGCAGTATAAAGGGTTAAGCAAAGAATGATCAGGAGAAGCCAGGGTCAAATACCAGGAGAGCAGAGAAGTACAAGAGGAGTCCTAAGAGAGTAGTCAGGTGGGAGCCGAGGTCACAATACCAGGACGGATGCGCAGTATAGGAGGAGCAGGCAAAAGGATAGTCAGGGAACAGGATCAGGTAAGACTTCAGTAGTCCAACAAACAGCCAGGAACCTAGAAATTAACAGGCAACCTGTGGCTAGCAGGCTGCCTGTATTTATAGTGGAGAGTGAGGGTCATGTGACGTGGCCAGCGTCACATGACCGACAGACCAACCAGTTGAGCACCGAGTGATCAGCTGGGCGCTCAAGGCAGACTTAGGAGCAGGGAGCCACCCAGCAGTAAAGCCGCCCTGGGAATGAGGTCAAACACAGATCCTCATTCCCAAAGCTAAGCAACAGTTCTGCGGGCAATGGGGGACCGAGTGCACCTTCGGAACCCCGTTACACTAATGCCATCAGTTGGCATACGTTTTGCCTGATCCGGCAGGCAGTTCCGGCGACGGAACTGCTTGCCGGATCTCTCTACCGCAAGTGTGAAAGTACCCTAACCCTCCACCTCAGAGGAGGAACGCTGTCAGGATTAAGTATACGGGTCCAGAAGAAAACCTTCCCTCCAGACTGTACATAGGGAAAGTTCTTCTGAAGGACTTCATGAAATTTAAGGTATCTGAGGTGTACGCCCTGATCCATATCTCCTCCAGCAGGATCTTTGACATCAGCTTTAAGCTTCAGTATGATCTGCACTTATTCTGGAATATATACAATGACACCAAAGAACAGTCAATCTGGGAGCATCTACAGGTGATCCAGTTGTCCAAGCCTCAGGTAGTGAGGGCCACCATCTTGTTCCAGTCTGAGGTGGTGGCGCTGGCATATCTGGAGCATTGGCTGAGCAGACAGTGTCTGCTGAAGAGTCATCCGGGAAAAATCTATGATAAGGAAGACATCTGGAATGGCGGATACACCGTGATGATACAACTAGAGCAGAACAATGGTGTGACCAGACATCTGCCGCACTCCTTCTACCTGGGCTCAGAGAGAGGGATATGCTACTACCCCGGTCAGCCGCGGCTGTGTCACAGATGTGGGGGCAGGCACCTCGCCATCAACTGCTCCCGTATTAAGTGCTCATTTTGTGGACAGTTTGGACATTCAAAGGACGACTGTACAGGTCCGGTCATCTGTAACCTGTGTTTAGGATCTGGTCATACGTTCCGGGAATGTCCGCATGCAGATCATAATAAAGGCAGTGATGAGATCTTCTCAGAGGCCATGGAGGAAGGTCAGGAGGATGTCACTGCAAGCGCAGATACAGCCCCAGAAACTGGCAATCCTCATACTGAAGCAATGCAAAGTACTAGTGCTTGCAGCACATAGTACAGGGCAGGGGCTTAAAGGGCTTCTGTCACCCCACTAAACAGTTTTTTTTTTTTTTTTTTGGTTACTTATAATCCCTATACTGTGATTTATGCATACATACTGTAATTAATTATTTTCGTTCAGCAGATTCTGTTAAAAACTTACTTTTAAAATATGCAAATTACCTTGCTACCAGCAAGTAGGGCGGCTACTTGCTGGTAGCAGCCGCATCCTCCTATCCTAAAGATGCCCCCTCCGCATGCTGATTGACAGGGCCAGCGGACGGGATCTTTCTCTGCTGGCCCTGTTTGCATTCAAAATCTGGCGCCTGCGCCATACCTGTCTTCAGTCGGCGCAGGCGCACTGAGAGGAGGACGCTCGCTCAGTCGCTCCTTCCTCAATGTGCCTGCGCCGAGTGGCAAGTAAAAAAAAAAAAAAAAAAAGGGCACTTGTCATCATTTCAAAAAATGACTGCCCACATACATGATGCCACATGAAGGGACACTTCCAGATTGTTTTGTGGTGGCGGACAGAAAATAATGTGGTGCTTATAGAACAGACTACACAGTGTAGAGGTATACTGTATATTGTGTGGCACAGTGTAGAGGTATACTGTATATTGTGGGGCACAGTGTAGAGGTATACTGTATATTGTGTGGCACAGTGTAGAGGTATACTGTATATTGTGGGGCACAGTGTAGAGGTATACTGTATATTGTGTGGCACAGTGTAGAGGTATATTGTGTGGCACAGTGTAGAGGTATACTGTATATTGTGTGGCACAGTGTAGAGGTATACTGTATATTGTGTGGCACAGTGTAGAGGTATACTGTATATTGTGTGGCACAGTGTAGAGGTATACTGTATATTGTGTGGCACAGTGTAGAGGTATATTGTGTGGCACAGTGTAGAGGTATACTGTATATTGTGGGGCACAGTGTAGAGGTATACTGTGGGGCACAGTGTAGAGGTATATTGTGTGGCACAGTGTAGAGGTATCCTGTATATTGTGTGGCACAGTGTAGAGGTATCCTGTATATTGTGTGGCACAGTGTAGAGGTATACTGTATATTGTGTGGCACAGTGTAGAGGTATACTGTATATTGTGGGGCACACTGTGCCACACAGTGTAGAGGTATACTGTATATTGTGTGACACAGTGTAGAGGTATACTGTATATTGTGGGGCACAGTATAGAGGTATACTGTATATTGTGGGGCACAGTGTAGAGGTATACTGTATATTGTGGGGCACAGTGTAGAGGTATACTGTATATTGTGGGGCACAGTGTAGAGGTATACTGTATATTGTGGGGCACAGTGTAGAGGTATACTGTATATTGTGGGGCACAGTGTAGAGGTATACTGTATATTGTGGGGCACAGTGTAGAGGTATCCTGTATATTGTGTGGCACAGTGTAGAGGTATACTGTATATTGTGGGGCACAGTGTAGAGGTATACTGTATATTGTGGGGCACAGTGTAGAGGTATACTGTATATTGTGGGGCACAGTGTAGAGGTATACTGTATATTGTGGGGCACAGTGTAGAGGTATACTGTATATTGTGGGGCACAGTGTAGAGGTATACTGTATATTGTGGGGCACAGTGTAGAGGTATACTGTATATTGTGGGGCACAGTGTAGAGGTATACTGTATATTGTGGGGCACAGTGTAGAGGTATACTGTATATTGTGGGGCACAGTGTAGAGGTATTGCTTATAGTATGTAGAGTGAATCTGGATCGCACCTCCTCATTCCTATGCTACTGATATGACCATTGTTTACAATAATAAGCAGCATTTCTTATGATAAAACATGGCTATGCAGCAATGCTATCAATCATTTGCTGTGCACTAGAAGAGGCAATTAGTATACAGTTTGATCAAAGAGCATAGGCCCACTTACCGCGACAAGGTTGCCTCTTGTTTAAGTGGGAACCTACTCTAACCATGGCGCAGAGCCGTGCGGCGACCGCCGCGCCTCCACACCGCTCCAGCAGGCAATGGGATCCAGCAGCCGCACAGCGGCCCCACTGTACAGTGAGGCCACCTGGGCCTCGGGTTCCATCACTCCACCAGCACGGCACAGAAGCAGCGACGGCCACCGTCCAGCGCCGCATGTGAACTGGTGCAAAAGGTTCACCTGTTCACGGCCTCCCAGGAACTCCAACTGGGATGTGGTAGGAATTTATAGACCCTTTGCAGACTTCTGCTAATTAAAAAGCACCTGAGCTTAAAATGGGGAGGAGTGCTGATTCAGAGGGGGGGGAAAAAGAAACTATAGTGGAAATGCTTATAGTATGTAGAGTGAATCTGGATCGCACCTCCTCATTCCTATGCTACTGATATGACCATTGTTTACAATAATAAGCAGCATTTCTTATGATAAAACATGGCTATGCAGCAATGCTATCAATCATTTGCTGTGCACTAGAAGAGGCAATGTGCGATTTAGAGATTCTCTCTACATATCTATACAATTTATGCTATAAACTTCTTTTCCCCCCCTCCCCTGAATCAGCACTCCTCCCCATTTTAAGCTCAGGTGCTTTTTAATTAGCAGAAGTCTGCAAAGGGTCTATAAATTCCTACCACATCTCAGTTGGAGTTCCTGAGAGGCTGTGAACAGGTGAGCTCTTTGCACCAGTTCACATGCGGCGCTGGACGGCGGCCGTCTCTGCTTCTGTGCCGTGCTGGTGGAGTGATGGGACCCGGGACCCAGGTGGCCTCACTGTACAGTGGGGCTGCTGTGCGGCTGCTGGATCCCATTGCCTGCTGGAGCGGTGTGGAGACGTGGTTGTCGCGCACGGCTCTGCACCATGGTTAGAGTAGGTTCCCACTTAAACAAAAGGCAACCTTGTCGCGGTAAGTGGGCCTATGCTCTTTGATCAAACTGTATACTAATTGCCTCTTCTAGTGCACAGCAAATGATTGATAACAGTGCTGTATAGCCATGTTTTATCATAAGAAATGCTGATAATTGAAAACAGTTGTTATATCAGAAGCATAGGTATGAGGATGTGCGATTTAGAGATTCTCTCTACATATCTATACAGTGTAGAGGTATACTGTATATTGTGGGGCACAGTGTAGAGGTATACTGTATATTGTGGGGCACAGTGTAGAGGTATACTGTACATTGTGGGGCACAGTGTAGAGGTATACTGTACATTGTGGGGCACAGTGTAGAGGTATACTGTATATTGTGGGGCACAGTGTAGAGGTATACTGTATATTGTGGGGCACAGTGTGGAGGTATATTGTGGGGCACAGTGTAGCGGTATACTGTACATTGTGGGGCACAGTGTAGCGGTATACTGTACATTGTGGGGCACAGTGTAGCGGTATACTGTACATTGTGGGGCACAGTGTAGCGGTATACTGTATATTGTGTGGCACAGCGTAGAGGTATACTGTATATTGTGTGGCACAGCGTAGAGGTATACTGTATATTGTGGGGCACAGCGTAGAGGTATACTGTATATTGTGGGGCACAGCGTAGAGGTATACTGTATATTGTGGGGCACAGTGTAGAGGTATATTGTGGGGCACAGTGTAGAGGTATACTGTATATTATGGGGCACAGTGTAGAGGTATATTGTGGGGCACAGTGTAGAGGTATACTGTATATTGTGGGGCACAGTGTAGAGGTATACTGTATATTGTGGGGCACAGTGTAGAGGTATACTGTATATTGTGGGGCACAGTGTAGCGGTATACTTTATATTGTGGGGCACAGTGTAGAGGTATACAGTATATTGTGGGGCACAGTGTAGAGGTTTACTGTATATTGTGTGGCACAGTGTAGAGGTTTACTGTATATTGTGTGGCACAGTGTAGAGGTATACTGTATATTGTGGGGCACAGTGTAGAGGTATACTGTATATTGTGGGGCACAGTGTAGCAGTATACTGTATATTGTGGGGCACAGTGTAGAGGTATACTGTATATGGTGTGGCACAGTGTTTGCTATATGTGTATAACATAAACATATTTCACATGAACACTTACAGTTACTTGGTTTGGCCCTTGGGGATCCCGGACGCCACTTCCACACTTTGGCCGGGGGCTCGGCGGAGCTGATGTTGTGTTTTATCCTAATGAGAAAGATTTCATAATAAGGATTTGGAGAAGGGGCAGAGGGATAGCAGAGCAGGGAGAGGCTGGTGCTGCTACTAGGGGTCATACCATGGGGGAGTAATAAAACAGAAAGGAGGGGGGTACTCCTGCGCTGCTGCTAATCTATGCAACCTACGTGTCTGATATTGCCCTAGGAATAATTACGGGGGCCGCTGCTGGGTTCCGATAGAAAGCCCTGCAGTGACTGGACTTAACAATTAAATTCTAAAATAGAAACTATAAGGTTAATTGGAGCCCGTGCTGTAAAAAAGACACTTCCCTTGGATACTACAAAATATATGACCTGATGTAACAATCCTGTTATATGCAGCGTTCTCACCTGCAATAGAATGCTGTCAGTTGCCTCCAAGTTCCCGGTGATGTAAGTGGGATGCGTTTACTGTCCCAAGTCCCTTTTTCCTCTCTCTATTCTTCCTTTTTCTTTTCCTCGTGGTAGTTAACTTGGTCTGTCCTCTCGACTCCCGTCTCCTGTGCGCTCTGGCCGGTGGCTGGCGTGAGCGCAGGAAAGCCAAAGAAAGTAAGTCCAAGAACAGTTCCTGTGTGACGTCACACCTGTCGGTACGGGTGCCTTCTGGGGAAAAAAAAACATAAGTAATAAAGCCCACCATAATGCCTCCCCGAGTAGAAATAATTATCCTTATAATGTGACAGTGCAAAAAATACCCCCTTTAATGCCCCCAGTTGAGTTAATGTTCCCATAGTGTCCCCATAATGTGCCAGTATAAAATACCCCTATATAGTGCCCCCAGTAAATGCCCCATAGTGCTCCTTTCCCCCCTTCCTCCTAGTGCCCCCATAATGTACCAGTATAAAATACCCCTTCTTAGTGCCCTCCGGAGATGACCCCATAGTACTCCTCTCCCCCCTTCCCCATAGTACCCACCATAATGTGTCCCAGTATAAAATGCCACTGTACAGAGCCCCCCATATAACATACCCTTTCTTTGTGCCCTCAGTAGATGCCCCTATAGTGCCACCTAATAATGTGCCAGTAAAAGTGCCCCCAATGATGCCCCCGGCCTTAATGTCACATTTCTCCCCCTCCATGTCACATCACCCCCTCCTTTTTACATCACCCCCTTCGTGTCCCATTGGCCCATTTCTCCCGCTCCATGGGCCTGGCAGCAGCACATCTTACCCCCCCCGATGGCACATTTCTCCCCCTCCATGGGCCTGGCAGCAGCACATCTTACCCCCCATGGCACATTTCTCCCCCTCCATGGGCCTGGCAGAGCAGCAGTGCATCTTACCCCCATCCTCCCCCAATGGCACATTTCTCCCCCTCCATGGGGCTGGCAGCAGCACATCTTACCCCCCATGGCACATTTTTCCCCCTCTATGGGCCTGGCAGCAGCACATCTTAACCCCCCCAATGGCACTTTTCTCCCCCTCCATGGGCATGGCAGCGCAGCAGCACATCTTACCCCCCTCCAATGGGAAGCTAGCCAGGGAAGGGGGGGTAAACAGCAGCAAGCAGGACACACACCTGACCTTGGGCTTCTTCGGGCACCACGCACTGACTGTCTTCGGGCGCCGGCGGCAGCCAGACAGGGACACTGAGGTGAGGCAGGGCCCTGGCTCCTTCTCCCCTGTGGCTGCGCAGTGCTCACTGGTATCCTACTGGCATTACCATTAGTTCACACACTCCAGCCTGCCGCAAATAACTTGTAGGCTGTTAAACAGCCTTACAATCCATATGGTGGGATGAAGGATTCAGTCTCCCACCATTAACAATTGTTAATGTTAGCCGACAATCCCAGCTGGTACTTATTTGGCATAATATATGTGGGACGTGGAAGCATCTTTGCTGCTCTCATGTTGTTTGGAGTGAGTGATCAAATATATCATCTCCAACCGGTGACATCCACCATCTCTCACAGTGGGCTTTTGACTGTGTTTTTAATACCTTAGTAGGTTATTCTGTTTGTTTGTCTGTGTCCCATCACATGTGAATCACACTTACCAGTGACACTTTTTAATGATTAAATTAATAAAAGTGAAGTATTAGTTTGCACTTGGGCCAAGATAGGTTTCTATTGCCCTTATAGGCATTTGTAAATACAGCTATAAGGAGTTCAGAGATATATTAGCCCCAGACCTGGCGCAGGTCTATAATGATTGCCTCTCTGCCAGGAAACTTCTACAGTCATAGTATAAATCTGTTCTGGTTCTCCTGGCAAAGAAAGGAAATCTAATAAAACTTAAAAAACTGGCGTCCATTGTCGTTACTGAACACCGATTATAAAGTCCTGACCAAGATCTTGTATCACAGGCTGAGTGCGGTGGCAGATGACCTGATCATCTCCAACCAGACGTGTGGTGTGAAAGGCCGGACTATAGAGGACTCATTGCTGCTGGTGAGGGAAGCGGTGACATACATCAGGCAGCACAGTAGAGGAGCATATGTGGTGGGGTTAGACCAGAGCAAGGCTTTTGACAGAGTCCATCATGACTACCTGTATCAGGTGTTGTTGGAGTACGGCCTTCCTGCACGCTTCATACAATGGCTGCAGGTTCTCTATAAGGAGGCGGTAAGCCAGCCTCTGATTAATGGTCACTTGGCAGAACCCTTTAGGATCATGTCTGGTGTAAGGCAGGGCTGCCCTCTAAGCCCATTATTATACGTCTTCAGTCTGGACCCTTTTTTAAGAAAGTTGCAGGATAATAGAAATCTCTTGGGGTTGAAATGTCACCTACAGAGTAAAAGAGTGGACGTAAAGTTCTGTGCTTATGCGGACGATGTGACGGTTCTGGTCTCGTCTAGTGAGGACTGTGTGGCCCTACAACAGGAGATAGCAGCTTTCTCTCGAGTGTCGAATTCTGCTGTGAATATGGATAAGAGCAAGGCGTTGTGGCTGGGGGGTGACCATGGGGTCTTCTCAGTGCCCTTCAGAACAGTTCAGGACAAGATAAAGATTTTGGGGGTTTAGTTTGGAACTGTAGATGATGGGAAGGTGAACTGGGAGGAGAAGCTGGCGGTATGTGAGCATAAGGTGCAGTGCTGGAGGCACTGGAAGCTGACTTATCAGGAGAAGATCCGCCTGCTGAAAAGCTTCCTGCTCCCGCTATTCCTCTATGTCAGTGTGGTGTTCCCAGTGCCCGATAAGTTACTTACCAGACTGACCAATATCTTCTTCCACTTCTTGTGGGGTAATAGGGTGAATATAGTTAGGAGGAACATTGTCTATCTCCCCCAGAAGGAGGGCGGCCTGTCCATGCCCTGCCCAGAGCTCTTCTTTAACCTAATGTTTCTGATGTAGAATTTCTCATTTTGTAAGAGTTCAGAGTTGAAGCTGTGGAGTCGTCTGTTTAAGAACCAGATCCAGCAGTTTGTCTCTGTGTGGTCGGTAGGTGACCCCATTAAGGGGATCTCGGGGCGTATTGAGAATAATGTTTCCTGGTATGCGGTACATGTAATTAGCAAGATCATTAAATGGAAAATCTTATATGGTGAGGTAAAGCAGTTCAGTAGGAAAGAGATGTATGAGAACCTGCTGACGTCTCTGTTCAGTACCCATATCCAGCTGAGGAACGCCCCGAACCTGGATGTAAAACAGGCTGTGAAAATCCTGGAGGACCCCAGAGT
Source organism: Bufo bufo (assembly GCF_905171765.1). Lineage (NCBI taxonomy): Eukaryota > Metazoa > Chordata > Amphibia > Anura > Bufonidae > Bufo > Bufo bufo. The sequence goes on along the minus strand of NC_053389.1, from coordinate 37,877,167 downwards.
CCCCGCTCACATGAAGGACGTGTCATGGCTGGCATTTCATGGTAAAATGTATGTCAGGGACAATCTAAAGTGTAGAAATGTACTAGACAGATCCTGTCCTAGAGAGCAATGCCATCAGGTACTGGAGACTATGGAGCATTTTCTGCTGGACTGTCCGTTCAGTGTTCAGGTATGGGAGGCCGTGTCACTGTCCCTTCAGTTACCACATGTAGTGGGACAGCCGTATAATCAGCTCTTATATGGAGACTTCCCCCCAGATCTCAGACAATACAGAAGAAGTTCCTTGTATGTAGTGAATGTGGTGACCATGTACCATCTGTGGTGTGCGCTGTGCTGCCTGGTCATCAACAGAGAGCTCCTGACCTGTGATAAAATCTTATATAATATCCTGGAAAGTCTGAAGATGATATATAAGAAAGACCTGAAAAATAACCGCAATAACGTGTACTGGAGGAACATCCATGTGTCAGCATTTGTATAATGTGTTGTGATGTTTATCATCAAAGTGATGTAATTATTTATTCTTTTCTATAATTTTATTGTAAATGTATTGTAATATTTTGTTGCCTGTTTTTAAATAAAAAGATCATTATAGTAGTTGTATATTTTTGTACTAGGAGTAGTATTATAGTAGTTATATTCTTGTACATAGGAGCAGTATTATAGTAGTTATATTCTTGTACATAGGAGCAGTATTATAGTAGTTATAATCTTGTACATAGGAGCAGTATTATAGTAGTTATATTCTTGTACATAGGAGCAGTATTATAGTAGTTATATTCTTGTACATAGGAGTAGTATTATAGTAGTTATATTCTTGTACATAGGAGCAGTATTATAGTAGTTATATTCTTGTACATAGAAGCAGTATTATAGTAGTTGTATTCTTGTACATAGGAGGCAGTATTATAGTAGTTGTATTCTTGTACATAGGAGGCAGTATTATAGTAGTTATATTCTTGTACATAGGAGCAGTATTATAGTAGTTATATTCTTGTACATAGGAGCAGTATTATAGTAGTTATATTCTTGTACATAGGAGCAGTATTATAGTAGTTATATTCTTGTACATAAGAGGCAGTATTATAGTAGTTATATTCTTGTACATAGGAGGCAGTATTATAGTAGTTATATTCTTGTACATAGGAGGCAGTATTATAGTAGTTATATTCTTATACATAGGAGGCAGTATTATAGTAGTTATATTCTTGTACATAGGAGGCAGTATTATAGTAGTTGTATTCTTGTACATAGGAGCAGTATTGTAACGGGGTGCCGAAGGCGCACTCGGTCTCCCATCAGCCGCAGACCTGCTGCTTAGCTTCGGGAGCGAGGATCTGTGTTTGACCTTGTTCCCAGGGCAGCTTTGCTAGCTGGGAGGCTCCCTGCTCCTTGGTCTGCCTTGAGCGCCGAGCTGATCACTCGGTGCTCGACTGATCGGTCTGTCGGTCATGTGATGCTGGCCACGTCACATGACCCTCACTCCCCACTACAGGTTGCCTGTTAATTTTAGGTATCTGGTGATTGTTTTGTTCCTGCATACTTACCTGATCCTGTGTTCCCTGACGATTCTCTGCCTGCTCCTCCTGTACTGCGCATCTCTCCTGGTATCCTGACCCCGGCTTCCACCTGACAATTCTTTGCTGACTCCTGTTGTACTTCGTTTCTCTCCTGGTATTTGACCTCGACTTTTCCTGACTATTCTCTGCTCATTCCATAGTACTGCGTAGCTCTCTAGGTATTGACCCGGTCCGTTCATGTTCCGTTATTTGTCTTGTCTGTCTGCCCAGCATGTATCCTAAGTTAGGGACTGCCGTCTAGTTGTCCCCTGTCATTAGGACTTGCGAGGCAAGTAGGCAAGGCCAGGGGTGAGGGTGGAGTGCAGTGGTCACTATCCTCCCCCTGAGTAAAGTGTACGTTACCGTCACAAGTATTATAGTAGTTATATTCTTGCACATAGGAGATAGTATTATAGTAGTTATATTCCTGTGCATAGGAGGAGTATTATAGTAGATATATTCTTGTACATAGGAGCAGTATTATAGTAGTTATATTCTTGTACATAAGAGCGGTATTATAGTAGTTATATTCTTGTACATAGGAGCAGTATTATAGTAGTTATATTCCTGTGCATAGGAGCAGTATTATAGTAGTTATATTCTTGTACATAGGAGCAGTATTATAGTAGCTATATTCTTGTACATAGGAGCAGTATTATAGTAGTTATATTCTTGTACATAGGAGGCAGTATTATAGTAGTTATATTCTTGTACATAGGAGCAGTATTATAGTAGTTATATTCTTGTACATAGGAGCAGTAATATAGTAGTTATAGTCTTGTACACAGGAGCAGTATTATAGTAGTTATATTCTTGTACATAGGAGCAGTATTATAGTAGTTATATACTTGTACATAGGAGGCAGTATTATAGTAGTTATATTCTTGTACATAGGAGCAGTATTATAGTAGTTATATTCTTGTACATAGGAGCAGTATTATAGTAGTTATATTCTTGTACATAGGAGCAGTATTATAGTAGTTATATTCTTGTACATAGGAGCAGTATTATAGTAGTTATATTCTTGTACATAGGAGCAGTATTATAGTAGTTATATTCTTGTACATAGGAGCAGTATTATAGTAGTTATATTCTTGTACATAGGAAGCAGTATTATAGTAGTTATATTCTTGTACATAGGAGCAGTATTATAGTAGTTATATTCTTGTACATAGGAGGCAGTATTATAGTAGTTATATTCTTGTACATAGGAGCAGTATTATAGTAGTTATATTCCTGTGCATAGGAGCAGTATTATAGTAGTTATATTCTTGTACATAGGAGCAGTATTATAGTAGCTATATTCTTGTACATAGGAGCAGTATTATAGTAGTTATATTCTTGTACATAGGAACAGTATTATAGTAGTTATATTCTTGTACATAGGAGCAGTATTATAGTAGTTATATTCTTGTACATAGGAGGCAGTATTATAGTAGTTATATTCTTGTACATAGGAGGCAGTATTATAGTAGTTATAGTCTTGTACACAGGAGCAGTATTATAGTAGTTATATTCTTGTACATAGGAGCAGTATTATAGTAGTTATATACTTGTACATAGGAGGCAGTATTATAGTAGTTATATTCTTGTACATAGGAGCAGTATTATAGTAGTTATATTCTTGTACATAGGAGCAGTATTATAGTAGTTATATTCTTGTACATAGGAGCAGTATTATAGTAGTTATATTCTTGTACATAGGAGCAGTATTATAGTAGTTATATTCTTGTACATAGGAGCAGTATTATAGTAGTTATATTCTTGTACATAGGAGCAGTATTATAGTAGTTATATTCTTGTACATAGGAGCAGTATTATAGTAGTTATATTCTTGTACATAGGAAGCAGTATTATAGTAGTTATATTCTTGTACATAGGAGCAGTATTATAGTAGTTATATTCTTGTACATAGGAGGCAGTATTATAGTAGTTATATTCTTGTACATAGGAGCAGTATTATAGTAGTTATATTCCTGTGCATAGGAGCAGTATTATAGTAGTTATATTCTTGTACATAGGAGCAGTATTATAGTAGCTATATTCTTGTACATAGGAGCAGTATTATAGTAGTTATATTCTTGTACATAGGAACAGTATTATAGTAGTTATATTCTTGTACATAGGAGCAGTATTATAGTAGTTATATTCTTGTACATAGGAGGCAGTATTATAGTAGTTATATTCTTGTACATAGGAGGCAGTATTATAGTAGCTATATTCTTGTACATAGGAGCAGTATTATAGTAGTTATATTCTTGTACATAGGAGCAGTATTATAGTAGTTATATTCCTGTACATAGGAGCAGTATTATAGTAGTTATATTCCTGTACATAGGAGCAGTATTATAGTAGTTATATTCTTAACCAAATGTATTTTTATTAAAAGAAGAAAGTACACCTTACAATCACATACCATCACAATCTTGGTAATAAGGCAATATGACAAACATTCCATGGAAGTGACAATTATTGCATAGCAATACTGTGTATGGTGTCTGAAATGGATCCATTAATGAAACAAACAATAAAAGTAGGGAACAGCGGGAAGGAAAAGGTAGGGGGAGGGGGGTTGAGAGTCTATCAACTCTGTCAATTAAACTTTCTATAGTTTTTCCATGGTGACCAGATTTTGAGAAAGTGAGGAAGTGTAGTTCAGGAGGGGAGGTTGAGAGCAACTCCTTATGTATAGTAGAGAGCGGTTTAGGGAGATTACTGGTGTGATAGCCGTTTTTCCAACCAAAAGGGGGAGCTGGCGGTAATTGGGGGATGGAAGTTTGAGCAATTTAATATCTTTCTGTAGAGAAAATATCTAAAGAAAAGGGGCCTTCTTGATTCTGGGGTCATTTAAGACCTGATTCCAATCCAGGTTCCCATCTGGATTCTGGATGTCACTTAGGGGAGTCTCAGCCAGGAGGGGCCAAATGCCCGAAGGCGTCTTTGCATCCGGGTGTATGTAAAACTGTAAGGAGGAGAGTGGGGTGCATGGGTTTGGGAATGTAAGCACCTTGGCTTTGTATTGTCTGGCCCATTCCACCAACAGGCTCTTCCATAGGAGTGAGAAGGAGGAGCCACCTGGTAAACAAGGGGATAAACCCCAAAGGATCCGTCTCATTTTAGTAGTAATCAGAGAACGCTCCAAACGCACATACGGTGCAGCATAGATGTTATTTAGAAGGGACAGACCACTGAATAATTGAAAAGCCGCATAATAGGAGCGCATGTCTGGCAGACCAAATCCGCCAAATCTCTTCTCTCTGGTCAGCACAGAGTAAGCAATTCTGGAGGGTCTGTTTCCCCACAAAAAGAGAGAGAAAACTCGACGAATGTCGACAAAAAATGAGTGCGGCAACCATATAGGTAAAACTTGTAGTAAATACAGAAATTTAGGGGCTATAAAGGTCTTGAGGTAGCTCCTCCTTCCACACCAGGAGAGAAATGGGAGTTTGATGGATTGTAGGTGTTTCCTAACCGATGAGAGTAAGGGGACATAGTTAAGAGTAAACAGGTCCTTTGCCTGAGCAGGGACATGTACTCCAAGAAATACTATGTCTTTCGTAGCCCATTGAAAGGGGGTTGTTCTCTGAAGGGCGGTTTTTACCGAATCTGGGCAGGTGACATTGAGGGCCATGGACTTACTATAATTGATTTTGAAGTTTGAGACAAAGCCGAACTCCTCAAAAAGGGACAAGAGCCTAGGGAAGGATGTTTCAGGATTGGACGTCATTATTAGTAGATCATCAGTAAATGCAGCTGTCAAGTGGGTCTGAGAATTGATGGTGAGGCCCCTAACAACAGGGTCCTGCCAGATCTTACACAGCAAAGTCTCCATAACTATGACGAATAAAGATGGTGAGAGGGGGCATCCCTGCCTCATCCCATTAGAGATGGCGAAGGAGGGGAAGAGTGTACCATTTATTTTGAGCCTGGCAGACGGGGCTGAGTACAGAGTGAAGATCGCAGACAGGGGCGTAGCTAGAAATGCATGGGCCCCATAGCAAAAAAAAATTATGGGCCCCCCCCCCGTGCCATCCACAGATCCCCCTCCCCTAAACAGTGCCATCCACAGATCCCTCTCCCCTAAATAGTGCCATCCACAGATCCCCCTCCCCTAAATAGTGCCATCCACAGATCCCCCTCCCCTAAATAGTGCCGTCCACAGATCCCCCTCCCCTAAATAGTGCCATCCACAGATCCCCCTCCCCTAAATAGTGCCATCCACAGATCCCCCTCCCCTAAATAGTGCCATACACAGATCCCCCTTCCCCTAAATAGTGCCATCCACAGATCCCCCTCCCCTAAACAGTGCCATCCACAGATCCCCCTCCCCTATATAGTGCCATCAACAGATACCCCTCCCCTAAATAGTGCCATCAACAGATCCCCCCCCTCCCCTAAATAGTGCCATACATAGATCCCCCTCCCCTAAACAGTGCCATCCACAGTATCAGGTGCCTCCCCCCCCCAGGTGCCAGTATCAGGTCAGGTACCAACCCCCCTCCCCCCATGTGCCAGTATCAAGTGCCCCCCCCCCCCTGCTCCCCCCATGGCAGTAACAGTCGGGTATTAAAAAAAAAAAAATAAACACTCCATGTCAGCGATGCAGCCTCTTCCTGTGTCACTCCCTGTATTGTGTCCCGCCCTGTATGTCCATATATGGAGTCACTGCTTGTATTTCAGAAAAGGTTTCTGCTGGGATTCGAACCCACGACCTTTCTGTATCAGAGGCAGAGCACCTAACCACAAGACCATAAGAGAAGCCTTGCTGCTGACTTAAAAATTATGAGACTTTAGAATACAGTAAGATTATAGAGCACATTAGCGAGGGGGCCTGAACATTAAGACTGCTGCTGTGAAGGGGGCCCTGAACATTAAGACATCGATATTTAACTAACTTGAAAATAAACTGTCGGGCCCCGAAGCAGCTGCTTCCCTGGTAGTTACGCCACCTCCTGGCTGCCTGTGTGTAGTGTCTGTGTGTGTTAATAAAATAAAAAAAAATTTAAAAAATGAATGAGTGGCGTAGGGCCCCATAGCCACTGCTATGGTTGCTATGGCGATCCCTACGCCACTGATCGCAGATATGAACGAGTCTGGGAAACCAAACCTCGACAGGGCCCGCGACATATAAAACCATCCAACCCTGTCGAAGGCCTTCTCCGCGTCCGTGCTCAACAAGGCCAAAGGTGTGGATGATCTTCTAGCCCAGTCCATAAAATGGAGCAGGCTTATCGTATTCTCACAGCCCCGTCTGCCCCGCACAAATCCCACTTGCTCGCTATTAATAAGATCCGGCAGGATCAGCTGAATACGTTGTGCTAATATTTTGGCCCACCACTTGACATCCGCATTTAGCAGTGAAATAGGGCGGTGAAATGTGGATTATGGTTATATGAGCCTCTAATGATTGAGGCGGCATTAGGCCACCAGACAGGAGAAAGTTACATAATGTCCGAAAGCGAGGGGTCAAAATGTCCCTAAAGGTTTTATAATATCATATGGGGAGGCCGCCTGGACCTGGGCTTTTTTCTGACGGAATGGAGGATAGGACTTTATCAATCTCCTCGGTTGACACTGGGGCAACCAGTTGAGAAGCCTGAAGGGGGCTAATGGAGGGTACTTGAAGGGTAGAGAGGAAATCGTCTGTGGCTTGCTCAACAGAATTAGAGCCAGGACGGTCGGGAGAGGGTAAGTTATAAAGATCGGCATAAAATGCACAGAAACCTTTTGCTATATCATGGGTCGATTTGTGCTTATTGCCTTTTGCGTCTATAATTGCGGGAATAAAGAAATCCGTGTGACGCTGCTTAACCATGGCAGACATCAGTCTGTTCCCTTTGTTGCCATGAGCATAGGCTTTAAACTTGGAGCGTAAGATAAGTTTAGCAGATTTGGCATTTAGCAAATTTTTCAATTCCGTCCTGGTCTCTGCCAATTCAGCAGCCACAGCTTGGGCCTTGGACTGCCTATGGGTCATTTCTAGACGTGCTATGCGAGACAGCAGGTCATCTACTGCTTTGGAGCGTATCTATTTGATATGGGAACCCAGGGCTATTAGTTCACCCCTAACCACAGCTTTGTGGGTTTCCCACAGGACGGAGGGAGAAGGGGGGGGGGGGGGGTCACCTGCTGCATTAAGGGAAAAGAATTCTGACAAAACCCCAGAAATTCTGGAAGCATTACCAGGGTCAGAGATCAAGGTGTCATTAAGACGCCACAACCGTTTTCTTTTGGGGAGGGCGGTCATAGATACACGGAGAAAAACAGGGGTGTGGTCCGACAGCGTGATGTTACCTATCTTTGAGTCAACTACCTGAGAGACATGGGGGGAGGACAGGAATATGTAATCCAGCCTGTGGAAAGAGGTTTTAGCATTGGAATAGAACGTGTAGTCCCGGCTAGAGGGATGCATAGTGCGCCAAACATCTATAACCTGTAATTTCTTCAGATGGCGCAGAAGTTTATGGGATAACTCGGATCTCTGGGAAGACGAGTCAAGGACTGGTTCCAGGGTCACATTAAAATCACCTCCCAGTAAAAGCATCCCTTCGCTAAAGGCAGATAGTTGTGCAAGGGTCCGAACGAGCCGAGGGATCTGACCCCTGTTAAAAAAACATCACAAATGAGCCAAAGACAATATGTAAATGACAAAACATGTCTCCCCATATTCGGGGAGCGCGTGGTCCCACCCAGCATCTGATATGATGGAGATCCTTTTTCATAACGGCAGCCAGCCGGGATCTATCAGGGGGGGCTCCTGTGGGACCACTAGAGGATCTAAGGTGGGGGGTGAGGGGGAGGGAGTGTTCAGTAACATTACCAACATAAAGGCAAACATGTAACCCCAGCAAAGTTATCAGTGCGAACATTGCATCAAATTTCCCTTGCTTCTCTGGTTTGGACAGCGAGACTTGCTGCCACGAATCCACGCGTGGGGGGAAAGGCAGGGGGTCTCCCTGGTCTGCCGGCATCCACGAGGGCACTTTAACGGGTGCAATCCCAAGAGGGCCCCATATAGCTTTAAGGTCTCCCGGGGTTTCGCACCGTGTACTGCTTACCGTTTTTAAAAATGGCCAAGCTGAAGGGATAAAGCCACCGGAATGGCATGGCTGGAGCTTTGAGGGCCTCTAAAAGTGGCCTTATGATGCGTCTCTTGGCTAAAGTGGAGGGGGCCAGATCTTGAAAGAATAAAATGGGTGTCTCACCAAACATGATGCGATCTGCCTCCCTTCCCGCCTTAAGAAGTGCCGCAGTGTCCACGTAGCTGAGGATGCCACACACTACATCCCGTGGCGGTTCATCAGGCTTAGGTTTAGGCCGCAAAGCCCTATTAATGCGCTCAATCGTGATCGGCGCTGCTCTTTCCGCACCTAGCAGGGAGGAGAAAGTTTCACGTGCAGCCGAATGGAGTGCTTCGATCGCAATAGATTCGGGAAGGCCGCGTATGCGAATATTTCGCCGTCGGCTCCGATTTTCTTGATCCTCAATTCGCAACAGCGCATCATTTAGTAAGTCCCTGTGCGCTTGCAGGGCCACGTTTGTCTTACCCTCGTGCATCATGATGGCTTCCTGAGCGAGCTCCAGAGACCTCACTCGATGCCCAATATGTCGTAAGTCTCCCTTTATTTCCTCCAGGTCTCTCTTCAGAGGCGCCAGTGCAGACTCTAGAATATCTCTGAGGACTGCTTTAGAGAGTGAGGTTTTTTTTTTGCGTTGGTCTGCGATCAGAAACATCGGAGGCACTTCCCGCCTCTGAGCCCTCTTCTGCATCAGAAAGCTGCCGCGCCATCTTAGACACCTCCACGGCGGGAGTTCTGGACTGTTTTTTGAGATTCCGATCCATCTCAGGCTGTCTGGAGCGGGCCCCTGTCGGCTCTGGTGTCTCAGGGTGATGATCCTTGCTTGGTTTCCCCATTTGCGCAGTGTTAGTAGCCAATAAAAGGGGTTACATTAGCTGCCAGGGAGAGGAGCTCAGGAACAAGCAGCCATGCAGCTCCAAGGTCAGGCTCCGCCCCCCCCCCTATAGTAGTTATATTCTTGTACATAGGAGCGGTATTATACACTGCTCAAAAAAATAAAGGGAACACTTAAACAACACAATGTAACTCCAAGTCAATCACACTTCTGTGAAATCAAACTGTCCACTTAGGAAGCGACACTGAGTGACAATCAATTTCACATGCTGTTGTGCAAATGGGATAGACAACAGGTGGAAATAATAGGCAATTAGCAAGACACCCCCAATAAAGGAGTGGTTCTGCAGGTGGTGACCACAGACCACTTCTCAGTTCCTATGCTTCCTGGCTGATGTTTTGGTCACTTTTGAATGCTGGCGGTGATTTCACTCTAGTGGTAGCATGAGACGGAGTCTACAACCCACACAAGTGGCTCAGGTAGTGCAGCTTATCCAGGATGGCACATCAATGCGAGCTGTGGCAAGAAGGTTTGCTGTGTCTGTCAGCGTAGTGTCCAGAGCATGGAGGTGCTACCAGGAGACAGGCCAGTACATCAGGAGACGTGGAGGAGGCCGTAGGAGGGCAACAACCCAGCAGCAGGACCGCTACCTCCGCCTTTGTGCAAGGAGGAACAGGAGAAGCACTGCCAGAGCCCTGCAAAATGACCTCCAGCAGGCCACAAATGTGCATTTGTCTGCTCAAACGGTCAGAAACAGACTCCATGAGGGTGATATGAGGGCCCAACGTCCACAGGTGATATACAGCCCAACACCGTGCAGGACGTTTGGCATTTGCCAGAGAACACCAAGATTGGCAAATTCGCCACTGGCGCCCTGTGCTCTTCACAGATGAAAGCAGGTTCACACTGAGCACATGTGACAGACGTGACAGAGTCTGGAGACGCCGTGGAGAACGTTCTGCTGCCAGCAACATCCTCCAGCATGACCGGTTTGGCATTGGGTCAGTAATGGTGTGGGGTGGCATTTCTTTGGAGGGCTGCACAGCCCTCCATGTGCTCGCCAGAGGTAGCCTGACTGCCATTAGGTACCGAGATGAGATCCTCAGACCCCTTGTGAGACCATATGCTGGTGCGGTTGGCCCTGGGTTCCTCCTAATGCAAGACAATGCTAGACCTCATGTGGCTGGAGTGTGTCAGCAGTTCCTGCAAGATGAAGGCATTGATGCTATGGACTGGCCCGCCCGTTCCCCAGACCTGAATCCAAATGAGCACATCTGGGACATCATGTCTCGCTCTATCCACCGTCACGTTGCACCACAGACTGTCCAGGAGTTGGCAGATGCTTTAGTCCAGGTCTGGGAGGAGATCCCTCAGGAGACCGTCCGCCACCTCATCAGGAGCATGCACAGGCGTTGTAGGGAGGTCATACAGGCACGTGGAGGCCACACACACTACTGAGCCTCATTTTGACTTGTTTTAAGGACATTACATCAAAGTTGGATCAGCCTGTAGTGTGTTTTTCCACTTTAATTTTGAGTGTGACTCCAAATCCAGACCTCCATGGGTTGAAAAATTTGATTTCCATTTTTTTATTTTTGTGTGATTTTGTTGTCAGCACATTCAACTATGTAAAGAACAAAGTATTTCAGAAGAATATTTAATTAATTCAGATCTAGGATGTGTTATTTTTGTGTTCCCTTTATTTTTTTGAGCAGTGTAGTAGTTATATTCTTGTACATAGAAGCAGTATTATAGTAGTTATATTCTTGTACATAGGAGGAGTATTATAGTAGTTATATTCTTGTACATAGGAGGCAGTATTATAGTAGTTATATTCTTGTACATAGGAGCAGTATTATAGTAGTTGTAGTCTTGTACATAGGAGCAGTATTATAGTAGTTATATTCTTGTACATAGGAGGTAGTATTATAGTAGTTATATTCTTGTACATAGGAGCAGTATTATAGTAGTTATATTCTTGTACATAGGAGGCAGTATTATAGTAGTTCTATTCTTGTTCATAGGGGCAGTATTATAGTAGTCATATTCTTGTACATAGGAGGTAGTATTCTAGTAGTTATATTCTTGTACATAGGAACAGTATTATAGTAGTTATATTCTTGTACATAGGAGGTAGTATTATAGTAGTTATATTCTTGTACATAGGAGGCAGTATTATAATAGTTATATTCTTATACATAGGAGGCAGTATTATAGTAATTATATACTTGTATATAGGACCAGTATTATAGTAGTTATTTTATTGTTTATACAGGGCCCTATTATTGTAGTTCTATTTTTGTATGTTGCAGGGTAGTATAATAGTCTGTAATATTACAGAAATTATTACCTAGTACAAAGGGGCCGTTATTATAATTTTTTAATCCTTATACATGGGGGCTGTATAATAATATTGCTGGTGTACTAGGTTTGGGTATATTGTCTGAATGAAAGTGAGAAATGACAAGCGGTTCCCCATCTGCTGGCATAGGTTAACTGTTTGTTCAGTCATGAGTCTTTGGCCAGATGTTACAAAGTCTGGCTTTGTGTAATCTGTATGCAGATATCACTGACTATTGCATGACTTCCATTCTAAAGTTCAGTCTACATTACATTTCCATTATGTGATAGTTGAAGACTGCATTCTTTTCCTTCTCGTTTTGAACTTTGGCTGATAACCTTTTTTTTTTTCACTTAAAAAAACATTATCAAAGCATAATATATTTTTTACTCCAAATATTCTCCGTTACCATGGCAACATGACTGTAGGAAGATTGCTAGGAGTACTGAATAGATTTTCTCTCTGCAGTGATTTCACTTGGATTTTACAGATTCTTCTTCAGTTGTAGCATGTATATAAAGCATGAATACATTACATGGCTAAAGATATACAGACACACACCCTAAAGTTCTTACTGGGCGTCTCATTCAGAACCATGGTTGTTTATGTGTAGGTCCAGTGGCGTAGGGATCGCCATAGCAACCATAGCAAAGGCTATGGGGCCCTACGCCACTGGGGGCCCGTCCGGACCGCATTCATTTTTATTTTTTTATTAACACACAGTAAAAACAAACAGGCAGCCAGGCCCGACTGCCCGCCCAGTGTAGTGGGTGGGGCGCGGGCGGTCCGCGGCTCGGGCCTGGCTGGGGGGAAGGCAAGGATGAGTAGTCAGGTCAGGACTGGAGGCTGAAGCAGGCGGGCCCGGGGCGCACTGCCGCACGAGCAGAAGAAGAGGTAGGCAGTGGAGGGGGCCGGAACGGGGGCGTACCTGAGGGACGGAGACTGAGCCAGGCACCAGAGCCGCGGCGCAGGAAAGATTTCCTCCTAGTAACTAGTGGGAGGAGGAGGCGGACTCAGGCCGTGGAGGGGGCAGGGGCGGGCCGTGGAGGGGGCGGGGCCGGGCCGTGGAGGGGGGGGGGTAACCTGTTGTGGAGGGCCTAGGGAGGGAGAGGGAGTGCAGCCGCACTGACGCCAGTCAGATTTGCGCTATCGCTATCTGAGTCTGACTGCCCGAAACCAGTCTGAGGCTGAGCAGAGCAGACTCAGAGTGAGAGAGAGGAACCTTACCTCACAGACACAGTCACTAGTCCTACTCACTCCAGTCCAGACCAGTCCTCAGTCAGTGGTCTCCAGAGTCCAGTCTCCGTCCAGTCCAGTCCAGTGACAGTCCTGCCGTGCCACGGTGCCACTCCAGTCTGTGCCTGCTGTCTGTCTGACTACAGTGACAGTGACTGTAAAAGTAAGTGATGTGATTCACTTGAATTTAAGGAAGTGAGATTATTGAGAACTTATGATTTCTGAGATAATCTAAATTCTTAAGTTAAAAAGAGCTGCCTGCAGACTCAGAGTGGGGCCCCCAAGTCCTCAGGATTCTCTTGGGGCCCAAGAGAAGCAAGGGGCGCCCTCCTTATCATTGCAGGTCTGCAGGCAGCTCTTTTTAACTTCAGAATTCAGATCATCAGACTCTCACTAATTACAGCACACACCCTGCGCCCTGGCCTGTAGTGTCCACCATCAGACAAGGGAGGGAAGAAACCCCAGAACTAGAGTGTGGCCCCCAACACATTGGGGGGCACACTGACACTATTTCTGGGGTTTCTTTTCTTCCCTCCCCTGTCTGATGGTGGACACTACAGGCCAGGGCGCAGGGTGTGTGCTGTAATTAGTAAGTGAAAGTCTGATGATCTGATGTTAAAAAGAGATGCCAGCAGTGATAGGGGGGCACACTCTTATATGACAGACATAAAGGTACTTTTTCACTTGCGGCAGGACGGACCGGCAGGCTGTTCAGCCTGTCGGATCCGTCCTGCTGCTATTTCGCTGGACCGCTGCTCCGTCCCCATTGACTATAATGGGGATGGGGGCGGAGCTCCGGCGCAGCACGGCAGTGCTCGGTGAGAGGCCACCGGACAAAAAAGTCGGACTTGCAGTACTTTTCGGCCGCCAGCCTTTCACCGCACACTGCCGCGCTGCACTGGAGCTCTGTCCCCGTTCCCATTATAGTCAATGGGGATGGAGTGGCGGCACGGCGAAATAGCGGCAGGACGGATCCAACAGGCTGAACAGCCTGTCGGATCCGTCCTGCCGCAAGTGTGAAACTGCTCATGGCGGTGGGAGATCTAGGATGGGTGTTTGGGTGGGAGCTCTGGAAGGGGTGGTGGGAGGCCCGATAGATATGTGGGGGCTGAGGGGGGGCCCATAATTTTTTTTTGCTATGGGGCCCATGCATTTCTAGCTACACCCCTGTGTAGGTCCCTCTCGCTATGAGGATTGGTGCCCATTGAGGAGATTATGCTAGGCGCTCTTTAGACGAGGTTTCAGACGCCAAACTCTTTTCGCATCCGATTTTAATGGATCAGTCAAAAGATTTGATTTAGGTACAAATAAACTCAACCTGAATAGAAAGTACTCAATTTTTCCCTAAAAAGTTGTTTATGGCACTAAATGTTCTTTCTCTCTCTCTTCTCCTTCAAGCTTCTTAATGCAACCCTGTATAATAACATAGTGCAATTCTGGATTATTCATACTTTTTAAAATTAAAACTATTCCAAAAATTTCCCTTACTGGAGAGCAGATGCCTGCCGGTGTTTATGCACACACGGTAACATAAGAAAAAGCATTGGTTTCTTCTAAGCAAGTGATGAAAAATTCTCCCATTTTGGGGAGCAGCAGCAGTACAATGTGGAGCCTGACAGATATGGCAGGAGATGTGCTGCTGTGTAGGGGTAGTAGTAGTGGCAGTATTAGCCACAGCTCCATCAGTATGGTATTGAACCTGCCAGACAGGAGATGCACGTACAGTGGAGGAAATAATTATTTGACCCCTCACTGATTTTGTAAGTTTGTCCAATGACAAAGAAATGAAAAGTCTCAGAACAGTATCATTTCAATGGTAGGTTTATTGTAACAGTGGCAGATAGCACATCAAAAGGAAAATCGAAAAAATAACTTTAAATAAAAGATAGCAACTGATTTGCATTTCATTGAGTGAAATAAGTATTTGAACCCTCTAACAAAAAAAGACTTAATACTTGGTGGAAAAACCCTTGTTTGCAAGCACAGAGGTCAAACGTTTCTTGTAATTGATGACCAAGTTTGCGCACATTTTAGGAGGAATGTTGGTCCACTCCTCTTTGCAGATCATCTCTAAATCCCTAAGGTTTCGAGGCTGTCTCTGTGCAACTCTGAGCTTGAGCTCCCTCCATAGGTTTTCGATTGGATTAAGGTCCGGAGACTGACTAGGCCACTCCATGACCTTAATGTGCTTCTTCTTGAGCCACTCCTTTGTTGCCTTTGCTGTATGTTTTGGGTCATTGTCGTGCTGGAACACCCATCCACGACCCATTTTCAGTTTCCTGGCAGAGGGAAGGAGGTTGTCGCTCAGGATTTCACGATACATGGCTCCGTCCATTTTCCCGTTTATGCGAATAAGTTGTCCTGTGCCCTTAGCAGAAAAACACCCCCAAAGCAAAATGTTTCCACCCCCATGCTTGACAGTGGGGACGGTGTTTTGGGGGTCATAGGCAGCATTTTTCTTCCTCCAAACACAGCGAGTTGAGTTAATGCCAAAGAGCTCTATTTTGGTCTCATCAGACCACAGCACCTTCTCCCAGTCACTCTCTGAATCATTCAGGTGTTCATTGGCAAACTTCAGACGGGCCTGCACATGTGCCTTCCTGAGCAGGGGGACCTTGCGAGCCCTGCAGGATTTTAATCCATTGCGGTGTAATGTGTTTCCAATGGTTTTCTTGGTGACTGTGGTCCCTGCTAATTTGAGGTCATTAACTAACTCCTCCCGTGTAGTTCTAGGATGCTTTTTCACCTTTCTCAGAACCATTGACACCCCACGAGGTGAGATCTTGCGTGGAGCCCCAGAGCGAGGTCGATTGATGGTCATTTTGTGCTCCTTCCATTTTCGAACAATCGCACCAACAGTTGTCACCTTCTCTCCCAGCTTCTTGCTAATGGTTTTGTAGCCCATTCCAGCCTTGTGCAGGTCTACAATTTTGTCTCTGACATCCTTGGACAGCTCTTTGGTCTTTCCCATGTTGGAGAGTTTGGAGTCTGCTTGATTGATTGATTCTGTGGACAGGTGTCTTTTATACAGGTGACTAGTTAAGACAGGTGTCCTTAATGAGGGTGACTAATTGAGTAGAAGTGTCTAACCACTCTGTGGGAGCCAGAACTCTTAATGGTTGGTAGGGGTTCAAATACTTATTTCACTCAATGAAATGCAAATCAGTTGCTATCTTTTATTTAAAGTTATTTTTTCGATTTTCCTTTTGATGTGCTATCTGCCACTGTTACAATAAACCTACCATTGAAATGATACTGTTCTGAGACTTTTCATTTCTTTGTCATTGGACAAACTTACAAAATCAGTGAGGGGTCAAATAATTATTTCCTCCACTGTATGTGCAAGAGTACCAGCAGCAGTACAATATGGGATCTGACAGACAAGGCAGTAGATGTAGGGGTAGTAGTAGTGGCTGTGTGTAGAGCAGCTGGGGGAGTAACAACAGCAAAATACGTTTATTGTACGCTTATTAACATTAGAAAATGTCTAATAGTTTTTTGGTCAAAAAAGGCACAACTGCACAGGATTTAGTGCAGCTCTGGTACTTAAAATATCACTAGCCCACAGATGAACCATTGAGGGAACCATTTACAATGGGTTTGTTACGATTTTTCCAAAATTTCGTCTGTGGCAGGATCACGACTTAGGATGTGAGCTTAAAGGGTCACCCAGATTTTAACGTCATCCTTCCACTCTGCTACTTTGAGCTACAGGGTTACGCTACCTCTTCACCCTTTAGCTATCTGACATCCACATCTAAGGTACCTTAGCTGCCACCACTTGTCATAAGACACCTTAACTAGGTAACTGTCACGAGACGCCAGGACGCTCGCTCTCCTCAGCGCCACCGGTGTCCCGTTTCTGTGCAGGAGCGAGGACGTGATCTGCGTCCTCGTCTCCTTGGTGATAAGGGGCGGGACGGACCGGCCACGCACGTCTCCTCCGCGCGGCCGGCGTCCTCAGTTTCCCCAGGGGAGGTCTGAGCACCGAGCTGGGCACACAGTGCTCAGCTGTTCTTCCTAGTGCGGGTCATGTGGCGCTGGCCACGTCACATGACCCCAGCTAGCCAGTATTTAACAGGCAGCCTGCTGGCCACAGGTTGCCTGTTAATTTAGGTTCCTGGCGATTGTTTGATTCCTGTATGCTTACCTGATCCTGTTCCCTGCCTGTACTGCGCATCCCTCCCGGTATTCTGACCTCGGCTTCTACTTGACTATTCTTTGCGGATTCCTGTTGTACTTCTCTACTCTCCTGGTATTTGACCCCGGCTTCTCCTGACTATTCTTTGCTTATCTGTCTGTACTACGCTGCTCTCTTGGTATTGACCCGGTCCGTTCACTATCCGTTATTTGTCTGTCTGTTCTCCCAGCACGTATCCTAAGTTTGTCCCCTGTCATCAGGACTCGCGAGGCAAGTAGGCAAGGCCAGGGGTGAGGGTGGAGCGCAGTGGTCACTATCCTCCCCCCTGTGTGTGTGTGGACGTGACTGTTACAGTAACTCCCAATTACCCACTGAAACCCACTAAATTGTTACCTCATAACAGAACTGCAGCTGCTGCAGAACCTCAAAAGCAGCTACCTGCAAGAATATTTCTTTTTCCCCCACATTTTAACAGAAATACAGTGTTCTTTTGTGGGGATAATAAGCTCCAAACTGTACAACACATGTCTTCCATAGAATAGATAGAATTTCAAATCTCTGTGAAATACTAGTCTGTATCAGACAGTTCAAATGTTTTTCTTTCTTTCTTTGGGTTTGTGAAAATAGCATATACTTGTGTCTTAAGCCTTAGGATACCGAAGGTTTTTTCATTTTTGCGTTTTCATTTTTCTTCCCTTTTTTCCTTGAGCCATAACTTTTTTATATTTCCGGTCACATAGCTGTAGGTGGTCTTATTTTTTGCGGGACACGTTTCATTTTCTAATGCCACCATTAATTATGGCATAAAATGTAATGGAAAGCGGTAAAAAAATTCCAAATGGGGTGGAATTGGAAAAAAAACTTAATTCCTCCACCGTTTTACGGGTTTTGTTCCCATGGCTTTTCATTTACGGCAAAACTTACCCATGTCCTTCATTCTCTGGGTCATTACAATTACAACAAAACCCCATATGTATAGGTTCTTTATGTTGAAATTGTGTAAAAATAAATTTAAACTTTGATTAAAAAAAATATGTACATCACCATATTCTGACCCCCATAACTTTTTTATACTTATGTCTACTGAGCTCTTTAGAGGCTCATTTTTTGTAGGACAATCTGTAGTTTTTATTGATACCATTTTGGAGTGTGCATAACTTTTTGATTACATTTTATTACATTTTTTGAGGTAAGAGAAGCAATGAAAAAATGCCAAATCGGCCATTTTGACCCTTTTTTCCGTTACGCCATTCATGGTATTGGATTTTTTTTTCTATTTTAACAGTATAGGCGTTTTCGGTCACGGTAATACCCATGATGTTTATATTTATTGTTATTTAGGTATTTATTTTTTAATTATACGGAAAGGAGGTGATTTAAACTTTTTTATATTTTTTTTATTTTTTATACATTTATATATTTAAAAAAAAAAAATTTTGTGATTATTTTGTGGCTCATATATGAGCCTATAAATGATGTTTTAAAATTTTTCATTTTGTTCTATCAGGGATTTTTTAAATGCCATTTTAACTCAAAATTGCTCATTTCTTATCCTGGCCTGCCATCTGGTGGCCAAAATAATAATTGCAGCTTGAACACTTTCAGCCTTGTCAGCGAGGCTGAAAGTGTTCAGCGCAACTTCCGATGCCCCAATTAGCCACACGGGGAACCGTTTTTTGCGCATTTAGATGCCGTGATCTCACTTGGTCACAGCATCTAAACCATTTAATTACCGCGATCTGCATTATTGCCAGTCAAGGTAATTAGCCGCAGGTCTCTGCTGTTTAAAACAGAAGAGATCTGCTGGCCATGGTGCCCGCTGCACTTGCGAGCGGGAGTCATGTTTACACATCGCCCCAGCGCCGTACATGTATGGCGCTGGTAGCGAATGGGTTAAAATATGGAGGTTAGTGGTTTAAACTTTTGAGTGAAACTGTGAACTAGTAGGCCAAAATTCTTGTTGGTGCATCTCCAGACACTTCAAGTTTTTATTTTTTTGGGGGGGAGAGGGGTTGGAAAATAGAATATACGTGTGTCTTACAATACAGGGGGTAGTGGTTTACATCTCTGAGTGATAACATGGAATACTAGTCCAAAATCCATGTCGGTACATCTCCATATAGTTCAAATTTATTTTTGCTTATGTTAGACAAAATGGCATATACACTCACCTAAAGAATTTGTTTCCACAAGATAGCAAAAGCAAAGGCTTTGATATCTTTATCTGACAAGTGTTATCTATTGTACAGAGCTGGTGTATCAGGGTGCAGACTGGGAGATGTGTTAATTTCACACTATCTCCACTGTTGTCACCTCTTCATTTGGCTTAAGTTTTTAGCCAAATATCTACTGTTGCAAGGATAGGTTAATGCCTTATAAGGCTAGGAGTAGAGAAGTTTATATTTGTTCAGGGTTTCAGTGTGTAACCATCCCTCCTTCTCATTAATGAGATACACTGCCTGTCCAAAAAAAAAAAAATTGCCACCAAAAAAAAAGCCTTTAGCTGTGGCATTGTTTCGATAAGCTTCTGCAATGTCACAAGATTTATTTCCATCCAGTGTTGCATTAATTTTTCACCAAGATCTTGCATTGATGATGGTAGAGTCTGACCGCTGCGCAAAGCCTTCTCCAGCACATCCCAAAGATTCTCAATGGGGCTAAGGTCTGGACTCTGTGGTGGCCAATCCATGTGTGAAAATGATGTCTCATGCTCCCTGAACCACTCTTTCACAATTTGAGCCCGATGAATCCTGGCATTGTCATCTTGGAATATGCCCGTGCCATCAGGGAAGAACAAATCCATTGATGGAATAACCTGGTCATTCAGTATGTTCAGGTAGTCGGCTGACCTCATTCTTGGAGCACAGACTGTTGCTGAACCTAGACCTGACCAACTGCAGCAACCCCAGATCATAGCACTGCCCCCACAGGCTTGTACAGTAGGCACTAGGCATGATGGGGGCATCACTTCATCTGCCTCTCTTCTTACCCTGATGCGCCCATCACTCTGGAACAGGGTAAATCTGGACTCATCAGACTACATGACCTTCTTCCATTGCTCCAGAGTCCAATCTTTATGCTCCCTAGCAAATTGAAGCCTTTTTTTCTGTTTCCCCTCACTGATTAGTGGTTTTCTTACGGCTACACAGCTGTTCAGTCCTACTGTTGTTTCTCTTCGATTTGATTTCACCAAACGTTTAAGTGATCGCGATCATTCAGGATTTTTTCCCCGCCACATTTCTTCCTCGAATACGATGGGTCCCCACTATCCTTCCAGTTTTTAATAATGCGTTGGACAGTTCTTCACACAAATTTAGTAGTTTCTGCAATCTCCTTAGATGTTTTCTCTCCTTGATGCATGCCAATAATTTGACCCTTCTCAAACAGACTAACATCTTTTCCACGACCACGAGATGTGTCTTTCGACATGGTTGTTTAAGAAATGAGAAGCCACTCATTGCACCAGTTGGGGTTAAATAACTTATTGCCAGCTGAAAGATAATCGCCCATGCAGTAATTTACCAATAGGAGGCTCATAACTTTTTACTTAGTTAAATCCAGGTGGTGACTTTTTTTTGGACAGGAAGTGTAATATCACTGTCTGAAATAGAATTAATAACTTTCTTTTACCCTGCAATCAGTGATTAATAACACTCTCTCTCTCATCGCTAGTACTATTATATGCCACTTAGGATGAGAGAGAACGCCTGCAGTACGTCTCTCACATATCCCCATCAAAGCCTTAGTTTTTAAAATCAAAGTCCCTGTTGCCCCCCCCCCCCCCCCCACCGACATGTTTCGCCACATATGTGGCTTCATCCGAGGTAAGGAGCAACTTTCTTTTTCCTTACTATTAGTTTGTCCTCTCCAGGATTGATCAGGTCCCGGAGGAAAGAAATTGTAGATACATAGTGGATAAGGCCTGTTTCTCTCCTCCATACACTTGCTTTACTCTCTCACTAGTCACTACAATACATTACATTAGAATGCCCTGAGCTAGACACACCCCAAGCTATATAAATGAGTGGCGCCAGCACCACCTAGGGGCAAATGGGTGTAATGACATTGCCAGCCTGATAATCAGAAATACCATACATTGCAAATACATTAGATAAATAGGCAGATGTTTAAAGTGTCCCTTTTACACACATATGTGGGACACTGCAACACCGTCACTTCACTCCCCCCTCCTTCCTATCACGTGTTAAGTCACGCTGTATTGGAGCTGGTTGGCCTGGCTGACAGTAGCCACACCGGTGAGCAGTTGAAAGTACATCAAGTAGCAAACATCCCGTGGGCTGTCCTCCCGCCGACTCTAACTGGGCAAGGTGGACAGCGACAATGGTCACAACATTGAACCTGGGGGAAATAACACATGTTCCCTGCCCTGCATGGTGCATGTCAATAACCTAGTCATGCTACAGGGGGTGCAGACAGTGGCGTAGCATGGGGGGGGGGGCAGGGAGGCTGTTGCCCCGAGCGCCAAATTGTAGGGGGCGCCAAGCAGCAGGTAGTATAATGAGGGTGATAGAAGCCTATGGCTCCCATCCCTTCCGTTCTGCCTCATAAGCTTCAGGCCAGGCCTGAAGCCTATGAAGCAGTAGAATGGCGCTGGAGATCGCGATTACATCACCATGACCTCCTGCGCTGGGTCTCGCGAGATGACGTGATGGCGCAGCGCAGGAGGGCACGGTGATGTGTTCCTGACTGCCTGCAAAGGGACACCCGAACAAAGGCTACAAGAGGCGATGAAGAGAGGTGAGTATTTATTTTTTTATGTCAGTACTAAGGGGCATACTGGGGGCACTATGGAGGGGGGGGCAGAAGAGATACAAAGGAGGGCGTTATATTTAGAAAGAATGGGGACCGTTATATATTATACAGAGGGGCCATTATATATTATACAGAGGGGCCATTATATATTATACAGAGGGGCCATTATATATATTATACAGAGGGGCCATTATATATATTATACAGAGGGGCCATTATATATATTATACAGAGGGGCCAGTATATATATTATACAGAGGGGCCAGTATATATATTATACAGAGGGGCCAGTATATATATTATACAGAGGGGCCATTATATATATTATACAGAGGGGCCATTATATATATTATACAGAGGGGCCATTATATATATTATACAGAGGGGCCATTATATATATATATATATTACAGAGGGGCCATTATATATATTATACAGAGGGGCCATTATATATTATACAGAGGGGCCATTATATATATTATACAGAGGGGCCATTATATACAGTACAGACCAAAAGTTTGGACACACCTTCTCATTCAAATAGTTTTCTTTATTTTCATGACTATGAAGGCATCAAAACTATGAATTAACACATGTGGAATTATATACATAACAAACAAGTGTGAAACAACTGAAAATATGTCATATTCTAGGTTCTTCAAAGTAGCCACCTTTTGCTTTGATTACTGCTTTGCACACTCTTGGCATTCTCTTGATGAGCTTCAAGAGGTAGTCCCCTGAAATGGTCTTCCAACAGTCTTGAAGGAGTTCCCAGAGGTGCTTAGCACTTGTTGGCCCTTTTGCCTTCACTCTGCGGTCCAGCTCACCCCAAACCATCTCGATTGGGTTCAGGTCCGGTGACTGTGGAGGCCAGGTCATCTGGCGCAGCACCCCATCACTCTCCTTCATGATCAAATAGCCCTTACTTTCAAAGTTTTCCCAATTTTTCGGCTGACTGACTGACCTTCATTTCTTAAAGTAATGATGGCCACTCGTTTTTCTTTACTTAGCTGCTTTTTTCTTGCCATAATACAAATTCTAACAGTCTATTCAGTAGGACTATCAGCTGTGTATCCACCTGACTTCTCCTCAACGCAACTGATGGTCCCAACCCCATTTATAAGGCAAGAAATCCCACTTATTAAGACTGACAGGGCACACCTGTGAAGTGAAAACCATGTCAGGGGACTACCTCTTGAAGCTCATCAAGAGAATGCCAAGAGTGTGCAAAGCAGTAATCAAAGCAAAAGGTGGCTACTTTGAAGAACCTAGAATATGACATATTTTCAGTTGTTTCACACTTGTTTGTTATTGTCACGGATGGTGTACAGGAAACAAGACAATAATATAAACAATGACTCACTGGATCCACAACTAAGGAACAAAAGGGGAGACCCCTGCAAGAGACCTGCCGCTCTCCCTTATTGCTCAGCCTATGCGACCACCCCAAAGGTGGATGGGCGCATATCCACGTACCTCGACTATCTTACACCTGAAGACCCTACAATAGTGAGGGGACACGACCACCGGCTCCCTACACAGACACGGAGGGAGTCAGGGTCACCTGGATCCAGAAAACAGAAAATCATAAATACATAAACAGAACTTATCTTGCAGACGACTGGGGACTGTGGACTGGGAACAAGGAACAGCATGCACACACACTCCAGGAAGTTGTATAAGCCACACACTACTGCATTCTGGGGAGGAACTTAAAGGGCAGCAATCAGTCCAACAGCATGACAGCTGAGATAGACTAACGAGATGAGAAACTAAACCAAAACAAAGAAATTCATAGAGGAGGATCTGAAAGGCTCCTGTCAGAGCTTTTCAACTGTCTGGCTGTGACAGTACCCCTCCCTCTACGAGTGGACTCCGGACACTCAGAGCCCACCTTCTCAGGATGGGACCTATGGAAAGCCCTGATGAGACGAGAGGCCTTAATGTCCGTCACTGGGACCCACATCCTCTCCTCAGGACCATAACCCTCCCAATGAATGAGGTACTGGAGGGAACCGCGGACAAGACGAGAATCCACAATCCTAGAGACCTGAAATTCAAGATTTCCATCAACCACAATTGGAGGAGGAGGCAAAGGCGAGGGCACAATAGGTTGAACATAAGGTTTCAATAAGGACTTATGAAAAACATTATGGATCTTCCAAGTCTGAGGAAGATCAAGACGGTAGGCAACAGGATTGATGACAGACAGGATCTTGTAAGGCCCAATAAACCTAGGACCCAACTTCCAGGAGGGAACCTTCAATCTGATATTCTTGGTAGACAACCACACCAGATCACCAACATTCAGGTCCGGACCAGGCACACGTCTCTTATCTGCCACACGCTTATATCTCTCACTCATGCTCTTTAGATTATCCTGAATCTTTTGCCAAATAGATGACAAAGACGAGGAGAATCTGTCCTCATCAGGTAAACCAGAAGACCCCTCTCCCGAGAAAGTCCCAAACTGCGGATGAAACCCATATGCACCAAAAAATGGTGACTTATCAGAGGACTCCTGACGACGGTTATTTAAAGCAAACTCAGCAAGGGACAAAAAAGAACACCAATCCTCCTGATTCTCCGCCACAAAACAGCGCAGATATGTCTCCAGATTCTGATTGACGCGCTCTGTCTGGCCATTCGACTGCGGGTGGAAAGCAGAAGAGAATGACAACCGAACCCCCAAGCGAGAACAGAAAGCCTTCCAGAATCTGGAAACAAACTGCGTGCCCCTATCAGAGACTATGTCTGAAGGAATACCATGCAATTTGACAATGTGGTCAATAAATGCCTGCGCCAGCGTCTTAGCATTGGGCAAACCAGGAAAAGGGATGAAATGCACCATTTTGCTAAAACGGTCCACCACCACCAGAATCACAGTCTTCCCCGAGGAACGAGGCAAGTCCGTTATGAAGTCCATGGACAGATGTGTCCAAGGACGGGAAGGAATGGGTAAGGGAAGGAGAGGACCTGATGGCCGTGAATGAGGGACTTTGGCACGAGCGCAAGTCTCGCAAGCTGCCACAAAACCCTCAACCGACTTACGAAGCGCAGGCCACCAGAATCTCCGAGCGATGAGATCCAGTGTGGCTCTTGCCCCCGGGTGCCCAGCAAGGACGGTATCGTGGTGTTCCTTAAAAATCTTGTGTCTCAAAGCGAGAGGCACAAACAACCTCCCAGGAGGACAAAGATCAGGAGCCTCTGACTGGGCTGCCTGCACCTCTGCCTCCAATTCAGGAAAAAGAGCAGAGACCACCACACCTTCAGCCAAAATGGGACCCGGGTCTTCAAAATTCCCACCTCCCGGAAAACAACGTGACAGGGCATCTGCCTTCACATTCTTAACCCCAGGGCGGAACGTGACAACAAAATTAAACCTTGAAAAGAACAAAGACCATCTGGCCTGTCTCGGGTTCAGACGCTTGGCTGACTCCAAGTAGGCCAGATTTTTATGGTCAGTAAACACAGTAATAGGGTGTCTGGCTCCCTCTAGCCAATGGCGCCATTCTTCAAAAGCCAACTTGATGGCCAACAATTCCCTATCTCCCACATCATAATTTCTCTCTGTGGAGGAGAGTTTCTTTGAGAAAAAGGCACACGGTTGCCATTTGGCAGGAGAGGAACCCTGAGACAAGACCGCACCCACCCCTACCTCAGAAGCATCAACCTCAACTATGAAGGGTAACAAAATATCAGGTTATACCAGGATGGGAGCGGAAGCAAAACTCTCCTTGATATTAGAAAAGGCCTTACGCGCCTCTACCGACCAGGAAGAAAAATCTACCCCCTTTCTGGTCATATCAGTGAGTGGTTTAACAACAGAGGAATAATTCAAAATAAATTTCCTGTAATAATTGGCAAAGCCCAAAAAACGCATCAGCGCCTTCTGATTCTCAGGAAGTTCCCACTCAAGCACAGCGCGGACCTTCTCGGGGTCCATGCGAAAACCAGAAGCGGAGAGAAGAAACCCCAGAAATTGAATTTCTGGAACCGCAAACACACATTTTTCCAGTTTCGCGTATAATTTATTCTCCCGCAGGATGAGCAAGACCTGACGTAAATGTTCCTTATGAGTCTTGAAATCAGGAGAAAAAATCAAAATGTCATCCAAATACACTAATACAAATTTTCCCATTAAATGATAAAAAATGCTGTTCACGAAATGCTGAAAAACGGCTGGGGCATTCATCAAACCAAAAGGCATAACCAAATTCTCAAAATGGCCCTCAGGGGTATTGAAAGCCGTCTTCCATTCGTCTCCTTCTCTGACCCTGACCAGGTTGTATGCCCCTCTTAGGTCTAATTTGGAAAAGACTTTAGCCCCAACAACCTGGTTAAACAGGTCCGGGATCAGAGGAAGCGGATAAGGGTCACGAATAGTGATACTGTTCAGCTCCCTGAAATCGAGACAAGGTCTTAAAGAACCATCTTTTTTCTTAACAAAGAAAAAACCAGTGGCAACAGGTGACTTCGAGGGTCGTATGTGTCCTTTTCTCAGACTCTCAGAGATATAAGCACGCATAGCGACCCTCTCAGGTTGGGAAAGATTGTATAAACGAGATTTAGGCAGCTTGGCGCCTGGGATGAGATTAATAGGGCAATCGTACTCCCTGTGCGGGGGCAAATCCTGAACTCCACTCTCAGAGAAGACATCCGAAAATTCAGAGAGGAAAGGTGGTACAGTCTTAGTAGAAACCTCAGAAACAGATGTCATGAGGCAATTCTCTCTGCAAAAGTCACTCCAACCATTTATTTGCCACGCTTGCCAATCAATGGTGGGGTTATGTTTAGTGAGCCAGGGTAGCCCCAACACTAGAGGAGTAGGCAAACCGCTAAGGACGAAACATGACACATCCTCAACATGAGCATCACTCACAATTAAACGGATATTGTGAACTATGCCCTTTAATGATTTCTGAGAAAGTGGAGCGGAATCAATAGCAAAAACAGGAATATCCTTTCCCAAAGTGCATACCTGGAAACCATGAGTTATTGCAAATTGATTATCAATGAGATTGACAGCTGCTCCACTATCCACAAAAATCTCACAAAAAATGCTTTTGCTCTCTAGCGCCACCCTAGCAGGCAGGACAAAACGGGAACTACAAGCAAACGGAAAACCTTCAATTTCCGCCTCAACCCTGCCAATAGTAACAGACGGAACACTTTTAAAAGATTTTTTCCTTTTTGTTTCTTTATTACTCCCAGAAAACTGCCTGAATCTCCTAGAGGGACAAACATTTGCCAAATGATTTATACCTCCACAACAAAAACAAACCCTCCCATGCGGGCTGAATCTTCTATCATCAGAGGCAATCAACCCCAGCTGCATGGGCTCCTGCTCAGAAGGGGCTGACAGCGACTGAGACCCCTGCGCACAGAAAGAGACCGCTGCACTGTCCCGGGACTGAGTATGACAGGAAGGAGAGATCTCTCCTCTCTCTCTAAGACGCCTGTCAATACGAACGGCCTGAGACATAGCAGAATCCAAGGAGGTAGGTCTCTCATGAAAGGCAAATGCATCTTTCAATCTCTCTGAAAGACCATGGCAAAATTGACTTCGGAGTGCAGCATCATTCCAACCAGTATCAGCTGCCCATCTCCGAAATTCTGAGCAGTATATCTCTGCGGATTGTTTACCCTGGCATAACAGACGTAGTCTAGACTCAGCCAGAGCAATACGATCCGGATCATCATATATCTGACCCAGGGCTAAAAAGAATTCATCCACTGAACGGAGGGGCCGTGCCCCCTCCGGCAGCGAAAAGGCCCAGGATTGAGCGTTACCCCTGAGCAGCGATATAATGATCCCCACCCTCCGTTTTTCATCACCAGAGGAATGGGGAAGAAGGCGAAAATGGAGTTTGCAACCCTCTCTAAAACGCACAAAATACTCACTACCCCCGGAGAACGTATCCGGGAGCGAGATCTTAGGCTCAGAACAAACTCCATGAACGCAAGCTGAACCGGTCACTTGAAACTGAGAAAAAGTCTTACGGAGATCAGCTACCTCCAATGAAAGACCCTGGAAGCGCTCAGCCAAAAGTGAAACCGGATCCATGCTTGAGACGGTTTTGGCGGCTTATAATGTCACGGATGGTGTACAGGAAACAAGACAATAATATAAACAATGACTCACTGGATCCACAACTAAGGAACAAAAGGGGAGACCCCTGCAAGAGACCTGCCGCTCTCCCTTATTGCTCAGCCTATGCGACCACCCCAAAGGTGGATGGGCGCATATCCACGTACCTCGACTATCTTACACCTGAAGACCCTACAATAGTGAGGGGACACGACCACCGGCTCCCTACACAGACACGGAGGGAGTCAGGGTCACCTGGATCCAGAAAACAGAAAATCATAAATACATAAACAGAACTTATCTTGCAGACGACTGGGGACTGTGGACTGGGAACAAGGAACAGCATGCACACACACTCCAGGAAGTTGTATAAGCCGCACACTACTGCATTCTGGGGAGGAACTTAAAGGGCAGCAATCAGTCCAACAGCATGACAGCTGAGATAGACTAACGAGATGAGAAACTAAACCAAAACAAAGAAATTCAAGGAGGAGGATCTGGAAAGCTCCTGTCAGAGCTTCTCAACTGTCTGGCTGTGACAGTAATGTATATAATTCCACATGTGTTAATTCATAGTTTTGATGCCTTCAGTGTGAATCTACAATTTTCATAGTCATGAAAATAAAGAAAACTCTTTGAATGAGAAGGTGTGTCCAAACTTTTGGTCTGTACTGTATATATCAAAAGATGCTATATATGTGTCATCCACAGATCCCCCATAACAGTGTCATCCACAGATTCCCCATTACTGTGTCATCCACAGATCCCCCATAACAGTGCATCATCCACAGATCCCCAAAACAGTGTCATCCACAGATCCCCTCCATAACAGTGTCATCCACAGATCCCCCATAACAGTGTCATCCACAGATCCCCCATAACAGTGTCATCCACAGATCCCCCATAACAGTGTCATCCACAGATCCCCCATACCAGTGTCATCCACAGATCCCCCATAACAGTGCATCATCCACAGATCCCCAAAACAGTGTCATCCACAGATCCCCTCCATAAGTGTCATCCACAGATCCCCCATAATAGTGTCATCCACAGACCACCATTAGTTCAAAAGCACACCTTTTGGCTCAAATTCTTTTCTTCTTATTTTCCTACTCAAAAACCTACAGATGTAGCAGGGTTAACACACAAACTCTTAACTCAAATTTCTTAACTAATCGTGTTATCTTGAAACAAAGCCATTGAAAAGCAATTGAAGGTGTTTGCTTAACGCATTTAGTTTAGATAACACGTCTCATAAAGCATGTGTGTTAACTCTACTACGTAGGTGCGTCTTATCATCAGGTGCATCTTATAAAGCGAAAAATACGGTATATATAATGGTCCCTCTGTATAATTATTATATATAATGACCCCCCTGTATTATTATAATATATAATGCCCACCTGTGTATTATTAGGATATATAATGACCTATTATATATAATAATAATACAGAGGAGGCCATTATATATCCTAATAGTACAGAAGGGCCATTATACATAATAATAATAACTAATAATAATAAAACTCTGCAGAGACGAGTCACGGCTGAAAGAAGGTATCATGACGGTTTTATCTCCGAATGAAGATGTTGAGGAAAGTCTACATCACAGGAGATGTCACTGGATGGATGAGGTATGTGTTGCTGTATTCTCCTGTATAATTCGTAGTCATGTAAGATCTTAAACCGGCTGCCTTGTGTGGCTACACAAGTAATGGGACTGCACAAGTTGGGTGCTGCTGCCGTAGGATTGTCCAGTCCTCAATATTCTAGAAGGAAACCGCAGCACTCCAATTTCATGCACATTCATCGATCACATGAAAACAGTACTTCTATGAGGGCGCATGCACACAGCCATAGTCGTTTTTACTGTCTGCAAAATCCGCAAAACATGGATACCGGCCGTGTGCGTTCCGCATTTTGCAGAAAGTTACGTCCTCCTGTCTGTAGAACTGTCCTATCCTTGTCCGCAAAACAGAAAAGAATAGGACATGTTCTATCTTTTTGCGCTGGCCGCAGAACGGACGTACGAATGCAAACAGCACACGGTATGCGCCTGCGCCGCGGCCGTACCTATCTTCAATCTGCGCAGGCGCACTGAGAGGCGGCCACTCGCTCGGCCGCTCCATCCTCAATGCGCCTGCGCCGATGACGTCACATCTACACCCGGCGCAGGCGCATTGAGGAGCGAGCAGCCGCCTCTCAGTGCGCCTGCGCAGATTGAAGATAGGTACGGCCGCGGTGCAGGCGCCAGATATTGAATGAAAACAGGCAGGGCCAGCAGAGAACGATTCCGTTCCCTGGCCCTGTCAATCACAATGCGGAGGGGGCGTCATTAGGATCGGAGGATGCGGCTGCTACCAGCAAGTAGCCGCCCTACTTGCTGGTAGGAAGGTAATTTACATATTATAAAAATAGCTTTTTATCAAATTCTACTGAACCAAAATTCTTATTTAACTTATGTATGCAGAGATCGCAGTGTGGGGATTATTAGTAAACAAAAAAAAAAAAAAAAACGGTTTAGTGGGCTGACAGAAGCCCTTTAAGTACAAAAGACATGTAAAAAATTCATCATTCCGTGACACATTACATGATTTCCAATCATTCGATCAATTATATCATGATTATATCAATAGTATAAAAATCTAATATATAAAGCTGAGTGTGTGTGTGTTTGTCCGTTAAAGGAATCCGCACCCTCGCATTTACAATCACATGGGTACATCAGGTGTCCGGGGAGGTTTTAGAACGGGTCTCAGCTCTCTAGGACGTACCGTTCCTGAGATATTCCCAAAAAAATTAAAATATGGCATGTCACATGACCTATATTAGCCAATAGAAGCCTGCAGGTCTTTCTCTTCATATCCAACTGCTATACACACAGTCACATGTCCCTTATCAGCCAATACAAGATCGCAGGCCCTTAGTCTCCACATACACACAGTTTTACACCAGGGGCCAGATTTATCATTACTCTGACAGCTCACTCCACTTTAACATATGGCTAAAGTCAGTTTTAGCCCAGTCAGATTTATGATCGGCCTTTAAGAGTGTAATAAATGTGGTTTGACGGTAGCAGTTTATCCGTCAGTAAGCAGCTTTACAAAAGTCGCACGTTTTTATGAAAAAGTCGCATGTTCTATTAAAAAGTCTCATAAGATAAGCATGGTCCTCACTGGAGTGAAATTGAGACTTTTTTGCGACTTTTTTGCGACTTTTTTAAATAGTCCCAATAGTAAATTTGTCTAGAGATTCATTTACATAAGAAAACACGCCCACTTTCAGAAAACAGGCGAGCATAGTGCAGAGCAGAAAAAAGTCGCAAATTTGTGCGCAGTTTTAGCCTTTGGGACTTTTTTTGGGACTTTTTCACTCCATTATTCTGACCTGAGCTAATGATAAATCTGGCCCCAGGTTTCCATAACAACCGAGCCATTTTTCTTCACTGCTGTAGGTCAGCTTTAACCACTTAAGGACCACAGGTTTATACCCCCCTAAAGACCAGGCCCTTTTTTACAAATCGGCACTCCACAACTTTAGCGGTTTATTGCTCGGTCATGCAACTTACCACCCAAATGAATTTTACCTCCTTTTCTTCTCACTAATAGAGCTTTCATTTGGTGGTATTTCATTGCTGCTGACATTTTTACTTTTTTTGTTATTAATCGAAATTTAACGATTTTTTGGCAAAAAAATGACATTTTTCACTTTCAGTTGCAAAATTTTGCAAAAAAAAACGACATCCATATATAAATTTTTCTCTAAATTTATTGTTCTACATGTCTTTGATAAAAAAAAAATGTTTGGGTAGAAAAAAAATGGTTTGGGTAAAAGTTATAGCGTTTACAAACTATGGTACAAAAATGTGAATTTCCGCTTTTTGAAGCAGCTCTGACTTTCTGAGCACCTGTCATGTTTCCTGAGGTTCTACAATGGCCAGACAGTACAAACACCCCACAAATGACCCCATTTCGGAAAGTACACACCCTAAGGTATTCGCTGATGGGCATAGTGAGTTCATAGAACTTTTTATTTTTTGTCACAAGTTAGTGGAAAATGATGATTTTTTTTTTTTTTTCTTACAAAGTCTCATATTCCACTAACTTGTGACAAAAAATAAAAACTTCTATGAACTCACTATGCCCATCACGAAATACCTTGGGGTGTCTTCTTTCCAAAATGGGGTCACTTGTGGGGTAGTTATACTGCCCTGGCATTCTAGGGGCCCAAATGTGTGGTAAGTAGTTTGAAATCAAAATGTGTAAAAAATGACCGGTGAAATCCGAAAGGTGCTCTTTGGAATGTGGGCCCCTTTGCCCACCTAGGCTGCAAAAAAGTGCCACACATGTGGTATCGCCGTACTCAGGAGAAGTTGGGGAATGTGTTTTGGGGTGTCATTTTACATATACCCATGCTGGGTGAGAGAAATATCTTGGTCAAATGCCAACTTTGTATAAAAAAATAGGAAAAGTTGTCTTTTGCCAAGATATTTCTCTCACCCAGCATGGGTATATGTAAAATGACACCCCAAAACACATTCCCCAACTTCTCCTGAGTACAATGATACCACATGTGTGACACTTTTTTGCAGCCTAGGTGGGCAAAGGGGCCCACATTCCAAAGAGCACCTTTCGGATTTCACCGGTCATTTTTTACACATTTTGATTTCAAACTTCTTACCACACATTTGAGCCGCTAGAATGCCAGGGCAGTATAACTACCCCACAAGTGACCCCATTTTGGAAAGAAGACACCCACAGGTATTTCGTGATGGGCATAGTAAGTTCATGGAAGTTTTTATTTTTTGTCACAAGTTAGTGGAATGTGAGACTTTGTAAGAGAAAAAAAAAATCATCATTTTCCGCTAACTTGTGACAAAAAATATAAAATTCTAGGAACTCGCCATGCCCCTCACGGAATACCTTGGGGTGTCTTCTTTCCAAAATGGGGTCACTTGTGGGGTAGTTATACTGCCCTGGCATTTTCCAGGGGCCCTAATGTGTGGTAAGTAGGTAAATGACCTGTGAAATCCTAAAGGTGCTCTTTGGAATGTGGGCCCCTTTGCCCACCTAGGCTGCAAAAAAGTGTCACACATGTGGTATCGCCGTATTCAGGAGAAGTTGGGCAATGTGTTTTGGGGTGTCTTTTTACATATACTCATGCTGGGTGAGAGAAATATCTCGGCAAAAGACAACTTTTCCCATTTTTTTATACAAAGTTGGCATTTTACCAAGATATTTATCTCACCCAGCATGGGTATATGTAAAATGACACCCCAAAACACATTGCCCAACTTCTCCTGAGTACGGCGATACCAGATGTGTGACACTTTTTTGCAGCCTAGATGCGCAAAGGGGCCCACATTCCTTCTATGAGGGCATTTTTAGACATTTGGATCACAGACTTCTTCTCACGCTTTAGGGCCCCTAAAATGCCAGGGCAGTATAAATACCCCACATGTGACACCATTTTGGAAAGAAGACACCCCAAGGTATTCAATGAGGGGCATGGCGAGTTCATAGAATTTTTTTTTTTTTGGCACAAGTTAGCGGAAATTGATTTTTATTTATTTTTTTCTCACAAAGTCTCCCTTTCCGCTAACTTGGGACAAAAATTTCAATCTTTCATGGACTCAATATGCCCCTCACGGAATACCTGGGGGTGTCTTCTTTCCGAAATGGGGTCACATGTGGGGTATTTATACTGCCCTGGCATTCTAGGGGCCCTAAAGCGTGAGAAGAAGTCTGGAATATAAATGTCTAAAAAATTTTACGCATTTGGATTCCGTGAGAGGTATGGTGAGTTTATGTGAGATCTTATTTTTTGACACAAGTTAGTGGAATATGAGACTTTGTAAGAAAAAAATAATAATTTCCGCTAACTTGGGCCAAAAAAATGTCTGAATGGAGCCTTACAGAGGGGTGATCAATGACAGGGGGGTGATCAATGACAGGGGGAGTGATCAGGGAGTCTATATGGGGTGATCACCCCCCTGTCATTGATCACCCCCCTATAAGGCTCCATTCAGATGTCCGTATGTGTTTTGCGGATCCGATCCATGTATCCGCGGATCCGTAAAAATCATACGGACATCTGAATGCAGCCTGACAGGGGGGGTGATCAATGACAGGGGGGGTGATCAATGACAGGGGGGTGATCAGGGAGTCTATATGGGGTGATCACCCCCCCTGGAAGGCTCCAGGGAGACGCCTGTATGTGTTTTGCGGATCTGATCCATCTATCAGTGGATCCGTAAAAATCATGCGGACATCTGAATGGAGCTTTACAGGGGGGTGATCAATGACAGGGGGGTAATCAATGACAGGGGGGTGATCAGGGAGTCTATATGGGGTGATCACCACAGTCATTGATCACGCCCCTGTAAGGCTCCGTTCAGACGTCCGTATGCGTTTTGCGGATCCGATCCATCTATCAGTGGATCCGTAAAAATCATGCGGACGTCTGAATGGAGCTTTACAGGGGGTTATCAATGACAGGGGGGTAATCAATGACAGGGGGGTGATCAGGGAGTCTATATGGGGTGATCACCACAGTCATTGATCACGCCCCTGTAAGGCTCCATTCAGACGTCCGTATGCGTTTTGCGGATCCGATCCATCTATCAGTGGATCCGTAAAAATCATGCGGACGTCTGAATGGAGCTTTACAGGGGGGTGATCAAAGACAGGGGGGTAATCAATGACAGGGGGGTGATCAGGGAGTCTATATGGGGTGATCAGGGGTGATCAGGGGCTAATAAGGGGTTAATAAGTGACAGGGGGGGGTGTAGTGTAGTGGTGTTTGGTGCTACTTTACTGAGCTACCTGTGTCCTCTGGTGGTCGATCCAAACAAAGGGGACCACCAGAGGAGCAGGTAGCAGGTATATTAGACGCTGTTATCAAAACAGCATCTAATATACCTGTTAGGGGTTAAAAAAATCACATCTCCAGCCTGCCAGCGAACGATCGCCGCTGGCAGGCTGGAGATCAACTCTCTTACCTTCCGTTCCCGTGAGCGCGCGCGCCTGTGTGCGCGCGTTCACAGGAAATCTCTGCTCACGCGAGATGACGCCAATCAGCGTTAGCGTAGCCTGAGGGAGCCGCCGCGATGACGCCTTTCGGCGTTACAGTTGCGGCAACTGGTTAAAGGGGCAGGGCGCTGTGGATGACACTGTTAAGGGAGCGGAGTGCTGTGGAGGTCACAGTTCAGAGGGCAGGTAGTTTGGCAATTCAGGCCACCCCCAATAGACGGACTTTAAAACCACGCCCCCAGGTCCTTTTAAGCCACGCCCCCAACTTGGTTAGCACACGCCTCCTCCCACTCTGCAGCCGACGGGGATTGAAAAAATGAAGGTAAAAATCAACTTCTGTCAGCTGCAGGGGTGGGAGAGATGGTGACTTTCTCCCTGCAGCTCACTCTCAGACAGCACAGTGCTGCTGTCTGAGAGTGAGCTGTTCAAATTGACATCCCTGTGTCCGTCCAGGCACTGCGCCGGACGGAGGACAGGGAGTCTGAAAGCCACACTGTCCGGCCTAAAACTGGATCTCTGGCTACCCTGGGGGCAGGCTGCTGTGGAGGTCACAGTTAAGGGGACGGTCCACTATGGAGGTCAGTGTTAAGGGGCAGATTGCTGAAGAGGCCACTGTTAAGGGGACAGAGTGTTGTCGAAATCACTGTTAACGAGATGGGGTACTGTGGAGATCACTGTTAAAGGGGAGTGCGCTGTGGATGTTACTGTTAAGGGGGCAGGCCGCTGTGGAGGTCACTGTTAAAGGGGCGGTGTACTGTAGATGTCACTGTTATAGTGGATACAGTCGATATCACACACAAACATTAAATAAAATAGATGAAATATACCCGTGCGAAGCCAGGTCCTTCAGCTAGTAATAATATATTGTGTAAAAATAAAGTGACCAATGCATAAGTGGTTGATGACATCACCTGAAGTGTCTAAAATCAGCTTAAGTGAAGACAGCAACAGCTGTATATACATAATTATAACTAACACGTACTATACCACGTACTATACCATTGGTGGTTCCAGTGGAGAAAGTGGCGTCTATAGCTGGCCAGTGCACATTTTCTACATCATTGTGCTGGGCTGAAACGTTGTGACTGGGGAAATAAACTGGTCTAACACCCTACATGGATATTGGAGTGCTGCCTCATCATTTGTTTTTGGATATTGTCTATGGATTTTTGCCTGAAGTCCAGGAAGGATTGCACCCAACCTCACTACTGACTGTGCTGCTGCCATTCTTTAGTTTTTGTATTATCTACCTATCTATCTACCTATCTATCGATCAAAAAAGATAAACAATGAAGAAATTCCACGGCACTCCCAAAAAAAGGAAATTAAAAATAGTTTTTAGAGATAAGCGAATTTCCGCTTATGAAATTCGTTCACACTTCGTTTGGTGGTAAAAGGTACCGTATTTTTCGCCCTATAAGACCCACCGGCCCATAAGACGCACATAGGTTTTTGAGGAGGAAAATAAGAAAAAATATATTTTGAACCAAAAGGTGTGATTTTGGTGGGTTTTGGACTAATGGGGATCTGTGGATGACACTGTTTTGGGGGATCTGTGGCTGACACTGTTATGGGGGATCTGTGGCTGACACTGTTATGGGGGATCTGTGGCTGACACTGTTATGGGGGATCTGTGGCTGACACTGTTATGGGGGATATGTGGATGACACTGTTATGGGGGAATCTGTGGATGGCACTGTTATGGGGGATCTGTGGCTGACACTGTTATGGGGGATATGTGGATGACACTGTTATGGGGGAATCTGTGGATGGCACTGTTATGAGGGCATCTGTGGATGGCACTGTTATGGGGGCATTTGTGGATGGCACTGTTATGGGGGCATTTGTGGATGGCACTGTTATGGGGGCATCTGTGGATGGCACTGTTATGGTGGATCTGTGGATGACACATATAGCATCTTATGCTATGTGTCATCCACAGATCCCCCCCATAACAGTGTCCCTGTGTAGTGTGAATGACCCCCAATACAGAGGGTGGGGGCCGACATCTAGTTTGTAATGGCAGCGGGGCCCGGTGCAGTTACTGTATTCTATTGCACCGGGCCCCGCTCACTGTAGTAATTCTATCTATAACTGTAGGCATTGTTTAACTATAATAATCTTCAGTACAATCCATTAATCTTCACTTACTAACGTCCGTATCAGGCAGGAGGGCGGGCGGGCGGTCACTGGCGCGTAACTCACTACGTCACGCGCCCACGCCTCCTGCTTCATCCATAAAGTGGGCGGAGCAGGCGCGTGACGTAGTGAGTTACGCTGCCAGTGACCGCCTGCCCGCCCTCCTGCCTGATACGGACGTTAGTAAGTGAAGATTATTATAGTTAAACAATGCCTACAGTTATAGATAGAATTACTACAGTGAGCGGGGCCTGGTGCAATAGAATACAGTGACTGCACCGGGCCCCGCTGCCATTCAAAACTAGATGCCGGCCCCCAGCCCCTCCTCCCTCCACACTGATACACCCGCCGACCACGCTTTGCAGCATGCGGTCGCGGGGTATCAGTGTAAACTGCAGCATTCGTCCCATAAGACGCACTGCCATTTTCCCTCCACTTTTGGGGGGAAAAAGTGCATCTTATAGGGCAAAAAATACGGCAAATTGCGTTATGGATTCCGTTACCACGGACCATAACGCAATTCTATGACGGAATGCATAATGGAATGCCTTTAGAGGCATTCCGTTATTCATTCTGTCATAATAATAGAAGTCTATGGGCTGCAAAATGGATCCGTCCCATTTCCGTTATGCAGGTGAGGACTTTGTTATTCGCTCATCTCTAGTAGTGGGAAGTGCATTGGAATTTCTTCATTGTTTATCTTTTTGGATGGTGGATCGCTTCTACAGCCGCTGGCACACCGTAATCATTGGAACCCTGTGCTACTCAAATTATCTTTGTTATCTATCTATCTAATGCTATCTATCTATCTCTCATATCTATCTTTCCTTATCGTCCTACAGGCAGCACAACACAAAGGGTTAATGTCTTGCTCCTCCGATCTAGGACAGAAGATGCATCATTAGTAAATCAGACTAATTAACCCCCCTATAAAGGAGGGCACACCCACTAGGTAGATGTGTTTCTTTCTTCTGTCTAGGATAATTGTAACGCGAACGAGCGGCATTACCACTCCTACGCCCTGCTTCAATCTGTGAATGCTAATATAATGTTATCTTATGTATTTATTTCCAGGTCCCTAGACACTGTGCATTTATAATAATGTTATGTAATTGTTCATGTAATGTGCCTGGTTCACCAGTAGGTGGCAGAAACTATGGCAGAGCTACACTTAGAGAGAATGGAACTCACCATTCCATTCTCACCTTCTTTCTTGGTCAGAAGTGGGCCAGTCCTGTTTTCTACCAGAAGGAGGTAGGCAATTCTGGTTTGTTCTGGTTGAGACTCCATGTTGGAGCTGCCAGGATTCTAATCTATTCCCTGGCATAATCCAGAGTCAGGCTACAGAGAGAAGTTGCAGCATCCTGCAGAAGAAGAGATCCCATTTAAGTTTGTTAGTGCAGCAGAGCCAAAGAGAAACCTATGTAGCAGAGTTGAGATTGTTTGCCTGCCAGAGTTAATGCTAAAACCTGCTGGAACCAAGATAAAGTCTGTAAACCGTTTGGAGAAACGTTTATGCAAAGTAAAGCTGCCATTGAACTTTATCACAAGCTCTGGACTCAAATATTTCTTCAAATCCCTCAATTGTTCACCCTATTTGTTTGCTTCAGAGCCAACGCCGAGGGTTCCAGCATATCCAGATAGGAGCACCGTGACATGTGCACAAAACATTAAGGGACATTATAGGCCACCCTATATCACTCGGCCATTCCTACACCTGGGTACCAACACCATTTCTTAAAGGGACTCCATCCTGTTGTTTCTTCATTGCAACTGGTGTCACAAAACACTTATCTCATCTTAAAGGGACCCCTTGCGGACCTCTGTTGTTGCACAATGAAGCTCACACATACAGAGGCTCCTGCTGCTGTGAAGGTCAGTATGGTTGTTAAGCCTGATATTACATAGCTAGAAGTGGTTTCCAGGATATCATATGAGGTGCTGGGAGAGAGTCCATTGTTATATGCATGTTATAGAGCTGGAGGTGAGCTCCAAAGTTAACTGCAGGTCATTACTGAACTGGAAGTGGGTTCCAGAGTTATATGCATGTTATAGAGCTGAAGGGTTGCTCCAGAATTAACTGCATAACATGACTCATCTGGAAGTGGTTTCCAGGATTTATTTTTCCTATCGGGGGTTTCCATGGGAGGATTGAGCTGAGATTTATCTTGGAGGTTCCTGGTGAGTTTCTCATATGCATCAGGTGTTCCCTGCAAACTTGACGGAGGTATTGGTTATTTGTCACTCGACCCCTCCCCCCACCATCCCAAATACTTAATTGGCCCATGCCTCCCCCACCTGATTCCCACAACCCAGGTTAACTAGCCCCAAGAAGACACGGACTAAATCGGCCACAGCAGCCGTTTTTATTAACATAACATACATATAAATAAATAACCCTTTTAATATTATAACCCAAAAAGTATGTATAACCTATACTCCTCAATCCAGAAGGGGGAGGTCCTTGAAGCCCCAAAATAAATGAGTTACCCCCACCAGCCGTTGACCGCCAGCTCGGAGGCACCACTGACGGCCCCCCAAAATTCAGCCACAACAGACCGCCAACCATAGGAGTCCAGCCCCAAACGTGGAGCCCTCCCATCCTCACCACCTGATAATCTCTCCAACTTCAAGGACCTCCCCCCGCCACCAACGCACAGGCTTGACCTATCAAGCCTGTGCGTCCCTCCACACCCTCAACTTAGTCTCAATACCCTCCTGCAAGGCCAGACACCATATATCTAACCCCACTGCGTTCAGATGAACTCCGTCCGCCCACCAGAAACCACCAGTACCTTTCTCCACGTGCCTCACTGCCACCGCCCCATTCCTCGCCATGAAACGCCTAATTGCCCGATTCACCTTCACCCGGGCCTTGTTCACACCCTCCAACGAACGCGCCCCCCTCCACACCTTCCTCCGACCACACAGTTACCAACTTCGGGAACAGCGCCCACAACCGAAGCAAATCGAATTTTATATCCCGGACTAATTCCCTAAAAGGTCGCGCCCCCAAATCGTTGCCCCCAATATGCAGTACCAGCACATCCGGAGCCCTGTCCTGCTTAACAAACCTGTGGACCTCAGGCAATATCCCGCCCCACACCATTCCCCTGCGACCCAGCCATCTTACCACCGCTACCGAACGAGGAAACCCCAACTGCTCCCCACCGGCCGAACCACTGCCCAGATGGCTCCCCAGAAGACATACGAATGTCCCAGAATCCAAACTAACGCTGGGTCCGCACCTGTAATGAGAGAAACAAAAACACCAAGAAGCAACTCTACCGAATTCAACTCTTTTTTTTATTTTAAATAAACCATTGTTACATACGCTCTGGCCGGATATATGACCTAAACCGAATGGATTCCCATCTGCTAATCCGTTTTATCACATCATCACCCAACCCCCACCGCCCCGCCTCCGTCACCGCCCCAATTTTAAAGGAGTGACTAGAATAACCTGCTTCCCCTATGCCAGTGATAGGCAAACTGCGGCTCTCCAGCTGTTGCAGAACTACAACTCCCAGCATGCAAAGACTGCCTACAGCTTTCAGCCTACAGCAGGGCATGGTGGGAGTTGTAGTTTTGCAACAGCTGGAGAGCAGCAGTTTGCCTATCACTGCCCTATGCCAAACTGAACCAAAAACTTCCTAAAAACCGCTGGAAACTGGAAACAGGAAAGGAAAGACCCATCGCATGAACCAGCAAAGGAGAGACTTCCCCGCGAACCCCCGCTCCATACTCCCGCATACAATGAACCGGACACATTGAGCAACCCTGGATTGCAAACAACACAACCCTGCACCCCTTTCCTTCCACATCAGTTTTTGATCATCTAATGAGAAACTCCACTCGATCTGGAAAAAGGTCCACATCGTCCCCAAACAACCCTTCCCCCCCCCCCCCCCGTCTCCTAACCGTCGGACAGACCAGTTCACCCAGAGGCAAAACGCTCCCAAAAATGCCAGCGAAAAAGCTAGACGAAACAGCCGTAACTCCCACCCTGACCTACAAACACTACCCAACTGTTCCCCCACCCTCAAGAGCAATGCAAACGAAACCGGCCTCCTAGCATCTACCCCCGCCCGCAAACGACGCCAACCTTTTAATGCCCCTACCACTAAAAAAGACTTTGTGACATCCGTCAACTTCTGCAGCCTAAAACCAAACGACAACCCCGAAATATAACAATTAATTTTAGACACTGACCACCCCTCTTCCCTGCAATGCCCTATGAACAGCAACAATGGTATTTCCAAATCATCCGTCTCAACCCCGAACCGAAACCGCCACTCTTCCCAACACTGCAAGGCTTTTAAGTAT
This sequence comes from Bufo bufo, assembly GCF_905171765.1. Lineage (NCBI taxonomy): Eukaryota > Metazoa > Chordata > Amphibia > Anura > Bufonidae > Bufo > Bufo bufo. The sequence goes on along the minus strand of NC_053389.1, from coordinate 37,835,616 downwards.
GTCTCCCACGTACCGGGCGCCAATGAAGACTGGATAAGCCCCGCTACAGTGCCTCCAGAAGTTCCCATAGACAACTCGGGCAGCCAAGCCCAACCTCCTCTGCCTCTGGAGCCAGCCGAGGAAAACGCTCCCACTGTGAACTAGAGAGAGAATGGAGTTGTCAACTGGGTACATGCACAGCTACCACCCACGCATTGAGTGACAGGCACTCCAATACCAACCTTTGTAATAGTCGCACCACTAAAGGCGTCAAGGCCGACAACTCATTGATTGCCTGAACCACTCCCAGGTTGTCACAGTGGAAGCGAAACTTCTTGTTTCGGAATAACTCCCCCCACAACATTACGGCTACTACAATTGGGAACAGCTCCAATAAGGCCAAGTTTTTAACTCAACCTTTTTCTACCCAGCTCTCTGGCCATCTACCCACGAACCATTGACCCCCGCAATAAACACCAAAACCTCCTTCTCCTGCCGCATCGGAAAAAAAGCTAAAAATCAAACAAATCCACCACCTCCCCCATAAACAACGAACGACCATTATAACTCTCCAAATATGAACCCCAAACTTCTAAATCCGCTCCCAATTCCCGCCCTAACCTAATGTAATGATGTGGTGCCGCTATCCCCGCCGTCGCCCCCGCCAGCCTCCTGCTAAAAATCCTACCCATTTGCATTATCCGGCATGCAAAATAAGTTTTCACAGAAGTGACTGGAGCTCCTGCAACTTAATTTTTCTCAACCGCCGCACCCTCGCAACCTCCCCTTTTAAGTCTTCCAGCTTATCCAGGGGGAGCCTACATTCCATTCGCACTGAATCGATCACTATTCCCAAAAAACGTAATTCCGTTGTCGGTCCCACCGTTTTTTCCGCCGCCAAGGGAACTTCAAACGACCCAAACAGCACCCTCAACGTATGCAGCAACAACGAACAAACGCGCGAAGCCGGTGGGCCAATACACAGGAAATCGTCCAAATAGTGAATGATGGATTCACATCCAGACGAGTCCACCAGCGCCCATTCCAGAAAAGAGCTGAACGTTTCAAAATACAACCCATCGGCAAACAACGGTCCACGAAAAAAAAAACACCCCAGCAAATGCAAACTATCAGGATGCACTGGCAATAACCTGAACGCAGACTCAATATCCGTCTTCACCATTAACACCCCTTCCCCGAACCTTTTAATCCACTCCACTTCCGCATCAAATGAGGTATAGACCACTGAACTTAAGCCTGGATCAATACCATCATTGACCGACGATCCTTTCAGGAAAGACAAATGGTGAATAAGACAAAACTCATAAACCTCCTTTTTTGGAACCACCCCCAATGGTGACAACCTCAAATCCGCCAGAGGCGGCTCTAAAAACGGGCCAGGCATCCTTCCTAATTTAACTTCTTTTTTCAACTTCTCCGTAACCACGTCTGGGTGCTCCCTGGCCGACCGCAAATTCTTTTTAACTAACACTGCCCCAGACGGAACAAACAGGATACGAAAAGCCAACGCAAACCCCTCCCGTAACAAATTTGTGGTCCTCTCATCTGGATATCTACCGAGAAACGGTTACATCCTTTCCAGACGGATCGGCGTCTCCCCCCTTGCTATTACCCTCACCCCTTCTCTGCCTGCCCCCCCTGAAGCACCGCATGGCTCCATGGGATCCACCACAAGTGGAGCACTCGTGCTTAAACTTACACTTGGCTCCAAATTTACATCCCCCTCATTAAATAAAAAGCACAATCACCTCTCGGATGCTGTCGCAAAGCCGGATTGCCCCCCGCCTCCTGATTCGCCCCGAAAGGACTGACCCACCCGAACAGGCGCCGTCACCTTCAACCACAAAGAGATGTCTTTGTGATCCCGTCTAATATTCGGGCGAACTGCCTTCCGCTGCCTAAACTGCCCATCATATCGCAGCCAAGCCAGACCCCCATAAACCCGGTAAGCTTCCCTAATGGCACCTAAATAACAAAAAAGCGCTGAGCAACACTCTAGCGATTTTTCCCCTATCAGGCTTGCCAATATCGCAAATGCCTGCAGCCAGTTCTTGAACGTACGCGGTATTAAGTGGTGCCTACGCTTTTCCTCATCTTCCTTGCCCTATCCAATTGAAAAATATCCACATACTCCCCTTTCCAAATCTTCTCTCTCACGTCTTGTTTTAGAGGCGCTCCCAGCGGCCCCTCGAAACAAACATATACTTCTCCCTTCGCTTTATCGTTCACCCGTACAGATTCCTCTTCAACCGAACCCCCCGCCTGCGTTTGAACTGACTTTGTGCTCCCCGCAATCCTAAGATGGCCAAACCTGAACTCCCGGACCCACTAGGGCTTCCCCCTATACCCCATGCCTGTAACGGGGTCGCCCCCCCATGTTCCAATTCGCCAACAGCCCTACCAAACCCCCAAAAACTTCCCTAATCCCCTACTCACGTCCATCTGGGGTCCCCCATCCCCCCACCAGTCGAACCTGCCCCCATCTGAACTAACGGTCCCCATAGCATCTCACCTCCCTGCTGGACGTTCCCCAGCCAAGCAAAGCGAGCCAGCTGGAGCACCTTCAGCTCTGCTGGATATAGAGGCCACAGCTTGGAGCCTCAGAGGCCAGGAAGAAAGTTCCCTGGATTAAGCTAGAGTCAGACTACAGAGAGAAGTTGCAGCATCCTGCAGAAGCATAGATTCTATTTAAGCCTGTCAGCACAGCAGAGCTAGAGAGTGACAGATGTAGCAAAGAGGAGTTTGCCTGCCACAATTTTGTTCATGCTAAAGCCTGCTAGGAGCCAAGATAAAGTCTGCAAATCGTTTGGAGAAATGTTTATTGAAAGTAAAGCTGCTTTTCAACTTCATCACAAGGTCTGGACTGAATTTATTCTTCATCCCCAAGTTAACTTAGCCCCTTTTTCTGCTGTGGAAGACAACGCCTGGGGTCCAGTGTATTCAGGTAGGAGCACCGTGACACGTGCACAAAACATTAAGGGACATTATAGGCCACCCTATACTACTTGGCCATTCCTACACCTGGGTACCACCACAACACCATTTCTTAAAGGGACTCCATCCCGTTGTTGCTTCACTGCAACTGGCATCACAAATATTTCTTATAAAAGGGACCCCCGGTCGCTGTCGGTTGTTGCACATGTTAAGTAAAAAATGACACAAGAGGTTAACTAACTCTTTCAATGTATTTCAATAGTTTGTCAAAATGGTATGAAATAACTCTGTGCCATGTGTTATCAGAGTTGTTTTTATCTCAGCTACATCTGTGGCTCTGCACAGGGTGAGATCATTACTGCAGCAGGGGAATCACAGCAGCTTTAAGGATCCTGTGTCCTGGAACGGCTCATATGTAGCTTGTGTGTATGTGTGAGCGAATTATTATGTTACAATTTCAGAACTCTGCAAAAAATCCCATAAAGCCATAAATGTTAGTGTGTGCACCAAGTGTGGACAATCTAGAAGATGTCTGCACCAACTGTGGACAATGTAGGAAATGTCATCACCAACTGTGGACAATGTAGGAGATGTCTGCACCATTGTCTCCCAGCTGAAGGTCTCCAGTGCAGACATAGTGCAGAGGTTGTGGAATGGTTTACTTCTCAGCGGTCAGAAGCTTTCACTCTCTGGTCTTTTCTGCCCATATATCTATAAGACCTCGCTTATCTACAACTCCTTTACCTTAACTCCTGCCTCATCTCATCTGGATGTGAACTCTCAGTGGCCGGTCTGTCTGGGAAGACTTTTTTTCTGCCTGTCAGGTTATCCCTATGGTCAGAAAGATTGTTTCCTTCTGAAACATGGTAATTCCTTGTCTATAGCGGAGAGCAAAGCTTCTTTGGCTTCAGTTTCCTAGTGTCTTAGGGATTGTTTACCAATGAAGTCTCGCTCAGTCAATAAGATTGGGGGTCCATTCATAGAACCATATCTGAATTTGCGGATCCATAGGACACGGATCTGCAGTACGCAGCCCTGTAGGGTGAGCGAATGTGAGGTCACGGTTAATAGGCAAAACGAGGGTTGTTCTTGGTACTCACAGTTTTTATTTACCCTGGGCAGGCGTACAGCAGTGATGGAGAGGCTGGCACATGAATCCTCTGGGGCACTCTCTGTGTATAGGGACCAGGCCAGGTGGTAGGTGAGGTGCCCTGGGTGTTGTAAATTTAATGTGCTAGTGGCAAGATCCCTTATAGTTCGTGACGCCAGTGCCGGTAACGGTGGCACACCGATTTGTTGTAGGAATAATTGAGGTACACAAAGCTGCAGTGAACCAGAACTTCTTTTTACTGAACAGTTCAACTATATACAGTCCTCAGTTAGTTCCATAGGTATAATGTTGAATACAGGCAGGCTTCATATAAATAGCAGGAAAAGTCAAAAGATACACAGAGGGAATAAACACTTACAGATCAGGCTGTACTTTCCTCAGATCCTGTCTGTCTTCCTCCAAGGCCCATATGCCCTATTGCTGGCTTTATCCTTGGGTAGAGAAACCTTCCTCTGGTATATATCCTCTTGCTGTAAATATCCTTCCGCCCTTCAGCTTTCTATTTGGCTGGGTGAAAATGGCTCTGCTCTGTACTTCTTAAGGTGCTAATTATGTCCTCAGGAGGTAACTTCTTCCCCTGGTGGCAAGCAAGGAGCCTGGGCTATCTAGCTGCATGTCAGAAGCTGCTCCTCAGCTATCCTCTGGCTAAGGTGCACAACTTGGCTTCTGAACACTTCCCCTCTCTCTGGTCTAGACCTGTCTATATATACTAGGGGGTTCCCTAGCTCCCTCTACTGCCTAGGAGGAGGAACTACACCCCTAACAGGCCTGGTACACAGGAGATAACATAAATAACATGACAATATACATTAAAATGCAATACAAAATACAATGACCATGTTCCACAGGAGGTGGGGAACAACGTGACCCAGTTGACCTTTGTGTAGTGCCCACCCTTACGTAGTGAGACTACAGATCCGCCGTGTGCATTCTGCATTGCGGTTCAGAACTTCCTGCCCTATATGGTAATGCACATTCTTGTCGGCAATATGGAAAAGTGTGGGACATTTTCTATCTCTTTAAGGGCCGCAAAATGGATGTGCGGATGTGGTCGACACACTGTGTGCTGAATGGAAATTTGGAACAGGGAAACATCAAATTTAGGACACCAGGCTTCCAGTGGAATTACAGAACCTTTTCTCAAATTGGGCAAGGATTACGTCAGACTCCTAGATAGAATCTTGTACCCAGGTCACTCCCTCAGGTTAAAGAAGTTGCCCCCTAAGGCAAAATGGTCAACCCTTCACAAAGCCTCATATGGTGGTTGTTTCAGGACTTCACAGGAAAATCTTGACCTCTTTCCCAGGAAATCTCTGGGGTCTTTTCAAGAGTGTATGCAGTGCCAAAGCCACAGGTAAGATGGAGGTTAGATCTGACGTGTTTAAATAAATACCTTCTGTAACGCCCCAGAGTGGAATTACCACTTCTTCACCGTGCTACTTTCTTTATTGGTTAACATCATGTCATCTTGTACATTTATTCCAAGTCCTTCACAATGTGCATTCCTATTTCTATGTAACTGTTATGTTCAAATGTAATATGCCTGGTTCACCAGCAGGTGGCAGCAAACACAGCAGAGCTACAGTTAGGTAGAATGTAGCTTTCCATTCCATTCTAACACCCTCTCTGTGGAGGATTGGGCAAATCCCACTTCCTGCAGGAAGGGTGGGGACCAGTTTCTAAAGCAGTCTAGCTTACCCCCTGCTAGGGGAAGGAAGCAAGTGCTGGGCACATCTCTGCTGGACGAGCCCAGGCCAAGCCAGCCAGAGCACCTTCAGCTCTGCTGGATGTGGAGGCCTCAGCTTAGAGCCTCAGGAGCCAGAAGGAGAGTTCCCTGGCATAATTAAGAGACAGACTACCAAGAGAGAAGTTGCAGCATAAAGAAGAAGCTAAGTTACACAGCAAGCCTGTCAGAAAAGCAGACCCAGAGAGCAACAGATGTAGCAGGGTTGAGTTTTCCTGCCAGAGTTTTAATGTTAAAGCCTGCTGGGACCAAGACAAAGTTTTTGAGGAACATTTATTCAAGAAAAGCTGCTATTGAACTTCATACAAGGTCTGGACTCAAGTTACTTCTTTTATCCCTCAAATACTACCCCCTATTTGTCTGCTTCGGAGCCAACGCCTGGGGTTCCAGCTGTATCCAGGTAGAAGCACCGTGACACTCATAGAAAACATTAAGGGACCTTCTAGGCCACCCTATACTACTCGGCCATTCCTATACCTGGGTACCACCACCAATTACAAAAGGGGCCGTGGCCGTTGCCGCTGCGTTGCACTTCTCACAATTTAATTATGTAACATTCACCAGCAGGACAATTTTATATTGCCAACCCATCAGAAGTTCTCAGGTTGGCCATCACTCACCAGGATATCTCATCTTCAATTCAATGGCCGTTGGTTTCATCGCCTGGTGATTTTACTAAGTAGTGGCACTAACTAAGCTTTTAGCTTCCAGTTAGACTCCAGAAACTGGTTGCTTAAGCTTTCACAGGAGCGGATCCAGAAATCAATATGGATGTGAGTTCTAAGGTGCCATCACCAAGTGCCAGTGCAGTAACTAGAAATAACTGGGCCCCACAGCAAATATTGAACAGGGCTCCCCCGCTCCTGTCGCTAGTCAAGATTGCTATCAGATCAAGCCAGGCAGCCACTCTGTCTACAAATATATACTTTCCTGACCTCTTCGATAGAAGCCTTAACATGGGCATTAGTGTAAATTGCAAACCAGCATTGTTTCAGGAGGAAAACAATGTTTATCAAGTCTGGTTCGTCTTGCGGTGATCAAGCCAGAAACTCGGGAAGACCTGTCTTGATGGCTTCGTCCAAAAAAAACTGAACAAAGTAGATTTTTCTGGCCGTTCTGATAACTCTGGTCTGGAAGTACACTTCCACATTCTTTGAGTTCGGGGGAGATTGTCTCCTCAAGAGATGTATCTGTGATCCAATATCAGAGACCTGGGAGCAATATATCTAACTCTTCATTTAGGGCAGGCTTAAGAATCAGTCAGTGGGAGAGCAAACAGATAATCTCCACCATGTGCTATATCAACAATTGGCACAGGACTCGCTCTGATCCACGGTACAGTCAATGCAGTAAAATTATGACTTGGGCAGTGGAATGTCAAACCATAGACAGCCATCCACATTCAAGGTATTCTAAATATTCAGACGGATCTGTTAAGTAGGTCACAGTTGAAGTCTCAGCGACTGTATTTTTAACAGATTGTGTGCAGATGGGGTACCCCATTTAAAGGCAATGGGGACAGCTTCCAATAAAAAGTTCAAGAAGTTCTGCTCCCTGAATCCAGTGGATCTACCAGAAAGAATAGATTTTCCTCAATTTCCTCTCATATCCTGAGTGCTCAGGAAAATAAGACAAGAATCGAAGCCATAGCCATAGTGCTCATCTGGCCAGGAAGGCATGATCCCTCACTTGCTACAACTTTCCAGAGGAAATTATTGGAGATATAGTCCCGCTGAACCTTCTTGTTCAAGCAGGCCTACAGAATCCACCGGAGATGTTTAACCACCTCCCGTCCGCACGTTGACTATAAACGTCCGGGAGGTGGTTCTCTATTTCTGAATGGACGTTCCAGAATGTCCGTTCAGAAACTGCAGCTGCACGCTAATCGTGCAGCTGCTGATCGGGTTGCCCGCTGTCAGTGACAGCAGGGAAACCCAGAGAGAAGGCAGGGACAGGCAGGGACAGTGCCCAGTTGTCCCTGCCTTCTGGATCGCTGCATACACAGTGCTCACCGAGCCCGGCGGTCATGTGAGAGTGCAGGATGTGTGTGAGGTCTTCTACAGACCTCGATCAGCCCTGCAATGAGGCTGTACAGCGCTGTATTGCGCTGTACAGCCTCTCTGGGGGGTGCATTTCTCCTGTAACTGGGGCTACTATGTCAGCCCCAGTTACAGGAGAAATCAACAGTGAAAAAAAAAAGTGAAGTAAATGTCCCCCAGAGGTCTTGTATGACCTTATGGGGGACGAAAAAATAAAATAAAAAAAAGGTTTCACATGTAAAAAAAAAAATCCTCAATTAAGGAATAAAAAAAAAATGTTAAAAATAGAAAAAATAAAATAGACATATTTGGTATTGCCGCGTCCGTGACGATGGGCTCTATAAATATATCACATAATCGACCCAGTCCAATAGACGCCATAAAAAATAAAAATAAATAATGAGCCCCTACATAAGAAATTCTCTCAAAAAATTAAAAAAAATATAGCTCTTAGAACATGGAGACACTAAAACATCATTTCTTTGGTTTAAAAAATGCTATTATTGTGTTAAAGTGAAATAAATTTAAAAAAGTATACATATTAGGTATTTACGCGTCCATAAAAACCAGCTCTATAAAAATATGACATGACCTAACCCCTCGGGTGAACACCGTAAAAAAAAAAAAAAAACGGTGTCAAAACAAGAAATTTTTGTCACTTTACATCACAAAAAGTGCAACTCCAAGTGATCAAAAAGGCGTATGTCCCACAAAATGGTACCAATAAAACCGTCACCTCATCCCGAAAAAAATGAGCCCCTACATAAGAAAATCTCTCAAAAAATAAAAAAACTATAGCTCTCAGAGCATGGACACATTAAAACATAATTTTTTTGTTTCAAAAATTCTATTATTGTGTAAAACTTAAATAAATAAGAAAAAGTATACATATTAGGTATCGCCACGTCCGTAACAATCTGCTCTATAAAAATGTCACTTGACCGAACCCCTCAGGTGAACACTGTAAAAATAAATAAATAAAAACTGTGCTAAAACAACCAATTTTTTGGTCATCTTGCCCCATAAAGTGCTATAATGAATGATCAAAAAATCATATGTATCCAAAAATAGTACCAATAAAACTGGCACCTTATCCCCTAGTTTCCAAAATGGGGTCACTTCTTGGGAGTTTCTACTGTAAGGGTGCATCAGGGGGGCTTCAAATGGGACATGGCATCTAAAAACTATGTGGAGTTCCTTTTCTTCTGCGCCCTGCCGTGTGCCCATACAGCAGTTTATGACCACATGTGGGGTGTTCCTGTAGACCGCAGAATCTGGGTAATAAAAAATATTGAGTTTTGTTTGGCTGTTAACCATCGATGTGTTAAAGAAAAAATTGGATTAAAATGGAAAATCTGCCAAAAAAGTGAAATTTAAAAATTTGATCGCCATTTTCCTTTAATTCTTGTGGAACGCCTAAAGGGTTAAAAAAGTTTGTAAAATCGGTTTAAAAGTAACTTGAGGGGTGTAGTTTCTACAATAAGGTCATTTATGGGGGTATCCACTATGTAGGCCCCACAAAGTGACTTCCGACCTGAACTGGTCCTTAAAAAGTGGGTTTTGGCAATTTTCTTAAAAATTTGAAGAATTGCTTCTAAAATTCTAAGCCTTCTAACGTCCTAAAAAACAAAAATGACATTTCCAAAATGATGCCAACATAAAGTAGACATATGGGGAATGTTAAGTAATAAATATTTTATGAGGTATTACTATATATTATAGAAGTAGAGAAATTGAAATTTAGATTCAACATTTTTGGTAAATTTGGGATTTTTTCATAAATAGAGGTGAAATATATTGACTCAAATTTATCACTATTATGAAGTACAATGTGTCACGAGAAAACAATCTCTGAATGACTTGGATAAGTAAAGGCGTTCCAAAGTTATTACCACATAAAGTGAGATATGTCAGTTTTGCAAAATTAGGCCTGGTCAGGAAGGGGGCAAATGGCCCAGATGGGAAGTGGTTAGGTTTATAGCCTGGAATCTGACAGTTCAGGTCTGGAGAAGGGCTTGTAGGGTGTGGTGGAGGAAACTTTGCAGAATCCTGATCGGTCTGAAGTCTTAGGCCCCTTTCACACAGGCGAGATTTTGGCGCGGGTGCGATGCGTGAGGTGAACTCATTGCACCCGCACTGAATCCGGACCCATTCACTTCTATGGGGCTGTGTACATGAGCGGTGTTTTTCACGCATCACTTGTGCGTTGCGTGAAAATCGCAGCATGCTCCTCTTTGTGCGTTTTCCACGCAACGCAGGCCCCATAGAAGTGAATGGGGCTGCGTGAAAATCGCAAACATCTGCAAGCAAGTGCGGACGCGGTGGGATTTTCACGCACGGTTGCTAGGAGACGATCGGGATGGAGACCCGATCATTATTATTTTTCCTTATAACATGGTTATAAGGGAAAATAATAGCATTCTGAATACAGAATGCATAGTACAATAGGGCTGGAGGGGTTAAAAAATAAATAAAAAATTATTTAACTCACCTTAATCCACTTGCTCGCGCAGCCGGCATCTCTTCTGTCTTTATCTTTGCTGTGCACAGGAAAAGGACCTGTGATGATGTTACTGCGCTCATCACATGGTCTGTCACATGATCCATCACCATGGTGATGGGTCATGTGATGGACCGTGTGATGAGCACAGTGACGTCATCAAAGGTCCTATTCCTCAAAGAAGAAGACAGAAGAGAAGCCGGGCTAAGCGATCAAGTGGATTAAGGTGAGTTAAATATATATACAGTACAGACCAAAAGTTTGGACACACCTTCTCATTCAAAGAGTTTTCTTTATTTTCATGACTATGAAAATTGTAGATTCACACTGAAGGCAGCAAAACTATGAATTAGCACATGTGGAATTATATACATAACAAACAAGTGTGAAACAACTGAAAATATGTAATATTCTAGGTTCTTCAAAGTAGCCACCTTTTGCTTTGATTACTGCTTTGCACACTCTTGGCATTCTCTTGATGAGCTTCAAGAGGTAGTCCCCTGAAATGGTTTTCACTTCACAGGTGTGCCCTGTCAGGTTTAATAAGTGGGATTTCTTGCCTTATAAATGGGGTTGGGACCATCAGTTGCGTTGAGGAGAAGTCAGGTGGATACACAGCTGATAGTCCTACTGAATAGACTGTTAGAATTTGTATTATGGCAAGAAAATAGCAGCTAAGTAAAGAAAAACGAGTGGCCATCATTACTTTAAGAAATGAAGGTCAGTCAGTCAGCCGAAAAATTGGAAAACTTTGAAAGTAAGGGCTATTTGACCATGAAGGAGAGTGATGGGGTGCTGCGCCAGATGACCTGGCCTCCACAGTCATCGGACCTAAACCCAATCGAGATGGTTTGGCGGGAGCTGGACCGCAGAGTGAAGGAAAAAGGGCCAACAAGTGCTAAGCATCTCTGGGAACTCCTTCAAGACTGTTGGAAGACCATTTCAGGGGACTACCTATTGAAGCTCATCAAGAGAATGCCAAGAGTGTGCAAAGCAGTAATCAAAGCAAAAGGTGGCTACTTTGAAGAACCTAGAATATGACATATTTTCAGTTGTTTCACACTTGTTTGTTATGTATATAATTCCACATGTGTTAATTCATAGTTTTGATGCCTTCATAGTCATGAAAATAAAGAAAACTCTTTGAATGAGAAGGTGTGTCCAAACTTTTGGTCTGTACTGTATATTTTTTTAACCCCTCCAGCCCTATTTTACTATGCATTCTGTATTAAGAATGCTATTATTTTCCCTTATAACCATGTTATAAGGGAAAATAATACATCCTACACAGCACCTAACCCAAACCCGAACTTCTGTGAAGAAGTCCGGGTTCGGGTTTGGGTACCAAACATGCCAATTTTTCTCACGTGCGTGCAAAACGCGCATTTCCCCGCAACGCACCCGCATCTTATGCCAAAAGCATGACGCCAAGTGTGAAAGAGGCCTTACATTTTTTTACAGGAAGGTTTCCAGTTTGGGTTAAAATCCAACACTGTAAGGGTCCATTCACACGTCCACAATTTCGTTCCGCAAAATTGCGACCCCCATTCATTTCTATGGGGCAGCACTTCCGGGTCCGCAATTCCGATCCTGAAAAAAATAGAACAATAGAAGCAATTGCGGACAAGAATAGGCACTTTCTATTAAGTGCCGGCGATGTGCGGTCCGCAAAATCTGTGGATCCGCAAAACACACACGGACGTGTGAATGGACCCTAAGAGTGCATTTCATGACCCCCTCTGCTTGCATAGATGGAGCTTTCGTGCATTCATGCTTTTTTTTCAAGTTCTTTATTCAATTTAATTTAATCGGTTAAGCCTCCTATTCCAGACCGGGATCGGGCTGTTCTCCTCAAGGTTGAATCTCTATTTCAGTCTCTTACAGAAGCACCAGTAAGGTTGGTATCTTAGAAGGTTTTATCTCTGGTGACATGTGCATCAGCCAAGAAGGGGATCAGACTATGCAAGGGCCATATCTGAAAGTACATTAAAAAGACTTGATTTTAAGTTTGATGCCCTATATCCTACTAAAGCTCTCATCTGACATGAATGTAAGTTAAGAAATTAATCTGTCAGAATCCTCAATCAGCTGAACAAGACAAGCTTTATCTACTGGTCATTGGAGAACCAAGGTCCTTCAGGTCGGCTGCGCTATTCTCTCCGTCCAAAATTCTGAATCAGTTGCCGGAATTGCGGATCCGGCACAAATTTACATCGAAATGTATTAGTGCCGGATCCGGCATTTAAAATACCGCAATGCCGGACCCGTCCTTCTGGTCTGCGCATGCGCAGACTGGTAAAAAAGTGAAAAAAATATATAACGAATCCGTTACTCCGGATGACATGCGTAGAGACGGATCCGTTCTAGCAATGCATTTGTAAGACGGATCTGCATTCGGATCTTTCTAGTCCTGAAATTTTGTACGATGTTTTGTACGATTCATCGAAATCAAATAGCCAAAACTTCAGCTTCGTTAGAACATTTCGGAAGTTCATAGCGAATTGAATTCCTTTTAGAATAAATTTGTTCACCTGTAGTCCTGTCCCAAAAATATTGAATGAAGTTTAGGTCTTGACTGAGCTATGAAGTTCTTTCGAGAGGGTTAATTGTGGTCACCAGGTATGCAGTAATGAACTCCTTCTCTACCTCAGACCACCAGGGATGTTGCCCTACCCCATAGTACCAGGGATGTGCAGCGTGCCGGACCGCAGGGGAAAACACGTGAGGCTCACAGTAGGCCGATAGTTCATGTACTCACGGTTAGTAGGGTCAGTGAAGGGGAGAACAGCACTAGATTCTCCGGGGCACACTCCACACTACTCGGGGCTGGCTGTCCTCTGGGTGCTCAATTAACCTTTTTGTGAGCTCCTCAAAGTATATCTTGGTGCGATTTGTTTACTTTATCGCAGCTTCGCAAATTTCAGCCATAAGAGCAGGCCATAAAGGGTTTGGTGGGGCGAACCCTCCTTGCGGTCGTGGTGACGGCGGTTCTCTTGCAATAGGCTCATAGATGCCTTGGTGATACGGTAGTTCCAGGGTCCTTCCCGCGGCCATGGACAAGGGTAGGGCAGCAGTCCTTCACCTGGTTTGTATGCAGGCGGTGCACCCATCTCACACTCTGACCCAGACTGTGTTCACAACGTCTCTCTGCAACTCGTCTAGCAGACTGATCCATTGATCACGCAGGCTCCACCTTTCCTCTTGAACGCCCCCTAGGTTCTCTGGCATAGGGGAGGCGGCGCTCATATTGTAATCCATGGTAATGAGATGATGGTGCAGCAGAAAAACTTATCCCGCTCTTTAAAAAGGGGTGGTGCAGCGTACTCAAGTTGTGTGTAATAGGGGTTTCTGGGTGATGTAGTGCAATAGACACTAACCTGGTACGGCTGACTCTCTGCAAGGGCAGGTGATGATATAGATAGTTTGTGACGCCAGTGCCAAGTAAACGGTGGCACGCCGTTTGCGGATAGCAGGAATAAATTGAGGAACACGTGGTATTAAAGCAGAACTCCAACTTTAGTAGTTTTCATGCAGAGACAATATTGGAATCGCAGTTCCTTGGCATACAGTCGATTTTGTAATACGGTTGATGCAGGCAATTACAGCTTGAGCAAGGTGATTACAGAGTGTTGAACACAGGACTTGCAGTACAGGAGCTTGCACTCTATTTCTGTCTGATCCTGGAATATAGCAAATCTTCTCCAAGGCCCATTAACCTAGTTCTGGCTTTATATCCTTGGTTGTAGCTTTATAAAGTACCTCCTCTGTTCTTTTGAGTACCTCTTGCTTTCCTAATCTTTGCCTCTGTCTCTCTCAGCTTCTGGAAACTTCTGAGCTGTGGTCTAGACTGCTTAGACTAACTTTCCTTTCCCTGTCTGGGCCTTATATAAACTAGGGCTCTCTAGCTCCCTCTAGTGACTAGAAGCTGGAATGACTCCCCTAGCAGGCCTGTACTTGCAAGTTTCATAGTAACAGGGAAATACATGCATTACATTACATGACATTTTATAAAACTGACATATACCAACTTCCCCATAATTAAGGAGGGACGACAGCACACCAAGTGACACTTTGTAGTGACGGGCATTACAGTCCCCGTACACTACATACCCCACTGCTTTAAGCTGAGTACGACCTCGTACTCCATCATGGGTCGCCCAACTGGAATCTCTACCTGAAATAGAAAAAGAGACATGCAGGCATACACTCATGTAATTCATCTGCATTTACATTTACATCAGGTCCAATTGGCAAAGGTGCAGGGTAGTGACAAGGGACGTCGTTCTCTTCTCTCAGGATAGTGAATGGAACGGGGGCGCTGACCTGGCACAGCGTAACATTATAACCAGGATAGTCCATGACAATGAATAAGTCCATAATAGAACAGTAAAATGGATAAAACAGTATAACAACGGAACTACCCAGGGGTTTCCTGTGGGTGTAGCACAGGCAAGGGCTCACGTGGGGGAGTCCATTCTTGCGCACAAATGTCCAACAAGGTATTACCGGTAGCAACGGTTTGGGAGGAGACACCAACAGAATAGTCAAAGTCTCCTAAACGGACTGGCGGGCGTCCCCTGGTCATCCGGGTAGACCTTCTCAATACAGGGGTCTCCTCTTCCCTTAGCAACGAGGTAGAAGAGAGAGGAGCAACAGGAGGGTCTCCATCAATGAGACCTTGGTCAGGAACAACAGGAACAACAGGAACAACAGGAACAACAATATCCACTAGAGGGGGAACTGGATCCGGGGCATCTTGAACCGGCTCTTCTGGAGGTGAAGAAACAGTAGGTGCCGGAGCAGGCACCAGCAAGTTCAACCAAGGTGTCAGAAGCCAATGCATGGGATCAGCGTCATACCTTAGATTACTGACAGCCTGCATAGGATCCTCGGGCTGTATTGCTGACTCTGACACAGGATATTCAGATCCAGAACTCTCGGCACTAGGTTCTGGTGTCAGGCAGAGCTTCAACCGGTTTCGGTGTACAATTTGGGATCCCTTGTCTTCCCGGGTGATCTCATAAGTGTGAGTTCCAACATTTGGGATTGCAGTGACAACATAAGGACTTCGCTCCCATTTACTGTCCAATTTACTGGTACGGCGGTTATTCTTTAACCATACCACGGCCCCTATGGTCAAGGGTTCGGCATGGGCTGCCTGATCATAGTCTCTCTGCTGTCGGTCTCTAGCAAAGTCCATACGTTCCTGAACAATGGCTTTGGCTGCATCCAATCGCCTTTGGTGCTCAGCAACCCAGTCGGTGTTAGGTAATGGGTTAATGCAATCAGGTACGTGTATGTCCAATGAATGATCAGCAGGCAATGTCCCTTGGCGCCCAAACATCAAGTAAAAAGGGGTATACCCGGTGGAACAATGTATGGTATGATTGTATGTGAACATGAGCTGTGGCAACAGACTGGGCCAATCTCCTCTGTTTTCAGGAGGCACGGCCCTCAGCATCTCTATCAAGGTCTGATTCATTTTTTCACATAATCCGTTACCTTGAGGATGGTAGGCCGTTGTCCGGATCTTCTTACAGTTGTGTAAGCGGCACAGTTCATGGAACAGATGGGACTCAAAAGCAGGTCCTTGGTCGGTGAGGATCTTTTCTGGACATCCATAGGGCAGGAGGAAGTGCTTCCAGAACATTTCGGCTGTAGTCTTGGCTGTCTGGTCTCTCACAGGCACTGCTACAACAAACTTTGTGAAATGGTCAATAATAGTCATGGCATAAGCATACCCTGAGCGACTAGGCTCCAGTTTTACATGGTCGATGGCGACAAGTTCAAGAGGACGGGTACTTACAATGGGTCTCAGTGGTGCCCTCTGATCATGGTGCTCACTTCGTTTCAAGGCACAGGCTACACACTCTCGACACCACTTCTCCATGTCTTCTCTCATGCCCACCCAGTAAAACCGCTGGCGGATAGTAGCCTCAGTCTTTTGGACCCCAAAGTGACCGGATTGATTGTGGTACATCTCCAACACCATACCTGCATCTCGTCGGGGTATGAGAATCTGGTGTACTCTTTCGTTGGACACTGGGTCTAGGCTTCTCCGTAGCAATAGGCCCTTTTGTATGAAGAGTTGATGGCGCTGTCTCCACAGTTTGATGAGCTCAGGATCTGCACTCTTACGCCGAATCCTCTCAGGGGCTCTGCCACTAGTAATGAAGTCCAACAACTCACCCAGCACTCTACTTTCAGACTGTAGTTTCACCCACCTTTCTTCTTTAGGATCAGGCCTACTGGAGGGTGAAGGAACTGCAGCTCTGTTATTGATAGCTCGAGCCTGATCCTGTTGAGCAAATTTGTTATAGAAAGCCGGCATCTCTACATCTTCCCAAGCATCTCGCACATCATCAGGAGCTGTCTCTGTGGGAAGCCTGGATAAAGCATCAGCATTATCATTAGTACGTCCAGCACGATACTTTACAGAGAAATTATAGTTGGCAAGGCGAGAGGCCCATCTCTGCTCCAAGGCCCCCAATTTAGCTGTATTTAGATGTGCCAGAGGGTTATTGTCAGTGAATGCAATGAACGGGGTGGCGGCTAGATAATCCTTGAATTTTTCTGTCACCGCCCACACTAATGCCAGGAACTCTAGCTTAAAGGAACTATAATTCTGGTCATTTTTCTCAGCTCCTTTCAGGGAGCGGCTTGCATATGCTATCACTCTCTCTTTTCCCTCTTGGATTTGGGCTAACACAGCTCCCAGGCCTCGCTTGCTAGCATCGGTATACAGATGGAAAGGCTTGCTATAATCTGGATAACCTAACACAGGAGGCTCGGTCAGTTTCTTTTTTAGCAATTGGAACGCTATCTCTCTTTCCTCATTCCACTCAATGGGCACAGGAGTTCTAGGACTCTTTTTGGGTTGCCCCCTCAAGAGTTCCTGGATAGGATCAGCTATTTGAGCAAAATGGGGGATAAAACGTCTATAGTAGCCGGCAAAACCAAGGAAACTCCTCACCTCTTTGACGGTAGTAGGAACCGGCCAATTACGGACAGCCGCTAACTTATCAGGGTCAGGTTGCACGCCCTCTCCGCTTACCACATGCCCCAGGTATCTTACTGCAGGTTTGAGCAGGTGACACTTGGATGGCTTTACTTTCAAGCCATATTTGATAAGGATTTCAAATACTTCTGCCAAATGTTTCAGATGGTCTTCATATGTTTTTGAGTACACAATGACATCATCTAGATACAGCAGCACTGTTTCGAAGTTTTTGTGACCCAAACACCGCTCCATTAGTCTCTGGAAAGTTCCTGGGGCATTACATAGCCCGAACGGCATACAATTGAATTCGAACAGGCCCATGGGAGTAGTGAAAGCAGTCTTTTCCCTATCTGCAGGGGCCATGGGTACTTGCCAGTAGCCACTGGTCAAGTCCAATGTGGAGAAATAGGCAGAGGAGCCCAGAGCAGTTAGTGACTCCTCAATGCGGGGCAGTGGGTATGCATCTTTGTGGGTTATTTGATTAATTTTCCTATAATCCACACAGAAACGGATACCACCGTCCTTCTTCTTTACAAGGACCAGGGGTGCAGCCCACGGACTACGGCTGTCCCGGATTACATTAGAGTCTTTCATCTCTTGGATCATTTCCTTTACAGTCTGATATGAAGTAGGCGGTAAAGGTCTGTATCTCTCCTTGATAGGAGGATGAGAGCCAGTAGGTATGGTGTGTTGTATGGCACTCACCTCTCCATAATCAGTGGCATGCTTACTGAAGGCCTGGTGGTGCTCCTTGACAAGCTGAAGAATCCCTTCTTGTTGATGTTGGGGGGTAGTCTCGTCTCCTACATGGAGCTCTTCCCACCAGGGCACTTGTGGCTGGGTCACCGGCGAACGTCCGCTGTCTGCAGCTGGCGGCTTTTCTGTCACTGGAAGACGAATGATGTCTTGGAAGGACACCTGGGACAGCTGGGCAACACGGCAATGCTTAGTAAGCGCAACAGGATGATTACTCAGGTTAATCAGACGGACAGGTACTTTACCTTGGGAGACGTTCACCAGGCACTTGGCAGCTCTCACATAAGGATAATCCTCCATCTGGATTGGTTCCACCAGGGCTGGATAATCTCGGCCTTCGACTCCCAGGACAGCACGACACCATAAAAGAGTTTGAGAATTAGGAGGCAAAGTCACAGGCTTAATATCACGAATCTTGGCAGTACAAATTTCTCCTTTCCCATTAGCAAACCTCTGCTGGGCACTTAACACAGTAATAGTCTTCTGAATCACCCTCTTGGTTGCAGAGGAAGCAGTGGGTAAAGTCTGGTGTAATACGGCCAGTATTTCCGAATAACAGTTTTTGAAGACATTGGTGCCTAGAATGACAGGATGTCCTCCTCTGTCGCCGGCCTGCACTACTATCACCCCCTGTTGTGGTAAGGTTACTTCCCCCACCTGCAGGGTGGGTTCCCAGTATCCGTGAATCCTTACTGGTTTGCCATTGCTGGCGATAATCTCCACCCAGGATTCAGGCGGCTGGGTCAACTGGTTGGTGTCCCAGAACTTTTCAAATGCAGGCAGCTGAATAGTAGTGACTTGAGACCCAGTATCTAATAGGGCTTCAAAGGGGACCCCGTTGATCTCTATATTGATTTTAGGATGGGATCCTACATACCGTGGCATCCAATTTGGATCCTCTGGACCTAGTGTTCTACCTCCCGAGGGGTGGTCCTCAGCCTCAGGGGTTGCCTGTTTAACTGCCAGCACGTGGATTCTGTGTGTCCCAGCTTTTTGCAGTATGTACACACGGGCCGCTTACGGCCTTTATTGCGCCTCCCAGGATCCCTGGGGTGAGTCTCTTGGTAAGGAGGTGGGAACGGCCTAGGAGGTGACAGGAATTCTTCTTCTAGCATTATGGGTTTTTCCCATTCCTCTATTTTTCTGCACACCTTCTCTAGACTTTTAGTGAGGTGATTTACTTGCTCTGTCAGCATGGCAATAGTATCGGTAGCTGACACTTGAACAGCTTGGCCGGCCTCAGCTCGGTTAGTGACAAGCGGTTTCGGTCTGCAGGCTGATGACTCAGGTGGGGTGCTCAACTCAGGAGGTACTGCGGACCCCAGAATTTTTATAGCCAGTTCTTTAAAGTCCAGAAAGGCACTGTTAGGGTGCTGGGCGGACAGCATCTTTAATTGGGTCCTTATTTGCTCACTCGACACCCCGGTTATAAATTGTTCCCTTAGGGTCTGGTCCCGGTTATCGGCCTCTTTGGGATCTATCTGAACTACAGCCCCTAAAGCCTCCTGAAGTGATAGGGCATAGTCACGGAGGGACTCACCGGACTTCTGTTTCTTGCCAAAGAAGTGCATCTTTATCTCTGAGGCAGTCCTAGTTTCAAAAGTGGCTCTGAGGCGGGTGAATATCTGTTCTAGAGTACTCCGCTCAGTAGCAGGCCAGGATAACACTTCTCTGCGGGCAGCTCCCTCCAGTTGTGCCAGCAGGATTTCCATTTGCTGGTCGGCATTTATAGGGTACAATCGGAATAGTGCCAGCAACTTTTCTTTAAAGTCCCTTAAAGTATGGGTCTCCCCCCTGTAGCGAGGGAACCATGGGGCCCCGAAATAATAAGGCATGGTAAAGGGCATCATGCTGGGGGCTGTAGGATGATTAGGAGCCGCAAACTCTCCCGGGGCCGGCTGCTCAGGCACTCCTGGCTCTGACATGGTAGTTTATTGAGAGGTGGCCGCTGGCGACTAAAGGGGCCGGTACACTCCCCTTCCCTCCGGTTACAAGTGCTTACCGGTATCGTCGGGCTTGCGCAGGCCAAGTCTCGCGAGATTCCGGACGTCCTGAGCACCCGATGACGTAGAAGAAGCAGGGCCGCGGCGGTGCGTTGATGAAGAGGGGCGGGACTCTCTGTGTCTTTGCAGGGATCCGCCCACGAAGGTCCTCAGCGGCGCGGGAAACTTCACTCCAGGCAGCCGGCGGCCATCTTTAGCAAAACGCTGTCCATTCACTGACAGCAAGCAGGATTGTAAAAAGTCCACAAAACCACACTCCAATGTGGCGATTTTCTTCCTCTGGGTAGCGCAACACTGCACAGCGCTTTTGAGAGGTTTTTGGTACACTTTGGATATGATTTTCAGTCCACAAAGTCCACTTTAAATAAACAGGAAATTTGTCACTTTGGTCACAGGGCAACTGTATAAGGCACAAAGTTCACGCTTCTTGCACTAGAAAGCGTGCAGATCCTGTTCGTGACGCCAAAAGAGAGGTGCAGCGTACTCAAGTTGTGTGTAATAGGGGTTTCTGGGTGATGTAGTGCAATAGACACTAACCTGGTACGGCTGACTCTCTGCAAGGGCAGGTGATGATATAGATAGTTTGTGACGCCAGTGCCAAGTAAACGGTGGCACGCCGTTTGCGGATAGCAGGAATAAATTGAGGAACACGTGGTATTAAAGCAGAACTCCAACTTTAGTAGTTTTCATGCAGAGACAATATTGGAATCGCAGTTCCTTGGCATACAGTCGATTTTGTAATACGGTTGATGCAGGCAATTACAGCTTGAGCAAGGTGATTACAGAGTGTTGAACACAGGACTTGCAGTACAGGAGCTTGCACTCTATTTCTGTCTGATCCTGGAATATAGCAAATCTTCTCCAAGGCCCATTAACCTAGTTCTGGCTTTATATCCTTGGTTGTAGCTTTATAAAGTACCTCCTCTGTTCTTTTGAGTACCTCATTGCTTTCCTGATCTTTGCCTCTGTCTCTCTCAGCTTCTGGAAACTTCTGAGCTGTGGTCTAGACTGCTTAGACTAACTTTCCTTTCCCTGTCTGGGCCTTATATAAACTAGGGCTCTCTAGCTCCCTCTAGTGACCAGAAGCTGGAATGACACCCCTAGCAGGCCTGTACTTGCAAGTTTCATAGTAACAGGGAAATACATGCATTACATTACATGACATTTTATAAAACTGACATATACCAACTTCCCCATAATTAAGGAGGGACGACAGCACACCAAGTGACACTTTGTAGTGACGGGCATTACAGTCCCCGTACACTACAGTGGCAATTAATTTTTCCCGCCAAGCAGGGCGTTCTGCACAAGGATGGCGCCGTAGATTAAACAAGAAGGCCTCCGGCGGCCATTTTGGATTCAAGGAAAAAGTCAATTCAGTCACAGCAAGCAGGGCTAGTGATACAAAAGTCAGCGATTTCTCCAGTTTTAACAGTGCAATTTTAGAGTAGATTATTGTCACAGCACATAGTCTTCATGCTACCTGAGGCAAATATTGAAACGCCCCCCCCCCCCCCAACCATGCCAAATTCTTGACCTAACACTTTCCCGTCAGCCAGAGGTGTAACTTACCCAGCATGCACTTTCTATAATACCGGTGTCTTATGTGGCACAAGGGTCTTTGGGCCCTCAGACTCCTGGGCCCAGTAGCAACTGCTATCTCTGCACCCTCTATAGCTATGCCCCTGTAAACTACCATATAGACCACCAGTGATGTATCCATTAATACCTTCCTCACTCTAGATCACCAGGTATATACACTACATTAACCCTGCAGAATACCAGCATCCTAAACATCCATCTAATATATAAAGCTGAGTGTATGTATGCGTGTGTGTGTATGTCCGCTAAAGAAGTCCGTACCGTCGCATTTACAATCACGAAATTTGGCACACAGGTACATCAGGTCAGGGGCGTACATAGAAATCACTGGGCCCCATAGCAAGCATCTGAATTGGGCCCCATAACCCCGCCCACTACCCACCCCTGGCCCATCCCACCTCCTGTCCTGGCTCCTCCCATGCCACACCCCCATTAAAGAATCCCTAATGCCCCCCAAAATGCCCGGGGCGGAGGAGTAGGAGAGCACACTGTCCACTATGAGCCCCCCAAACCCTTAATGCCCACCAAAATGCTCAGGACAGTGTGCTTTCCTTCTACTCCTCTCCCCCTGGGCATTTTGGCGTAATGGGGGCATTAGGGGTTGGGAGGCAGGAGGCTCATAGAGGACTCAGGGGGGGCGGAGAGACTCAGAACAGTGTGCTTGTCTCCTACTCCTCCTTCCCCCTGGGCATTTTGGGGTAATTGGGGGGCTCATAGAGGATTAAGGGGGGGGGGCTCATACAGGACAGAGTAGGAGGGAAGCAGACTGTCCTCTATGAGCCCCCCAAACCCTTAATGCCCCCCAAAATGCTCAGGACAGTGTGCTTTCCTTCTACTCCTCTCCCCCTGGCATTTTGGGAGGCATTAGGGGTTGGGGGCTCATAGAGGACTCGGGGGGGGGGGGCTCATAGAGGACAGTGTGCTTTCCTCCTACTCCTCCCCCCCTGGACATTTTGGGGTAATGGGGGCATTAAGGGGGCTCATAGAGGATTTAGGGGGGGGGAGGCTCATACAGGACAGAGTAGAAGGAAAGCAGACTGTTCTCTATGGGCCCCCCCTCCCTATGAGTTATCTTGCTGCTGCCTGGCAATGCTGCAGCCTGCATTAACCTATCTATCCATCCCATTCCTGGCTGGGGACCCTTCCCAATATATCAAACCACCGGCAGTCCGGCACCAACCGTGTCCGGTCAGGAGCGGGCAGGCAGTCCTTCAGTCTGGGGCTGGGATCGATGCAGGGTACAGCCAGGCAGCTGCCTACTTCACTCCTCGCTCAGGTCAGAGAGAGAATGAATGTGTACAGACAGTGTATGTCCGGCGCCCGTCCCTGCTACCCACAAACACTGGCCAATCAGCAGCTGCCTCTGTGTGCTGCTGACTTGCGCTGATTGGCCAGTGTGAAAATTAGAACACACCTGCAGGCTGGCCGGGCGGGAGAATCAAGTGAGGCAGCATGATGAGCAGGTTAATAGGGGAGGGAGGAGGGAGGAGGGAGGAGGGGGCCCGCCGATCAAAGGCAAGTGCCGCGGTCCCTGCGCCGCCCAGTGTGTTCTTCATAATTGTACTAGTGCTGCTTACTACTTAGCTAAAATAAACGGAGGGGGCGGGGCCTTCCGAGCGCTCCGGGCCCCCCGGTGCCGCGGGCCCCATAGCAGTGGCGTACCCTGCCTCTATTGGTACGCCACTGCATCAGGTGTCCGGGAAGGTTTTAGACCAGGTCCCAGCTCTCTAGGATGTACCGTTCCTGAGATATTCCCAAAAAAATGCATTAGCCAATAGAAGGTTGGTCACATGACCCTTATCAGCCAATTGAAGCTCGCAGGTCCTCCAGTCTTCACATACAGTTTTACTCCAGGTTTCCGTAACAACCCAGCCATTTATCTTCACTGCTGTAGTAGAGCTTTAAAGGAAATCTGTCACAAGGATAATTGCTATTGAAGTAAAGCCATGGCCTAATAGCACTTAGTACCTTATTTCAAGATGTGCCTTTGTTCCAGCAAAAGATGTTTTTTATCCTCTGAAAATACAGTTTATTTGGTATGCAAATGAGACAGTGAGGTGCCCAGAGGGCATCACTCTTGCAGGAAGGAGCCCAGACACGCCCCCTGCCACAATGTGCCCACCCTCAAAAGACTTAAAACCCCGCCCCCAGGTCCCGCTAAGCCACAACCATGGTCTGGTTAGGCCATGCTCCCTCCCACTCCTGAGCTGACGGGGATTGAAAAAATGAAGGCAAAAATCAACTTCTGTCAGCTGCAGGGGTGGGAGGGAGGGTGACTTTCTCCCTGCAGCTCACACTCAGATAGCACAGTGCTGCTGTCTTAGAGTGAGCTGTTCAAAAGGACACGCCCCCGATCCGGTTAGGCCACACGCCCGCCCACTCCTCAGCCGACTGAGATTGAAAAAGTGAAGTTAAAAATCAACTTCTAGGTCCTGCTAAGCCACGCCCAAATCTGGTTAGGCCACGCCCCTCCTACTCCTGAGCCGACAGAGATTGAAAAAATAAAGGTAAAAATTAACTTCTGTCAGCTGCAGAGGTGGGTGGGAGGATGACTTTCTCCCTGCAGCTTACACTCAGACAGTACTGTGCTGCTGGATTAGGCTCCATTCAGACATCCGTAGTGCATTGCGGATACGCAATGCACCCGGCCGGCACCCCCATAGAAATGCCTATTCTTATCCGCAATTGCGAACAAGAATAGGACATGCTCTATTTTTTTCCAGAGCTGCGGACCGGAAGATCGGGGCTGCTCTCCGGAAATGCGGATGCGGACAGCACACTGTGTGCTGTTCGCATCTCTTCCAGCCCCATAGAAATACACCCGGCCGGATATGCAATACACCCGGCCTGCACCCCCATAGAAATGCCTATTCTTATCTGCAATTGCGAACAAGAATAGGACATGCTCTATTTTTTTCCGGAGCTGCGGACCTGAGCTAGTCCTGTCTCCAGACTGATAACACCTTTCCACTCCTCCAGTGGCTTTACATCACTCTAGCCTACACCTGGCATTGTGCATGGCGATCCCAGGCTGGTGTGGCTGCTGATCTATAAAGCTCCCTGATTAGAAGGGGTTGTGCATACTTTTGCAGTTCATACATGAAGCTCAACACGTCTCTTCATTATCTAAGGTGTGATCCTGGATTTAGGCTCCATTCACACGTCCGCAAATGGGTCTGCATCCGTTCCGCAATTTTGCGGAACGGGTGCGGACCCATTCATTTTTCTATGGGGACGGAATGGATGGGGACAGCACACAGTGTGCTGTCAGCATCCGCATTTGCGGAGCGCGGCCCCGATCTTCAGGTCCGCAGCTCCGCAAAAGATAGAACATGTCCTATTCTTGTCCGCAGCTTGCGGACAAGAATAGGCATTTCTATAGGGGTGCCGGGCGGGTGTGTTGCGGATCCGCAATTTGCGGCTCCGCAACACACCACGGACGTGTGAATGGAGCCTTAAAGGGACAGAGCTCCACACGCCCTTATTATAATCTGCTGCTTTATGATCTGTTTGGTTATCAGTATAAATTTTTTTCATCGTTTAATCCTTAGCTCGAGTGGATTGGGTCACGCTGGAGTCGTTTTATGCAGCTCCTTGAAACACGTCGTTTAACGCACATTTTTTAAGGGCTTAAAGTTATAATCCTTTTATTGTAATCGGATGAGGGCTAAAAAAAGTGATAAATTCCCTGCAAATTGTGTGCGGAGAAGGGACCTCCTGTTACCAGGAACTTGGGAGAAGAAAATAATGGCTGACAGAAGATTCCACTCAGCTTTCCTAGGTTTCTGAATGGAAAATCATCCTAGTAATGCGCCAATACAGGCTTATAACTAGAGATGAGCGAATTTCATATTTTGAAATTCGTTTGGTGGTAAAAGCAGAATTGCGTTATAAATTCCGTTACCACGGACCATAACGCAATTCTATGACGGAATGCCTTTAGAGGCATTCCGTTATTCATCCCGTCATAATAGAAGTCTATGGGCTGCAAAACGGATCCGTCCCGTTTTTCCATTATGCATGGGAGTCCTCTCCTGCATAACGGAAACAGGACGGATCCGTTATGCAGGCCAAAGACTTCTTTTATGACGGGATGAATAACGGAATGCCTCTAAAGGCATTCCGTCATAGAATTGCGTTATGGTCCGTGGTAACGGAATTTATAACCCAATTCTGCTTTTACCACCAAACGAGGCGTGAACGAATTTCAAAATATGAAATTCACTCATCTCTACTTATAACTGGCTTACTGGAAATCTAGGAAAGTTGTATAATAAGGAAGCAATGGCACGCCCAGGAATCGCGTAGAGCGCTGCACTGAATACAAGTGCTGCAGTCTGGACTACACATCTGGGGACAGTTCTTCCAGCTGGCTAGCTCTGTTCAACATGCTCCCCCTGCTGGCTGCACGCCGCAATGTCTATAGCTGGCGATCTGCCACTCTGCACAGCTTAACGCAGCCTCACAAAGCTCTAGTGGCAGCAGCTGTTTCTTAGCTATATCAGTTCCTGCCAATGCTCAGTGACAACTCCTACAAATCCTAAATACTCTGTGCTGCGGGAGGCCCTGATCATTCTATGATGTAACTATAATCTCCTAGTTTCAAAATGCCATTTTGTCCTCACATGAGTGGACAGGTCACTTTCACCCCACAAAATCAACACAATCCTAAAATACTCTGTGCTCCCGGAGACCCAGCTCTTCCTGCTTTGTGACATCCCCATTTACCTCCTGACATTGTCCATGTCACATACAGCCCTGTGCTGGCTAGGATCATCACATGAGTATGCAGATCACTTTCACCCCACAAGATCAGCACACTCCTCTTCTGCTGCCGTGATGTTTCCGATAGCCAAAAATGATATTCAAAGTGAAGAATGTAAATGCGGCATAAAATATGGTGGAACATGACCAGTAACATTCTGTGGACAAATCCTCTAACTCTCATAGCAAGTTTAATTAATATAATTCAATACTCCCATCAGGTGGTCCAATGTCCTGGCAGCATCCCTTACCACTAAGCCTCTGCTTCCTACAATGCCGCCCTCTTGGCATCTTTAACTCCTTCGCTGGAATAGCCCATGGCACACAAAGACCAGTGTATGCTTCCCCTCCACTGACGACTTGTTGTGGGCACAAGAAAAGGCTGTCAGATGAAGCGTAGCTTGGCCCCAGGCCATGGTTGACCCTATCAGAGCAGAGATGGGTCAGGAACAAAGAGACACTTTATGTGATTAAAGAATAGAGAGAAATGGAAGAGGCAGGGCCTCTGAATATTAACCCTATGGCGACTTTTACATTTCCCAGGGATAGTTATATTTTGCAAATAGAGCTAAATTTCTGAAACTTCTTGCTTTTCAATGTTTTTCCACCTTTCTTTCCCCTTTATTAACTTTCACAATTTTTTTATATTGTTTGGCTGACTTTTTTTTAAACTAAAAGTTCAAAAAAGGACTCTGTTCTGCTGAAGTTGTAATTTAATTCGGCAGTCCCTATAAGGTTGTGTTATTTCCTTTGAAAGTGACCTTCTTCTAATTGTCTTCTCCAGGTCGTCTTCCACCACAGTGGTCTTCTCTTATATGAAGCTTTTTTGATGCTTTCACTGTAGAGGGCTTGATGTTTCCAGTTTTTTCCTGCTTGTCGGAAATAACCTCTTTGCCCCCTTGCCATTTTCTGTGGTTTCATCTTGTGGTATTGTCCAGTCTTTGGTTTAGAGGTTGTCACTCAGTTGCTCGGTACCCAGGTGCAAATGAATACATCCAGGTAAGAAACCTAAAGTTCCTAGGTTGTACCATGTGCATCTCCTTGTGTTGCCAATGAGACTTTCGGCACCTTTACTCATCATGCCCCAAGCGCTACTGTTACATCTACATCCACAAGAGCAACACTGAATACCTCCACAACCCTATAGATGCGGTCCAAAGCTTGACCTACCCAAGAGTGTACACACGTGCAATGATCACATGCGACCCGTGTCTTTTGCATTTTAATGGTGGCCCAAACATACTTTGGGATTTTTGTTTGATTGATCAGAGTCCTCCAAAGATTGCTTCAAAAGCTTTGAGGGAATACTAGAAGTTGTATTTCTGGAGAGTTGGAGAGCTAGGAGATGGTGAACTCTGCTTTACAGACTTCCGTGAAACACCCTTTGGGATCTTTAGTTTGACAAGTGGTCGTAGGACTTTTTATTTCTCATTGAGATGGCCCCAAACCCGTTTAATGAGATTAATGGATGGTAAACCCACAATTTGTTCTCGTAATATACACTAAGGCCTCATTCAGACAGCCCTGGCGGCATCTTATCTCCCTTGAGAA
The DNA here is from genome assembly GCF_905171765.1 of Bufo bufo. Taxonomy (NCBI): domain Eukaryota; kingdom Metazoa; phylum Chordata; class Amphibia; order Anura; family Bufonidae; genus Bufo; species Bufo bufo. Next base: position 37,807,612 of record NC_053389.1, on the reverse strand, counting down.
CAAAAGAATTACATACAGTATGTTGAAATTCAACTTGCCCAACTCTTCTTTGCCCTAACATATGTCATCAGAGGAGAGTTGGGAGGCAGTAGATAGTCAGACTATTCCTCCAAAAATCAGGTTCAGCCAACATTGGTCTAATGAGTATATTCCCTTATCCCTCAGACCAATTTTGGAGTCAAACGTTATTCTTTGAAATTAAAGTAATTGTCTCCATTGTTAAATTTACCAGGGGGAATTCACTGCCGCACCTCAAGGTTTGTTGTAGCCCATAGCATACCTTCCATCCCAACACTGAACTGCTTCTTCTGTTCCCAACATGAAAACACTTTATTTTTAAGCAGCCACCACTAGGTGGAGCTTAGTGCAAAAAGATTTTTACAACTTTCACTGCAGTCAATGGGACCTGTACAAATTCTGCAGTCAATGGGACCTGTATGGGGGAGATTGGTCAAGCATATTTATGCCAGTTGTCTAGTGTGAATACATTGAGAAATATAGACATAGATGTTAGATAAAGTGGGTGAGGTGGCGGGCAACTTTTTCTTTTTTGCCACTTAAAAAATTATAATCTGGGGCATTACTCTTTGTGTTCTGGGTTGCCTGGGAGTAGTTGAGGCATGCATGCTGGATAACTGGGTGAGGCCAACAGGGGTCCATGCTAAGTTTTACTGTTTTGTGTATGCCCCTGGTTTATTTTATCCACTTATATAGCGCTACTATATTGTGCAGTGCTTTACAGACATTAGCATCAAGCTGTCCCCAATGGGGCTCATCTGGAGGAAACTCGCGCAAACACGGGGAGAACATACAAACTCCATGCAGATGTTGTCCTTGGTCGGATTCGAACCCAGGACCCGAGCTCTGCAAGGCTGTGCTGCCCCTGGTTGTGGCTGGTTCCACGTCCTCAAAATAAATTGTAACTATCTTTTTTTTATTCTTCCTTTTCTGCAGCAAATTCATTGCAGTTGCAAAAATGTCACAAGAGCTTGCGCTGAACAGTTACTAAAAACAACAGTTTAACCACAAGCTTTGACAAACGGAGGAGCAATTTGGCACAAGCATGTTCCAAACACACATCATCCAGCCCTTCCCTCGGAGCCATCCGAAGGAGTCTGTCAAACAACACATTGTGTCAGAGACTGCAAGACACCAACACTCTATAGACAAGGGGGGAAAGTGCGAAAATAGTACAGATATAAAGAGGGAAGGGCACGGCCAGAAAAGAGGGGGGCAGGAGACATATGGAGGAGAGGGGGCGAGGGGAAGAACCAGGACTAGAAGACTTCTCAAGAGAGATCGGATCATAAAACATGATGGAGAAGCCAAGAAAGACGGAGAAAGTTTAAGACAAGACTGGTCCTTGTGCACGCTTTATGTGGTAAGTGATATTTTTATCGTGAGAAGACATTTTTGGATCTTTTTACCATGGTTCTGGAAGATGACTGAAGATGTCGGAGAACTTAGATGGACATTTCCATGAGTAGTTATTGCTAAACCTGGTAAATGACCAAGAGTTTTCTATCTATGGAGCACTCATCTATGTGATATTGTTTGTGCTTTTTACATCAGGTTCATTTTGGAATCGGCTCCTTTTTATGCTAATTATTTAGTCAGCACCTTCGTATTCAGTGGCGCTTTATAAAAGAAAAGAGGCAAATGCAAAAATGGGACACAATAAGACAGCACTGTCCCTTTGAGCTTACAATCTAAACCATAAAAACAAGCCGCTCCTCTTGTCTCTCCCTCTTATCGCCATAGGATTTATAGCCATGGCTGAGCAGTCAGTCATCATTATGACCCCTTGAGGGTATTCTGGCCTTGGCCATTTGTCAGGTTGACTTCCAGTAAAAGTCTGATAGGAGGCTGAAAATGTATTTTTTTTATATTTTTGAGCATTTTTGTACTAAAATATGATGGAACATACTCTGGTCTCTTTAATTAACCCTTGTTTTGCATCTGCACTTCTACTACTTGCCCAAAGTGCTTCCCAGTCTACACCCATTGAGATGTCTGTCCTGTGACTAAAGTTAGCGCAAAGTCCGGGCGTAATTTGATCCACTATGTTATTAATATTAGCCGCCATCTTTACAGTCATAGTCTCTGTTAATATACCCGTTCTCATTACACACCCTATTACATGACATCATTAAATAAATCCGAGTGCCCTGACCAAAAGCTAACCACAGGTACTCCTATTACTGGGATCCTCAGCTGTAGAATGTGGAGAACCCAGCAGAAAGTGTTTGGTTTCCCTGCAGCTCCTCCGCAGGTGAAATGAAGTATTACAGAGTTCTTATTGAAAATAACGAGTTGTTCATATGATACATGGGCATGCTGGGTCCTCCAGAATGAGATACTTATTTGCAGTTGCTCTGTGGTCTGGACAACAGCCTACAGTTCTGAAGGAGTAGCTCCAACCTCCCCCCCCCCCTCCTATTAATTCCAAATTTCCAATTGCAATCCACTGTTGATGGGCACAGTATTCTTCATAGAAATCCTTTATTGCTAAAGTTTCAAAGAACGGTTGGGGAAATTTCACTGATGGCTATTGCTCCAGTGCTGGAGTCGGGGCTGCAAGGTGTCGGACCCCCGACGATCCTATATTGATGACCTATACTGAGGTTAACTCATCAATATTAAAATCTGGCAATACCCCTTTAAATCCACTATAATTTGTAATCTCTCTTCAGATTAGATCAGACTGAAGTGATAACACTGCAGCAGGCAGAGGCAGGAAATGGACGGCTTATCTTTTCCGTATTCGCCACCCTCAGTAATAACGCTCTTTATCCCCCCCAGCAGCCCGGAATTCATACATTCTAGTTAAATTTAGCAGCATAATTGTCTCTCTTTTTCATGGTCAATTACAGTGCCGCTCTGTGCCTCAGGCGGGTGGGTGATTTGTAATGGCATCACCCAGGATCTGCATTAATGTATCGCCTTGTTCCTTTAGGAGGATTCTGCAACAGAAAGAAAGTTATTCATTATATGTAGTGTTGCGTGAATCGAAGTCCACAAAGCCGATTTTCCTCGTGCTTCGTGGTAGCAAATCGATTTTACTTTAAATTGTGTAAAAAAAATCAAAAAAAAAAAATCATACTTACCTAAACCATTTGCTCGTGACGGGCCGGTGGCCGCAATCTATCTTGCTTGAAGATCTCGTACGAAATCCTGTGCGCGGTGATGTATAACGTCAGCACACCAGCCCGGCATGATGACGTCATCACGGGCTGCACGAGATATGCAACAGATCAAGCAAGATGGCGGCTGGCCCTTCGGGAGCAAATGGATCAGGTTCATTTGATTTTTAATAAAAAATGTACACTCTGTTATATCAGATGTATGAACGCGGTATCTGAGAGGTACAATGACGGGGGTGTGGCCCAATTGCCGCTCCCTGTCTTTACACCCACTACTTACAAAGGTGAGGAAGTAATTCATTACGAAGTGAATATTTTTAATCAAATCGAACCAAATCAAATTTTTTTATAATTTGCTCATCTCTGGTTATATGCATTGCCTCCTTCCTTAAAGGGGATTGCTTCCATACATTGGAATTTGGGGTGAGGGGTAACTTATTACTGTAGGGTGGTGATGGAATAACTCTGCTTTGAACATGTCCTGCTGTATTGCATCCTGTGAGATGCAGGGTTGACACAAGGCACTGTATCCCGCATCTCCAAGGAGGGGTTAACAAGCACAGATAGCACTCTCCACATGATTTCTAGGTCCCACTTCTTTTGCATCTTGTGCTCCTTTTCCATGTTGCAAACGAGCCAATATTGCATGGGGGGGGGGGGGGGATGGAGGCGTGCAAAAAAAACTCAGGATGTCTCAACATGGAGAGACAGTCTACTGTATAGCAGGAAGGGTGATCACTGTTTAGCAAGCCAGTATATCATGAAGAGGCAGTCTACTGGTCTATTGTATAGTAGTAAGAGGCTGTTTACTGTATAGCAAGCCAATATAGTATGGAGAAGCAGTCTACTGTACAGTGTAATATGAAGAGGAGGTCTACGGTATAGCATGGGAAGGCTGTTTACTTTATAGAAAGTCAGTATACCCTGGAGAGACAACTTAGTCTCTAGCAAGCTAGTAGAGCTTGCAAACATGTAATCTACCAATATATGATGAATCTCATTAATCACTATATATATATACAGTGAGGAAGAGAAGTATTTGAACACTGTGCAATTTTGCAAGTTCTCCCACTTAGAAATCATGGAGGGGTCTGAAATTCACATTGTAGGTGCATTCCCAATCTGAAAAAAAAAAAATTCAGGAAATCACATTGTATGATTTTTTTAAATAATTTATTTGTCTTGCACGGCTGCACATAAGTATTTGAACACCTGAGAAAATCAGTGTTAATATTTGTTACAGAAGTCTTTGTTTGCAATTACAGAGGTCAAACGTTTCCTGTAGTTATTGACCAGGTTTGCAGACACTGCAACAGGGATTTTGGCCCACTCCTCCACACAGATCTCCTCTAGATCTGTCAGGTTTCGGGGCTGTCGCTGAGCAACATGGAGTTTCAGCTCCATCCAAAGATGTTCTATTGGATTTAGGTCTGGAGACTGGCTAGGCCACTCCAGAACCTTGATATGCTTCTTACGGAGCCACTCCATGGTTATCCTGGCTGTGTGATTTGGGTCGTTGTCATGTTGGAAGACCCAGCCACCACCCATCTTCAATGCTCTGACTGAGGGAAGGAGGTTGTTGCTCAAAATCTCACAATAAATGGCCCCATTCATCCTCTCCTTAATACAGTGCAGTCGTCCTGTCCGCTTTGCAGAAAAGTACCCCCAAAGAATGATGTTACCACCCCCATGCTTCACAGTAGGGATGGTGTTCTTGGGATGCAACTAATCCTTCTTTTTCCTCTAAACACGGCGAGTGAAGTTTAGACCAAAAAGTTCTACCTTAGTCTCATCTGACCACATGACTTTCTCCCATGCCTCCTCTGGATCATCCAGATGGTCATTGGCAAACTTCAGACTGGCCTGGACATGTGATGACTTGAGCAGGGGAACCTACCGTGCAATGCATGATTTGAAACCATGACGGCGTAGTGTTCTACCGACAGTGACCTTTGAAACTGTGGTCCCAGCTCTCTTCATGTCATTGACCAGCTCCTCCCTTGTAGTTCTGGGCTGGTTCCTCCCCTTTCTTATCACATTTCTTATCATTAGTGATACCCCACGAGGTGAGATCTTGCATGGAGCCCCAGTCCAAGGGAGACTGACAGTCGTCTTTAGCCTCTTCCATTTTCAAACAGTTGATCTATTTTCACCAAGCTGCTTGACAATTGCCCCGTAGCCCTTTCCAGCCTTGTGGAGGTCCACAATTTTGTCTCTGGTGTCTTTTGACAGCTCTTTGGTCTTGCCCATGGTAGTAGTTAGCGACTGACTGACTGTGGGGTGGACAGGAGTCTGTAAAGAGCTCAGACAGGTGCTACTAATGAGTGGAGTAGAGGTGGATTTTTTAAAGGCACAGTAACAGGTCTTTGAGAGCCAGAATTCTTGCTGTTTCTCAGGTGTTCATATACTTCAAATTCTTTAAAAATCATACAATCTGATTTCCTAATTTATTTATTTTTTATTCTGTCTCTTAGAGTGGGAATGCACCTACAATGTGAATTTCATACCCCTCCATGATTTCTAAGTGGGAGAACTTGTAAAATCGCAGGATGTTCAAATACTTATGTTCCTCACTGTATAGTGCCAGCACTGGAGACTAGGCCTGAATACCTAGGTCTCTTCTGTGTATGGAGTTTCATCTACTGGATGTTGACAGAGGCTGCATGGTTCCAAAGTAGAAATCTGTAACACCCCCATCTACCATGTGACATTTAAAAAAAATTGACTTTTATTGTGGCCCCCTCATGAAACCCAGTGAAATGCCCTTCATTGTACCTCATATAGCTATATCCCGATCTGTTGGTGGCTCATAGTGTTAAAAAGTCCTACAGCAGCCCTCAGAATTTCAAAATTTTAAGATTTAAGACCCAGCCTTACCCAGAGGAAAATTGAAGCAGAAGATTCATTATTTCTGTTCTAAAATCAGAAGTTTTTCAGGAGTGACTTCATCTCCAGAACCTCTTGACCATTGTGACCCTGCAGGTTACTTCTTTCTCTATATTTATGTAACAAATGTTTTTGGATAAAATGTTTTTGCAACTTATTCCAAAAACAAAACAGTCTACTTTAATAAATCACATTGTGCAACTATTCAAAGTATCATCAGGTATTTCAGAGGTCATGAGGGAGGGAAGGTCTTGCTGCCATCAGATGACCTCTTGCACTTGTAGAATTCTATGACATATTTATAGCACCAGGGTCAAAGGTGCAAACTCTGTATAGATATTGAAGGACAAGACACTTGGGACCATTAAAGTGTCCATACAGGAATGACTGATAGGCTCTGTTATGTCTTGTGATGAGTTTCAAAGGGTTCCAAAGTTGTTGTTTTGCATGCTTTTTTCCCATGGATCATTGCTTGCAAGTAAGTCCCTATACTCAATCTAGAGGTCTTCAATGTAAACCACTTTGTCCCCAAAAGGACACCAAAGATAGCAGTCTTACACTGTCAACCCTAACCCCAAATGTTCCAGTGGCGGATCCAGGGGGGGGGCAACGGGGCAACGGGGCAATTGCCCCGCCCCCCTCCCGAGCTGGCGGCGGCGGGGCACAGGGAGATGAGCGCTTCCATTGTGGAAGTGCTCATCTCCATAGTCATCTGTATCGCCGTCCTCAGGACAGCGATACAGATGACTGTGCTGAGGCAGGGGAGGGAGAGGCGTGTCCCTTTCCCTTCCTCTGATAGGCTGCAGGCACTAGTGCCTGCAGCCTATCAGAGGCCGACGCAGGCGGCGTGATGATGTCATTGCGCCGCCTGAGCCGTACAGCGCGGGACACAGGCCGGAAGAGGCCTGCATCGCATCGCTGACATGGAGGCAAGTACAAGTGTTTTTTTGTTTTTTTTATATATACAATACTTTTACTGGCACATGGGGGGCTGTTATTGCTGGCACATGGGGGGGCTGTTATTGCTGGCACATGGGGGGGGCTGTTATTGCTGGCACATGGGGGTGCTGTTATTGCTGGAACATGGGGGGGCTGTTATTAATATTGGCACATGGGGGGTTGTTATTAATACTGGCACATGGGGGGGCTGTTATTAATACTGGCACATGGGGGGGCTGTTATTAATACTGGCACATGAGGGGGCTGTGATTACTGGCACATGTGGGGTTGTTATTACTGGCACATGTGGGGTTGTTATTACTGGCACATGGGGGGCTGTTATTACTGGCACATAGGGGGCTGTTATTACTGGCACATGGGGGGGCTGTTATTACTGGCACATGATTGGGAGTTGCTCTTGTTACTGGAACATTATTGGGGGCACTATAGGTGCATCTACTGAAGCCACAAACAAGGGGTATTTTATATGGGGTGCTCTGTACAGTACAATTTTATACTGGGACACATTATGGTGGGTACTATGGGGAAGGGGGGAGAGGAGTACTATGGGGTCATCTACGGGGGGCACTAAGAAGGGGTATTTTATACTTGCAAATTATGGGGGACACTGAGGGCATCTACTGGAGCATTTTATACTGGTACATTATGGGGGGGCACTAGGAGGAAGGGGGGGGTGGAGCACTATGGGGGCATTTACTGGGGGCACTATATAGGGGTATTTTATACTGGCACATTATGGGGGCACTATGGGGACATTAGCTCACCTGGGGCATTACAAGGGGGTATGTTTTGCACATTATAAGGAGAATTATTTCTACTGGGGGGGGCATTATGGTGGGCTTTATTACTCCCCCATGGTATGACCCCTAGTAGCAGAACCAGCCTCTCTCTGCTCTGCTATCCTTCTGCCTCTTCTCCAAATCCTTATTATGAAATATTTCTCATTAGGATAAAACACAACATCAGCTCCACCGAGCCCCCGGCCAAAGTGTTGAAGTGGTGTCCGAGATGCCCAAGGGCCAAGCCAAGTAACTGTAAGTTTTCATGTGGAATATGTTTTTTATACACATATAGCATACACTGTGCCCCACAATATACAGTATACCTCTACACTGTGCCACACAATATACAGTATACCTCTACATTGTGCCCCACAATATACAGTATACCTCTACACTGTGCCACACAATATGGAGTATACCTCTACACTGTGCCACACGATATACAGTATACCTCTACACTGTGCCACATGATATACAGTATACCGCTACAATGTGCCACACAATATACAGTATACCTCTACACTGTGCCACACAATATACAGTATACCGCTACACTGTGCCACACAATATACAGTATACCGCTACATTGTGCCCCACAATATACAGTATACCTCTACACTGTGCCACACAATATACAGTATACCGCTACATTGTGCCCCACAATATACAGTATACCTCTACACTGTGCCACACAATATACAGTATACCGCTACACTGTGCACACAATATACAGTATACCGCTACATTGTGCCCCACAATATACAGTATACCTCTACACTGTGCCACACAATATACAGTATACCACTACACTGTGCCACACAATATACAGTATACCTCTACACTGTGCCACACAATATACAGTATACCTCTACACTGTGCCCCACGATATACAGTATACCTCTACACTGTGCCACACAATATACAGTATACCGCTACACTGTGCCACACAATATACAGTATACCTCTACACTGTGCCACACAATATACAGTATACCGCTACACTGTGCCACACAATATACAGTATACCGCTACATTGTGCCCCACAATATACAGTATACCTCTACACTGTGCCACACAATATACAGTATACCTCTACACTGTGCCCCACAATATACAGTATACCGCTACACTGTGCCACACAATATACAGTATACCGCTACATTGTGCCCCACAATATACAGTATACCTCTACACTGTGCCTCACAATATACAGTATACCTCTGCACTGTGGAGTCTGTTCTATAAGCACCATTGTTTTGTGGCGGCGGACAAAAAATACTCTGGAAGTGCCCCTCTCAAGACCAGGCTCTGGATCCGCCACTGAAATGTTCTAGATTTTCTTTCTTTTCTTTTTTTTAAGTCATTGTTGATTATTATATAAAGGCAACAATGTTTTAATGACTTCTGAGCAGTATATACATAGATGATCATCTATTGTAAAAAAAAATTAACCCCCATAAAAGTGTTCATCATGGGGGTCCATCACCCGAGAGTCAATGTCAGCAATTTTTTTTCTCTGCAGTGCCTCTAGAAAAAAATAAAATAAAGCATTACAGTCAGTAAAAGTCCCCAATTATCATATTCCACCTATAATAAAGGTGTCTTCTTATGTTTTTATTGGTCAGTTATATGGACACTTGATAATACATTTGGTTTATGCAGTCTATATGTCTGTGGGGTCTTTGCATCTATGTGGTCATTATGTCAATAGGGTTTTTACATCTACAGGGTCATTATGCCTACGGGGTCTTCATATTTGTGTGGTCATCACATCTACGGAGCCTTTATATCTATAGGGTCATTTCATCTATGAGATCTGTACATCTATAGGATCATTACATCTATGGGGTCTTTTTATCTATAAAGTCATTACGTTCATTGAGTCTTTAAATCTATAGGGTCATTACTTCTACAGGGTTTTTACATCTAAGGGGTCATTACGGCTATAGGGTCTTTATATCTATGGGGTCATTACATCTGTGGAATGTTTACATTTATAGGGTCATCACGTCTATGGAGTCTTTGATGGGTCTTGCTTAACCATACGCTTCATGCTTTATTTTTAATTGTAGATTGAAAATTTCTGTTTTCCAAAAAGACAGAAACCTAACCAAGGCAGAGCGTGAAGATAAACCAAAGACCATGGAACGTGAATGTAAATAAGAGGAGCCAATGGAATGTACAATGCTATAGTCGGTGGGACCTAAGGTGGAATGGTAGAGATGACTGAGAACACTGTGTATAAAGTAAAATAAGAAGATATGATATAACTATGAACATGATACATTAACTGAAGTGAAGACCCAACCAACAATGAGACCATCAATCTGCCTGTCTGTTGCCGTTATATTCTTTTGGGGAATCATTCCCTCTTGTTTGATGAGGGCAAAGAGACCCCAAAGATGGAAGTGTCCAACATCTTGTAACTGTACTATTGATAATGTCCTGTGTGATGGGTCCAGCTACATTCCCAGCAACTATTCCTTGGATATCATCTCCGTGTAAGTAAAACCAAATCCACCAAACTCAATGTCTAACTGAAAGTAGGGTTCTATGAAGTCAATCTTGAATGCCCCACATAAACTAATTACGGTAAAAGTATCATACAAATTTTTCCCAAAATCCTCATTTGCTAACTGTTGGCCACCAAGTCTAATGAACACCAATTTGGCTAAGCTATTTTAGACATATCTGTCAAGGGATGGACTTGGCACCTACAACGAGAACGGAGCCGGGAGAGCTATGGCTGGAGGACCCCGGATTTTCCGGGGTCCGTCCACCACCAAGCGCTGCTCCCATAGAAGTGAATGGGAGTGCACTGTGCACATGCTGCCCCTGCTCCCATTCATTTCTATGGGGCAGACTGAAAGAGCCGAGCCAGTGCTCGGCTATTTTTGGCGGCCCCATAGAAATGAATGGAGGGCGGCTGCGCATGTGCAGTGCGCCCTCCATTCATTTCCCCACTCCGTTCTCATTGTAGGTGCGAGTCCCAGAGGTGGGACCCACACCTATCAGACAATGGAGGCATATCTTAGCAATATACCCCCATTGTCTGTGATGGGAATACCCCTTTAACATTTTTCTAAGAAGGTTGGCCAAAAAATTTACCAAAAGAGTACACTTTGTTGAGGATGACCTTGTTTCTTCCACCAGAACACCTCAATAACATTATATTCTAGAAGGGACATTAATACAACTTCCAGTCTTATTAGTGTGGGTTCATCAAAGGCCTACCTACACTCTAACGTCAATGGGCAGCATAGAAACTATAGATATCCTTGTTCTTATGCTGATTAAATTCCCATCTGAGAAGTAATTCCGAATGTAATTATCCCGCTGGAGCCCTCTAAGAATATCAGAGAACAGCTATTATGCATAGACATTAACTCATATTTTTAACATGTTCTTCACTAAGATGAAGTGGATATTTTTGTAGGCTGGGCCAACATTAATAAAAATGCAGCCTGCCGACTACACATAGGCATAAAGCACAAAGTATTCCAAGTGCATACTTACCATAGTCAGACCATTCAGGACCTATTTCAAAAAGAGTGCATAACATATCTACCCTATTCTACTATGCCATGAGAACTTTGGGACTAACCATAACCCTCCACCCTATAAAAAAAAAAAACAACATTTATCAAAAGGGTGGAACTGAACAGAGGGTCACAACACTCTTTCTTAAAAGGCATTAGAAAAGACGGGAAAGCATCTACCTAAGCAAGAGAAGGCTACCTGACCCTGTCTCAGATGGTTGGAGAGTGGGAACATGTTTAGGGTTTACACTGAGCCACATGACAACGTACTTTTTGTGTATTTTTGTGTGACATTTGGGCAACGTAACCATAATCTTGGGTTTTCAAAAGAAAGAAAGGAGCCACAGAACTCCTATATTAGATTAAGGGGCGGGTGGCATCAAACGATTTGGTAAAAACACCCAGTTAAATTTGCTATGGGGCACATTTCACTCTGTATTCCCTCCCTTGTATCTGTGACAACTCCTTGTGGATTAATGAGCTACATCCAAAGAATGTTTCTGAATCTTAAAAAATGCCCACCTCCAGTCTACATCCTACCATACACATGAGAGAATGGCCACCTTGCGTCGGATCAGTTGCCTGTGGGTTATTTGTATGAACAATCCCACCAGCAATGTGCCAGATTAACGTGACTCCACGGTCCTTGAGCACACTGGCACATGACTGGCCAAATTGGGCAATCATGCAAACACATGTAGATTCAGCCATCAACCATCAAAATTTTACAACCTGCAACAATTGTTTGCATGATTTTTTCAAACAACGGTCAGCCTTAATTGCCAAAACTGTCCATTTCAGCCAACTTTAATCTCATGTGCATGGCCAGTTTCAGAAAGTTAAAGGTGAGGTCCTTCAAAGTCTTGGTCTTGCCTTGGTTTCCTGGCTGATAACCTACTCCTCATTATTTTACAGCTCGTTCCTCAGATGTGGCTTCCATATTATCCCCTCCGACAGCTTCGCCCAATCCCAGACGTTGCAAATCCTGTAAGTGTTCCCATTAGCTTCTAATTGCTTGTGACAAAACTGAACTGTCTCATTGCTTTCATTCTGCGTTAGTATAATCGCTGCAGGCGCCGGTATAATCCCACAAATGAGCGGCGGTGATGTCTAATTTCAATGTTTTGTGTTTCTATTTTTGCAAAGAAAGATGATAAAATCAAATGAGCAGTGCTTGTAGAAAGGACTTCCTGCGCTCAAGGATATAACCAGGAACGTGTCCTTAAAGAGCACCTGTCCGCAGGATCAACCCTATTAAATGAGACATCCTGCCTGGAAGGGCTGATCCTGCTTATTAAGATGATGCCTAATTTGTGGAAATTAGTTGTGGCGTTCCCAAGAAGAAAGACTTTTATCCTTTTATGGAAATAAGGGCTTGGGTGCACTGATGGGTGGGGCCTAGCCGCTTGGTGCACTGATGGGTGGGGCCTAGCCGCTTGGTGCACTGATGGGTGGGGCCTAGCCGCTTGGTGCACTGAAGCCCTAAGTTGCATAAACAATAAGTCTTATTTCTCAAGAATGCCACACCAAATTTTTACAAAGCAGAATAAACCCTACCAGGTAGTATGTCTGTTTAATAGGGGTTATTGTCCTCACAGGTGGTCTTTAACTCAATGCCACACATTTGGGTAACCTAATATTTGAAGCCATCATGCAAGAACAAGAAGTAGGCATCCATCTTGAGAGCCTTTGAGGAAGGGGGACAAATTCTGAATAAAAAAATAAAAAAGACTGGGCCCTGTGTCCAAGATGTGGTAAAATGGTAGGTGCCGAGATACAATGAGTGCTTCCCTTTATGCACTGATGAAGAGATCACCACCGGTCACACAGGAGTAGACAGTAGACCCAAAGGCAGCCATGCACATTCAGTAGCTGTCGGCCCGAATGGAAGAGAGCCATCAGCGCTCACCAGACAGACATATAGGCCTATTTATGCCAGAAAAGTGACGCAAATCAATTAAAGGGTCACTCGAGGCAAGACTAAAAATGAATACTTTGGCCAAGTTATGGAGCTGAATATGCTCCAAAAGTTTCATTCACGTGGAATGCTGCCATTTACAGAGATCCCAGCTGTCTCCTACTAGGCCGCAGCTGAAGCCTGTGCTGCCATTGCTACAGTGTATGAGAAATATTCCCTGCAGGATACAATACTGTGGACCACAATACCAAGCACAGCCACTATACAATGGACGGCGATTTGCTCGGTGTGCTGTGAGAAAGTCACAGCAATCACCAGAGAGCCACAGCCTCTTCACACAGGAGTTGGACCACCACTGATAGCATATCGATGACCTAGCTTGAAGGATAGGCGATCAATATTGAACTCCCAGAAAACCTCTTTAATGGGCAGATTTAGTACTGAGCCAGAATATCATAATTATCGAGAGTTCGATTGCATTTTGTATTCTGTAATGAATATCTGTGCATTAGAGAAAATGGAATTCAGTCTATTCCAATGCAGTGCTGCCACCTGCAGGCTTGCATTGGAATATACTAGTAATCGGCCTGTAAGCCTTTTACAGCTTAGGGCTATTACTAGCACAGGGAAGGCAGCCCGGGCCGGGAACGCACAGTTCCTGGTTTTGCGCACCCAGATGCCATGGCATCTGAGGGGTTAAATGTCCACGAATGGCACTACCGTAAATCACAGATATTAGCAGAAACCTGGCAGTTATGGCGCCCGCAGCCCCTGCAAGCGGGCACACTCTTTAAAGACCGGATTGCTACATGTATGGCAGAGGTTAACCAAAAAGTTCTATTTTGGTCGCATTCGACCCACAGAACATTGAGCCAATACCCTTCTAGCTTGTCCATTGATCTTTAGCAAACTGCAGATGGTAAACAATGTTCTATTTTGGAAGCTTTTACTTTTTCCTTGCAATCCTGCCATGCACACCATTGTTGTTCAGTGTCCTCCTGATGGTGGACTCATAAGCATGAACATTTGCTAATTTGAGAAAAGCCTTTAGTTGCTTAGAAGTTACCTTGGGTTACTTTGTGACCTCATGGACACTCCAGGGGAGGGTACTAATGGTCTTGCATTTCCTCTATTTGTACACAATCTGTCTTTAGAGAAGGTTTTATAATCTTTTCCAGCCTGATGAGCATCAACAACTCTTCTTCTGAAATCCTCAGAAATCTCTTTTGTGACATGCATGATACACTTCCACAAATGTGTTGTGAAGATCAGTCTTTGATAGATCTCTTTTCTTTACATAAAACAGGTCGCCCACTCACACCTGATTGTCATCCTATTGAAATCCCCTGACTCTAATTCCACCTTCACATCTGCTAATCCTAAATGTTCACTATATTTTTACCACTAACAGACAGGTGATATAGGATAATTTTCCTCAATAAAAAAAAATTACCAAGTCGAATAGGTTTGACTCACTCACTGATTTGGTTCTTTATTTACTTTTAGGACTTCTGTGAAAATCTGATGTAGTTTTTAGGTCAGGTTTACACAGAAATATAGAATACTTTGAAGGGTTCACAAACTTCCAAGCACAAACTGTATATATCAGAATGAGGAACCCACAAAGTTTGCAAACTCCAATAGTGTTTTTGCTTTAAGCAACGATGTAGCTCATGTAGAATGTTTGGTCACTTTCATATGGGTTGGAATTGGTCTGACTTTCTACCATTGCCCCTTGTGCAGGGGAACATGTATATTTACTCATACAGTATATCTCTGTGTGGTCAATTCAACAGGCACCATAAAGATCTGGACCAATGTCTTGAGTTGATTGTCTTTACTTCCCATCTTCTTGGTGGATTCACTAAACTGACTTTGGTCTTTTTAGGCTCTTCACATCTTGTTCCTTTGATGACATTTCTGACAATGCCTTTCTGAAGCTGAAACACTTGGAATACTTGTAAGTTCTGCACGAGAAGGACTGTGCACTCACATTTCTACATGATGGTCCCTGTGAGGACTATATATCTCCTGCCAAACAGATGCTATCGGAAGATGACTTTCCTTAGTGGTGATCTGATCCAACTTTGGAAAGAATGCTCAGGTCCTCACATAAACCCTTCATACAAAAGTGCCAAGTTAGCTTTGGAAGAAGACCCATATATTTGACCCAGTCTGTTGCCACTGTTTTATGGAAATGAATATTTTGGGGGTCTTCAGATTCTTGTGATCTTTTCCCCTAAAAATCATTGCACATTACAGTATAAAAATCTATTGCTATGCATAAACTCCATTATTAGACACAACTGTAATTATCCAGAGGTGGAAGACATGGTTTTTGACTGTTTTTGACCTTGGCCAACAAAGGATGGCCAAAGAAGAACTAAAACACATATCAGACATAGTTTCTAGAAATGGATAACCCTTTACACCCTACTACTAAGGGCTGTTCTGTGTGCACCATCCAATACACAATCTAGGTTGACTTCCAATAGCTTGTTGAAGAGAGCCTCCCTATTAGGACTCATCTTCATCCTCACCGAAGCAAAATGGCTGATCTAAACCATCATTTTGGAGACCATTTGGCCACAACACTGAGGCAAAATGTCAAGTGACTCCAGATCTCCAAACAATTGATGATTTCACTCCAATAAGGGAATTATGGGGGTCATGTGGACTGGGAAGGGTAGGGGTCAAAACAAGTCAACATGCCTTGAGTTCTGGTTATAATACCTTGTTGAAGTCCCTTCATGGCCATCACAGTTTCAAAAATCCAGCTCCTACCATTAACATCTCTCCTTATTTCTACATTCCTATAGATTATGTCTAAATAAGTGTATTTAACTTCTTCAGGTTCATTGAAAACAACAATATAAAGAGATTTCTGGAAACGCGTTAAGAGGCCTGAGGTCGCTGATACACCTGTGAGTATGAACTTATGAGGGATATGATCTTGACTGAGGTTCTTGAGAAGATCATGACACTATGAGCCCAGTCTTCTTCATAGTGAGGACTGTTCTGTTGGGTGATGTGACCTCTTTAAGGCGAGGATGAGGGTTTGCGAATAATTTCTGCTTTCTTTCCCGTATAGGAGTCTGGCGAATAATCACTTGAATCTCTTCCCAGCGGATTGTTTCGGACACTCACAGCCATCAAACACATGTAAGGGGTGAACTCAGTGTGGCAGTACCAGGAGGGCACCGTCCTTAGTGATACTGGTTTTAGGCTTGTCTTCTCCAACCTCTGTTTTCCACCCGTTGCAAGAACTACTCAAAGACTACTCTTTGTACAATGAGAGGGGGGATGAAGGGAGTTTAGTTTTTCAACAGCTGGGGGAGTCAAGAAATGAGAGCATCCGTCTTAGACCATCCCAGTATGACAGAGGAAGATGGCCAAGTTGACTACATCAATGTATACATATGCGGAGGACATATAGCAGAGGGCTTCTTGCTCTTCAGTAACTCTTCGTAGAGCACCTCCTATATGTTAACCCCGGCAGTACAAGTAGTAGTCTCTTAGGCCACTTACCTACTTACAAATACAGTATATTCCACCTGGGGGATACGAAGCATCTTCTGCTCCATCAAGAGGTTCTACCACTCCGGTAATGTCAAAGATCAGGGCTGTCAGCTTGGGGAAGTAAACCTTAAAAGTTCTGTGTTTGTTTGTCACTAATGTCAATATCCCTGCTTGCTGTCAGTGAATTTTGTTTCATTGTATTTACCTCTAGAAGACAAAAATACCTAACATTTTATCTGGTCTAGACAATCCTCTGTGAGATCAAAACGCTCTCGGCACAAAAATATCTCCCCTGTTCTGACAGTTCGTTACATGCATCAGTGCAGATAAAATATATCAGACTGTTGATCTCATGCAGGATTGTCCAAACTGGACACAGCTTTCGCTGCATGCATATAAACAATGTTGTCCCACTCATTGACAGCAAGCAGAGATCTTCTGAGTTATTTGGAGCTCAAATTTTATTAGAACTCTGCAGACCTTCTCATAGTAAGTTGATTGAAGAGGTTGTTTCAAGATTTAAACATATCCCCTATCCATGGGTGGGGGTCCGACTACTGCTGGTCGAGCATGCTCACTGCAGCTCCATTGATCTGTATGAGACTGCCAGAGACAGCTGAGCGCTTTATCCGGCACTTCTTTAGAGAGGACTAGAGCGCCAATATACAAGCTTGATCAGGACCCCATTTTATATGGGGGTCCCCAATTCTTGTGCTCGCCAATCAGACGGGTATCCTCTGTCCTGTAGATGGAGAATAAGTTTAAATCTTGGAAAAACCCCTTTTAGCTTTATTTAAGACTGGACAGCCCCTCTAAGAGATTTAAATGATGGAGCTGAGGAGGGGGTCTTTAACTTTTCGACTGTTCTTGCAGAGACCTGCGAGGGAATCCTTTACACTGTGACTGTCAGATAAAGTGGCTGGTGCAGTGGGTCCATGGAGCGGGGAAGAACGTGGCGGTGTGGCCTCCGTTACCTTGTGAGGAACCAGCAAAGTTCAAGGGCAAAGGCTTACACGAGCTCGCCGACACGGACTTCTACTGTGTGAGCAGCAGTGAGTGCGACCCTCTTATCAGCAAGCGACATCTGTGGCTGGGAAAGCTGTGTGAGAACCAATAGGATCATCATTACGGGTATCACCCAGCTTTCCCAGACTCCTTAATGGCAAATTCTCTACTAATTGGAGCTCATGTACATTGTTTCCCCTCCAGCAGGGGGCAGTAGGAAACTGTTTGCTTTGCGAAGGCCTTTGCTGTAATTCCTACACCCCGCCACTCTAATACGGCTGCGTCACCATTGATATTTCATATTTTGGGGATATTTATTATTCTGGACCGGTGGTGGACGGGTAAGGGGGAGTTTGCATCAGCGTTCGTAATTCCGTTATAACGGAATTCTAGGACGGAACGCAAAACGGAACCCTTTAAGAGGCATTCTGTTATATGGGCACAAATAACGGTTCTGTTTGTGTGATTTTCTTTTCCGGCCTGGATAACGGAAACCAAACGGATCCGTTATTTTTGCCGATAGACCTGTATTATGATGGATTAAAGCAGAATGCCAATTAAAGGCTTCCGTTTTACATTCCGTCCTTAAATTCCGCTAGAACCCTCTTATAACGGAACAGTATAACGGAATTACGAACGCTGATGCGAACCCACCCTAAACCGCGTGTAACGAGCATCTCTCCCCCCCCCCCCAGGCATTGTACAGAGATGGATGTTTAAGCTTCCGTCCTTGTCCGTCAAGGCCTTTGAGTACAACTCGGAGGCAGTAAGCCAGTCACGTCGGATCACGTCACCGTTCGAGGGCAGGATGCACCTTCATTGGAGTGGGACCATGTGGCGTATGAATTCAGATACTACGACAGTATCAAAGGTAAGCGCTTCCATCCAGGGGTCACTAGACAAACCCTGTGGAACAAGTAATTAATATTTGCTAAAATAATAGTAAGATCTCTGCTTGCTGAGCGGTCTAGTCAGATCTCCTACAGCTGAAAGTTTGTTACAAATGTATCCATTCTAGACAATCCTCTGCACTCCAGACTGATACATGTTACCTGCACCGATACATTGTAACAACCTATCGGGATAGGAAAGGTTTGTGCTGCCAAGAGGATTTTGTAGACTGGATGCAACTGTAGCAAACCTTCAGCAGAGATAAGTATTAGGATCTATGCAAATGTTCAGCCTCTGGATGTAACCTGAATGAAAAAAAGAAAGCAGAGATCTTGAAAAGAGTGCAGAAGTGAAACACAAAGTCCATACATAAAATGGACATCCCCTTTAAGGGGTTATACTCACTAGACATTTCAGGTGGTGTGTGCATTGCACAGAGCGGAGGTCAGTGACTCTCCAGCGCTTCAACTGTTGTGAAACTGCAATCCCATCATGCATACTTTCTTGGCTGTTCTCGGGACTCCCATGAAAGAGACTGGAGCAGGCTGGGAGTTGTAGTTTCACAACAGCTGGACGTTGCAGACCTATGCCGTAGGGATACCCATTAGAAATCTGTACTGGAATCTGCTGACTTCCGCAGGGTACTTTAAAGGGGTATTCTTATGTTATGCTATTAGGGCATATCTCTAGCATATTCTGATCAGTTAGGGTCAGGGGCGTAACCTCTGGGAGAGGATAGCCATGGTGCCGCTGTGCAGGAAAGATCCACTCGAGAGCTTTACTCAACCAGCGCTGCGGCCCCTTCATCCTGAACCTCTGCCCTCCACCCATTAGGATGTCGTATGTCATCACTTCCTCTAGTGGGAATACCCTTTTAATGCTCTACCATCCTCTAGACCAGGGCTGGCCAACCTGCGGCTCTCCAGCTGTTGTAAAACTTCCACTCCCACCAAGCCCTGCTGTAGGCTGATAGCTGTAGGCAGACTGGGCATGCTGGGAGTTGTAGTTTTGCAACAGCTAGAGAGCCGCAGGTTGGCCATCCCTGCTCTAGACCGGTTTTCCTTCAGTCCTCAGGGCTCACCTGGCGGCCATGATTTCAGAATATCCCACAGAATAAATACCTGTGGTAAGTCCTGATGCACTAATTATATCACCTGCTCAATACGAAGGAGATTCTGAAAACACGACCAGCAGGTGGATGACTTCTGCTTGTAAATGTATTGACTCCAGCAGGAACTTTATGTGGAAGAACTGCTTACTACAATGCAACTTCCAAATAGAAATGAGATTTTAAAGTGCAACCTTGACCAAAAACTCAAAACTGAACTTTCACTTTGATTTATGGAGCTGTAGATGCCCCCAAAGGCTTACTTACCCTCAACAGATTACCCAGGGCTCAGCTGAAGCTTGTGTTGGGCCATGTCTCCCTAGGGTTTGTCCTTTGCCACCCTGAATTGAAAAACTCCCACACTAGCCAGCAGAGGGAACATTTGCCCTGTAGACACCAAGGCTTCCATTCGTGGGGCATGTTAAGCTCCATACCTGATCTGCCAGGAACACCAACTTTGTAGTTTAATTTGTATAATTAGCATCCCCCATTTGCTTCATGCCACTGGACCATTCCACAAAAACTGAGATGGCTGGGTGGTATGGACAACACTGCTCAGAGTATAGGCCAGCACAGGCTTTGTCTGCGAAATAGATGAGGATGATGAAAGACCTTGGGTGAGAAGGCAAAAAAAACTGGTGGCATAAACAGGAAGATGTGCCCAAGATCAAACCGCCTTCTAAAAATTTCTGAGGAAATCTACACAGACCACGTTATATGGTTATGATCCTTAAACCTACACAGACCACGTTATATGGTTATGGTCCTTACTTGTCTTCATGCTTTGAACACTCAGGTATCTCTGTGGTCTCCTGCCTGCCGCTGGTAATTGGTAAGCAGCTCTTCGTTGTGGTGGCTCAGCTGTATGGTGGCACCTCAGTCTACCGCCGGGACGCCTTACCAGGGAGCCCATCTGCCTTCCATCGCTTCCAGCACTTTCCAGATATCCGAAAACCCAACGACATAGAAAGCTTCACCTCAGCAGAAGGCGAGCACTACTTCATCATAGCCGATAGTGCCAAGTCTGGAGCCAGCACCTTGTATCGGTGGGATGGCCGTGGGTTCTACCCTCAACAGCAGCTACCGCGGTGGTACCGTGACACCGATGCCGAACCTCTTATTCTCTCAGGTTCTCCACACCTCATCATGAGCAGTGGTTCCCAGAGGCCTCTTGTGTATCGATTCGAGAACAAGCATCTACAACGCCTGACCGATATTCCAGAAGCTTGGGATGTCTATGCAGTCAAGCACTTCACTGATGCAGAGGATGGCATCTTCGCCTGTTTGGTTCGGTATATGGGTGACTCGTCCCTCGTCCGCTGGGATGGCTCCATGTTTCGACAACTCCAGCAGTTACCCTCCAGAGGATCTCACGTCTTTCAGCCTCTGTTGCTTGGCCAAAGATGGCATGCCCTTCTAGGAAATGACTTTGGCTATACATGGGTCTACCAGCTGGAGAAATGGAAACATTGGGAGATTGAAGAGTCCAATGACAAGGAGGGGCCGATAGGACCTTTGGTGCCATTGCAGGAGCTCAAAGTCCTCGAGGCTCGAGCTTTCACCTCTCTCCGGGTGCGGGGACGGCAGTTCATATTTGTGGCCAGTTTTGGAGGGGACACGGTCGTGTTTGAGTATGTGGAGAAAAAGTGAAGGATGCAAAGGAACTGGAGATGCTCCTCTAGGGCTAGACCAAAGAACTGAAACAATGAATGGTGGGAAAAAAAACTATTTTACAATATTTTTGTTTTAAAGGGTAAAACTGAATAAAACCCCAGATTTACGAGGTGGTGATAGAGACCGATGATGTCACTGATTATGATTCAAGTATAAGGACAGGACTGGAGCTCGAATAATTGGTAAAAAAAAAAACCTTATGAACAAAAATGTAAACTCATCCCTATGACTGTATGAGCCTCTCACCTCTACATTGCAAATCATGAGCCCTCTGCAGACATAGTATGGCTTCTACATGATAGAAGCTTTTGACTTATGTCCCTGACACATGATTTTCCACTAGGTGTTAGGCTCCAACCTTATTTTCCCTTCAGTTGATAGTTGCACATAGTCATGTGACAACTAAGCTCCACCCAGGAGGAACAGGAGTGTATCATTATAGGGTGACAGAAGGGTTTCTTTGAACATGGTGATAAGGGCTGGCATCAGAACAAATGAGATCTCATCATTCCCCTTACAGGTTAACACGCTATTCCAATGTAAATGTAACAAACGATCAGCTGTGAATGTAATATGTGAATGAGGAGAACCTGTCATAGCCGTAAAATAAACCAGTGTAAACCAGGTACATGAATCCAGCTTATTATATCCAGTCACACGGACTAAGCAATAAAAAAAAAAAAAAAAACACGGGGTAACTGTTCCATGTCAAGTCTTATTGGTCAAGTAGCTCTGGGTTAGTCACATGATATGAAGTCGCTACCACTTTTTGAATAATTTGTATCCCAACCTCTTTTGCAGTAGGAGTAATTTTTCCACCAGAGGGCAGTGTCCTCATGTCTTACAATAGGAATAGGCACATTTATAAACTGAGAATTCACTGTAGTTCTCTCAACAAAAGGGTGACATTATCAGAAGTATTTTATTCACAAAATGGGAATCATCAATCAAGCCCTGTATATCCCCTAAAGTGTACCCCCCCCCCAAAAAAAAACACAAAAAAAATAAACAAACACTAAAGCCAGAAAGTTGATTCCAAGCAAAATAATGCTAAAGGCCCACCAGATGGCACAGGTGGCTTTAGACATTTTTTTCGAGACACTACCACTAAATGACCACTAGGTGGCACAACTTATATGTTTTCTGCAGTAGTACCATTGATGAGCCCCAGGAGCCACTGCACAATTTCTTTTTTTTTTTTTTCTGTAGCAGTATGCAAAAGTGAAAAAGTTCTCACGCCTTCAGCAGTGTAAACATTTCTGCAAATATTTACTGTATATGTAGCTTATGAAATAGACCTCCTGCAAGAATCAATATAATACCCAGTACATCCAATCTAAATTACATAGGGTGTGTTGTGTGTGTGTGAGTGAGTGTGTGTGTATATAGATATATAATTTATTTATTATAGTCCTGGGCATCACATTCCTTCCAAAACACTTGAGGGACACAAAAAATGAGGGATCCAAGGAGCCAGTGATCCAAGTCTAGCACTGAGTATGTCTTCAACTTTCTCTTGTCGCCTGTAGATAAGGACAATTTAGTGCCTAGTGGTGCTGTGAACGTCTGTTAGAAGGTTCTCAGGTTTCAGTCAGTCCTCAAGACTTTATATTATGTTTTATACTCCATTCACATCCAAAGCTGCATTCAGATTTCTGCCTGTAATCCAGTCCATTCCAAGAAGGAGAAGAAAAAAAAGGAAGGGGGGGGGGGAGGGTGTTAAAAAAAGGGGAAAGTAACATTTTATATGAAGTCCATGGGATATGGTGGGAGGGGGCATCACTTACTTTACATGGCTCCTTTTTCTTCTTTTTAAATAGGTTAAAATCAGCTGAAAAACAAACAGAAAATTAAGGGCATAGTATGTATGTGTGTATATGTGTAATGTACTGTATATATGTGTATATATAATGTACTGTATATATACTGTAAGGGGTTGCTCTCTCAAGCAGGGTGGCAGTGACAGATTTGTTTGCAGACAACAGGATTAAAGTCCAAATTGATGCTTTATTTTATGACACTCCGGCAATTTACAGGCAAACCGAGTTATAATTCACTAGGTACGGTGAAGTTCCAGCACCACAAAACAAAAGCCAAGCAAAATAAACTCCTGCCCGTCTGGGCTCTAACTAATACAGATTCGTTTCTAGCTCACCTATTGAGTGCAGTTCACACACAGAGACTCCGGCATCTCTAGCCAGCAAGGCAGCCAGCTTCCTAGATTTCTTCCAGGCATAACTCTCCCAGACTGACAGCCTGGGATGTGCTTTTATTTCCCCCTAATGATCCCAGCTGGCTACACCTGGGGATCCCTCACGCTAGAGGAAAACCTGCCCTGGAATGGAGGTGGACTGGGGAGGTCCCACTACCAAACCTACCTTCCCAGTCCAAATAAAATCCAGCCCTTGAGCTTTTAACAAAACTGTGTCAGCAACCTACACCTTGCTGAAACCACTTTAGCTTTTCTGGATTTTACTTAGCTCACCCAGTTGAGGAACCTGGGTGAGATATACACCCCTTCCAAGACTTTTCCATACACTTTACCACAATACTGTATGTGTATATATTTACTGTACATATGTATATGGATGTGTGTACTGTATATATATTTACTGTACATATGTATATGGATATGTGTACTGTATATATATTTACTGTACATATGTATATGGATGTGTGTACTGTATATATATTTACTGTACATATGTCTATGGATGTGTGTACTGTAAATATATCTATATAGTTACCACATAGCTGATGCTACTTACTCAGCAGGATAATAACCCCAATAGTCAGCATGACACCAGCAAAGATCAGACCTCCCATCCGGAGCCTCATATAATCTGAGAAGAGAGCAGGACCCATCTATTACTGATGAGGGCAAATGCAGACCACTGACAAAATTATGAAGTGTATACTGAGTCTGTGTATTCTGGCCAAAGCAAAATAGTAAGTAGATTCGCCCAGACCAGCTCCCCACCAGATACAGTGGGAGGAGGAATAATTTGGTGGTAAGTACCTGATGTTGTTGATAGAGTAACTGTTTAATGGCAAAATGACTCACCATAGTGAAACTGATCTTGTTCTGCTGCAGAACCTGTGGGGGGTGGTAGTGAGTAAGAGAATTAGCCAGGCCATTGATTATACAGAACATGAGCTTACAGTCATCCGTCATTTATCTACTGGATAATCCACCGCTTGATAAAGGGACCCTTCATAATAAGGTGATCAGCAATCAGCTGTGATCTGTAGGGAAACCTGGCAGTAAGTGTTTAGTTTCCCTGCAGCGCCTCCGCAGGAGACATGAAGCATTACACAGAGTCCATTCACATCAATGAGCTGTCTGTGTAATGCAGGACGGGACAGGTCCTCCAGTGATGCCCATTCTGGTCAAGAAATGAGGATCTTGTTTTAAAGCGGGTATCCCAATGAGACAACTTA
Source organism: Bufo bufo (assembly GCF_905171765.1). Classification (NCBI taxonomy): domain Eukaryota; kingdom Metazoa; phylum Chordata; class Amphibia; order Anura; family Bufonidae; genus Bufo; species Bufo bufo. The sequence continues at coordinate 37,782,746 of NC_053389.1, read as the reverse complement.
TCATCTATCCACAGGATAGGAGAGGTGTCCCATCCCAAGGACGTACAACAGCTCGGATGGAGTGGCAGCCCCATAGAGCCGAATGGAGTGGTAGTGTGCATGCGTAGCTGTCACTTCATTCAAGCCACCGTTCTCGTGATCAGCGTGGACCCCAGCATTCGGACCCCCCTGCAGATCAGACACTTATTCCCTATCCTGTGGATAAGGAATACGTTTTTGTAAGGGGACAATCCCTTTCAAACTCAAATAGGAAAGAACAAAAAATCTGCTGTTCCACTGATGACTACTAGGTGGCGCTAAGCAAACTTTAAAATAGTAAAATGTGAGGATGACCATTTACCTACCTCTAATCAGAAATGCACTGAGAATCACTAGACAGCACCAGACACCCTGAAAAGAGGCAAAAAGGAGATATTAATGTATGTCCTAACTATTAATACTCATAGATTGTACAGCTCAGGTATGAAACCTATGATGGATATTAGCGGCAGGGGAGGGGTTGGGATATTCTTTCAGAGCTGATTGACAACAGGCATCGGGACACTGTGGTAGCACAGGGACACCTCCTGCCATATTACCCCTGTCCCAGGGCCCTTCTTACATTTCATGCCGGCATAATCCTTACAACCGCCTCATCTCAAACTCTTGTGAAACCCTGAGATTACACAGCGGTCTAAGAACAGATCAGGTTTCTGGACTGCATTTCTTTAGTCCGGAGCTTCAATCTTCAGTTTCCTTAATGTTCTGGGGGGGGGTACTGGTTCTCATTGAGGAGATGAAATTTTACAGGCAATGCCCCATGGGAAAATATGCAAATTAGCTCCTCCAGAACCACAGCCTTCTCTTTAGTGCCACCTAGTGGTAGATACTCTGTAGTTCAACATCTCATCCATTAAAGGGGTTTTCAGAGACTTTTCTATTGATGACCTATCCTCTGATCAGTTGGGGATTGACATCTGGGACCCCCGCCAATCAGCTGTCTCAGAAGGCCCCGGCAGGGGTGCACCTAGCCTTTCTGCTGCAATAGGAAAAAACTAAAGGGCGCCCCCCCCCCCCATGCCAATTTCTTAACCTAATCCCTTTGACACAATGAAAGCACCCATTGCCCATGGCCCTCCGCTGCTCCCCCCAGTTGCCCCTACCTGGTGCCAACCTGAGTCGATCACCTTACCTGGCCTCATTGGTGGTGCACCCCTGGGCCACGGCCCTTACTGTAGCGAAGCAGCCTTCTGTCTGCTCACCAAGCACAGCGCCGTACATTGTATAATGGCCATGTTTGGTATCGTAGTTCTGGCCTATTCACTTCTATTGGGCTGAGCTGCGCCTCAGCCATGTGAGGTGGTGGGGTGACTGACTCAGAGCGCTAGTGCCTTCTCAAACATCTGATCGGTGGAGGTCCTCATACAGATTGTCCCCTAGTGATAGCAACAGGCAGTCAAATATGGACGGGTGAAGCACAGCTCTTGTGCTATGAAGCGTAACAAGAATATGCTCTAAATTAGTGACCTCGCATACAATTTAGGACTGTGAACTGAACAACTCATCCACAGAAGCTGTAAAACAAGTGTTAAGGAACAAGGAATGAAATATGCTGAAGGCCTGATGTCTTGAGAGGTGACAACGTTGCATTTCTGGTTGGGAAAGTTCAGTAAGATCCACAATAACAAGGGTTCATAAGAACATGATCTCAAGAACTGGCCGGGGATAGAGACGTCTGGTATCTGAGGACTGTCTGACAGCTGAATCATCATCCTCACTACCTGTCTGCACTTCTGTCTTCTACCACTAGAGGGAGCGAACTCCTTTCATGGACAATAACATTACAATTATAGCTTTACAGTTCACAGATTTACCTTCAGAATTAGAACCTTAAACTATTATTCCTATGTGGTGACAGGAAACATGACTGGCCAGCAAGGGTCTAGAGACCAGTCTGTATCACATCAATGAGAGGCAAGAGGAAGTGTCATTGTGCCGTTTTCCTTTTGCCCCGAGCAGGGCCAGCTCCAGGTTTACGAGGTCTGTTAGGAAACAGAGTCACATTGAGCCCCCTCACGGCTTAACTATGTTCAACCATCCAGTATAATGGCAGCGGTGACTTTTCTATCCTGCTTTTTTTCCATTGCAATTTGCACCAAGGAACATCAAAACCCCCACCCCACGTGAATGGACTCCAGAACAAAAAAGAGAAGCCGCTGTATGCCGCAAAGTGTCATATTTTGTATCAACTTTACTAAGAAGCAATTTTCATTTGACCTGAATTCGATGCTCATGAGTCATGACCAAAAATCACCTTTTTCTGTGTCATACTGTTGTTTTACTTTACGTGTTCAGTTTAGTTGTTTTTGTGCCTTTCTGGTTTTACTAACTTTACGGACAAACTGGACAAACAGGTACATACAGAGATCTCACATAAGTAAAGAAGGGGCGGCACAATCCGCACTGTAGCGAGATCCGTGATTATCTGGACTGATGAGGATCTACACACTGCCGGTGGTGCACGGCCGATCACAGTAGGTTCAAGTACATATAGTCACGATGTGAGAGGAGAAACATTCAGCGGCACTCGCCAGTGTGTTGTATCAAAGCGGTGCTTTATTCCATAGACAAGATGTAGCAGGGGGCAGACAAATCTTTACCACGTATCAAACAGCGACGGCCGTTTCGCGCTACATGCGCTTCCTCAGGCTGTGCGTCAGCGCGTACATTCGCGCCACCCTTTTAACTATCGGCGCTGTCTGTTGTCATGGTAATAGACAGCAAAGTTGCGCCCGCATAAAAGGTTAGTGAAAAAATATATACAGTACATATAACGTAACAAATATAAATTCCACGTGTTTCAATACCACATGACAGCATCGTGTGCAACACATATCTATAAGAATGGACTCAACTCATTCCTATCATTTAATCCAAGCTCACCCAGAGCCTGAGTACGCAAAATCCACCTTGCTTCCCTCTGCAGGAGGAGGCGATGTCTGTCCCCCCCCCGGATACAATCTCTAGCCCTGTGAAAGAGATACAATCCACGTTACCTCCATGAACACTTCTTACGTGGTCTATGAATTTTGGGCAACCTTTTCCAGTTTTTACGGAATTGAAGTGCTCCCTCACTCTTTCGAACATGCCCCTGATTGTCTTCCCAATGTAGAATCTCCCGCAGAGTAGTAGATACACTACATACGTGCTCCTGCAGTGGATGAAACTTTTGATTCTATGTTGGGTGCCTGCAAACTCAATATACTTCTTTTGGGAATTATGTTGGCAAAGTGAACAACCGCCACATCGAAAATTACCCTTTGGTATATTATTTCTAAGCCAATTATTGCCCTTGATGGGATGAAACCTGCTTCTCACAAGTCTGTCTTTAATCGTGTGGCTTCTTCTAAAGGATACGAGTGGCTTCTGCTCAGTGAGTTCGCTCAGGGTTGCATCCCTCCTCAAAATGTCCCAATTCTTAAAAATTACTGAACGAATGTGTTCTGCCATGGGGCTATATTTGAAAGAGAATGCAAACCTAGTGGCCCCATTCTTGGCCTTCTTCTGTTTATTTCTACAACCACCTGCTCGTAAGTAGAACGTTCTGGGGAGAAACCCTCCTCTACTCTCTTCATATCCTTATTAAGCAACTCTTCTGGATATCCTCTCTCTAACAATCGCTGCTTTAGCTCTGATGCCTGTCTGTGGTAGCCACTATCCCTACTATTTATTCTCCTCAATCTGACAAACTGGACGTAGGGTACGGCTTTTTTCACATTTCGTGGATGGAAGCTGTCATGGTGGAGCAAGGAGTTGGTCGCCGTGGGCTTACGAAAGCCCTCCGTGACCAGCTCGTCGCCCTCAACCAAGACAGACACATCCAGAAATTCCAAAATTGAGGGTGAATGTCATTCCCATGTCATTTGCCTTTAGGTATTTTACAAACTCGCTACACTCGATCTCTGTACCTTCCCATACTATGAACACGTCATCCACGAAACGTAAATACGTTTTCAACCGGGGTAAAAACGGATTCATAGTGGAATAAACAAACCTATGTTCTAATCTGGCAAGATACATATTTGCGAATGTGCAGGAGACGGGGGTCCCCATAGCCGTACCCAGCTTTTGCCTAAACCACTCGTTTCCAAACTGGAACACATTGTTGGTTAAAATAAATTCAAGTGCCTCACCAATGAAATCACAAAAAATTGGGCTTTTTCCCAAATTAGTTACAATGTCAAGGACCGCCTCCACACCGCACCATGAGGGATGCGGGTGTAGAGGCTTTCCACATCGAGGGATACCAACTGGCACCCTTCCTGCCAATGCAGTTCCTTTAAAGCCAACAAAAAAATCATTGGTGTCCCTGAGATAAGCAGGCCTCAAAAGCCAGTCTACATACTTAGACAAAGGCTCCGTCACTGAGCCAATCCCCGCCACGATAGGACGTCCCGGGGGGTGGCTCAGCGACTTATGTAGATCTCTCGACAGAACAGGGATCAGCCACCTTCGGCACTCTAGGTGTTCTGAAACTACAACACCCAGAGGGCTCCATTCACTACTATAGGAGTTAGAACAGCTGAGCATGTTTCAGTGGCGGATCCAGGGGGGGGGGGGCAACGGGGCAATTGCCCCCCCCGAGCTGGCGGTGGCGGCGGGGCACAGGGAGATGAGCGCTTCCATAGTCACCTGTATCGCCGTCCTCAGGACAACAATACAGATGGCTGTGCTGAGGCAGGGGAGGGAGAGGTGTGTCCCTATCAGAGGCCAGAGCAGGCGGCGCGATGACTGAGCCGTACAGCGCTGGACACAGGCCAGAAGAGGCCTGCATCACATCGCTGACATAGAGGTAAGTATGTTGTTTTTTTTTTTTTTTATATATATATACAATACTTTTACTGGCACATGGGGGGGGGGCTGTTATTGCTGGCACATGGGGGGGGGGCTGTTATTGCTGGCACATGGGGGGGGCTGTTATTGCTGGCACATGGGGGGGCTGTTATTGCTGGCACTTGGGGGGGCTGTTATTGCTGGCACATGGGGGGGCTGTTATTAATACTGGCACATGGGGGGCTATTAATACTGGCACATGGGGGGGCTGTTATTAATACTGGCACATGGGGGGGCTGTTATTAATACTGGCACATGGGGGGCTGTTATTATTACTGGCACATGGGGGGGCTGTTATTAATACTGGCACATGGGGGGGCTGTTATTAATACTGGCACATGGGGGGGGCTGTTATTAATACTGGCACATGGGGGGCTGTTATTAATAGTGGCACATGGGGGGGCTGTTATCATTGGCACATGGGGGGGCGTTATTACTGGCACATGGGGGGCTGTTATTACTGGCACATGATTGGCGGGGTTGCTCTTGTTACTGGAACATCATTGGGGGCACTATAGGGGCATCTACTGAGGCCACAAAGAAGGGGTGTTTTATATGGGGGGCTCTGTACAGTACAATTTTATACTGGGACACATTATGGTGGGTACTATGGGGAAGGGGGGAGAGGAGTACTATGGGGTCATCTACGGGGGGCACTAAGAATGGGTATTTTATACTTGCAAATTATGGGGGACACAGAGGGCATCTACTGGAGCATTTTATACTGGTACATTATGGGGGGCACTAGGAGGAAGGGGGGTGTGGAGCACTATGGGGGCATTTACTGGGGGCACTATATAGGGGTATTTTATACTGGCACATTATGGGGGCACTATGGGGACATTAGCTCACCTGGGGCATTACAAGGGGGTATTTTTTGCACATAAGGAGAATTATTTCTACTGGGGGGGCATTATGGTGGGCTTTATTACTCCCTTATGGTATGACCCCTAGTAGCAGCACCAGCCTCTCCCTGCTCTGCTATCCATCTGCCCCTTCTCCAAATCCTTAATATGAAATCTTTCTCATTAGGATAACACAACATCAGCTCCGCCGAGCCCCCGGCCAAAGTGTGGAAGTGGCGTCCGGGATCCCCAAGGGCCAAGTAACTGTAAGTTTTCATGTGGAATATGTTTGTTATACACATATAGCATACACTGTGCCACACAATATACAGTATACCTCTACACTGTGCCACACAATATACAGTATACCTCTACACTGTGCCACACAATATACAGTATACCTCTACACTGTGCCACACAATATACAGTATACCTCTACACTGTGCACACAATATACAGTATACCTCTACACTGTGCCACACAATATACAGTATACCTCTACACTGTGCCACACAATATACAGTATACCTCTACACTGTGCCACACAATATACAGTATACCTCTACACTGTGCCACACAATATACAGTATACCTCTACACTGTGCCACACAATATACAGTATACCTCTACACTGTGCCACACAATATACAGTATACCTCTACACCGTGCCACACAATATACAGTATACCTCTACACCATGCCACACAATATACAGTATACCTCTACACCGTGCCACACAATATACAGTATACCTCTACACTGTGCCACACAATATACAGTATACCTCTACACTGTGCCACACAATATACAGTATACCTCTACACTGTGCCACACAATATACAGTATACCTCTACACTGTGCCACACAATATACAGTATACCTCTACACTGTGCCACACAATATACAGTATACTCTACACTGTGCCACACAATATACAGTATACCTCTACACTGTGCCACACAATATACAGTATACCTCTACACTGGGCCACACAATATACAGTATACCTCTACACTGTGCCACACAATATACAGTATACCTCTACACTGTGCCACACAATATACAGTATACCTCTACACTGTGCCACACAATATACAGTATACCTCTACACTGTGCCACACAATATACAGTATACCTCTACACTGTGCCACACTATATACAGTATACCTCTACACTGTGCCACACAATATACAGTATACCTCTACACTGTGCCACACAATATACAGTATACCTCTACACTGTGCCACACAATATACAGTATACCTCTACACTGTGCCACACAATATACAGTATACCTCTACACCATGCCACACAATATACAGTATACCTCTACACCGTGCCACACAATATACAGTATACCTCTACACCGTGCCACACAATATACAGTATACCTCTACACTGTGCCACACAATATACAGTATACCTCTACACTGTGCCACACAATATACAGTATACCTCTACACTGTGCCACACAATATACAGTATACCACTACACTGTGCCACACAATATACAGTATACCTCTACACTGTGCCACACAATATACAGTATACCTCTACACGGTGCCACACAATATACAGTAAACCTCTACACTGTGCCACACAATGTACAGTATACCGCTACACTGTGCCCCCCAATATACAGTATACCTCTACACTGTGCCACACAATATACAGTATACCTCTACACTGTACCACACAATATACAGTATACCTCTACACTGTGCTATATAATATACAGTATACCTCTACACTGTGCCACACAATATACAGTATACCTCTACACTGTGCCACACAATATACAGTATACCTCTACACTGTGCCACACAATATACAGTATACCTCTACACCATGCCACACAATATACAGTATACCTCTACACCGTGCCACACAATATACAGTATACCTCTACACCGTGCCACACAATATACAGTATACCTCTACACTGTGCCACACAATATACAGTATACCTCTACACTGTGCCACACAATATACAGTATACCTCTACACTGTGCCACACAATATACAGTATACCACTACACTGTGCCACACAATATACAGTATACCTCTACACTGTGCCACACAATATACAGTATACCTCTACACGGTGCCACACAATATACAGTAAACCTCTACACTGTGCCACACAATGTACAGTATACCGCTACACTGTGCCCCCCAATATACAGTATACCTCTACACTGTGCCACACAATATACAGTATACCACTACACTGTGTAGTCTGTTCTATAAGCACCATTGTTTTGTGGCGGCGGACAGAAAATAATCTGGAAGTTCCCCTTCCGAGACCAGGCTCTGGATCCGCCACTGGCATGTTTGCAGGCTGGGAGTTGTAGTTTCATAGCAGCTGGTGTGCCGAAGGTTGCCGATCCCTGCGATAGAACATCACTTAGGGCTGTTTCACAAGAGCAAGTCCATTGTGGGAATTAGAGATGAGCGAATCTATTCGGAGATTCGTTCCAAATCTCCAATTTTTTAGGCTCAGGATCGAACCCAAATCTTTTCTGGTTCGATTTGGACAAATCTTATAAAACGGCGCCCAGCGTATAAGGAATCGATAGTCACGACCAGGCAGAAGCTAATTGCAGTCAGTTGCGGTCAAGCAATAACCGCAGTTTGTGGCAGCAACAATAAAAGTAGATACAGTTACACCTGACGCTGTATCAGACCGATGGGACGGGCGGGGGAAAATTTAAATTTTTTTTAAAAAATTCATGAAACGAAATGGGAGCTTTTCATAAAAAAAAAATCTTTGTTATAGAGGACTAGAGGGAGTTATATAACAATTCCCAGGGCAACTGGAGCAACTTTGGTTCGGAACGAATAGATTCAAACCCGAACTGAACTTTTTGAAAAATTTGGCAAATCCGAAACTAACTGAATGTTGGAAGATTAGCTCATCTCTAGTCATCATGCTCCGTGTGTGAGTGTGATCCTCCACTCTGGACCTGTAGAAGTTCACGGCATTGTACTGATTTATAATGCTGTGTGCCTCTGCTTCACCTTACTTCTACAGAATCATACTGACACAAAGCTTAGCATTATAAATCAGTATAACGTTGTGCGTTCCTGCAGGTCCAGAACAGAGGATCACTCTCACATGGAGCACGATTCCCGCAATGGACTCACTTATGGAGGCACCTCCAAAGTCATCATCGGGAGGGTCACTCCTCCAATGACCTATGCTGGAGGTGCTGAGTCTTCAGAGGAGAAACTTCCCAGGACAGAAGAGAGTAGAGCATTAGGCACCAGCATTTGCTCCACCTTGTCGGGTGCGGACTCCATAACAGTCCCCAGGGTCATTGATTGTCCTCTACCCCAAGTGTCAATGTAAAAAGAAGGGGCGCTCCGTATGAACGAACAGGGCAGTGTTCTCCAAACAGAGTTGTGCTTATTCGGGCACAATTCTGAGAAGCAAATGGAAGGAGAGTCATCGCTCACAGGTGAAGAAGCAGGCTGAAGGAGCCCAGGAAAGCTTTAGTAATAAAACGTAACATGTTTCAAAGGTGTGCGGCCTTCTTTATCAGACACATTCAGAACGATAGTTGCAGTTTTTATATGTTTTGATTTTTTTTTGTAATTGTCCAGTCCGTCACCAAACTGAAGACGGTGATAGGGTTGAATTCAGGAGGGCACCTGAACAGATACATAGATAATTACATAGTCACAGATACCATTAAACCAGAACCATTCCTGACAAAGGATAGCGACTCTATCTGAAACGCGTCGGGGTTTAGTGGTATCAGTGACTACCCGTAGTCACAGTAGTGACATCCCTCCTACTCTGTACGAGCGTGAGCCACAAGATTGAACTAAATGAGCCGCGCTGCCGGCCGGGGCGCGTCTCCAAGTTCAAGACACTCTGACCTGACCTGTGCCTGCAAAAAAAGCTCCAAACACATCCCAAAAGGCCTTAGGACTTGGGAGAAAAACATCTAGAGTAAAGGTAACTCAGATTTGTGACATCCCACAGCTTAGTCCGCTTAGAGCGCTACTAGAATAAACACATAGTTGATACAGTTGAAAAAATACATACGTCCATCAAGTTCAACCAGGGGATAGGTGGGGACGCGAATCCCAGAAGGAATTGATTTCTACACGTTTTCCTAAGCATTAATGTTTTTTACTTTTAAGAATTCATCTAAACGCTTTTAAAACCGTCCACTGTTCCTGCTGTGACCACGTCCTGAGGAAGTCTATACCACAGCTTCACAATTCTTACAGTAAAGAAGCTTTGACGCTTCTGGAGAATGAACTTTTTTTTCTCCAGTCGGAGGCAGTGCCCCTATTTTACATAGAACAGCTTTTCGCCGTATTTTTTTGTATAGCCCATTTATATACTTGTACAGGTTAATCATGTCCCTCCTTAGGCGTCTCTTCCCAAGACTAAATAAATTAAAATCTTTTAATCTTTCTTCATAACTAAGACCCTCCATGCCCCTTCTCGGTTTAGTCGCTCTCCTCTGTACTTTTTCCAGCTGCAGAGCGTCCTTTCTATGGACTGGTGCCCAGAACTGAACTGCATATTCCAGATGAGGCCGCACCAACGCTTTGTAAAGTGGTAATATTACATCCCTGCCCCGCGAGTCCATGCCTCGTTTAATGCATGACAATATCCTGGTGGCCTTAGAAGCTGTGTCATTATCCTGTCCCCAAGTGTCAGTGTCATTATCCTGTACCACAAGTGTCAGTGTGTCATTATCCTGTACCCCAAGTGTCAGTGTGTCATTATCCTGTACCACAAGTATCAGTGTGTCATTATCCTGTACCCCAAGTGTCAGTGTCATTATCCTGTACCACAAGTGTCAGTGTGTCATTATATTGTCCCCAAGTGTCAGTGTCATTATCCTGTACCACAAGTGTCAGTGTCATTATCCTGTACCACAAGTATCAGTGTGTCATTATATTGTCCCCAAGTGTCAGTGTCATTATCCTGTACCACAAGTGTCAGTGTCATTATACACTGCGTGCAGAATTATTAGGCAAATGAGTATTTTGACCACATCATCCTCTTTATGCATGTTGTCTTACTCCAAGCTGTATAGGCTCGAAAGCCTACTACCAATTAAGCATATTAGGTGATGTGCATCTCTGTAATGAGACGGGGTGTGGTCTAATGACATCAACACCCTATATTAGGTGTGCATAATTATTAGGCAACTTCCTTTCCTTTGGCAAAATGGGTCAAAAGAAGGACTTGACAGGCTCAGAAAAGTCAAAAATAGTGAGATATCTTACAGAGGGATGCAGCACTCTTAAAATTGCAAAGCTTCTGAAGCGTGATCATCGAACAATCAAGCGTTTCATTCAAAATAGTCAACAGGGTCGCAAGAAGTGTGTGGAAAAACCAAGGCGCAAAATAACTGCCCATGAACTGAGAAAAGTCAAGCGTGCAGCTGCCAAGATGCCACTTGCCACCAGTTTGGCCATATTTCAGAGCTGCAACATCACTGGAGTGCCCAAAAGCACAAGGTGTGCAATACTCAGAGACATGGCCAAGGTAAGAAAGGCTGAAAGACGACCACCACTGAACAAGACACACAAGCTGAAACCTCAAGACTGGGCCAAGAAATATCTCAAGACTGATTTTTCTAAGGTTTTATGGACGAAATGAGAGTGAGTCTTGATGGGCCAGATGGATGGGCCCGTGGCTGGATTGGTAAAGGGCAGAGAGCTCCAGTCCGACTCAGACGCCAGCAAGGTGGAGGTGGAGTACTGGTTTGGGCTGGTATCATCAAAGATGAGCTTGTGGGGCCTTTTCGGGTTGAGGATGGAGTCAAGCTCAACTCCCAGTCCTACTGCCAGTTTCTGGAAGACACCTTCTTCAAGCAGTGGTACAGGAAGAAGTCTGCATCCTTCAAGAAAAACATGATTTTCATGCAGGACAATGCTCCATCACACGCGTCCAAGTACTCCACAGCGTGGCTGGCAAGAAAGGGTATAAAAGAAGAAAATCTAATGACATGGCCTCCTTGTTCACCTGATCTGAACCCCATTAAGAACCTGTGGTCCATCATCAAATGTGAGATTTACAAGGAAGGAAAACAGTACACCTCTCTGAACAGTGTCTGGGAGGCTGTGGTTGCTGCTGCACGCAATGTTGATGGTGAACAGATCAAAACACTGACAGAATCCATGGATGGCAGGCTTTTGAGTGTCCTTGCAAAGAAAGGTGGCTATATTGGTCACTGATTTGTTTTTGTTTTGTTTTTGAATGTCAGAAATGTATATTTGTGAATGTTGAGATGTTATATTGGTTTCACTGGTAAAAATAATTAATTGAAATGGGTATATATTTGTTTTTTGTTAAGTTGCCTAATAATTATGCACAGTAATAGTCACCTGCACACACAGATATCCCCCTAAAATAGCTAAAACTAAAAACAAACTAAAAACTACTTCCAAAAATATTCAGCTTTGATATTAATGAGTTTTTTGGGTTCATTGAGAACATGGTTGTTGTTCATTAATAAAATTAATCCTCAAAAATACAACTTGCCTAATAATTCTGCACTCCCTGTATTGTCCCCAAGTGTCAGTGTCATTATCCTGTACCCCAAGTGTCAGTGTCATTATCCTGTACCACAAGTGTCAGTGTCATTATCCTGTACCCCAAGTGTCAGTGTCATTATCCTGTACCACAAGTGTCAGTGTGTCATTATATTGTCCCCAAGTGTCAGTGTCATTATCCTGTACCACCAGTATCAGTGTGTCATTATATTGTCCCCAAGTGTCAGTGTCATTATCCTGTACCACAAGTGTCAGTGTCATTATCCTGTACCCCAAGTGTCAGCGTGTCATTATCCTCTACCCCAAGTGTCAGTGTCATTATCCTGTACCCCAAGTGTCAGTGTCATTATATTGTCCCCAAGTGTCAGTGTCATTATCCTGTACCCCAAGTGTCAGTGTCATTGTCCTGTACCCCAAGTGTCAGTGTGTCATTATCCTGTACCCCAAGTGTCAGTGTCATTATCCTGTACCCCAAGTGTCAGTGTCATTGTCCTGTACCCCAAGTGTCAGTGTCATTATCCTGTACCCCAAGTGTCAGTGTCATTATCCTGTACCCCAAGTGTCAGTGTCATTGTCCTGTACCCCAAGTGTCAGTGTCATTATCCTGTACCCCAAGTGTCAGTGTCATTATCCTGTACCACAAGTGTCAGTGTCATTATCCTGTACCCCAAGTGTCAGTGTCATAATCCTGTACCCAAAGTGTCAGTGTCATTGTCCTGTACCCCAAGTGTCAGCGTGTCATTATCCTGTACCACAAGTATCAGTGTCATTATCCTGTACCCCAAGTGTCAGTGTCATTATCCTGTACCCCAAGTGTCAGTGTCATTATCCTGTACCACACGTGTCAGCGTCATTATCCTGTCCCCCAAGTGTCAGCGTCATTATCCTGTCCTCCAAGTGTCAGTGTCATTATCCTGTCCCCCAAGTGTCAGTGTCATTATCCTGTACCCCAAGTGTCAGTGTCATCATCCTGTACCCCAAGTGTCATTATCCTGTCCTCCAAGTGTCAGTGTCATTATCCTGTACCCCAAGTGTCATTATCCTGTACCACAAGTATCAGTGTGTCATTATATTGTCCCCAAGTGTCAGTGTCATTATCCTGTACCCCAAGTGTCAGTGTCATTATCCTGTACCCCAAGTGTCAGTGTCATTGTCCTGTACCCCAAGTCTCAGCGTCATTATCCTGTACCCCAAGTGTCAGTGTCATTATCCTGTCCCCCAAGTGTCAGTGTGTCATTATCCTGTACCCCAAGTGTCAGTGTCATTATCCTGTACCCCAAGTGTCAGTGTCATTATCCTGTCCTCCAAGTGTCAGTGTCATTATCCTGTACCCCAAGTGTCAGTGTCATTATCCTGTACCCCAAGTGTCAGTGTGTCATCATCCTGTACCACAAGTGTCAGTGTGTCATTATATTGTCCCCAAGTGTCAGTGTCATTATCCTGTGCCACAAGTGTCAGTGTCATTATCCTGTACCACAAGTGTCAGCGTCATTATCCTGTGCCACAAGTGTCAGCGTCATTATCCTGTGCCACAAGTGTCAGTGTCATTATCCTGTGCCACAAGTGTCAGCGTCATTATCCTGTAATTCTCTTACCTGGCAGGCCATGGTGGAGACTTCTGCCGGTGACCGCACAGAATGAGGCTCTAAACAGTCCGTCCTTGGACCCTTTATAGATTTTCTCTGTTTTGACTCCAAACATCACACAAGATGGAACAAGACAGAACAGAGACAAGAGGAGCAAAACAAGCAGCGGAGTCACCAGGCTTATGGTCTGTATTAGATATGGAAAGCGTGGAGGGTCCTTACAGTAATACTGGAAAACTGAATAGCAATCAGTGGCGGATCCAGAGCCTGGTCTCGGGAGGAGCACTTCCAGATTATTTTCTGTCCGCCGCCACAAAACAATGGTGCTTATAGAACAGACTCCACAGTGTAGAGGTATACTGTATATTGTGGGGCACAGTGTAGAGGTATACTGTATATTGTGGGGATCAGGGTAGAGGTATACTGTATATTGTGTGGCACAGTGTAGCGGTATACTGTATATTGTTTGGCACAGTGTAGAGGTATACTGTATATTGTGGGGCACAGTGTAGAGGTATACTGTATATTGTGTGGCACAGTGTAGAGGTATACTGTATATTGTGTGGCACAGCGTAGCGGTATACTGTATATTGTGTGGCACAGTGTAGAGGTATACTGTATATTGTGTGGCACAGCGTAGCGGTATACTGTATATTGTGTGGCACAGTGTAGAGGTATACTGTATATTGTGTGGCACAGTGTAGAGGTATACTGTATATTGTGTGGCACAGTGTAGTGGTATACTGTATATTGTGTGGCACAGTGTAGAGGTATACTGTATATTGTGGGGCACAGTGTAGAGGTATACTGTATATTGTGTGGCACAGTGTAGCGGTATACTGTATATTGTGTGGCACAGTGTAGAGGTATACTGTATATTGTGGGGCACAGTGTAGAGGTATACTGTATATTGTGGGGCACAGTGTAGAGGTATACTGTATATTGTGGGGATCAGGGTAGAGGTATACTGTATATTGTGTGGCACAGTGTAGCGGTATACTGTATATTGTGTGGCACAGTGTAGAGGTATACTGTATATTGTTTGGCACAGTGTAGAGGTATACTGTATATTGTGGGGCACAGTGTAGAGGTATACTGTATATTGTGTGGCACAGTGTAGAGGTATACTGTATATTGTGTGGCACAGCGTAGCGGTATACTGTATATTGTGTGGCACAGTGTAGAGGTATACTGTATATTGTGTGGCACAGCGTAGCGGTATACTGTATATTGTGTGGCACAGTGTAGAGGTATACTGTATATTGTGTGGCACAGTGTAGAGGTATACTGTATATTGTGTGGCACAGTGTAGTGGTATACTGTATATTGTGTGGCACAGTGTAGAGGTATACTGTATATTGTGGGGCACAGTGTAGAGGTATACTGTATATTGTGTGGCACAGTGTAGCGGTATACTGTATATTGTGTGGCACAGTGTAGAGGTATACTGTATACAGGGAGTGCAGAATTATTAGGCAAGTTGTATTTTTGAGGATTAATTTTATTATTTAACAACAACCATGTTCTCAATGAACCCAAAAAACTCATTAATATCAAAGCTGAATATTTTTGGAAGTAGTTTTTAGTTTGTTTTTAGTTTTAGCTATTTTAGGGGGATATCTGTGTGTGCAGGTGACTATTACTGTGCATAATTATTAGGCAACTTAACAAAAAACAAATATATACCCATTTCAATTATTTATTTTTACCAGTGAAACCAATATAACATCTCAACATTCACAAATATAAATTTCTGACATTCAAAAACAAAACAAAAACAAATCAGTGACCAATATAGCCACCTTTCTTTGCAAGGACACTCAAAAGCCTGCCATCCATGGATTCTGTCAGTGTTTTGATCTGTTCACCATCAACATTGCGTGCAGCAGCAACCACAGCCTCCCAGACACTGTTCAGAGAGGTGTACTGTTTTCCCTCCTTGTAAATCTCACATTTGATGATGGACCACAGGTTCTCAATGGGGTTCAGATCAGGTGAACAAGGAGGCCATGTCATTAGATTTTCTTCTTTTATACCCTTTCTTGCCAGCCACGCTGTGGAGTACTTGGACGCGTGTGATGGAGCATTGTCCTGCATGAAAATCATGTTTTTCTTGAAGGATGCAGACTTCTTCCTGTACCACTGCTTGAAGAAGGTGTCTTCCAGAAACTGGCAATAGGACTGGGAGTTGAGCTTGACTCCATCCTCAACCCGAAAAGGCCCCACAAGCTCATCTTTGATGATACCAGCCCAAACCAGTACTCCACCTCCATATGCTGGCGTCTGAGTCGGACTGGAGCTCTCTGCCCTTTACCAATCCAGCCACGGGCCCATCCATCTGGCCCATCAAGACTCACTCTCATTTCATCAGTCCATAAAACCTTAGAAAAGTCTTGAGATATTTCTTGGCCCAGTCTTGACGTTTCCGCTTGTGTGTCTTGTTCAGTGGTGGTCGTCTTTCAGCCTTTCTTACCTTGGCCATGTCTCTGAGTATTGCACACCTTGTGCTTTTGGGCACTCCAGTGATGTTGCAGCTCTGAAATATGGCCAAACTGGTGGCAAGTGGCATCTTGGCAGCTGCACGCTTGACTTTTCTCAGTTCATGGGCAGTTATTTTGCGCCTTGGTTTTTCCACACGCTTCTTGCGACCCTGTTGACTATTTTGAATGAAACGCTTGATTGTTCGATGATCACGCTTCAGAAGCTTTGCAATTTTAAGAGTGCTGCATCCCTCTGTAAGATATCTCACTATTTTTGACTTTTCTGAGCCTGTCAAGTCCTTCTTTTGACCCATTTTGCCAAAGGAAAAGTTGCCTAATAATTATGCACACCTAATATAGGGTGTTGATGTCCTTAGACCACACCCCTTCTCATTACAGAGATGCACATCACCTAATATGCTTAATTGGTAGTAGGCTTTCGAGCCTATACAGCTTGGAGTAAGACAACATGCATAAAGAGGATGATGTGGTCAAAATACTCATTTGCCTAATAATTCTGCACGCAGTGTACTTACCTCCATGTCAGCGATGCTATGCAGGCCTCTTCCGGCCTGTGTCCGGCGCTGTACTGCTCAGACGGCGCGATGACGTCATCGCGCCGCCTGCGCCGGCCTAGTGCCTGCAGCCTATCAGAGGAAGGGGAAGGGACACGCCTCTCCTTCCCCTGCCCCGCCGCAGCACGGGCAACTGTATCGCTGTCCTTTAGGACGGCGATACAGATGACTTGAGATGAGCGCTTCCACTCCCTGTGCCCTGCCGCCGCTGCTGCCCCCCACTTCTAAGCAACCCGGGGGGGGGGGGGGGTAAACTGCCCCGTTGCCCCCCCACCCCCCTCCCCTGGATCCGCCAGTGATAGCAATCCAACATAAATCCTAAAAATTCTCCCTTCACCTGTGGGAATGCTCCCCTTAGGGGTTTTCAGGGGGGAGGATATACTATATCTCATAACTGAAATCCATCAGCAGAAGGTAGGCACCATTTATGACAGCCTGTACTCTGCCTGTGGTGTCACAGGATGCCATTAAATGAGCTGTACTATAATTGCTGGCTGCTTTCCAGCTCTATGATCAGTATGTTCCTGCTATGAAACTGCATATCTATGGTAATTCCCTGAAGGTGACCAATGACAATCCATATGTTCAATAACCACATGAAGCTTGTCTGTTCCAGATCCTCATTATAACTTCAATCAAGGGTCTGAGCAACCAAGATGGTTCAGACTGATACAAAGTATAAAGGACAATAAGACTATTGTATAGCTGGGCAGCGGAATAGCAGCAAAACTAGAAGAGACAACCGGTTCAGCAACTTTTCTTTCTTCACTGCACAAGATTTAGAATAAACACAGTTGGTTGATACAATTTTGACATTAGGTTTGGAAATTTCTCTTTAGCAGGATGCAACAATGTTACAAACTGTACACTGGCATGTACGGTTCTTAAAGGGACAGAAATGTGCAATTACACTTACTGGTGATTTGGTTTCCCGGAAGTCTCCATGCCAGCACACCTGAGATCACCCACACTGATCGGACAGGAAAAACGCACGCAGAGAGTTTAAAAGGCCTCTCTCTACCCTTCACTATCAGTGATTTACCAAGAACCTTTGAGGCAGGAGTTATGCAAAATTATAATAATATTCATACCCAGAAGTGAGACATAGGCAGGAAAATATGGGTGCCGTCGTGGAGACTTCCAGGAAACTCAATTACTGGTAAGTGTAATTGCACATTATTCCAGTCATCTCCATAACATCACACCTGAGGTACACAAAAGATTTAAATTTAGGACCTAAACTGAAGGAATTGTTAATGCCTAGAGTAGACAGGCTGAGGAATCAAAACTCCCAAACTTTCTCTTACAACAGAAGACCCTTTAGTCATTGCCTAGAGCAGAGGTCCCCAATATTTGCTACCTTCAGAGCTGAGAGATGGTCATGAGCCACAACACGAAAAGATTGTAGAAACCATATAACTAGGGTTGAGCGAACTTGTGTTTTCAAGATCGGCGTATAAGGTTTGGGTTATCTAAGAACCATAAAACTTATGGTCCGTGGTTGCGGAATCCATAATGGAATTCTTAAATAACCCGAACCTTGTACGCTGAACTTGAAAACACAAGTTCGCTCCACCCTACATATAACCAACAGAAATCATCTGGAAACGGTTCCAAATAACATTGAATGAGTTCTGTGAGGGACCTGGCCCTGCTAGGCTTTCAACATCTGGACTATAGTGAGTGACAGCCATACACATGCTAGAAAAAAACGAGGATCACAGCAGCATGTCCGGTGTGTCTTTTATTGGACACCTTGAGTGCACACACAAGCAAAATACGACGTTTCAACATACACATGCTGTCACCCAGGTCACTCAGTCCAGCGGCCCCTCACTGTCCCCCATTAATTACTGATGGCCAAAATCAGTCCAGTAGGTCCTCACTGTCCTTAATTACTGATTGTCCGAGATCCAGCAGGAAGCAGCATCAAACGGCCTCCCCACCAAAAAAAAATAAATAAATACATTTTTAAATAAAATACTTGACTATGACTGCTCTGACCCCATACAGATACTGCCTGACTGGGCACTGTCAGTGTGGTCCTCCTTACCAGCTCACACCAGGCAGACGGAGATGGCAGGCCCAGCTGTTTGGGGTGCTGGAGCACAGGTAACACTAAGCAAGCCGCTCCACCTACGCCGGACGCTGTGATGCTGTCTATCAACAGGTCTGTAAAGGGGAAGACTGGGAACTTAAACTGGCCCTGGAAAAAACCTAAATGTGGCCCCCTGTTGTAGAGGTGTCCAACACAAATAGGCGGCCCAGCAATACCATATACCACAGAGCAGCACAATATATTGCCGCGAAAGCTGTGGCCATCAATAGATACCATTTTCTCTCCTCCTCCAGTTGTCTCTGTATGAGATATGGAGCAGGGGGCTTAGAAGGTGAAATGTGGGCCACAGCAGTTGAATACAGAGGGCATGTGTGGTTACTGGTGGGGTACATGAGTTTCTGATTATAACAGCGTTAATTACCACTAAGGGCTCATTATGTACCTGGCCAGCGGTAGAGAGCAGGGCTTGGGCTGGGCCATGGGCATCGGCCCACCGGGAGATTTCCCTGTAAGGTCTATGGCCATTCCGCCCCTGAGCGCAACGTGGAGCCAAGGCAGATGGCGGCAAGCACAGCAAACCAAACAAACCCCTACAGCACAGAGGACACTGTGTATAAGGACAGAGACTTCTTAACAATGTTCTCAGGCTCCTTTCACACGAGTGAATTTTCCGTGCGGGTGCGATGCATGAAGTGAACGCATAGGACCCGCACTGAATCCTGACCCGTTCATTTCAATGGGTCTGTGCACACGCATCAGTTCAGCGTCGCGTGAGAATTGCAGCCTGTTCTATATTCTGCGTTTCTCACGCAGCCCTGGCCCTAAAGAAGCGAATGGGTCTTCAGTGAAAAACGGATGCAATGCGTTTTTCACTGATGGTTGCTAGGAGATGTTGTTTGTAAACCTTCAGGTTTTTTTCATGCGCGTGAAAAATGCATTATAACGGATTGCTCCCGCGCAGAAAAAACTGAACAACTGGATGCAATCGCAGACATGACTGACTGAAGTCAAAATGGTGCGAACTGAACGCATCCTGAGCCAATCCATATCGTTTGTGCGAAAGAGTCCTTAGTAAGGTTTCAACCTCCTTGATGAACACAAGACATGCCTCCCAACCGTCCCAGATCCGGGGGAACAGTCGCGGATTTCAGTGGCTGTCCCGGTACTGGGGAGGTATGGCCCGCTTTCTGGGAGCTGTCTCTGCTTCCATAGGAAGCAGAGACAGCTGCCTCTAATGATGAAGCAGAGAGCCATCCGTGGGCTCTCTGCTTCATCATTCCTACCCCCTGCTGGCGCTCCCCACTGCAGGTCTGGGTAGAGGGCGTGGCAGGGACCCGCCAGGAGCTCTGTGTATCCTGCTGCTGCTGGTGGCGGCCAACGCTCCCTGCCCGGCTCCCGGGCTCTAATGCTCCGTGTCCCCGGACACTGGATGGATGTGTGTACACGGCTCTCCGGCAGCAGAGATGAGTCTTGTGGTCCAGGCTTCGCAGATGACAGAGGACTTCTCTCCTGGACTCATGGCAAGTGAAGTTACTGAAGATGCCCGGGCTGCAGCAGAGTGGGTGCCGGTACAATGGGGCAGAGTATGGCGCCCGCCCCCTAGAAGTATGTACCACGCTTTAGGGACCCCCTGAAATATTCTGGGGTGTAAGAAATGTATAGAAAGCATCCCTGTAAATTATAGTCCCTTAATAAATAATACAACTGTTCAAGGACCTGAGTAAGTCCCCCGCACTGCACCCCCAAAATCCTGCTTGTGAAGGGGGCACTTTACTGGGTATATTACTGTGAGAGGGCACATATCTGGGTATATTACTGTGAGGGGTTATAAAGGGGGAATAATTACTATGTGGGGGCATTTAGGGGACTGGTTGGGATTAGGTATTTAGTTATGCTTTGGGCAAAGTTAAAGGCGTGGCCTAGTGCGGAAAAAAATTTGCCACTGCACAATTTGTCCCTCTTCTTTCTATGCACGAGATACAACCCTCAATAAGGGCATAACCATAATTCATAGGACCCCATAGCATAAAATAAATAAATTAAAAAATAAATAAATAGGCCCCACCTATTTAAAACTGCAGCCCAAGTAACAATAATTAAAAGGTATATATAATAGCACCGTATATGAGAAAGACCACATTACAGCAAAAAGCCACCATATTGTTATTCCCCACAAAAAGGTAGTATGTTCTTACACCTGATTGTGCCTCACCAACTTCTGAGCTCCATATCAAGGGCTACGGCTATAGTCACGCCCATGACACTTAACGTAAGACAACCATGGCTGTGGTCTGGTGTAATCCCACTGGTATAGGACAACTTCCCCTGTAACAAACCATCAGCAGGAGAGGGAGGATAACCAGAGTAGACTAAAAGGCTGATTCCAAGCATTTCACACCAGGCTTGCATTAGATACGTCCTCCACAGATACCCTCAATCTCCCTCTCTGGTTCAGTTTGTTCACACAGCTAAAATCTGCCACCGATTCAGCAGCGGAAAACGGGCCGAATCCACATTCAAAATTCACCAACAGTAATACCAATGACTTTAACGTTAAATACTCCAGCTTGTGCACACAGGGTAAAATTGTAGAGGTTGAAGGTAGAAGTGACAGGTTACTGGGAGCAGATCTGATTGTGGATTTCATAGAAGTCAATCGGGAAGTAGAAAAACCTTAGACAAATCTGCCACCAAAAACTGCCTGTTTACAGTTAGTAATCTGCTGCTGATCTGGTAGTGGTTTTCCTGCCGCTGACTTTGTAGTGTGAACTTAGCCTCAAAGTTGCTCTCCACAGAACTTACCATACCAAACAGACTAGGCAGTGAGCCCGACTTCATATACAGTACCTCAGAGCAGGGGATACTTGCAAATTTGTTTGCTTGTTATGTTGTTTTATGCTTTGTAGCCCCAGTATGGTAATGTATGGGAGTGATGGAGTTAACCAACTCTGGCAAGGCTCCTAGGGTAGCCGCGATGTGTACAGTTAGCTCCACCCATAGCTTAGTCTAGTAGGAGATCTAGGACAGGGTTTTCCAACCTGCGGCCTTCCAGCTGTTGCAAAACTTCAACTCCCAGCATGCCCAGACAGCCTACAGCAGGGCATGGTGGGAGTTGTAGTTTTACAACAGCTGGAGGGCTGCAGGTTGAGTATCCCTGGTCTAGTGTTAGCAGGGAAGAGGGGTGGCAAATTCCATGGGCCGGATTTATCATGAATCTGTGCTACATTTGTGGCGTGAAAAAGTCGCAAACTGAGTGTTTTTTTCAATACCACTTGAGCAAAATTTTTGCCCTAGTGGCTTTCTTCCGCCAACCTCATGGAGGGTGGGGAGGGATCAGGGTCTCGAGCCCCGCCACATTTATCTTCTGTGCCATTAGAACACTGACATCTACAGCACCCATGGACTGGAGTAGATTTCAGTTAAAGCGACTGCCAGATGCTGCGCCCAATTCATGACAAGGCGTACGACTCATCATAAATTAGGCGCAGCATGCCTGGTTATCATAGCCCATCTCTGCTATGCCAAAGTGCAAGATGGGAGAATCCCTTTAATGCCTGTGTCGCAGAACAGTGTGTGGGGGCTTCTGCTGCAGCCAGTTGTCTTACAGCCAGACAGAGGATTTTCAATAAGACACAGAACAGAATCAAAGGAAAGTTAAAGATTATGGGAAAATATGGGATTACACTTACCGGTAATCTTTTTTCCTTGAGCCTATGACAGCACCCTTGGATAGTGTCCGCCCCTCCTCAGGACAGGAAACACAACCACTTGAAAAGGAGGTACCGACCCCCTTCATGCCAGTACTATTTCAAGAACTAAGGAAACAAACATCTTATAGCACTACTAGTCATATATCATAATATACATATATATATATATATATATACACACACACACACACACACACACACATACCTTTTTTTAATTTATTTTTATTTTTTGGGAGGTAAGTAAGCGGGTGCTGTCATAGGCTCAAGAAAAAAAGATTACCGGTTAGTGTAATCCCATATTTCCCCCCTCGCCTATGGCAGAACCCTTGGATTTATCAGTGAGATAAGATTTTAGGGAGGGACAACTGCCTGAAGGACTTTCCGTCCAAATACCAGGCCCTCCTGAGAGGGTAACTGAGGTTTGTAATGCCTAAAAAAAAAAAAAGAAGTGTGAGGGGAACTCCAGGTAGCTGCCCTACATATTTGGTCAATGGTGGCAGAGGCTCTCTCTGCCCAGGAGGTAGAGACAGCTCTGGTAGAGTGGGCCCCAAATTCTGAGGGCGGGGGAGGCTAAAAATAGGCTAGGCTAAAAGGATAGCCTGTCTTATCCATCTAGCTATAGTTTGTGAGGAAGCAGCCGACCCCTTTTGTCCTGCCCTGAAAGGAAATAAGGAGCTTTGAGGAAGCTCTCCAAGCTTGGGTGACTTCTAAGTACTGTAAAAGACACCTCCTCTAAATCTAAACAGTGAAATTCTGATTATTTTTTTATTTTTTGGAGAGGCGCAAAAGGAAGGTAAGATGGCTTCCTGAGAGCGATGGAAGGAAGAGGACACTTTTGGAAGGAAGGAAGGGTCCGGTGAAATAATTACTCTATCGTCCAAAATATTCAAATATGGTCTTTCCATAGAGAAGGCAGAGATCTCACTAACCCTCCTGGCCGATGTAATAGCAATAAAAAGGCCAACTTCAATGTTAGGACTTTTATGGAGATCTGTTCAATAGGCTCGAAGGGATCTGACGCAAGGGCAGACAGGACAAGATTTAGATCCCAAGGAGAATTCTTAAATTTTCTGCACTGGGGCTAATTTAGAGACTGCTGTAATAAAACTTGTTATCCATGGATGGTTGGCTAGCCTGAACTCGAATAAAGCACTCAAAGCGGAGACCTGCACCTTTAGAGTACTGGGTCTAAGCTTTTTTCTACACCCTTCTTGTAGAAAATCTAAAATTAAAAGGTAAGTCAGGGGTTTCAAATACATTGACCGGCCTGTTTGCAAAGGCACAAAAGGCTTTCCAAACTCGTAAGTAGATCTTTGACGTGACTGTTTTACGGCTGACTAAAAGGGTATTAACTACTTCTTCTGAAAGCCCCTTATTTCTCAAAATCTGCCTTTCAACATCCAAGCAGTCAAATGCAGGTTCTCCACTTCTGGATGAAGGACGGGCCCCTGAGTTAGAAGTCCCGGGATAACTGGTAGGACCCACGGGGAGGCTATTGACATTTTGCGTAGCCAAGAGAACCAAACCCTCCTTGGCCAAAAGGGAGCTATTGTAATCACCAAGGCATTCTCTTCCCTCATCTTTCTCAATACCCTTGGCAGTAGCTTTAACGGGGGAAAGGCGTAAAGAAGTCCCTCTCTCCAAGACTGGGCTAGGCCATCCACAGCAAACGGACGCTCCTCTGGAAAGAGAGAGAAGAACCTCTTTACCCTTCCGTTTTCCCTTGTGGCAAAAAGATCGATGACAGGGCGGCCCCATAATGCAGTTATCTTGTTGAATATCTGTTTGTCTAGAGACCATTCTCCCTGTTGGATTAGATGTCGGTTTAGGAAGTCTGCTGTCGCATTCTCCTTTCCTCTCAAGTGAATTGCAGAAATTGATGAGAGAATCTTCCGGCAATTGAAATTTTTCATGACTGAGGGATATAAGACTCGGCGATCTGGTACCTCCCTGCCTGTTGATGTATGCCACAGGTGTCATGTCTGAATAAATCTGAACATTTCTGCCGCTTATTAACTGAAGAATCCCCTTCAGGGCCATCAATATAGCTTTTAATTCTCTGAAATTGTGAGACTGATCCTGAATCTTTCGATCCCACTGACCCTGTAGCAGAAGATACTGTATATGAGCCCCCCAACCGAAGGGGATTGCATCAGTGGTGAGAAATAAGACCTCCTGTCTCTGCCACGGGACACCTCGCTGAAGATTTGACAGGTTGGTCCACCAATCTAGGGAGGAGAGGATATGAGGTGATAGATGGATAATCGAGTCTAGGGATAAGGGATCTTTGTCCCACACTTCCAGAATTTGTAGCTGGAGAGGTCTGGAATGGAATTGTGCCCACTCTACTCCTGGGATAGCCACCGTCATGAGACCCAAGACTGACATGGCCTCCCTTAGGGATACTGACTGTCGAAAGGCAAGTCCCTGAACCTGGGATATGATTAGGCGAGCCTTGTGTAGGGGAAGAGAACAAATCTGCTGCCTTAAGTCTAGGGTCATCCCTAAAAAGGTGCACAACTGACTCGGCACAAGATTGGACTTCTCTAGGTTCAGGTCCCAACCCAATCTGTCTAATGTCTCTCTGAACCATGAAATCTGCCTCATTAGCTATTCCAACGTCAGAGAGAAGGAGGAAGTCGTCTAGGTATGGAATGACCACCAGATCCCTCTCTCTCAGATGGGCCATCATTTCCGCCACAATTTTCGTGAATACCCTGGGGGCTTTAGATAGTCCAAAGGGAAGAGTCCGAAATTGTAAGTGAAGTATTCTGTCCTCCAACTGAACCGCTACTCTCAGGTATCTGATGATTGGGATGTATGGGGACGTGGTAGTATGCATCCCTGAGATCTAGGGATGCCATGAAACACTCTGGAAACAGATTTAGTATCATGGACTTTTTTTTCCATACGAAATTTCTCGTACACTAGGAACTTGTTCAGCAATTTTAGGTTTATTATTGTATGGTAGGAGCCATTTGTTTTTTTTTTACAAAAAAAAAAAAAGAGTTGAAAAAAAAATTTCTTTCCTGAACTGGGACTTCTGACAGAACATTTTTTGCTAGAAGGGAAGATACTTCTGAAACCAAGGCCGCTTGCTTTTGGGGACTCAAAACTGGAAGTGACGTCAGCGCCAACCATCGAAACCGGAAGTGACGTCAGACGCTGGCAGCCGAACATGTGGAACACAGCCACATAGGTTCACCACT
Organism: Bufo bufo; assembly: GCF_905171765.1. Taxonomy (NCBI): domain Eukaryota; kingdom Metazoa; phylum Chordata; class Amphibia; order Anura; family Bufonidae; genus Bufo; species Bufo bufo. The sequence continues at coordinate 37,756,882 of NC_053389.1, read as the reverse complement.
CAGGAGACCTGAAACAAGCCTCCCGACGGAGAAGGGACCGGAGCAGGGGGAAGAGACAGAGGTCCAGACTTCTGCAGCGGCTTCTTAAAAGAAGACTTACACCGCCGGGTAAGCCCTCCTCTTAAGTTACTCACATGGTGCACCCACAAATCCCCTTTGTGGTGTGGTGTGAATCCAAGACCTGTCCCTTAGGACAGGAAACAGAACTGGCATGAAGGGGGTCGGTACCTCCTTTTCAAGTGGTTGTGTTTCCTGTCCTGAGGAGGGGGCGGACACTATTTAAGGGTGCTGTCATAGGCGAGGGGGGAAAAATTTGATTTTGTCGCATGTATAGATTTCCATTGAGAAGAATGGTATAAACTATGTGCATGTTGACGCAGGAGATATCTGTAGGTAGAAGAAAGCCTGGCTAAACAAGCAAAAGATAAATGGGCAATATTATACAGAAAAAAAAAAAAAAAGATAAAATGATTACAAATAAACTAAAAATTATATAACAAAAAGAAAATATTACTATTACATTAACTTAATCTGTGTATTACATTTGTCATAAATAAAACAAATTCCAAAATATTAAAATCAAGAAAGTACTTTATTACCGATCAGTTAAATCATTTATTCCAGTAATTTGGCTTTTTTTTTTTACCCTTTGTTACTTCCTCACATTTCGGAGAGCTCAGCCCAATCCCTTCAGCACAATAACCCCCCTCCCCCATCATATCGCTGACTACATGAAAAGAAAGCCTCAAACTGTGAGAAAACAAAACCTTTATTGGATTAGCAGCCAAAAATATTAAAGAAAAAAGTTTATATAACAAAAAAGGTCACAGGCGGCGGCAGGAGGCAAACGAGACGTTACAGCTTGGGATTGTTTGTGTCCTCAGTTTGGACGACGGGGCGGGGGGTTCAGCAGTGACTGGCGCTTCCTGAAACACAGATGTGACAATGATCAGATATCAGACTGTCAAATGATCAATAAGACACATTGCCCTGAAGGGGGCGGAGCTCTCACATAGCAGACAGAGGCCCCTCCCCAGAGAGGCGTGGTCACAGAGTCTAGCTGCCAGCCATACATAGGTTTATCATTCCATGTCTTCCAAAGCAGCACCTGGATCTGAATACTTTTGTAATTGCATGTAATTAAGAATTTTGTAAAGCCCCGCAACGAGCTCTGCCTTCTCTGCTCCGTTTACCTGCTCGCTGCAGCAATTGCAGTGGTGAGCAATGTAATTACAAGTACGGCGTCCCCATTCACCTCTATGGGACGGCTCTGTAGTATTTACTCAAACAGGAAGGAGCCGTCCCATTGAAGTGAATGGGGGCGCCATAGTTGTAACAACTGCAGCGAGGAGAAGACAGCGCTTGTACAACAGTTTTCTTCAAACAGCTGATCGGCGGTGGTGCCGGGAGTCAGACCCCCAGCGATCTGATTTCCTGAGGATAGGTCATCAATATAAAAAAAAAAAAAAAAGCAGACAACCCCTTTAATCGGAACCCCACAGACTGACAGGTTCTCATCTGTACAATGTCCTGTCAAAGTTTATCTGGTGGAAGTCTTCTTCCCTACTAAACGTCCTATGAGGTTGGAGATCCATTTCTAATACAGGGTTCAAAATCTCATTTATAGACAAGAGTGAAAACATCTTCTGACTGCATAAAGTATGTACATTGACCTCAATAATAAAAATGGCATGCATCCCTCTAGTGGTGGCTGCAGGTAATTGCAGAGTTATTTAAAGAGCCTCGGTCAGCATGATCAAGCATATTGCCTGGTAGGGTTGATCATGCCGAGTAAAACAATATATTTCTCTATACGGTTAATGGTTGCCATTTGGCACACCAAGGGGCTGGCCATAGTACTAGGAGCACCAATAGCGCAATGCCTCCCTGTACCCCTTCCCCCTTGAGTGACATCTCTTCTAGCCCGGTGTTCTCGTGGCAGTGCCGAAGCTCAGTGACCCAGCTCTTGTGCAGTAGAAGATCCATTGCGCAAGTGCAGAGTCAACTCAGTGCCCATGCAGTCGATCTGATGAGTGCTGCTTTTCGAGCTCATCAGATCCACTGCGCAAGTGCCGAGTCACTGAGCCTCAGCGCTGCCGAAAGAACACAGGGCTAAATAAGATATCTACCATAGCTCTGTCACTCAAAGGGGAAGAGGGAGTACAGAGAGCACAGGGTCGTTGCACCAGTAGTGCTCCTAGCACTATGGCCAGCTCTCTGGTGCTCCAAATAGGACATTTACATAAATATCTCACCAACTTTTAACTTTATAGAGAAAATACATATATCTCATTTTACTCTGCATGATTACCTACCAGGCAATATAGGTGGTATTAATAAGGTTGATCATGCTGACAGATGATCTCTAACTTGAAGTCTATGTAAGGGATTTGAAGCAGGGTTTTCAAGGGTGGACATAGCCAACCAGCATCTCTCTTAACTACCACATAAATATAGCATCAGCTACCATATAACTAGTAGTCATCATTACCTGGAGTAATCAGCTGCTGTCCGTTGGGCCTGCTCCTGGTGCTGCAGAAAGAAAACAGTCCGGTCAGATGCCCAAGGAGGGCATGAGGAGGAACCAAACATAAGGCCAATAGCAGATGGTCTAGGCCAGGCCTGGAAAGGGCGTGGCGACCTATGCCTAATGTGCAGCACGTCCGAATCTGCATCCACTTACAGTCACATTTGTTGCAATGCAAAGTCAACCAACTGTTATGTAAATGGTGGGTGAGTAGACTCTTCCCTTACAGAGGATGTCTAGGGAAAGGAGGATCAGGCAGTTGGTTTTCAAGATGCCCAATCCTTTGTATTCATGGAAGATAATGTTCCTCTAAAAATTTTTCGACAGGAAGGGCTGGATTTGTAATTTCTGGGGCCCAAAGCAGAGTTATGTGTGGGGGAACCCTGTTGTGCCGCCAAGACCCCCCCCCCCTGCCCTCCCCTCTCAGCATAGCAGTGCAGTCTGGGCACTCCTACTCCTACTCCACAGTACAGAATTGGGAAGTGTCTCTGTGCAGCTAAACCAGTTGTACGGGAAGTATGCCTTCCCCTTTGGTCTATTTTGCCAGCCAACTGCTTGTGAACAGCACGGGGACCCCCTTTTCCTATTGAGAGCACATGCATGCTCTGCCTTGCCAAGTGTGCATGTGTACAGACAGCTATTCCTCCCAACCTATCAGGCAAATGATCATTCAGCTGTCAGCTTTTGCAAGTGTATGGCCACTTTAAGATTAGGTTGGGTTCTGGGGTTGTCATAACTCAAAGATATGGTGGAACGGATATCACACTAGGGGCAGTGGCTACGCCGCAGTGGCAAATTCAGCAGTGCCCAGGTTGTCCTTAGTGGCAGTGTTGCAACCTCCATGAGTTTGGTTGCAGTGGCTGTAGTACAGGTTTACCTCAAAGCTAACCACAGAGTCCACCCACAATGTACAGGTTACCTGAAATTTCCTAATGCCCCAAGTGCCTGCCGCAACTGCAAGTTCAGTATCTTTGTCATTGCTTTTGGTGGCAACGTCACAGGTATGACAGTGCCATGAATCTGGATGCCATGTCCGCAGCAGGCAGCTAAGTTACAAGCACGACCCTAATCTAATGACAGACCCCACCTGCAGCATACAAACCAAAGGCGTATACAACTTACTCCTTCTTCTGATTAAATTTACATCTGCATTTTCCACCTAGAGAAAAAAAAATTAAAAATAATTAAATAAAGAGTCAATTTCTAAGAATCTGTACAGGAAACTGAAAACAACAAAGACCATAAGGAAGCCTCCGCTCAGCATTCTGTAGGAGGTGAGGGCCATTGTTTATTCTCATGACATATTCCCAGGGGGGACCATTGGCCTCCATGTAACACAAACCATCTGCACCGGCTGCATGAACTCTGCAAGGAATTTAAGGCTATGCAGAAGGCGTTTGGTCATTCTTGTTTGAAATGTGAGATTCTGCCGTCCAGTAGTGATGTGTGGCAGGGGCAATATTCGAATTCGCGATATTTCGCAAATATTCATGATATATTAGAGAATTCGCGATTTTCTTGATTGCGAAAACCGTCAATGTAATATGTGTTAGTTAGTTAGTGTAATGACACAGGAAAGCACAGCAATGTCACTGCTCTCTCTCCGATCTGCAAAATACAGCAGAAAATGGCTGCTGGGGAGGTTCCTATATAGTAAGAGGTAGGCAGCTTTCCTATTGGTTGCTAGGGATGTTGCTAAGCTCAGACAAAGACATTGCAGCCTTCTCATTGGCCCACAAGCAAGAAGGGAGGTTACTGATGAATATTCTAGATTTTTTATATATTTATTTTTTTCGAGAATACGAATTCGCGAATTCTCGAAGTGGCGATTTTCGCGATTCGAATATTCGCGCCCAACACTACCATCCAGCAGTCAGAGGTCTATAGAAGGAGAGACACTCCGCTTCATGCTATACAGCCTAATGGCCGCTATACACGTTAGTCTATTGCTGGCCAAACCCGCGATATTTAGTGGGATAATCTAACGTGTGTGGGGGAACTACTGACGAATTTCAACACTCGACCCTTTTTCTTCTCCTGAGAGGTAAGCCGCCGCCAGAGGTGGCTTACAAGGGTTTTTGTTCCAGAACCCAGAAGATCCCATAAACCCACCTTAATTACACATAACACCTGCAGAAGAAACTTTGTAATATACTTACCTTACTTGTGTGGATCAGCCTCCCGGAACCCGGTCACACGACATTCCTCTTCTTACAAACCTGCTTTCACCAACTTCACCTGGTTTCAGAACAGGATGTACCTTCCACTGTGGATTGGGCCAAAACTATTCCTCTCCTTGGCGCATGCACAGATGAGATGCGTTCAGGAGATTGCGCATGCGCTAGAAAAAAAACGTGAAGTTGGTGGAAGCTGGATTTTCAGAAGAGGAGCTTCACGAGACCGGGTTTCCCAGGAGACCACTCCAAGTAACTTTAGAACCATAAGTATATTACAAACTTTCTTCTACAGATTTAAGGTTCGTTTATCGGCCCTATTGGGTCCCAGAAAACACCCTCAAGTCCAAAACATATTTTAATGGATGACCGCTAATCAGCATAAAATAAATCCCCACCAGTAAACATATTTTCCTTATGATGGTCAATTGGTCAGAATTAAGTTGTTCCAATACAGCGCTTTACATTCTCTGCATAGAGTTAGAGGAAAACTGTGTGGTTGGCTGCAGTCACCACTGGAGGGCGCTCACTGCATACTGATTTATTACCAAGCTCAAGGTATATACCCTAAATAGTAAGCTCAATAGCTCCATCTAGTGGTGGCTTCAGCAGACAAAATGATTATTTACAAGACTATATTAAAGGATTATTCCCAACTAGTAATGCCACAGGATATTGTGCAAAGATATGTCACCTGGGGGGTGGGTGTTGTCATACCATTCTGATGTGACCACTTTAAAGTTTTCCCTGCATAGTGGCGCTCCTGGTAACTGCAGCCAGTCCTGTTTGAGTACAGATGTGCTTTATAGTGGGTGGCCAGGGCACCACTGTGCAAGGAATAACAGTAAAGGGGTGGCAGTGCGGAATTTAAACTAGTGATCCTTTATGCTCAGCACCTTTAATAATCACACATCCGAATGACATGCCATCATTTTATGAGATGGAAAGATATCCCTTTAAGGGCTCATACACACGGCCGTTGTGTGCATTGGAGATCGCAAGTTGTGGTCCCCAATGCACGGGCATTATCCGTGCGACTGCCGCAGACGGATCCAGACCCATAAATAATAATAATAATAATAATAATAATAATAATAATAATAATAATTATTATATTATTAATAATATGTATATTGCAGACCCACTGTTTGCGGGCTACAATTCGAGCACGGCCATGCATGACTGACTATGCAGTGGATTTGGAGCTCCGTGTCAGAAAAACAGATCACCAAGTCCAAGACTCCATTATAAACTAAACCTATTTTTTTAACTTTTAGATAAAACTACTAAAGGAGATGATCAAGATTAGAAAAATGTGCTTGTGTTTTCCAGCAACAGCGCCACATCTGTCCGTAGGTTGTGTCAGGTATTGCAGCTCAGGTCCACAGAAGTTCATGGGGCTGAGCTGCAATATCACCCACAACCTGTGGAAAGGTGTGGCGCTGTTGCTGGCAGAAAGCAGCCATGTTTTTGCATTCCTGAACAGTCCATCAATATAATGATCACGCTGATACCATTCTCAGAATGAACGCTTCACGACTCACTTATTAAAATGATGATCCCCATTACGCACAGCACCGCGGCAACACTGAGTCCAGCGATCTGCAGAGTCTTGTAATCTAAACAGCAGAAAACACAGGAGTTATACCACTGATCAACAGGCGGGTAGCAGCTTTACATTCCCCTTATAGTGGAGGTCATTCAAATATATGAAGTCATTAGGAATGAATACTCACCATATACAAAAGGGTCGCTCTCTAAAACGGAAAAAAAAAGTTAATTAATAAAACTACAAAATAACAAAAAATCTAATTAAAAAAAGGTTGCTACATCACTAATGCATACAGATGGGCCTAACAAATTATCATCCACCCCTGTGCTTGGTTATTACTGAAGATCTATTATCTGAGGAGCTCCTCGTGGGCGGTCCAGCTCTGTCCTAATTGGACAAGGTGAAAATAAATGTGCAACCACTGAGGTTTCTATAGATCGAGCAGTGTATCACTAGCATAGATTATTACTGCCCAAGGCATTTTTTGGGAGACTCTAAAGTGGGCAAAACCCTAGGGGCTGGGACAAAGACTGGTGAAGATCTTCACTACCAAATCAGGAATAATTTATACCTCCATAGCCCTATGTAGAACCTATGTAGAGCCCTATGTAGTACCAGTGGCCCCCTACCCCATAGTTGACGTGCCATTTAAAGTACTGGCACCCTTTGGGGCTGAGAGATGACGTTTGTTTCTGTTTGGTGGTTACCTATACATGAAAACTTTTTGTGAGCTTCTAGAAATATTCAGGGTCGGACTGGCCAACCACAATACCAGACAATTTTCTGGAGGGGCCCCATTTAATACACAGATTCTTATGTCTGGCAGAAGGTAACCGCAAGCAGGGCGATAGAGTCATTCATCATGGCCCCTTACTCCAGTTTTTTTTGCTCAAAAAAAGGCTCACAGGGGCATTGAGGGGGCCGGGTCATTAGTCTCACTGTTGTCTATGCCAGTTTCCTGGCAGAAATATTGATTGAAATTTACTCCAGTCAGGGGCCGGCGTAGAATTCAATCTAGGCGTAAGGACTGGTGGAAGATGTGTCTAATTTATAACAAGGCCTGTGCCTCATCATAAATGAGGCACATCCTCCAGCAGTGCAGGAGGTATCAAAGACCTGTGTTAAAATTCCAGCCTTTGATGAATGACCCCCATTGTCACTGCTGGGCCACAGGCAACCTACCTCAAAAAAAATTCTAACCCTTGTGGATAAAAGTAGATATAACATACTTTGGATTGTTACAATGTATCATTTTGTTTATTTTTTAATATAACATCAGTTAATTTAAAAATATTACTTTTTTTGGGGGGGGGGGGGGGGGGGTTATCATTGTGCAGCTGGTTTGGTGGGATGAATTTAGAGACACTGACCTTGTGGTGCTCCCCCGCTGGCGTGGAGAAGAGGCGTGGCTGAAACAGAAAAAAAAAAAGAGAAAAAAGGATAAACAAGCGCTTATGAGATCACACAGAATCTGGTCAAACAGGATAATAAGACCCGAAGCCTTAAAAAAAAAAACACGTTTGTCAGAAATAGTTTTTTTTTTTTAAGGATGTAGGGGTGGGGAGAGATTGAGGAGGGGCACATCCACCTACCAAAAACATTTAACTCAAAGCACGTTTAAAGGGGTTTTCCTCAGGATAGGTGATCAGTATCTGATGATCGGTGGGGGTTGGACACCTGTGACCCCCGCCGATCAGCTGTTTGAGAAGGCACTGGCGCTGACCGCGGAATTCTCATAGCTTTCCCTAGGCCAGCGACGACGCGGTCATCGGTCACATGGCCGAGGTGCGGCTCAGCTTCATAGAAGCACGGCCGCTATATAATGTACGGCGCTGTGCTTGGCGAGCGTGGAGAAGGTCACAGTGCTTACAAGCAGCTGATCCACGGGGGTCCCAGGTGTCGGACCCCCACTGATCAGATTGTATTCAGTGTTACAGTATGGTTTCTACCCGGCAGCAGTTCTCTCCATGACATACATTCCCCCATGCTAACAAGCAGGTGTCAGGCTCCACCCCCTTAGTGCCATTATTATCGCACTGTAACCGGTGGTGCCGTGTTTCGTGACCACTATGCTCCCCCCCCACACTGGGAAGGATCCAGAAAAGCAACAGACAAGGATTACGTGACATATGGAGTTCCCCTTTAAGAAAATCTCTTTGTCCCATTCTCTGATGTATGAAATATAATATGTGGCGATCACGCGGTCGATGTCCTGGCGTCTCTGCGGTTTCTTACTTACATGCCAGCATCAGGAACAAAGTAAGACAGACGTCCTGCATCTTCGGATCAGACGATGGCAGCCTGCTGGGAGCAAAAGCAGAGAGTAAACAGACGCACCTCGTAAATATGGAGCGAAGACTGAAGACAAAAAACTCCCAACAAATTGTGATCCAAACCGCGCTTTAACGTGAGGAATTTACATTCACTCTGAGTATCTAAGCCTATCAAGTGTGATACTGAGTTAGTGTATCTAAGCCTATCATTTATCCCATCTACAGAGCTGGTGTATCCAAGTGTGATAATGTCTGCTGAACTAGTGCATCTGACGCTGGGTTCACACATGAGCGTACTTACATGCGCTCTGTATGCGCGATTTTATCCGGCGTTTACATACGCGGCTCCAGAAACAAGCAAACGCCCATTGTCGCGCGTTCCTGGAAGTCTATGTACGGGAACGCACGACCATACGCCCCAAAGAAGCTCCTGTACTTCTTGGGCCGTAGGGAGTTTTACAGCGCGATCGTACGCGCTGTAAAACGCTCAGGTGAGAACCATGCCCATAGGGAATCATTGGTTCTTGCCTGTTGAGCGTTTTACAGCGCGTAGGAACGCGCTGTAAAACGCTCATGTGTGAACCCAGCGTAAGCCTACCACATTTCTGTATCTAAGCTTGCAGAGTGCGATACTGTCTGAGTTTCTGTATCTAAGCCTACCATCACATCTGCGGTTTTAACTCCGGCAGTCTGTTCCTCCGCCGGAGTTAACCGTATCCGGAGCAGCCAGATACCACCGTACACCGCTGGATCCTAATTCACTGTAATGGGATTTTGCCGCACAAAAATCAGCCGGGTGTAGCATTTTTTTTTCCTCCGGCTGAAATCCGGCAAGTACACCAGATACAGTAAGCGCCGGCAGTCTGTTCCTCCGGTCGGAAGACACTGCTAGAATTAGGGCTCATGCACACGACCTTATGTATTTTGTGGTCCACCACAAAACGGATCCGCAAAAAATTCGGATGACAGCCGTGTGCATTCCTTATTTTGCGGAATGGAACAGCTGGCCCTTCATAGAACAGCCCTATCCTTGTCCGTAATGCGGACATACGGAAACAGAATGCACACGGAGTAACGGCAGTTTTTTTTTTTTGCGGACCCATTGAAGTGAATGATTCCGCATACGGTCCTCAAAAAAAACCCAGAATGGACACGGAAAGAAAATACATTCGTGTGCACGAGCCCTTATAAGCGCAGTGAAGCCCAAGTCTACCATGCTGCAGTATCTAAGCTTACAAAGTGCAATAGTGTATCTAAGCACACCATGTTTCTGTATCTAAGCTTATAAAGTGCTATACCGTCTACTGAAGTAGCGTAAACCTAGCATGTGTGATACTGTATCTAAGCTGAGGCTATCTGGCAGGCTGTTCCAGTGGGGAAGAGCCCCTCGGATCAGTCACGGACGGAACGACATTCGGCCCCATTAACTATAACAGAGTCTGGTGGAGATCCGGCAAATAGGCCGAGAATCGACTGAACAAATACCTCTGCGCGCATGCCGACCCTGCGAGTGCGAGCTCATGCGTCTAAGGCTACATGCACACGACCATTAGTGGTGTATCCGCAAATAACAGAAGCCACCCATGTGCCTTCCGCAATTTGCGGAACGGAACGGGCGGCCCATTGTAGAAAAGCCTATTCTTGTCCGCAAAACGGACAAGAATAGGACATGTTATATTTTTTTTGCAGGGGCCACGGAACGGAGCAACGGATGCGGACAGCCCACGGAGTGCTGTCTGCATCTTTTGCGGCCCCATTGAAGTGAATGGATCCGCACCCGAGCCGCCAAAACTGCAGCTCGGATGCGGACCGGAACTACGGTCGTCTGCATGAGGCCTAAACCGGTCATGTGTGATACTGTTCTGCTCAGCTAGTGTATCTAATCCCCTCATGTGTGATACTACTAGGTTGCTCTATCCAATCCTATGTGTGATACTGTCTTCTACTCTGCTGTATCCAAGCCTACCATGTATCAGTGTCTGCCAAGTCATTGTATCTAAGCCTTCTATGTGCGACACTGTATGCAGGCTGTATCTAAGCCTATCATACATGAGTATTTACATTACAATCTCCACCACTATCGCTCCGTGCCCCCCTCGCCCTTCTGGCTTATCTGTGGGGGAGGGGGAAGCAATGTGGATAAAAACGTGGTCCATAACCAGGAAAACCCGACCCCCTTCATATCGCTATAAACTGCCCCTTTTTAGAACCTGTCACCTCTCCTGACATGTCTGTTTTAGGCTACTTTCACACTTGTAGCAGAGTGATCCGTCGCCGGAACTGCCTGCCGGATCCGTCAAAACGTATGCCAACCGATGGCATTTTAAGACTGATCAGAATCCTGACCGGTCTTAAAAAATGCATTGAAATGGCGGATCCGTCTTTCCGGTGTCATATGGAAAAACGGATCCGGCATTTATTTTTTTTTACATTTTTTTTCGGTCTGCGTATTTTGAATGCCGGATCCAGCACTGATACATTCCTATGGGAAAAAATGCCGGCATTCAGGCAAGTCTTCAGTATTTTTGGCCGGAGATAAAAACCGTAGCATGCTGCGGTTTTATCTCTGTCCTGATCAGTCAAAAAGACTGAACTGAACACATCCTGAACGGATCGCTCTCCATTCAGAATGCATGGGGATGAAACTGATCAGTTCTTTTCCGGTATTGAGCCCCTAGGACGGAACTCATTGCCGGAAAAGAAAAAACGCTAGTGTGAAAGTACCCCAAGTCACTGCTTTCATTCCCCATGTAATAATTCTGGATCTGCATCTTTTCCTGTAACTCTAGTTCCATTCCTTTATTATTCCTACTAGAAGATTATGAACGAATCGCCAACTGCATGTTACCAGTTGGGGGGGGGTCCCAGCACTGTGTCCAATCAGTGCTAGCTGGACACCACCTCCCCAACTGGTAACACCAAGATGGCATTTTATTCATAAAACGTCTAATAGGAATAATAGAGGAATGACACAAAGAATCGGTGCTCCAGTATTGATTACAGGGGAAATGCAAGTAGTCCCTAAGGCTGCATTCACACGTCCGTGCCGTGTCCGCAACACACCAGCCCGGCACCCCCATAGAAATGCCTATTCTTGTCCGCAAGCTGCGGACAAGAATAGGACATGCTCTATCTTTTTGCGGAGCTGCGGACCCAAAGATCGGGGCCGTGCACCGCAAATGCGGATAGTACACTGTGTGCTGTCCGCATCCATTCCGTTCCCATAGAGAATGAATAGGTCCGCACCCGTTCCGCAAAATTGCGGAACGGACCCATTATGCGGACGTGTGAATGGAGCCTAAAACATGTCAGGAGAGGGAACAGCCCCTCTAAAGCTATAGACTTCAGTGTTATGGCCGCCCCATCAACATTAGCAGCAGCGAACAGAAGGGTTGTCTTTAAGGACGTCTTCTTCTTCCCCGCTGACATCTGGCTGCTCCTCCACCGCCTCAACCCTCACAGAACCAGTTTGTTTTGCTTCTGGAGATGCTGATCTAAACCAAACTGGTTCCCAGTGGAAAGAACCACATTCTGAGCGCAGCCACCTGCTACAATCCAGTACAAGATCCGCACCTCCCCACGCCATGGACATAGCCGGCAGGACCGGGTGTCTGAAGCCAAAATCAATAGGAACACTGTCAAAAACAGAAACTTGCCTTTGTTGCCTATAGCAACCCATCATGGCGCAGCTTTCATTTTGTAGTCTGCTGTTGAAAAATGAAAGCTGCGCTGTGATTGGTTGCCTTGGACAGAGGAAGATTTATGAACTAGTCCAGGGATCAGCAACCTCCGGCACTTCAGCTGTTCAAAAACTACAACTCCTAGAATGCTTCATTCAATTCTATAGGCGTCAGAAGAGCAGCCAGGCATGTTTGCATGCTGGGAGTTATAGTTTCACAGCAGCTGTAGTGCCAAAAGTTGCTGATCTATGAACTAGCCCATAGCAACCAATCCCGACGCAGCTTTTATTTTTCAACAGCAGAATACGAAATGAAATCTGCGCTGTGACTGGCTGCTGTGGGCTATCACAGCGCAGCTTTCATTTTTGGTATTCTGCTGTTGAAAAAATGAAAGCTGCCTCAGGATTGGTTGCTATGGGTTGCTATGAAATCTATGGGGAACATTTAGGCAATAGTCCATAGCAACCAATCACAGAGCAGCTTTCATCTTTCAACAGCAGAATACAGAATTAAAGCTGCGCTGCGATTGGCCATTTCCGTTATGGGCAACAAAGTCAGATTTTCTTTTAGGCCGTTTCATAAACGGTTATTTATGACAACCAGCCTCCTATGAGGTGGTCACAGCTCCGCCCTCATTACTAGGAGCGGTAGCTTTACTGTTGGAATTGCCCTTTACTCACAAAATTAAAGGAAATCTCTGTATTCATTTTATACGGATGGAGCCCCCATTTTTCATGTAGATATATTAGGTAATTGCTTTTTTTTTTTTTTTTTTTGCAATTCCCTAATATTCTAAGAATCGCTCAACATCAAGCGTCAGCCAATCTGATAACCGGAAAACAAATTGTCCCAAGTCAACGCCATCCGCAGCCCAATGACTCCGTGTATTATACAGTAGCTTTCTGTTGGGGAATTGCTTAGTATGCAATTCCCTAATAGTTAAAGGGGCCATTTACCAAGGCCTGGGAACAGTTGCTGCCATTTTCGCCACAGTTTTCAGATTCCTGGCTGACAGTCAAGATATGACCCAGCAGAAAATTGCGCAAGCAAAACTAATGAAGCAGAGCCGAGCATGTTCCATCAGATTACATCGCGGGTCAGGGGCAGTTCAGACAGATACAGACTCATCGGGCCCATTGTGTACTCAGGGTTATCTTCTATAAAAGGGCTCAGTCAATGGCAGCCATCCAGGGAGCAATAGCTACACTGTTCCAAAGGCAGACGAGCCAGAGATACAAGCGCGTAATTAGTGAGGCGAGGAGGGCTCTGCTGTGCGGGTGCAGACCAGAATTGCGCTGTAGTATTACGTTTCTTGCAATCTTATGATGGGCGACTTAAGCGATGGTGGATACTTCATCTCATGTTGCAGAATTTAGCGGGATTGACCAAACACAATTTAGGGACGAGGCCCGGGTCATATGCTATGTTACGGCACATGAGTAATGCATGTAGTGATGTCACAACACAGGCATAATGCACACAAAAAAAAAAAAGAGGTCAGCATGCACACTGTAACATCATATGGGTATTAAACACACACAATGACATCACATGCAGGCAGTCTGATGTTCCAGCACAGGGTAACCATGGGGCTCCATTGCATTTCCCATACCCCCACATAGTCCACACCAACTCTCCCTGGAAATGGCTCCCCTTAGTGGCCATCGTGCTCCATAGCAGCTGCTCAGCAATAAATACCTTATATCAGATGTCTAACCGCCCGTCACCCCCTTGGACTAGTAAGATTTACAGGTTGTTGGGAGCCCGAATAATTTAGAAAACACTCATCCACTACACGTCAGGTGTAGTCTCCCTTGTTGATGAGCAAAAAAGTTTTTTTTGTTGTCCCCCCCCCCCCCCAAAATAGCACCGCCATATATTGGCCTAATGGAATATTGCAGTTTTTTTCCTACTCAATTGAATACCGCTGAACTGCAATACCAGTCATGGCCCATGAGCGAGCGTGGTGCTGTCGCAAAAAAAAAAAAAAAAGGAAGACGACGCAAAAAAACCTAATCCTGGACAATCCCTTGCATATGGCGGTCTTAAATATAATGCAAACCCTAGAGCGGTCTTAAATATAATGCAAACCCTCTGATGTTAGAGGCACTGAAGGCTGAAGGGTTGCTGGGGTAACACTGGGAGCTAACGAAATCTCTACAGAGGAAGACAAAAGGGGGGGAAAAAAAAGGAAACGGCAACTCGGCAAGAGGACAAAGAGGGATGAAGGAAAAGCAGGACTAGATGGAAAGCGGAAGGGACATTGGGCGGGGGGGGGGGGGGGGTGGCTGCCCGCCAACTGGATGGATTAGAACTGAGCCGAGGCAGCCAGGTTTACACAAGGCTTTCTGCCGACACTGAACGCACAGAAATAATTTCTCTTTATTGGGTTAGTGGCAGTTTTTACTGTCTGTTTTGCATTCTATTCCTGAACCTACAACTCCCAGCAGGCACATGCCCAACAGAGGGGGCCATTCTCTCTCATACATCATGGTTTCAGACGTCCGTCACTTGGTCAAGGTTTATATCCGGGATTAAACAGGAGCTGTGACAACAATGACGCGTCTTGTGTAAATGTACCTTTATTGCTACATTGTTGCAATTTATTTGGGGCCAGCGCTGACTGGTTATGGTCGGCGTCGTCGTGAGGCAATGTTTAGCACATGGGTGAATGAAACATTGCAACAGAAGCTGGCGGGGGAAGCATCCATGTGCGTCAGGGTCTTTAAGAAGGGCTCGCCCAATTTAAGACACTCCAAAGCCAAAACGCCCCAAAGACACAAACTTAGGTCTCATGCCGTTCCATGCATTGGGGACCGCGATTTGCGCTCCCCAATACACGGGCACCATACGTGCGGCTGCCGCATGGGCGTCCAGACCCATTCAACTTGAAGACGTTTCACTTTTTTGTGGTGCGAGGGCCACGGAGAGAAGCTCTACATAGCGCTTCCGTGGCTCCGTTCTGCATCGCACCTTCCGGATTGCAGACCCCTTCGCCTGCATCCGTGATCTGGTTGGCACACAGCCGGCGCCCGTATATTGTGACCCCACTGTTTGCAGGCCGCAATACGGGCATGGTCGGGCAACGACGGGTGCATGAGCCCTTCTAAGTATCTGACTGGTTGCAGTCAAATTATTGGGATACCCCCCCTCAGATGCGCGTTCTCATAATTGGTGGGGGTCCCAGCAGTCAGACCCCCACCAACTAGATCCATATCCTATCCTGTGGGTAAGGGATAGGCTTGTACCCTTTAAAGGCGTACTCCGGTTTTTATGCCCAGGGGATAACTATTCGATTGGTGGAGGGAGTACAGCACTTCTGATCAGAGGGGGTCTTAGCGGTAGGGCCCCCACCGAATATTTATCCCCCATCCTATTGGCCAGTGATAACTTAACAGCCGGAACACCCCTTTATGGATCTAACAGAGCGCAGTCCAAAACCTTTATAGCAGGGATGGCCAACCTGCGGCTCTCCAGTGGTTGTAAAACTACAATTCCCACCATGCCCTTCTGTAGGCAGTCTTTGCATGCTGGGAGTTGTAGTTTTGCAACAGCTGGAGGGCCGCAGGTTGGCCATCCCTGCTTTATAGCCACAAGAGTCCTATGCAATATAACTGGAGCAGAGATTAGTCTATGAGGAGGGTGGAATTGCAGGAGCATCCACCGGGGGGCGCTGTGCGCACTGTACTCCGCATACAGGTTTTTGCAACTCTATTGGAAACGCCCCAGCGACATGTTCCAATCCAGCGCAAAAACACATGCTGCGCGGCATAGATCACGATCTTATAGTTCAGAAGGTGTTGCATGATGAAAAGTTCTGCAACTCCTCAGTTTTCAGTATCTCTGCTTGCTGTCATTCAGTAGATGCAAAACTTTCTCCTGGTCATGTGATGCACAGACATCCGAGCTCTGTCTTGCAAGTCAAGTACCTGCGTTTCCAGGACAGGGAAAAAACGAAAACGCCGGTTGGATTACAGCAAGCAGAGATCTCAAAATGCACGAGTGGTTGATACTATAGGAGAAAAAAAAAAAAACACACCTGTATAGGTTTTTGTTAGGCACTGAGTGACCTATTCATGGAAACTGGAATCCCCCTTTAACTGTAGTCACGGTGGGCGCAGTGACGCCCCTGACCTCCACGTACCCGGGGGCGCTCCCCATTCAGGTTTCCCTTTCCACCTGTCCTGACCCCTTGGTGCTCCAGCAGCAGACACGCGATATCTCCGTCTAGTAACCGGACACTCAGCCGTTCTGTGTGGCTGCCTCAGACATGAAACGCGGCAGGCATCGGAGCAAGTCACCCGTCACCTGAAAATAAACTGTTACCTTGTAATAGAATTCTATTCACTGCGGATACACCTGACCAAATAGCAGGCAAGAGGGACAAGCAGAACGCCACAGACGACCCCCCCCCCCCAATGGCCTTCAATGGATCCTTAATTTGCAGCCAAAGGCCTCCTGCACACGAATGTGTGCTGCCCGTTGCCGTATTGCGGACCGCATTTGCGGATCCGCAATAGACGGGCGCGGTTCTGTGGGCATTCTGCATCACGGATGCGGACCCATGCACTTCAATGGGTCCGCAAATCCGGAGATGAGGAACGGAAGGAAGGAACGGAAACCCACAAAAGCACTACGGAGTGCTTCCGTGGGGTTTTGTCCCTTACTCCCGTTCCGCAAAAAGATAGAACATGTCCTATCTTTTTTGCGGAACGGGCGGATCGTGGACCTATTAAAGTGAATGGGTCCGCGATCTGCTGCGGCTGCACGACGGTCGTAAGTTTTACGTTCGTGTGCAGGAGTCCAAATATAGGACACATTGTATAATTTGCGGATGGGACATACAGATGCAGACATAACATGGTACAGGTTTGTAATCCTTGCCAAAAATTATTTCAATAGAGCGAAGACAGAAGTTACAGTCAGTACAGGATAAGTAATGTATGTACACAGTGACTGCACCAGCAGAATAGTGAGTGCAGCTCTGGAGTATAATACAGGATGTAACTCAGGATCAGTACAGGATAAGTAATGTATGTACACAGTGACTGCACCAGCAGAATAGTGAGTGCAGCTCTGGAGTATAATACAGGATGTAACTCAGGATCAGTACAGGATAAATAATGTAATGTATGTACACAGTGACTGCACCAGCAGAATAGTGAGTGCAGCTCTGGGGTATAATACAGGATGTAACTCCGGATCAGTACAGGATAAGTAATGTAATGTATGTGCACAGTGACTCCACCAGCAGAATAGTGAGTGCAGCTCTGGAGTATAATACAGGATGTAACTCAGGATCAGTACAGGATAAGTAATGTATGTACACAGTGACTGCACCAGCAGAATAGTGAGTGCAGCTCTGGAGTATAATACAGGATGTAACTCAGGATCAGTACAGGATAAGTAATGTATGTACACAGTGACTCCACCAGCAGAACAGTGAGTGCAGCTCTGGAGTATAATACAGGATGTAACTCAGGATCAGTACAGAATAAGTAATACAATGTGTGACCTGTAATATGAGGACACTCTAAGAGGGGCACTTGAAACACCTTCAGAGAAGAAAGTGATCTGAGGACACTTCTGGAGGAAGGAAGGAGCAGAGTGCACACAGGCCGAGCCATTCACCAGGGACAGAGAGATCCATTCTTTGATGCCAAGTGCCTTTGGAAATGTTCAGCTCTGCAGCTCGTTACCCCGGAGCGGCATCATGGAGATTGAGGGCAGGATTTTGGCACAGAACTTGGCATTTGCATATCTTGTCCTAGATAGATTTACAAAATGGGAACATTTGCATTCCTAAGCCCGAGATGGGCGGCCATAGAGACCTCACCTCCGGCAAGTGCAGACAAGATGGATACAGGGAGCCAGTGTTCTAGGCAGAAGATATGGGAAAAACACGGCGTGTGGGTGGGTGGGGGGGGGTAAACCCTGCATTCCCTAGAGATTTGTCAGTTATGGGGCCACAGACATCAATAGGGTTATCCCAAAGCTGCAGATCCATTCTGCATGTGGAGTCAGTGAGAGGGAAACATCTGGGAACTTCCTTTTAAGCAATTCCCTGTCTGTTGTGGGTCACTGCATTCAGCAGATGCTATACTTCAGTTGCTGAATGGGTTAAAAAATAAATCTATATAAAAAAAATTACAGAACAATGTGCAGACTCGTCTCCAGCGGTGGGACAGGAGGGACACACCCAGCGCAACATGAGCTAATGTAATCCGACAGCCGCAGGGAACGCACAGGAGAATAGAGCGTTGTCTGTGCTAGAAACAGTCAAGTGCCCCGAGGAGGTATCGCAACTCCGCCAAGTGGAGCGCCTCTGTGCTCACTGGTATGGAGCAAGAACAATGCCCACCGAGCGGACGCTTCCAGGTGTCTGCGGTCACCTGCGTTACCTCGAGATCAAAGCCATGAGCCAAGGTGTTTTAAACACCAGAGGGGCAGAAGCGCCCCCCGTGTGGTGACCCTGGAGTGCCTGAACTCATTGGGAGGGTTGAGGAGGAGGAGCCAGATCCAGGCAGGCCGTCGTGGTCGATGCCGAGGAGCCAGATCCAGGCAGGCCGTCGTGGTCGATGCCGAGGAGCCAGATCCAGGCAGGCCGTCGTGGTCGATGCCGAGGAGCCAGATCCAGGCAGGCCGTCGTGGTCGATGCCGAGGAGCCAGATCCAGGCAGGCCGTCGTGGTCGATGCCGAGGAGCCAGATCCAGGCAGGGCGTCGTGGTCGATGCCGAGGAGCCAGATCCAGGCAGGGCGTCGTGGTCGATGCCGAGGAGCCAGATCCAGGCAGGGCGTCGTGGTCGATGCCGAGGAGCCAGATCCAGGCAGGCCGTCGTGGTCGATGCCGAGGAGCCAGATCCAGGCAGGGCGTCGTGGTCGATGCCGAGGAGCCAGATCCAGGCAGGGCGTCGTGGTCGATGCCGAGGAGCCAGATCCAGGAGGCCGTCGTGGTCGATGCCGAGGAGCCAGATCCAGGCAGGGCGTCGTGGTCGATGCCGAGGAGCCAGATCCAAGCAGGCCGTCGTGGTCGATGCCGAGGCGCCAGATCCAGGATAGTCGTGGGTCGATGCTGAAGCGCCAGATCCAGATGCAGAGGCGCCGAATCTAGAACTATCATGGTTGATGCCGAGGCGCCAGATCCAGGCAGGCCGTCGTGGTCGATGCGCCGAATCTAGAACTATCATGGTTGATGCCGAGACGCCGGATCTAGGCCCATTATGAGTTAGGCCTCATGCACACGGCCGTGGCAGTATTGCGTCCTGCAAACAGCAGGTCCACAATATGTGGGCAGCAGTCGGATGACCCCCACATCACTGATGCGGACCCGTTCACTTGAATGGGTCTGCAATCCGGAGCTGCGTAACGGAGGCACTACGGAGCGCTTCCGCTGTGTTTCTGTCTGTGCCTCTGCATGGCAAAAAAAAAAAAAAGTATAAAAAAATAGAACAATCTTCTATTTTTTTGCAGTGCGGACGGATCATGGACCTATTCAAGGTGAATGGGTCTCAATCCGTCCCAGCTCCCACACGGACGTTGCCCGTGCATTGGGGACCGCAAATTGCGGCCCCCTGTGCACGGACCGGCCGTGTGTATGAGGCCTTATACTAAGAACTTGTACTTTGAGAGGTTTGCTGTGGCCAGGTTGGGGAACACAGGGTGCAGGTGGCATGTAGCGCAGCCTCTCTCATTCTTCAGCGATACAGGGCACACACATTGCCACCATGTCACTGCTGCAGTCAGATCAGCGGCGCCCGATCAGCACATTCTGATCTCTGCTGCTTATCAGCTCAAAGCAGGAGAACGTAACAGAAGAGGAACAGATGACGCAACCCCGGATGGCTCCTCCGTGTCCTGCAGCCATGAACCGACTCCAGAGGGGGTATCAAAAGAGCCAAAAAACTGACCCCAGGACCTGCAGATGTGCTCACTATGGGCCACAGCACATGATGGGGGTTGTACTGCGCTGAGACAGTGTCACATATGATCAACTTAGATATGGCAGTATCCCACAATCCAGGCTTTGATGCAGAGGCTGAACAGACAGTATCACACAGGATAGGATTAGATACAGCAGCTCAGCAGGCAGTATCACATAGTATAGGATTAGATACAGCAGCTCAGCAGACAGTATCACATAGTATAGGATTAGATACAGCAGCTCAGCAGACAGTATCACATAGTATAGGATTAGATACAGCAGCTCAGCAGACAGTATCACACAGGATAGGATTAGATACAGCAGCTCAGCAGACAGTATCACACAGGATAGGATTAGATACACAGCTCAGCAGACAGTATCACACAGGATAGGATTAGATACATCAGCTCAGCAGACAGTATCACACAGGATAGGATTAGATACAGCAGCTCAGCAGACAGTATCACACAGGATAGGATTAGATACAGCAGCTCAGCAGACAGTATCACACAGGATAGGATTAGATACACAGCTCAGCAGACAGTATCACACATGACAGGATTAGATACACAGCTCAGCAGACAGTATCACACATGACAGGATTAGATACAGCAGCTCAGCAGACAGTATCACACAGGATAGGATTAGATACACAGCTCAGCAGACAGTATCACACAGGATAGGATTAGATACAGCAGCTCAGCAGACAGTATCACACAGGATAGGATTAGATACACAGCTCAGCAGACAGTATCACACAGGATAGGATTAGATACAGCAGCTCAGCAGACAGTATCACACATGACAGGATTAGATACACAGCTCAGCAGACAGTATCACACAGGATAGGATTAGATACAGCAGCTCAGCAGACAGTATCACACAGGATAGGATTAGATACACAGCTCAGCAGACAGTATCACACAGGATAGGATTAGATACAGCAGCTCAGCAGACAGTATCAAATAGGATAGGATTAGATACACCACTCAGCAGACAGTATCACACATGACAGGATTAGATACACAGCTCAGCAGACAGTATCACACATGACAGGATTAGATACAGCAGCTCAGCAGACAGTATCCCACATGGCAGGATTAGATACACAGCTCAGCAGACAGTATCACACAGGATAGGATTAGATACAGCAGCTAGTATCAAATAGGATAGGATTAGATACACCACTCAGCAGACAGTATCACACAGGATAGGATTAGATACAGCAGCTCAGCAGACAAGGGTTAGGTTTAGTCGTTTCGCCACCATATTTTTTCCGTAACTCATTTATTAAAAGCAGATAAAAACGCGCTTGGACCTTCTGACAATTGCTCAAGTAAACGGGTCGAAAGGACAATGAGGCATCATAAATGGCGTCTCCTGATCTGTACGTGACCGTAAAACACTCGGATCCTGCGATAAATCCGGAGGGAATTGTTACCTAAACGATTGTCTAACACAAAAACCACGTCCATATAACATCACATAGATACATATATGACGGCACACGCCTTCATCGCCATTGTAAAATATTACGTGATCCGTATTGTGAAGGGTTAACTGTACACCGCACATCATGCCAATATACGTAGTCTCTATACTGACACGATCAGGCCACGTGTGGGCGAGGCCGGACGACTGATAGAAAAACACCCGATCTATCCAAAATTATTATTATTCCCCAGTAACCCCTCGACACCGCCACTCTTCCCGCCCGCACGCCACGGTCTGTATTCTGTGTTCTGCAAATTTCAAACCCCGTCCGTGTTGCATCCACATTTTTTATGGACCCCTTGACTTCCAAGGGGTCCGAGGTCTGCATTTTGCCAGCACGTATCTTTTTGAGTAACGGACATAAGGATATGGGAAGCACGCGGATCATCCATGTGCTAACCACCGCCGAACGGGTCCGCAAAATGCAGACCTCAGACCTATAGGAAGTTAACAGGTACGCCAATTTCTTTTTTTTTTTTAGAACATTTCCGCAATTTGTGGACTGAAAAAAACGGACACGACTGTGTGCGTGAGGCCTTCAGTCCTATCTCCGCATTATTCCAGGTTATGTTAAGACATGGCCTTATGTGCTTCGAGTTTAGCTCGTGGATGTGTACAAGATCACAAGACAGAACTTCTTATACACACGCAAAACAAAAATGCGTAATAAAAAGTAATACAATGCACGACAGAGTCTTAAAATAAAAGGAAATAAACCAGAAACCTAAGGCTACTTTCACCTCTACGGTCAGAGAGCAGCCTGCCGCACGTGGATGGAAAGTCTACCGGCTCCAGCGCATTCCGGCAGGCGAGAGAAGATCCGGCCGGATACTATCTGCCGCATGTGGATGGAACGTCTACCGGCCCCAGCGCATTCCGGCAGGCGAGAGAAGATCCGGCCGGATACTATCTGCCGCATGTGGATGGAACGTCTACCGGCTCCAGCGCATTCCGGCAGGCGAGAGAAGATCCGGCCGGATACTATCTGCCGCATGTGGATGGAGCGTCTACCGGCCCCAGCGCATTCCGGCAGGCGAGAGAAGATCCGGCCAGATACTATCTGCCGCATGTGGATGGAGCGTCTACCGGCCCCAGCGCATTCCGGCAGGCGAGAGAAGATCCGGCCGGATACTATCTGCCGCATGTGGATGGAACGTCTACCGGCCCCAGCGCATTCCGGCAGGCGAGAGAAGATCCGGCCGGATACTGACTGCCCCATGCTGCGCTTTGTGTCCCAACGATCCTTTGCTTCTCTGCTGGAACAGCCATGCCAGAGTTTCATGTTCAATTTTTTTTGTGGTGCGGTCGGATCACGGACCTATTCAAGTTAAATGGGGTCTGAATCTGTCACAGCAGCCGCATGGATGGTGCCCTTGCATTGGGGGCCACAGTTTGCCATGCCCAATGCTCAGGGTGGCACATGTTCGTATGCAGGAGCCCTAACGCTCACGTGACGGCGTAGGATCCGGGGCGGGCAGAGAACAGGACAAATCTTCACTTCCAGTGAGCTGGGAGCACCACAAGCGCTTCAATACAAAATCCACTATTAATCCGCCTCTAAGAGGTAGCAGCCGTTTCAGAAGCAGATCTCAGCTGGGAAAAAACAAAAAACGTGTGCGCAGGGGGAAGTCAATGGAAAACTAATGTTGGCGTTTTTAATGGTGGATTTCACAGAGGAAAAAAAAAATCTGTGCCGGATTTTATGGAACATAAAGAGGCGGCTGCACTTGCTGGAGCTCGGCTGCAGTCTCCAAGCACAGCGCCCTACATCGTGTAGTGGTTGTGCTTGGTATTGCAGCTCAGCCCCATTCACTTGAATAGGACTGAGCCGCACCTAGGCCACATGACGTCACTGGCCTAAGCCCTAATGGAGAGCTGCGGCCTCTTGGAACAGCCGATGGACGGGGATCCTAGTTGGATTCCTTCCAATCCTATATCCATGATGACCTATCCTGAGCATAGGACATCAATATCAAATTCTCGGGGGAATCTCCTTAAAAGGGGTCGTCTCACTTCAGCCAATGGCATCTGCGGTGAACATGCAAGGTGGCCGGGACGGGAGCTGTTATGCATGCCTATGGTTCCGGCCACCAGAGAGGCCGATGCTCCCCCCCCCCCCCCCCCCCCCCCCTATATTGTGCAAGCACGACCACCACTGATGGATCTGCAGGGTGGTCATAACCATGGAAACGAGCAGCGTATAATGTGATGGAGAAATGACTCCGGCCAGCAAAGGAAGCAATATGGACAATCACAATACATTAGTAAGTGCCTTGTATTAACTTTTTCTCTACATGATAAAGGGATTGGCTTTCCTGACAAGCCTATATATGTATAGAACTGACAAAGGAAGAGCGAGGAGGGTCGGGGATGGAGTTATGGGGGACCTCTGACCCGGCCGGTCACACCATGGGGCTCACAAGACTCCAAGATCTCAAATGATAACAGCTGCAGCCACAACTTTGTATCCATTCTGAACTGAGGTCTATTCGGGGCTGGATACTTTGTATCTATTCTCTTCTGTGTCACATTTTTCCTACATTTCCCATCAATAAGATGCATCTTCTTTAATAAATCACTTTTTTTTTTTAAAGGAGCCGCACAGTTATAACCAATATCAAGAGAAGATCACAGCAGATGTGACCCCATCAGGTGCATCTATGCAAAAAAAATTTTTTTGTACCTTATGACTAAGGGATGAGCCAATCGACTGCAGATGAAACATCCGAAGTCGATTCGCATAAAGCAGGAGCTCCGTGCAGTATTAGAATGTATTGGCTCCGATGAGCCAACGTTATTACTTCGCACAATAACTTCATTTGTACTGAAAAAACAAAACAAAAAAAAAAAACACAACAACATTTCCCGAACTTGGGTTCGGTTCCAAGCAATAACGTCGGCTCATCGGAGCCAATACATTCTAACAGGAGCTCGAAGTTTTATGCGAATCGATTTCGGATGTTTCATCCGAAGTCGATTCGCTCATCCCTACTTATGACAATTCTCATCTAAAAAAACATTAAAACCAGTCGCTGTGTAACCCTTTCATCTCCTGAGCTCATCCTCCCATAACTAGTGTTGAGCAAACTTGTGTTTTAAGTTCGGCGTCTAAAGTTCAGCGTATCGAAGAATCGCGTTATGGATTCTAAATTCCGTCATAGTCCGTAGTAGCGGAATCCATAACGCGATTCTTCGATAACCCGAACTTTAGACGCCTAACTTAAAACACAAGTTCGCTCAACACTACCCATAACCCATAGGGCTCACACACACACAATCCGCCCAGCAAACGCAGTCCGTGTCTTGCTGTACCGCCCGCGCCTTCCCTAGTAGTTTACGATACAGTCGGTCTCTATCTGGTCACGGGGCCACTGTACTGTGAGCACTAGGGATGAGCGAACTTGTGTTTCGAGGTTCGGCGTATCTAAGAATTCCGTCGCGGAATCCATAATGGAATTCTTAGATAACCCGAACCTTGCACGCCGAACTTGAAACACAAGTCCGCTCGTCCCCAGTGCTCACGTCATCACGTGCATTTGCTGTAATAGCCCCGGAGTTACCACGATGCAGTCGGTTCGGGAGATGCGACCGACACATGGAGCACGTTTCGCGGACAGAGCGCGCTCGCGCCTTGAGCCAAACACCTTTGTTACTTCACGACTCCAGAAAGCGACTACGTTTTCAGCATCGCCCTTTGGCAAAAGAGCTGACACTCTAACATCAAAGCATCCTCCTCAGCGCGAGAAGGGAAAGGAACAAAACAAGTGTTACAAAAGGCAAGAACCAAGCGAAGCCTCGGCAGCCCCAGCTGCAGCCAGATCCTGCGGGGGTCACTGACCTGGGATGAGTTTAGGGGGATGAAGAGCTGCGCTCAGTCCGGAGGAGGCAGAAGAAGTGACTGGCCCAGAGCAGCCCAGTCCAGCTCCAGTCTATGAGCAGTCCCTCCCTGTGCAGGTAAGAACAAGCCCCACAGGCCGCCCCCTCCCTGCCTGACACCTCCACCCACTGTGAGGATGCAGCATTAACACTCGCATGGCCAGGTCTCTGGAGATGCCTGAATAGCCCGCATTCACATTCGCCGCAGCCATGTCGCGCAATACATTTTTTGCATTAACCCCTTAGTTTTGGACCTTACTGACCCAGCGTTTTTTCTTCCTTTTTTTCATCGTCGCGATCCAAGAGCTATAACTTTTTGATTTTATCCGTCGACATAGCTTGTAGTTGTAGTTTTTAAATGGTGCCAAACTTTCTGATTAACTTTTATTACCGGTAACTCCTTTCTGGGAGGGAGATGAGAAAAAAAAACAGCAATTACGTTATCAATTTTACGGCGTTCATTTTTCGGTATAAATAACATAATATCTTTATTCTCTGGGTCAGTACGATTACAGCGATACCAAATACATATAGTTTTTTTTTACGTTTTACTACTTTTTTGCAATAAAACCCCTTTTTATTTTAAAATAAAAAAAAATGTTTTTGCATTGCCGCTTCCCAAGAACCATAACTTTTTTTTTTTTCTTTCTATGGAGTTGAGGGAGGGCTTGATTTTTGGCGCTTTTTGATCGCTTGTTATTACGTTTTTTTGGTGGCAATTCATTTATTTTATTATTATTATTTTTTTACAGCATTCACCGTAGGGGATAATTTACATGATATTTATGTAGTCCGGGTCGTTACGGACGCAGCAATACCAAACATATGGGAAAGTTTTTTTTTTTTTTGCGGATCGGATGCGGACCCATTCATTTCAATGGGTCTGCAAAAAATGCGGACAGCACACCATGTGCTGGCCGCATCAGTATGTCCGTTCCGTAGCCTCGTTTTAGTCATTTTTACAATGGATCCGCAAAAAAAAAAAAAAGATGGCATACGTTGTTTTTTTTTCCGCGGATCCGCAATTTGCAGACCGCAAAACACATACGGTTGTGTGCATGTAGCCTAATTCAGAGGTTTTCTAACTTTTACAACTAAGGAATCGGCATCTGATCTGTCTGATAGTGAGAGGGACCAATCTACGGGCCCCCCCAGAAACAAGGCCCAAAACCCCAATAGGAGAGGCAGAGGCCGAGGCAATAGAGGACGAGGCAGTTTCCCTGGCCCTCCAACGAGTTTTTTTTAGACCAGGGAACATCCCCTGAGAAATCGCTACAACACGAGGGAACAACTGGTCCAGAAGTAGTCAACCTTCCTGACAGACCTCTAAATAGCACTGAGATGACTGTTCTGAGCAAGGGTCTTTCTTTAGTCCCAACACGTCACTTTGATAATTTCACCTGGGTTAAGGACTTACAACTTTTCGTCCGTAATCTCAGGTGGCATAAATTTAAAAAAAATAAAGATAAGCGTCAGTGCTTGGACCTTGGAATACCTACTGAACTCCTTAACCGATGTTTTACACAGCTTATCAGAAGAAGATAAGAGACGGAAGGGTCAGGTCCCTTCACTACATTACATAACAATAGTAACTAGGTTCACACCTGAGCGTTTTACAGCGCGTTCCTACACGCTGTAAAACGCTCAACAGGCAAAAACCAATGTTTCCCTATGGGCAGGGTTCTCACCTGAGCGTTTTACAGCGCGTACGAACGCGCTGTAAAACGCCCTACGCCCCAAGAGGTACAGGAGCTTCTTTGGGGCGTATTGTCGCGCGTAACACCTCTGTTTTTCATTGTACGCCTCTGTGGTCAATAGCAAGAGCGCGCGTTTCCAAAATACAAAAACACCCCAAAATACGCCTCAAAAACGCCCGATAAAAACGCTTATCGAATACGCTCAGGTGTGAACCCAGCCTTACAACGCATGCCTCCACCAGGCGACATTTCTTGTTTAGATGTTTTCCTTCAAGTGGTATCTAATGACCTTACTAGAGTCTCTTCCCTCCGCCCATCACAAAACTGTACCAGAGAGGAATGAGCTGCCATTTCCTCTCTGAGAGATGACCCCACAATAATCATCAAACCCTCGGATAAGGGAGGGAACATTGTTATTAAGATTTTGAAAGACAGGGAAAGTTATGCGATCCTCACGTCCAATCCCACGGAACCCTATCTGATCGAGTTGAGGGACCTGTTATATACAGCCAAACAGGACAGATTGATCTTGCAGCAAGAGTTTGACTTTCTATACCCTAGATTCCCAACAACCGCCACCTTTTATAGTCTACCCAAGATACACAAAGGGATAAACCCCCTAAAAGGTAGGCCCATTGTTTCAGAGATAGGCAGCATTGGCCAAAATCTGGGTATCTATCTGGATTGCATTCTTATGCCATTTGTGGTGTCTCTCCCATCATATACGAGAGACACCATGGATCTGTTGAAGCGCCTTGATGGCATCAGCATTGAGAAGGAATCCATTTTGGGCAGCATTGATGTGGAAGCTCTCTATTCTTCAATTCCTCATGACATAGGCCTCAAGGCCGTTGAACACTTTTTAAGCATGAGAGGACAACAATTTTATGACCATAATCAATTTGTCCTGAGACTTCTCCACTTCTTGCTGACCCATAATTTCTTTCTCTTCGATGGCAGACTGTACCACCAGCTCAGGGGCACAGCTATAGGCTGTTCGTGTGCGCCATCCTACGCAAATTTGCTCCTGGGCTGGTGGGAGTCTGCTATTGTTTTCAGTGATGACTCCTCACTATGTACCGGTGCCATCTCGTTACGGGCCCGGTACATAGATGACATTTTAATCATCTGGAATGACACTTCCCTGTCTTTCAGTAATTTTGTCCAAGAACTTAATTCCAATTCAATCGGCCTAAGGTTCACACATGAGTTCAATACAGAGACCCTACCCTTCTTAGACGTGTACATCTATAAAAACGCTTCTGGTGAACTTTCTACTACGATTTATAGAAAGCCAACTGCAACTAATTCGGTGCTGCACTGGAATAGTAGTCACCCTACACCGCTCAAAAGAGGGATTCCGCGTGGGCAGTATCTGCGACTCCGCCGCAGCTGCTCTGAAAAATAAGAATTTATCAAACAGGCTGATGTGCTGAGGGCAAGGTTTTCATCTAGGGGATACCCAGACTATACACTCAGACCGGCCTTTCAGACAGGTGGTTTATCTACCCATACGTGGTGGAGATTGGGATCGCATCTTATTACAACATGAGGCCCGGTGGACCTTTCTCTTACGCACTATGTCTCCATCAGGACTAAATGAACAACTCAATTGCAGTTGTTTTATTTGTTTTTCTGCGGCCCCGTTACTATACTTGATTTCCTATCAGCATATCTGTGTATGTTGCATGTATGCTGCACTTGTGCCGCGTTGCATATGTGCTGCATTTATTTGATCATTTCAGATTACTGATTATTATATGTACATATATGGCATACACACTGCATTTACACTGTTATTGTAGATTGCCGACCCTCCGCGACACTTATACGGGCAGACGGTACTTGTTCCTTTGATGCTAAAAATGATCCTTCTATAACGCCTTAAATACCTTTTCTCCATTGCGGCCGCTTATCTGGTGGACCGCACCACTGACAGCTGCCGGGGACGCGTCCCGGTCACTAGGCAACCCTGTCAGAACGAACTGCGCATGTCCCGGTGCATTCGAACGCGGTGACGTCATCAAGGAGAGAGCCAAGCCTTGTTTTGAGATGGTGCTCTGTTTAAAAGACCGGCGGCCTTCACTTGTAAGTTAGGCTTTTCATCGCCTGCAATCACTAGGCCCCTAGTCAGGGAGGATTGAGGCCATCACCACGTGCCATCAATACCGCTCCCTATTTTGCCTTTGCGCTGACTTCACATCCGGACTCAGCTCCAACGTTATATTGGAACCGACGTTCCGTGGCCAATGCATTACGGCTCCTTGACTCCAACCACATTTGTGCTCAGCTCCCCATGTTTCCCCTGATGAGTCTTCTTCTGAAGGCGAAACATGCATGTAGGGATAGATAGGAGCAGGGCTTACTAGGGCTACTTATTTTTGGGCAAGGTTCCGGACTGGGTCGGGTGCTCTGCTGTTAGGCTGCTACCTTTGTTTAGCTATCAGGGCCAGAGCAGTACCCCCCATTTAGGGCTTAATTAGGGATTTTTCTCCCCACCCTGTCATATACAATTACCACGTCATCTAGCCCAGGGATAGCTTCTACCTTTGTTTCAGCTTCCTTCCTGGGATCGTGGATGATCATTGGAACCTCCAGGGTTGTGGTAGGACATTGGTTATCAATATTAGGTGCCGCCGTGACTGGCCTTTTCCTACCACATTTTTTGTGTATTGTGATTTATTTTTTATTTTCAGGGATATCTTATATTAATAATAATATGTATTAAAAGTTATGTTTTAGGCTTTACATACTTCATATGATTGCCTCTCCAGGTTGCTTGCTTAATTAATAGGTGATCAGACACGATTTTCATCAATATTCCTTATTTATTTTCTAATGTTTTTTTCCAACCTATTTAAGATTGTGAGCCTTTTTGTTGTGACTGAGTTTGTCGCAAAAAACGACTAATTTCTAAGGGGTGGCGTACTTTTCTTTGTCTGTTTTGAGTGGTGAAGTGCGACTTTTTTTTTTGCAATAAAAGTTGCACTTTCCTAGAGACGTTCGACTTTTCCATGCAAAGATACGCCTTTTTTCAAGCACAAATAAATGAGTCCAGTCTAAGTGAATATGAACCCGTCTAAATGAAAAAACACCACCAGAGGTCAGACTAAGGCTGGGTTCACACTGGCGAGATTTCCGCGCGGGTGCAATGGGTGAGGTGAACGCATTGCACCCGCACTGAATCCGGACCCATTCATTTCTATGGGGCTGTGCAGATAAGCGGTGATTTTCACGCATCACTTGAATAGACTTTCATCCTAGCAACCATGCGTGAAAATCGCATTGCATCCGCATCCGCATCCGATTTTCACGCAGCCCCATTCACTTCTATGGGGCCAGCGTTGCGTGATAATTGCAGAATATAGAGCATGCTGCGATTTTCACGCAGCGCTAAAGTGATGCGTGAAAACCACCGCTCATGTACACAGACCCATTTAAATGAATGAGTCCGGATAATGTGCGGGCGCAATGCGTTCGCAGCACGCATTGGACCCGCGCGGAATTCTCGCGGCACATGACTCCTGACACATGATTTTATCTGGTTTTAGTTTACAAAAAATAAAATAAAAAGCCATATAAACCACTCGCAGTTTTTTTCTACACCGTTTTTACGCGTTTCATATATTTGGCTAATGTCTGGAGCAGGCATTTTATGTTAAAAAAAAATCACACGAAAATATACGAGCAAAAAAGTCACTAAAAACATAAAAGTGCGTGCAGAAAAACGCCAGCAAAGATCTAAGTGTGAACCCACCCTAAAAATTCATTCACACGTCAGTGTTCGGTCAGAGATTTCCATCAGTGATTTTGAGCCAAAACCAGGTGCAGCTCTAAACACAGAACAGGTTCAGATCTTTCCCTTATACCTCATGTCTGTGGAGGCTCCGATCCTGGTTTTGGCTCACAATCACTGATGGAAATCACTGACCAAACACTGAAGTGTGAATGCAGCATAAGTGGGTGTGTACAGGACCCTAGAAAAGCTGGATGACTACCATTGTGTCTCTATTCAGACCCCCTGCTCTGACATGACCGTCCATACATGGTCCACTGAATGTGTACAGGACTCTTCAGTCTCATAATCACAGCATTCATTGGCACCTTCAAGGGGTGTTCTAACCTCAAGGAAGATCAGGTCAGGTGATCCATGTATGATCCACTGCTTATACTGGCCACTGTGTAATTTAAGGCCCTCATACACGTTAGTCTATTGAGAACAACAGTTTTGGCCGACAGTCTAATGTTTGTGGGGAGATCCTGACTCCTGACAAGGATCAGGCAAAATGAATATTTGTCCATGGTACTTTTGTTCTCCTAGAAGATAAGCCACCTCCAGATGTGTCTGACAGCAGGTTTCTCTGCACTTCCCCATAGAATTCACATACATGGGTGGCCTAGTCGAGGGTGTATGTGTATGGGGGAGGGAGTCAGGAGCAATGGCCGACAGCTCTTAAATGTGGATGAGGCCTTTAGACAGAGGAGGGTTGAGCAGCGAGAGAGCTCGAAAAGTGTACGGGGCCAACCAAGGGACAGGCACTGCTTGATAGGCATTTCTTTTAGGGTACTGTGGAAAGCAGTGCTTGTAGGGTACTTTGGTAGGCACTACTTCTAGGGTACTATGGTTAGCTTTGCTAGAATACTCTTATAGGCACTATTGGTAGAATGCCATGGTAAGCACTGCTTGTAGGGTGTTCTGGTGGGCACCACTACTCGGGTTCTTTGGTAGACATTGCTTTTAGTGTACTATGATAGACAATGCTGGTAGAGTGCTATGGTAGAAACTGCTTGTGCAGTACAATGGTGGGCACTCTGTGTAGGGTACTATGATAGGTACTGCTTGTAGGGTACATTGTTTGGGAACTGCTTCTAGGGTAATATGATAGGTATTGCTTGTAGGGCACTATGGTAAACATTACTTGTAGGGTACTATGGTAGACATTGCTTGTAAGGCACTATGGTAGACATTACTTATAGGGTACTATGGTATATATTGCTTGTAGAGTACTATGGTAGACATTACTTGTAGGGCACCTTGGTAGACATTACTTGCAGGGTACAATGGTACACATTACTTGTAGGGCACTATGGTAGACATCACCTGTAGTGCACTATGGTAGAAATTGCTTGTAGGGCACTGTGGTAGACATTACTTGTACGGTACTATGGTAGACAGTGCTTGCAGGACACTTAGGTGGAAATTGCTTGCAGGGCACTATGGTAGACATTACCTCTAGGGTACCATGGTAGACACTGCTGGCAGGGCGCTATGGTAGATGTTACTTGTAGGATACTATGATAGACATTGCTTTTAGGGCACTATGGTAGACACTAGTGTTGAGTGAGCATGCTCAGCCGAACTGTCGTTTGGCTTGAGCATCGCTGTGCTCGGCGCATCGCAGTGTTCGGCCGAATACTGCGTGTGATCGATTACAATTTAACACAATTAAAGTCAATGGGAGACCCGAGCATCTGAAGAAGAGAGGGTGTCTGGTTCACAAAAAAAGGTTAGAAATTGATGGAAACCCCATCAAAATGGTTTGGAAACAGCATTAGGAGGATGGCTGGATGCGTCTTGCACTCCCATTACCTATGAAATACAATAGACAACCACACAAAGGCTATATGCCAAAAGCCAGGTATGTGCAAGCCAACAATCTATCCATGAGACTGATACAGTTAGCATACCTTACAATGGCAGCCTTGTGCACTATAAGACATTCTAAACCAGCTCTCATCTGACTGAGAGCCAATAAGCCTCAAAGTTGCTTCATACCTGTTGGATGGCTTGGGTGGACCTGCGCACCTAGATCAGTAGAGCACACAAGCACTTTGGTGCTCAATCAACACTGACGCTGCTTGTTGGTACTATGGTAGACATTACTTGTAGGGCACTATGGTAGAAATTGCTTGTAGGGCACTATGGTAGACGTTACTTGTAAGGTACTATAGTAGACATTGCTTGTAGGGCACTATGGTAGACATTACTTGTAGGGCACTATGGTAGACATTGCTTGTAGGGCACTATGGTAGATAGAGATGGCCTTGCGGTTTGCCCGGCGGTCGTTTCGCTGCAAAATTTGCGCGTTCTCAATTCGCCGAATATGCGAACATATGGCGATGTCCACCGGCGCCATATTCTTTTGCTTTGTGCCGAACTTTGACCCATGACACATCCATCAGGTGGGACAGTACAGCCAATTGAGACACCCCACCCTATCACAGAACCCGATCTGGAAGCCATTTTACATTCTGTGTTTTGCCAGTGTAGGGAGAGGTTGCTTTGTTGAGCAGGGGCAAGCTATTAGGGCAACAAAAGTTCTTTTAAGGACTGGTATAGGTGTGCTATCGATAGGTGTGATATACTGAGGGGTGTGCTATACTTATACTTTCTAACATAGAAAGTATATTATAGTGCATTTGTATTGTGCAGCAGTTGTGTGCCGGTCTGCTGCGATACCACAGCTATACAGAGGGACAAACGCTATTGGAACAACTAATTGCAACAGGTGTGATATACCAGTCGCCCCCCCAAAAAAAACTGATTGAGGGGTGTGATATACCTGCTTCCACAAAATACTGATTCAGGGCTGCAATATACCTGTTGACCCAAATAAACAAGGTGGTGTGATAATAATTGAGGGGTGTGATATACCTGCTTCCACAAAATGCTGATTAAGGGGTTTAATATACCTGCTTCCACAAAATACTGATTGAGGGGTGCGATATACCTGCTTCCACAAATACTGCTCTTTTCTAGGGACTTAGGCACGGGGTCATATTGAAAATGACAGGCAGAGGAAGAGGCAGGCCGTTCTGCAGGTGTGGTAGGGGTCGGGCAGGTGTACAAGGCCAGAGACTAAGTGGGAAGTTGGAGAAGGCACGTGCGATTACTTCAAAGGACGCACTACCATTTGTTTGAGTGGCTCATTAAGTCTTCTGCTTCTGCACCCTCCTCATCTTCTGTATCTACACCCTCCTCACTCTCTGCTGTGTGCACCCCCAAAGACACCACCACCACCACAGCCCCTCCACTCGAGTCAGAGGAATTATTTTTCCATCCATTCCCAGACCTTACCGATGCGCAGCCATTCTTGACATCGGATGAGGAAGAGGAGGTAGCAACGGCCGCCACCCAGCGGTCTGACGACAGTACCCAGATCAGCCCAAGGAGGGAGGTCCCCGCTGTTGCTGCCTACTCCGAGAGTTCAAATGTCAGTGGTGGTGAAGGTGACGATGATGACGTGTCAATGGACGTCACGTGGGTCCCCACAAGAGAGTAAGAGGAGGGGAGTTCAGAGGGAGAGACGGAGCAGCAGAGAAGGAGGAGAAGCAGGCAGAGCTCACAGGGCACAGGAGGCAAAAAGCAGACTGCAAATGTATCTGGAGCGAGCCATCCAACATGCACGGTCACTTTTGGCGCTTCCAGGATGCCAGCACATGGCTCCGCAGTGTGGTCTTTTTTTTTATGTGTCCGCTGCTGACAATAGTGTTGCCATCTGCAGCCTGTGCTGTCAACGTATAAGTCGCAGTAAGCCCAACACTCACCTAGGGACGACCACCTTAAGAAGGCACCTGGCCTCCCATCACCGAGCCCAGTGGGAGCAACGCCGTCAGAACCCACAAAGTCACACTCCCACTCCACGTCTTCTCCTTCTCCTCTCTCCTCCCATTTGTCCTCCACTCCACCGTGCCATCGTCGCGTTCATCTGGCAGAAGGCAGGCTTCCGTGGCCCAAATGTTCGAGCTTAAAAAGTTGATGACGCCGGATAACCCTTTGCCCAACAGCTGACCGCTGGCTTGTCGGAACTGCTAGCCCGCCAACTACTGCCATATAAAATGGTGGACTCGGAGGCCTTTAGAAAATTTGTGGCCATTGGCACACCGCAATGGATAGTCCCCAGAAGGAAATATTTCTCCCAGAAGGGCACCCCAGAGCTATATGGCCACGTTCAGCGGCAAGTGAATATATCTCTGGCACACTGTGTCAGTGCCAAGATACATCTGACCACAGACACGTGGTCTAGCAAACATGGGCAGGGAAAGTACATAACTTTTTCTACCCACTGGGTGGACCTTCTGACGGCCGTCAAGCATGTAACCCGTGGCACCCGTGTGGATTTGGTGTTACCGCCACGGATTGCATGCAGACCTGCCTCTTCTTCTCCTCCTCCTCCTCCATCCTCCGTCTCCTCCTCGGCTGACTCCTCCTTTTCCACTGCTACCGCCTCTTCCGCTGCGCCCCCCAACCTATTCGACGTGCCAGGTGAGACGTTGCCATGCTGTGCTGCGGCTATTATGCCTGGAAGCTAAAAGCCACACTGGTCCTGCACTGCTTTCATCTCTGCGGTCACAGACTGATCAGTGGCTAACCCCACTCAATTTGACAGTTGGTAAAGTGGTGTGCGACAACGTGGGTGCTAATCTGCTGAGCGCGCTGAAACAAGGCAAAATGACACACGTCCTGAACTTAGTCGTGCAGCGATTCGTTGCCAAATACCCCGGGGCCCAGGACGTCTTGCAGCAGGCCAGGAAAATCTCTGGCCATTTTAGAAGATCTTACACGGCCATGGCTCGCCTTGATGACGTTCAGCGGCGACACCACTTGCCCATCAGACATCTGATTTGTGACAGCCCGACAGACAGCTCGATAGGCTGCTCCAGCAGAAACGTGCAGTTAACAACTACCGGTACGAACTCTGCGGCAGGACAGGTTCTGGGAGCTTGGTTTCTTTTCACTGCGACAGTGGCTGCTCATGCGCGACGCATGAAGACACGTCCCGACCGGTGTTCGTCCATCACTAATGGTAGACATTACTTGTAGCAAACTTTGGTAGAGATTGCTTGTACGGTACTATGGTACACACTACTTGTACGGTACTATGGTACACACTACTTGTACGGTACTATGGTACACACTACTTGTACAGTACTATGGTACACACTACTTGTACGGTACTATGGTACACACTACTTGTACGGTACTATGGTACACACTACTTGTACAGTACTATGGTACACACTACTTGTACAGTACTATGGTACACACTGCTTGTAGGAAACTACTATGGCTGGCAGTTTTCATAGGGCACTGTAAATGACAACGTCTATAGACATCTATGACTAGCACTGTTTGAGGGGCACTGTGGCACTGTTCTGTGCACGCTATCCTGATGATTAGTGTAATATGACTTGAATAATTATATATACACCAGAGCTGCTTCCTCTAGAAACATAGAAACATAGAATGTGTCGGCAGATAAGAACCATTTGGCCCATCTAGTCTGCCCAATATATCTGAATCCTATGAATAGTCCCTGGCCCTATCTTATATGAAGGATAGCCTTATGCCTGTCCCATGCATGCTCTATATATATATTTATATATATACAGTCGTGGCCAAAAGTTTTGAGAATTACATAAATATTGGAAATTGGAAAAGTTGCTGCTTAAGTTTTTATAATAGCAATTTGCATATACTCCAGAATGTTATGAAGAGTGATCAGATGAATTGCATAGTCCTTCTTTGCCATGAAAATTAACTTAATCCCAAAAAAACCTTTCCACTGCATTTCATTGCTGTCATTAAAGGACCTGCTGAGATCATTTCAGTAATCGTCTTGTTAACTCAGGTGAGAATGTTGACGAGCACAAGGCTGGAGATCATTATGTCAGGCTGATTGGGTTAAAATGGCAGACTTGACATGTTAAAAGGAGGGTGATGCTTGAAATCATTGTTCTTCCATTGTTAACCATGGTGACCTTCAAAGAAACGCGTGCAGCCATCATTGCGTTGCATAAAAATGGCTTCACAGGCAAGGATATTGTGGCTACTAAGATTGCACCTCAATCAACAATTTATAGGATCATCAAGAACTTCAAGGAAAGAGGTTCAATACTTGTTAAGAAGGCTTCAGGACATCCAAGAAAGTCCAGCAAGCGCCAGGATCGTCTCCTAAAGAGGATTCAGCTGCGGGATCGGAGTGCCACCAGTGCAGAGCTTGCTCAGGAATGGCAGCAGGCAGGTGTGAGCGCATCTACACGCACAGTGAGGCGAAGACTTTTGGAAGATGGCCTGGTGTCAAGAAGGGCAGCAAAGAAGCCACTTCTCTCCAAAAAAAACATCAGGGACAGATTGATCTGCAGAAAGTATGGTGAATGGACTGCTGAGGACTGGGGCAAAGTCATATTCTCCGATGAAGCCTCTTTCCGATTGTTTGGGGCATCTGGAAAAAGGCTTGTCCGGAGAAGAAAAGGTGAGCGCTACCATCAGTCCTGTGTCATGCCAACAGTAAAGCATCCTGAGACCATTCATGTGTGGGGTTGCTTCTCATCCAAGGGAGTGGGCTCACTCACAATTTTGCCCCAAAACACAGCCATGAATAAATAATGGTACCAAAACACCCTCCAACAGCAACTTCTTCCAACAATCCAACAACAGTTTGGTGAAGAACAATGCATTTTCCAGCACGATGGAGCACCGTGCCATAAGGCAAAAGTGATAACTAAGTGGCTCGGGGACCAAAACGTTGACATTTTGGGTCCATGGCCTGGAAACTCCCCAGATCTTAATCCCATTGAGAATTTGTGGTCAATTCTCAAGAGGCGGGTGGACAAACAAAAACCCACTCATTCTGACAAACTCCAAGAAGTGATTATGAAAGAATGGGTTGCTATCAGTCAGGAATTGGCCCAGAAGTTGATTGAGAGCATGCCCAGTCGAATTGCAGAGGTCCTGAAAAAGAAAGGCCAACACTGCAAATACTGACTCTTTGCATAAATGTCATGTAATTGTCGATAAAAGCCTTTGAAACGTATGAAGTGCGTGTAATTATATTTCACTACATCACAGAAACAACTGAAACAAAGATCTAACAGAAGTTTAGCAGCAAACTTTGTGAAAACTAATATTTGTGTCATTCTCAAAACTTTTGGCCACGACTGTATGTATATATATATATATATATATATATATATATATATATACATAGTTTACATGGAGGCACGCCCTATGAGTCTAGTCTGTGCATGCTGATGTTAATGACTCTGCTGAGTGGCACCTGTGCGGGCATGACTTCTCTATTCTGTCTCCTGCAACCATTTCTTGTAAGTTGGTGGGGTTGGGATGTTACATCACCCATTATAACTCTTTGTATCACCTCATTTAGTCCATACAAAGTCTATAGCTGAAGCACTTTTCACAGGAGACGTGGTAAACACCGGAGGAACCTGAAGAGCATTGTCTGCTCCAATGCGTACAGCGGCCAAACAATGGAAACATTTAGAACAGATGCAATCTTCTGCAAACTAAGCCATTATCATGTATTAACTCAGGTCTTGTTTACTCTCCTCCTGGGTACTTACCTTTGATGGTCCTGGGGGGTGATTGTATGCAACCCCTGGCTGAGTATTGTGAGAAACTTCTGCTATTGTTTGGGGGTGATCACGAGATTAAAGGAGGAAAGAAAACAATCTCAGGTGACCCTCCGATGTGAGCACTCATCGTTAAACTGCCCATAAAGGGTGCTGATCGGTGATATAGTAAGTCAAACCAAGTTTTAGTAATTTGTGAATGGTCTTTACAAAAGGTCTTTACGATAATTTGGTTCCTTTATAGCAGGGGTGCACAACGTTTCCTGGTTGAGGGCCACATTGCCAGACTGAACCAATGACGAGGGCCGAAATTAAAATTTAAAGGTGTATTAACAACTGAAATATTGTATTTATGGTATATTGAACACACATTATATAACATTAATGTCTATTTACACTTCCAGGACTCCCATCTAATGGGACAAATACATGAAAAATACATGTAAGCAGCCACAAGACCTAGACATACATGTCTGTTACCAGATGGTTGGGGGCCACACAGAATGGTATCAAGGGCCTCATGTTGCCCCCGGGCCGCAGGTTGTGCACCCCTGCTTTATAGTCACCAGCACATTCTCTGGTTACATGAGGCGATGTGCTGCCGACAACCATTTTTCCGTCCTGCTAAAAAATACTATGAATGACAAATGACCATTTATCATTTGCCGTTGGATGCTGCACCCCCCATGTAAGGCTAGTAACACATTAGCGCTGGGGATCCGGCAGGCTGTTCCGGCAAGGATCTCTCTGTATTCCGGCATTGACGGAAGCTTGAAGTCTCCGTCTGGCCACATTATTACAATGAGGACCGGCGGAGATCCGGCCTCAACCTTCAAATATGAAGAGAATGTTTACCGGGTTGCTCGCATGTTTACCCGGTTGCGGCCGGAACTCCAGCTGACTGGAACCACGGATCACGGACACGGATGGCAAACGGTGCATTAGCCGAGTTTTCAACGGACCCATTGAAAATAAATGGGTCCGCAGAAAATCACGAAAAACGGCGCAACGGACACGGAATAAAACAACGGTCGTGTGCATGAGGCCTAACACTGTTATGGGGGATCAGTGGATGACACACTGTTATGGGTATCTGTGGAGGACACGCTGTTATGGGGGATCTGTGGATGACACACTGTTATCGGGGATCTGTGGATGACACTGTAATGGGGATCCGTGGATGACATTGTTATGGGGGATCTGTGGATGACACTGTAATGGGGATCCGTGGATGACATTGTTATGGAGGATCGTGGATTACACACTGTTATCGGGGATCTGTGGATGACACTGTAATGGGGATCCGTGGATGACATTGTTATGGAGGATCTGTGGATTACACACTGTTATGGGGGATCTGTGGATGACACACTGTTATCGGGGATCTGTGGATGACACTGTAATGGGAATCCGTGGATGACATTGTTATGGGGGATCTGTGGATGACACTGTAATGGGGATCCGTGGATGACATTGTTATGGAGGATCTGTGGATTACACACTGTTATCGGGGATCTGTGGATGACACTGTAATGGGGATCCGTGGATGACATTGTTATGGGGGATCTGTGGATGACACACTGTTATCGGGGATCTGTGGATGACACTGTAATGGGGATACATGGATGACATTGTTATGGAGGATCTGTGGATGTCACACTGTTATGGGGGATCTGTGGATGACAGCTGTCACCTGAGGAACAATGTCCGGTTTACGTGGGGTATCCCACAAAGGATTGGAAGTGATACTCCCCAGCACCATTCTCCACTAGTCCTCCGGGTGATTGGGTCAAGTCCGAAAATGTAATATATAAGCCGCTGCCTGAATGGGTGATACTCACACAGCTATAACCATCAACACATTGAGTCAGGCTGCTGCCCTGTGCCTCCCCCATTCTTTACACTGCAGCTCTGCATGTTCAGGCTGCTGTGTATAAGCAGAAGCTCAGAAGAGCGTCAGTACATTGAAAGGACAAAAGTAAACTACACTGCCTGAAATAAAACTAGGAGACCAACTGGATCAATGAATGTGGAGATCTCTGGATCCATGTGAGGTGCAGGGCTGGTTCTAGCTTTTTTAGAAAGAGATTGTCAGGAAATACATGATACTTGAGGAAGTCGGACATCACGACCCCCTTTCTTCCAATGCACCTGAAGAAAGTGCAGATGGTGGGATGCTCTGTATTGCTGAGTGGGAGAGGAATGGTGGGCTTCTGCATGTTGGGAGGCCTGTGAGAGGTCCTATGTGTAGTGAGTGGGGGAGGGGTGTGAATTGTATTATATGTTTTGTGTGTTGCCAGGGCTGAGGGGCCCTATGTGAATGAATGGAGGACGGGAGAGGGCAGAGGGTGAGAGCCATGGCCAGTTTTAACCCAAGAGTATTCGGTCTAGGAAGAGTGCTCCGTGTGACGGCCGGATTTCCCTCACCAAACACTGCTCCTCTGACCTGAAGTAATAGCATCATGATGATTTATGATTCTGTCAGTTCCTGCCTGACGGCAGAACAACTGCACTGTGCTGACATAATGCCGTCATACCGTACAGTTCATCTGCAGTCGGGCAGGAACTGACAGCATTGGTACTTTCGCACTTGCGACAGAAGATTCGTCAATCCGGACGCAAACAGATGGCCTTTGTCAGACGGATCCGGATGCAGAACCATCTGACAAATGCATTGAAATACCGGATCCATCTCTCCGGTGTCATCTGGAAAAACGGATCCAGTAATTACTTTTTTTCTGCATTTTTAAAGGTCTATGTGCACCATGCCTGGTCATACATCTATATGTGCACCATGCCTGGTCATACATCTATATGTGCACCATGCCTGGACATACATCTATACGTGCACCATGCCTGGTCATACATCTATATGTGCACCATGCCTGGTCATACATCTATATGTGCACCATGCCTGGGCATACATCTATATGTGCACCATGCCTGGGCATACATCTATATGTGCACCATGCCTGGTCATACATCTATATGTGCACCATGCCTGGTCATACATTTATATGTGCATCATGCCTGGTCATACATCTATACGTGCACCATGACTGGTCATACATCTATATGTGCAACTTGCCTGGTCATACATCTATATGTGCACCATGACTGGTCATACATCTATATGTGCACCATGACTGGTCATACATCTATATGTGCACCATGACTGGTCATACATCCAAACGTGCACCATGCCTGGTCATACATCTATACGTGCACCCTGCCTGATTATACATCTATACATGCACCATGCCTGGTCATACATCTATATGTGCACCATTCCTGGCCATACATCTAAATGTGCACCATGCCTGGTCATACATCTATATGTGCACCATGCCTGGTCATACATCTATATGTGCACGATGACTGGTCATACATCTATACGTGTGCCATGCCTGGTCATACATGTAAACGTGCACCATGCCTGGTCATACATCTATATGTGGCCCATGCCTGGTCATACATCTATATGTGCACCCTGCCTGGTCATACATCTATATGTGCACCATGCCTGGTCATACATCTATATGTGCACCATGCCTTGTCATACATCTATATGTGCACCATGCCTGGTGGGTCAGATGCCCCTCCCACAAATTCAGGCAGACATTTCAGCCTTCCAACTTATGGGAGAGGCTTAAAGGCAACAGACGAGGAGAAGCACTTACCCCTGACCTAAGCTGGCTGTGTTGTGCCGGGAGCAGGGAGCGAGGGTAAGCCTAGAAGTGGGCAAAAATAAACGAGGAGAGCGGAGCAGTGACAAAACATTTAATTTCTTTCAGAGCACGAGGTTACAGAAAGCCTGGGAGATCTCGACATTCGCGTTTGGAATGTACCTTGTGAAACAAGACGAACGCCAACGACCCATGCTTTTAATTACGTGCGCCGGGACCCCATTTTTCGAAGCTGCGGACGCAGCCCCAATCCGGAATGAATGCCCAGTGATGGCCAGCGGGTTGTAGACCCGAAGCCAGCGTCCTGATGTGCGATATGAACTGGACTGAAGACAGGAAATTCCCATGGAAAGGCAACAGCGGGCCATCTAGGGGAGCATTTTGCAGCAGTGCTAGCAATTGTTGGAGGACCTTGACCGGGCACCAAACGTTGGAAGTTCGGAAAAACCTGACCTCGTGGGAGGCCCATGCTGATTGGACTTAGTGGACGGTAACTGGAGGACAAAACGGTCATGGACCCAGGACAATTGCCGCACCTGCAAGCCCTGAAGCTTGGAGGAGGTGCTGGTGAACTCGCCTGGCCTAAGGAAACCATAAAACCCGAGGTACATAGTTGCCTTGATGACCAAGCTAGGAGAGTGCCCAAAAGGATGTCCATCCAGCGCGGAAGAAAACCTCCTAAACATCTCATCGGAGACAGGCTGTCTTCGGGCAGGAGGGGCATCTCCGCTCTTCTGGATTCCCCTAAGAGCAGCCTTGACTGCTTGGACCGAAAAAATGGAACCTCCGCTTGGACTGCGAATCATGGAGCAGTGCTGGATTCTGGCTAAGTACAGCTTAATGGTGTTGTACGACAGCCTGAGGTTGCGATGACAGTGGGCTATGAACGCCAGAACGTAGGAGATATCGTCCAAGCAACCTTGCGGGTGAGACCTGGAGAATACTTTATAAACCTTAAAGCCGGCTTGGTAATTCCTGGCAGTGTTGGGGGAGAGAGAATGTTGTACCAGGTTCATGGCGTGAGAAAGGAGGGACTCTAATCCATCACCAGGGAACGGAAGGCCGGGAGAGGGGACCCCGCGGGATCTGCTCCTGGCATCACCTGGAAAAAAAGGGGGTAATTAAAGCGGGACAGAGCATCCGCAGCTACATTCTCGACCCCTGGGATGTGGCTGCAAAACACATGAAAGTTATGGGTAAGGGAGAGCCAAACTAGTCTGCGCAGGAGGGACATGATCCTGAAAGATTTTGCCCGG
Source organism: Bufo bufo (assembly GCF_905171765.1). Taxonomy (NCBI): domain Eukaryota; kingdom Metazoa; phylum Chordata; class Amphibia; order Anura; family Bufonidae; genus Bufo; species Bufo bufo. Next base: position 37,713,373 of record NC_053389.1, on the reverse strand, counting down.
CCTTTCAAGATAATGTCAACCAATGCCTGGTTATCGGTGACAAACATCACAGGTGCGTTCGCCCACTGATAACCCCATACTTGAGCCGCCGCCACAATAGGGTAAAGTTCTAGGAGGGAAGAAGAGTTCAGACTTTCGGGGTCCGACCGGACTTCTACGGGCCACTGACCAGCCATGGGACCCAAAAATAGCTGCGAACCCGCGGGATGCAGCTGCGTCCGAAAAAATGGTGGGGTATGACGGCGCCCATGAAGGCACAAAAAGAGAAATACCATTCAATGAGGATAAGAACAGTGACCACATGGCCAAGTCCGCCCCTGGCATGGCTGTCCAGATGGATGATGCTGTCCTGGTCAGGAGCCGAAGGCAACAACTGGAGCAGCCTGGAGGTGAATGCCCTGCCCTGTGGCATGATCCTGGAGGTGAAGTTGAACCGCCCCAGCAAGGATTGGAGCTCAACCCTAGATAGATGGCCCGAGGACATTGCGTGGGAAATCACCATCCGGCACCTAGCGAGTTTCTTCTCCGGGAGGCTGGCCTCCATCCGGATGGAATCCAGAATAATGCCTAGAAACGTCACCCTATTGGCAGGGCCCTCTGTTTTGGCGTGGGCTATCGGGACCTGCAGGCTGGAGAAAATTTGGAGAAGAGTAGCTAGATTGCCCGACCCGCCATGTGGACCCTCGATGATCAAGAAATCATCGAGGTAGTGGATGACCGTAGGCAAACCGCCATGGTGGAGGAGGATCCAATGCAAAGCCTTGGCAAATTGGTCGAACAACCATGGACTACTCTTCGAACCAAATGTGAGTCTGTTCGCAAAATAGTAGCGATCAGCCCATCTAAGGCCGTAGTAACCCCATAAGTGCGGTTTAACAGTAAGGAGCTTAAAGGCGTCTGCGATATCTGCCTTCGCCAACCAGGAACCCCTGCCGGAGGTCACAATGGCCTTAATAGTCTTGTCAATCGAGAATATTGCATGGAGAACTCCTCTGATGGGATAAGTGAGTTGAGGCTTGGTGTGGTAGAGGCATGAGGCGCGGACAGGTCATAGATTAACCGTTTTTTATTCGAAGATTCTTTAGACACCAGGCCAATGGGGTTAATGCGCCAGGACGAAAAAGGTATAACCTCAAGCGGGCTGATGAGAAAACCCTTGTCGACCTCAAATTGGAGCAACTCCTCAACTGCCGCCGGGTCCTCAGAAGCAGACCTCAGGTTGCCACCTTCCCAAGACGTCTGGGGTAGGGTGATAAGGCCCGTGTGGAAGCCTTCCGCGAAGCCAGACAGCAGGAATTGTACGAACCCCCTGTCGGGATGATCCCGCAGAAGGACGCCAAGCAGATCAAGGTCAATGTCGGCTAGTCAGGACTGTTTCGCAGACCTCTTGGGACAGGCGGAACGGGGGTGAGCCCTGAAGCACAACGAGCAAATGTGGAGAGCCCTGCAACCATTGAAGACACAACCGTTTGCATTAAAGTTGTTACAGACCTGGCTCCTACCCAGGTACACTATGGGGCGACCGAGCTTGTCAACCCCGGGGGCGTCCGGTTGGAAACCCGAGGGGCCGGGCAAGGATCTATCTTGGATAGGGTTGACAGAGTTAGGACACCACTCTGAGGAGTGGAAGATGGACTGGCACACTGAACATGCCCGCAAAGTGGCGGCAAAAAAGCACCATGTCAATGTTGGCCCAGTTGGTGACAAACTGGAACTGAACCAGGGCAGCAGCAGCCTTAGCCGAGAAGGAGCAGTGGTAGTTGTAAAACGACGAGCCACCATACTTGTGCCCCAGGTCGGTGACCAGGTAGAGGTACGAGTCTAATTCCTTTCTCCTTCCAGGCTGGTCTGAGCACACAATGTCCCTAAACAGACTGAATGCCAACACAAATTCCGGGATGGAGAGCTTCCTGTTAAGCCTTGCGTCCTTGGCCTTCAGAACGAGGGAGACGTCGCCACAGTTAATGATCCTGTTCTCAGGAAGATCTTGTGAGGCGATAAGAATGGAAGCCAAGTTCACATCCTTCCCTGCCAGAATATCTTTTTTGATGCCGTCCGGAATGAAATGGGCAAGGGCCACCTGGGGAGTGAAAATGGTGATACCTGGCGAGGACTCCTGAGAAACAACGGACACTGCAGAAGGGTGTGTGACGCCTTGGGGGGGTGCGGGGGCCGAGATTCCAGCACCGACACCCTGGACTGAGCGTCTGCCACCGAGCAGACCAGGGAGTCAATAGTGGCTTGTAGATGTGACAGCGACTGCTGGATGGACGTGGTCCCTGGCTGGACACGGTCACCTGACGGGCCTGGGGCGGTCATCAACAGTTTATATAATTCCGCTTTACGAGCAGAGGCCCGGTGAGGGATGCCTCTCCTATTAAGTTCTGCAATGAGACTGGGAATCGTCCAACTTCTCAGGGACACGGTGCCGGACTGGCCTGAAACAGACGTTCCAGGGAGTGACATGGTGTCCTCCACATCTGAGGCATGCGACATGCTTAAACCTGCAGAGAAAGAAACAGTCCTGGATGACTATATGTAACCGGAACGTAGCACGACCGGTGCCCGAAAGAGAAAGGCTTGTGTCCGTCTGAGTGACAAAGCTGAGGTTACTGGGTAAGACCTGTGCCGATGCCTTGGTTCACCTGACCTCCTCCAAATGCCGGAGGAATGAGACAGGTAGGAATCCGTTCCTGGGAGAACAAATCCAGACGAGTCGGAAGGAGGACTAACTGGGGTGATTACAGCCTGGGCGATCCAGGAGACAGAGGCAGGTATGAGCCTGGGCGATCCAGGAGAGAGGCAGGTATGAGCCTGGGCGATCCAGGAGACAGAGGTAGGTATGAGCCTGGGCGATCCAGAAGACAGAGGCAGGTATGAGCCTGGGCGATCCAGGAGACAGAGGCAGGTATGAGCCTGGGCGATCCAGGAGACAGAGGCAGGTATGAGCCTGGGCGATCCAGGAGACAGAGGCAGGTATGAGCCTGGGCGATGCAAGAGACAGGGGCAGGTATGAGCCTGGGCGATCCAGGAGAGAGGCAGGTATGAGCCTGGGCGATGCAGGAAACAGGGACAGGTATGAGCCTGGGCGATGCAGGAGACAGGGGCAGGTATGAGCCTGGGCGATCCAGGAGACAGAGGCAGGTATGAGCCTGGGCGATCCAGGAGACAGGGGCAGGTATGAGCCTGGGCGATGCAGGAGACAGGGGCAGGTATGAGCCTGGGCGATCCAGGAGAGAGGCAGGTATGAGCCTGGGCGATGCAGGAAACAGAGGCAGGTATGAGCCTGGGCGATCCAGGAGACAGAGGAAGGTATGAGCCTGGGCGATCCAGGAGACAGAGCCAGGTATGAGCCTGGGCGATCCAGGAGACAGGGGCAGGTATGAGCCTGGGCGATGCAGGAGACGGGGGCAGGTATGAGCCTGGGCGATCCAGGAGAGAGGCAGTTATGAGCCTGGGCGATGCAGGAGACAGGGGCAGGTATGAGCCTGGGCGATGCAGGAGACAGAGGCAGGTATGAGCCTGGGCGATCCAGGAAACAGAGGCAAGTATGAGCCTGGGCGATCCAGGAGTCAGAGGCAGGTATGAGCCTGGGCGATCCAGGAGACAGAGGCAGGTATGAGCCTGGGCGATCCAGGAGACAGGGGCAGGTATGAGCCTGGGCGATGCAGGAGACAGGGGCAGGTATGAGCCTGGGCGATCCAGGAGAGAGGCAGGTATGAGCCTGGGCGATGCAGGAGACAGGGGCAGGTATGAGCCTGGGCGATGCAGGAGACAGGGGCAGGTATGAGCCTGGGCGATCCAGGAGACAGAGGCAGGTATGAGCCTGGGCGATCCAGGAGACAGGGGCAGGTATGAGCCTGGGCGATGCAGGAGACAGGGGCAGGTATGAGCCTGGGCGATCCAGGAGAGAGGCAGGTATGAGCCTGGGCGATCCAGGAGAGAGGCAGGTATGAGCCTGGGCGATGCAGGAGACAGAGGCAGGTATGAGCCTGGGCGATCCAGGAGACAGAGGCAAGTATGAGCCTGGGCGATCCAGGAGACAGAGGCAGGTATGAGCCTGGGCGATCCAGGAGACAGAGGCAGGTATGAGCCTGGGCGATTCAGGAGACAGGGGCAGGTATGAGCCTGGGCGATGCAGGAGACAGGGGCAGGTATGAGCCTGGGTGATCCAGGAGAGAGGCAGGTATGAGCCTGGGCGATGCAGGAGACAGGGGCAGGTATGAGCCTGGGCGATGCAGGAGACAGAGGCAGGTATGAGCCTGGGCGATCCAGTAGACAGGGGCAGGTATGAGCCTGGGCGATGCAGGAGACAGGGGCAGGTATGAGCCTGGGCGATGCAGGAGAGAGGCAGGTATGAGCCTGGGCGATGCAGGAGACAGGGGCAGGTATGAGCCTGGGCGATGCAGGAGACAGAGGCAGGTATGAGCCTGGGCGATCCAGGAGACAGAGGCAGGTATGAGCCTGGGCGATGCAGGAGACAGAGGCAAGTATGAGCCTGGGCGATCCAGGAGACAGAGGCAGGTATGAGCCTGGGCGATCCAGGAGACAGAGGCAGGTATGAGCCTGGGCGATTCAGGAGACAGGGGCAGGTATGAGCCTGGGCGATGCAGGAGACAGGGGCAGGTATGAGCCTGGGCGATCCAGGAGAGAGGCAGGTATGAGCCTGGGCGATGCAGGAGACAGGGGCAGGTATGAGCCTGGGCGATGCAGGAGACAGAGGCAGGTATGAGCCTGGGCGATCCAGTAGACAGGGGCAGGTATGAGCCTGGGCGATGCAGGAGACAGAGGCAGGTATGAGCCTGGGCGATGCAGGAGACAGGGGCAGGTATGAGCCTGGGCGATCCAGGAGAGAGGCAGGTATGAGCCTGGGCGATGCAGGAGACAGGGGCAGGTATGAGCCTGGGCGATGCAGGAGACAGGGGCAGGTATGAGCCTGGGCGATCCAGGAGACAGAGGCAGGTATGAGCCTGGGCGATCCAGGAGACAGGGGCAGGTATGAGCCTGGGCGATGCAGGAGACAGGGGCAGGTATGAGCCTGGGCGATCCAGGAGAGAGGCAGGTATGAGCCTGGGCGATCCAGGAGAGAGGCAGGTATGAGCCTGGGCGATGCAGGAGACAGAGGCAGGTATGAGCCTGGGCGATCCAGGAGACAGAGGCAAGTATGAGCCTGGGCGATCCAGGAGACAGAGGCAGGTATGAGCCTGGGCGATCCAGGAGACAGAGGCAGGTATGAGCCTGGGCGATTCAGGAGACAGGGGCAGGTATAAGCCTGGGCGATGCAGGAGACAGGGGCAGGTATGAGCCTGGGCGATCCAGGAGAGAGGCAGGTATGAGCCTGGGCGATGCAGGAGACAGGGGCAGGTATGAGCCTGGGCGATGCAGGAGACAGAGGCAGGTATGAGCCTGGGCGATCCAGTAGACAGGGGCAGGTATGAGCCTGGGCGATGCAGGAGACAGGGGCAGGTATGAGCCTGGGCGATGCAGGAGAGAGGCAGGTATGAGCCTGGGCGATGCAGGAGACAGGGGCAGGTATGAGCCTGGGCGATGCAGGAGAGAGGCAGGTATGAGCCTGGGCGATGCAGGAGACAGGGGCAGGTATGAGCCTGGGCGATGCAGGAGACAGAGGCAGGTATGAGCCTGGGCGATCCAGGAGACAGAGGCAGGTATGAGCCTGGGCGATGCAGGAGACAGAGGCAGGTATGAGCCTGGGCGATCCAGGAGACAGGGGCAGGTATGAGCCTGGGCGATCCAGGAGACAGAGGCAGGTATGAGCCTGGGCGATCCAGGAGACAGAGGCAGGTATGAGCCTGGGCGATCCAGGAGACAGAGGCAGGTATGAGCCTGGGCGATCCAGGAGACAGGGGCAGGTATGAGCCTGGGCGATCCAGGAGACAGGGGCAGGTATGAGCCTGGGCGATCCAGGAGACAGGGGCAGGTATGAGCCTGGGCGATGCAGGAGACAGAGGCAGGTATGAGCCTGGGCGATCCAGGAGACAGGAGCAGGTATGAGCCTGGGCGATGCAGGAGACAGGGGCAGGTATGAGCCTGGGCGATCCAGGAGAGAGGCAGGTATGAGCCTGGGTGATGCAGGAGACAGGGGCAGGTATGAGCCTGGGCGATCCAGGAGACAGAGGCAGGTATGAGCCTGGGCGATCCAGGAGACAGAGGCAGGTATGAGCCTGGGCGATGCAGGAGACAGGGGCAGGTATGAGCCTGGGCGATCCAGGAGAGAGGCAGGTATGAGCCTGGGAGATGCAGGAAACAGGGACAGGTATGAGCCTGGGCGATGCAGGAGACAGGGGCAGGTATGAGCCTGGGCGATCCAGGAGACAGAGGCAGGTATGAGCCTGGGCGATCCAGGAGACAGGGGCAGGTATGAGCCTGGGCGATGCAGGAGACAGGGGCAGGTATGAGCCTGGGCGATCCAGGAGAGAGGCAGGTATGAGCCTGGGCGATGCAGGAGACAGAGGCAGGTATGAGCCTGGGCGATCCAGGAGACAGAGGAAGGTATGAGCCTGGGCGATCCAGGAGACAGAGGCAGGTATGAGCCTGGGCGATCCAGAAGACAGAGGCAGGTATGAGCCTGGGCGATCCAGGAGACAGAGGCAGGTATGAGCCTGGGCGATCCAGGAGACAGAGGCAGGTATGAGCCTGGGCGATCCAGGAGACAGAGGCAGGTATGAGCCTGGGCGATGCAGGAGACAGGGGCAGGTATGAGCCTGGGCGATCCAGGAGAGAGGCAGGTATGAGCCTGGGCGATGCAGGAAACAGGGACAGGTATGAGCCTGGGCGATCCAGGAGACAGAGGCAGGTATGAGCCTGGGCGATCCAGGAGACAGGGGCAGGTATGAGCCTGGGCGATGCAGGAGACAGGGGCAGGTATGAGCCTGGGCGATCCAGGAGAGAGGCAGGTATGAGCCTGGGCGATGCAGGAGACAGAGGCAGGTATGAGCCTGGGCGATCCAGGAGACAGAGGAAGGTATGAGCCTGGGCGATCCAGGAGACAGAGGCAGGTATGAGCCTGGGCGATCCAGGAGACAGGGGCAGGTATGAGCCTGGGCGATGCAGGAGACGGGGGCAGGTATGAGCCTGGGCGATCCAGGAGAGAGGCAGTTATGAGCCTGGGCGATGCAGGAGACAGGGGCAGGTATGAGCCTGGGCGATGCAGGAGACAGAGGCAGGTATGAGCCTGGGCGATCCAGGAAACAGAGGCAAGTATGAGCCTGGGCGATCCAGGAGTCAGGGGCAGGTATGAGCCTGGGCGATGCAGGAGAGAGGCAGGTATGAGCCTGGGCGATGCAGGAGACAGGGGCAGGTATGAGCCTGGGCGATCCAGGAGACAGGGGCAGGTATGAGCCTGGGCGATCCAGGATACAGGAGCAGGTATGAGCCTGGGCGATGCAAGAGACAGAGGCAGGTATGAGCCTGGGCGATCCAGGATACAGGAGCAGGTATGAGCCTGGGCGATGCAGGAGACAGGGGCAGGTATGAGCCTGGGCGATCCAGGAGACAGAGGCAGGTATGAGCCTGGGCGATCCAGGAGAGAGGCAGGTATGAGCCTGGGCGATGCAGGAGACAGGGGCAGGTATGAGCCTGGGCGATCCAGGAGACAGAGGCAGGTATGAGCCTGGGCGATCCAGGAGAGAGGCAGGTATGAGCCTGGGCGATGCAGGAGACAGGGGCCGGTATGAGCCTGGGCGATCCAGGAGACAGAGGTAGGTACGAGCCTGGGCGATCCAGGAGACAGAGGCAGGAATGAGCCTGGGCGATCCAGGAGACAGAGGCAGGAATGAGCCTGGGCGATCCAGGAGACAGAGGCAGGTATGAGCCTGGGCGATCCAGGAGACAGAGGCAGGAATGAGCCTGGGCGATCCAGGAGACAGAGGCAGGAATGAGCCTGGGCGATCCAGGAGACAGAGGTAGGTGTGAAATCCACAAGTAGTTGCAGGTACCGCGCTGATACCAGCAGTAATAGACACAATGCAGACTTCAACACACGCTCCAGCAGGCAGCTGTTATAAATACACTCCTATGGACGTCTCCTGCAGCGTCTTGATACCAACCGAAAACTTCAATATACGGCACCAATTCCTTCACAAGACAAAAAGACACAAAGCGCAATACCCAAGTGGTAAAAGTAAGTATCCAATTTATTGTACTTACAAAGTCCATGTGATAAAAGACATTTCATAAAATCACACCCAACCCTTAGGCTTCGTCAGGGGTTGAGGAACTGAATTCCCTCAGACTCAGTGTTAAATATCCTTCCTAAATTGCTCTAGGACAACATCCAACTTCCGATTGGTCCGGAGGGCGGGTGACATGCATTAAATCCAAACAACACTAAAAACATCCATAATACAAAAATCATACACAATATCAGATAAAAAACAAATTGCAAACATTATCCACATGCGCTTCGCATGGGCAATACAAAATTTTTTAAATATGACAGAGTTTACACAAACTGTGCAGCCTGCGATTATGACCTGCAAGCTGCCTTAATATCCCATTCTATGCTGAGGCCGTGTGGTAGGAGGGTGCCCATCTCATATATCCACTCTGCTTCTCTTTTGTTTATCTGTTTAACAGGGTCTCCCCCTCTCCAGTGTCTCCGCACCAGTTCAACGGCACAGAATCTTAAACCGCTCGGATTTTTCTGGTGCACTTTTTTATAATGCGCCGAAACACTGTGGGTCTCCAGACCCTTCTTAATGTTTCGGAACGTGTTCAGCAATGCGGGTTTTTAATTTTCTTAGAGTACGACCTATATATTGTGTCTTGCAGGGGCACTCTAACAAGTAGATTACCCCCGCTGTTTCACATGACAGATTCCCTTTTATTTTACACTCCTTATGTTTTGTTGTTGACGTCACCATACTCGTATTGATGTTTTTCTTGTCTTCCTTGGCCCTATTTTTACATCCTATGCAAAAGCCGCACCATGTGAACACATCCCGATGGATGCGGGATCCCTTTTCTTTATTAGGGCATCCATGTACGATCTTATTCCTAACAGTTGGAGCCCTTCTGAATATGACACCATCGTTCTTAAGAACATTCCAATTTTTGTTAATAATGTCCCTAATACGGGGGCAGTGGACAGAGTAAGTGGTGGAAAAAGCAAACCTATACCGATCACTGTAATCTTTCTTTTTAAAATGATCACTGGTTTTTTCATCTTTACTTGTTACACTGACATCTCTTACTTCCTCCCTTTGTTTAAAAAAGCAGATCCTTTGCATATCCTTTCTCCCTAAACCTTACGAGGATTTGTGATTCAAAATCATCAGCCTCAGTGCAGTTGCGTTTAATGCGCTGTAATTGCCCTTTAGGCACATTTTGGATCCATGGTCTATAATGGCAACTGCTCCTGTCCATGTAACCATTGCGATCTGTAGGTTTAAAATAGGTTTTTGTTTTCATCCTCCCTTGTTCGACCGCAATTTCCAGATCCAAGAAATGGATCATCCTCTTGCTAATATTCTCAGTGAATACAATATTCCAGGGGTTATCATTGATATATACAATGAACTCTTTAAGCGCGGTTTCTGTGCCACGCCAAATACAGATACAGTCATCGATATACCTCTTCCATAATTGCAGACAGCCTGCTTCATTCTCCACACACACCAGTGGGTCAATGTAAAAATGTTCCCAGTATGACATAAAAATATTCGCAAAACTGGGCGCGAATTTCGCACCCATCGCAACACCCGATACTTGCAAATAAAAATGATCCTCCTATCAAAAATAATTATGGGTAAGGCAGTATTTAATGCAATCCACAATAAATGTTTTATGCTCCTCACTCATCTTCTCATCCTGGTCCATATAAAAACGTACACCCTTTAGTCCTATTTCATTGGGTATTATGGTGTATAAGGAAGTAACATCAAGTGTCACCATATACGTATTGTCTGGAAGTGCACTAAACCCCCTAAGGATTTCCAGGATCTGTCCCGTATCTCTAAGGTAGGAAGGGGTCGTAGGCACATATTTCTGTAAGAATATGTCAATATATTCTGAGACCCTACTAGTTAAAGAGTCCAACCCTGAGATTATGGGCCTCCCTGGCGGCTTTTCAGCGTTTTTGTGTACCTTAGGGAGATAGTGTATTATTGGAGTTCTCGGGTGAACATGGTTGAGGTATTGGAATCCTTTCTTATTTAAGACCCCTTGTGCAAAGCCCCTATCAAGAAGGACCTTAAGTTCACTTTTGTATTTGACGACCGGATCTGTTCTTAATCTCTTATATGTATTGTCATCACTCAGAATTCTAAGCATTTCCGTATTGTAGTCCACTTTATCTAAAATTATGACCCCCCCCCCTTATCAGCTGGTTTCACCACCACTAGTTTGTTTTTTTCCAAGCCCCTTAAAGCCTCCTTCTCTTTCTTACTCAAATTATCCATAACTCTGTCTCCATATTTGATTTCATCTAATCCTTTTAAAACGCCCCGTTTGAAGGCCTCTATACATTCATTGTCCTTATTTACTGGGTAGAAAGTGGATTTGTTCCTCAAGTCTGTGTAGATCCCACTATTGTCTGTTTGTGTGGTCTGTATGGGGTTTTTCATCAGATATTTACAAATATTCAATTTCCTAATGAAACGATGTACATCTAAATAGGTCTCAAATCTATTCCCTTTATATGTGGGAGCAAACTTTAAACCCTTATTCAGGACCATCGTCTCTTCCTTGGTAAGGATATGGGAACTGAGATTGTAAATACCTACTGGTTCACCCGACCTTTCTTTGCGGATGGACTTGTTGTGTCTCTTACCTCCCCTTCTCCCCCATATCCCTTTCTTTTTTTTTCTCTTTCTCAGTGTTTCTACTTTTCTTTGTGGCATTGGGCTGGTCCTGCCTTTTGTCATCTGGTGGGGAAAGTTTTCACTATGGATCATGTTTCTCCTCTCGTCATTATTGCTATCCTGTAAACCAACCTCATTTCTTTCTCCTATGGTGATTGTATTGTCAACACTTTCCCGTCTGTGCTTACTATATTCATTGCCTCGCATATCGTTTCTATATTGGTTTCGATCTACTTGTGCACCACCTCCTAACCTACCGGCGTGGCTCTGGTCTCTGTTATAATAATTTCGTCCATATGCCTGCTGTCCATATATAGGACGGTACTGCTGACTATATGTTCCTTGTGGTCTATTGTTATGGTGAGGGCGATACTGGTGTCTAGGTGTGTATGGGGGTCTATAATCCTTGGGTTCTCTATAGTAATGATCAGTTTGATGATATTGCTGGGACTCTCTATAGTAATGATCACTATGTTGATACTGTTGGTCCGATCTATAGCCATTATAAAATGGTCTCGAACCCATGCCATTGTGTTCTCTCCTATGGCCCCCCCCCATACCTCCCCTGTTCGATTCTCCCTGATTTAGGAAAGGTATTTGTGACGCTGGTGGATTCGTGTGCTGTATCTATTATTACCTCTTTCTTTTCTCTCCATTTATAAACCAAATTCTTTTGGTAATCTTCTACAACTTTCAAATATTTTTTCAGTTTTTTCTTTTTTACTCCTTGTTCTACTTTCAACACCTCTTTCTGGCATTTCTGAGATAATTTCTGATATTCCGGAATTTCCTTGAATGGGGTTAGTTGTGTTTTAATATCTTCTATCTTATTGCAGAGGGAAGTAAGTTTCCTTTTTCTTCTCTCTATTATGAATCTTATAGCGTTTAATCCACATGAATTCATAAACTCCTCCCATTCATTAAGTTCCTCCTCATTATCTGAATTAAATGGGAGTTGCCATCTAAGGCCCTCAGGAATTTTTTCCTCAACCAGAAATTTTTCAAGGGATATAACATCCCAGATGGTTCTAATTTCTTTCACCATCAAAGATTCCAGACTCATAAACACTATCTCAATATCATTACTGGAATGTGTTTCTAGTGGTCACTAAACACTTCATTTACATTCTTTTTTATTATAATTATATGTATTAAGATGTCATATGGCCTAAGAAGAGACTGTGGCGCTCATGAAGCACCGCAGCCTCTTCATACAAAAAAAAAACTAAACTAAAATGGAGGGGGGGGGGGGGGGGCCCAAGTTGGTTAGACAGCCCCGGGCCTATCATACACTTAATCCGCCCCTGGTTGTAGCAGAGCTCACGACGTGCAAGAGTGTAGCACAAGAGCGAGGCGACTCCTTATCCAGAATGTGAACAGAAGCGCCCAGAGGAGATGGGGGCCGGCGCTTAAGAAGGTCAGATGCCCCTCCCACAAATTCAGGCTGACTTTTCAGCCTTCCAACATGTGCACCATGCCTGGTCATACATCTATATGTGCACCATGCCTGGTCATACATCTATATGTGCACCATGCCTGGTCATACATCTATATGTGCACCATGCCTGGTCATACATCTATATGTGCACCATGCCTGGTCATACATCTATATGTGCACCATGCCTGGTCATACATCTATGTGTGCACCATGCCTGGTCATACATCTATATGTGCACCATGCCTGGTCATACATCTATATGTGCACCATGCCTGGACATACATCTATATGTGCACCATGCCTGGTCATACATCTATACGTGCACCATGACTGGTCATACATCTATACGTGCACCATGCCTGGTCATACATCTATATGTGCACCGTGCTGGTCATACATCTATATGTGCACCATGACTGGTCATACATCTATACGGGCACCATGCCTGGTCATACATCTATATGTGCACCATGCCTGGTCATACATCTATATGTGCACCATGCCTGGTCATACATCTATATGTGCACCATGCCTGGTCATACATCTATACGGGCACCATGCCTGGTCATACATCTATATGTGCACCATGCCTGGTCATACATCTATATGTGCACCATGTCTGGTCATACATCTATACGTGCACCATGACTGGTCATACATCTATATGTGCACCATGCCTGGTCATACATCTGTATGTGCACCATGACTGGACATACATCTATACGTGCACCATGCCTGGTCATACATCTATATGTGCACCATGTCTGGTCATACAGCTATATGTGCACCATGCCTGGTCATACATCTATATGTGCACCATGTCTGGTCATACATCTATATGTGCACCATGCCTGGTCATACATCTATATGTGCACCATGCCTGGTCATACATCTATATGTGCACCATGACTGGACATACATCTATTCGTGCACCATGCCTGGTCATACATCTATATGTGCACCATGACTGGTCATACATCTATATGTGCACCATGCCTGGTCATACATCTATATGTGCACCATGCCTGGTCATACATCTATATGTGCACCATGTCTGGTCATACATCTATACGTGCACCATGACTGGTCATATATCTATATGTGCACCATGCCTGGTCATACATCTATTTGTGCACCATGCCTGGTCATACATCTGTATGTGCACCATGCCTGGTCATACATCTATACGTGCACCATGACTGGACATACATCTATACGTGCACCATGCCTGGTCATACATCTATATGTGCACCATGACTGGACATACATCTATACGTGCACCATGACTGGACATACATCTATATGTGCACCATGCCTGGACATACATCTATATGTGCACCATGCCTGGTCATACATCTATATGTGTACCATGCCTGGTCATACATCTATTTGTGCACCATGCCTGGTCATACATCTGTATGTGCACCATGCCTGGTCATACATCTATATGTGCACCATGCCTGGTCATACATCTATACGTGCACCATGCCTGGTCATACATCTATATGTGCACCATGCCTGGTCATACATCTATATGTGCACCATGCCTGGTCATACATCTATATGTGCACCATGCCTGGTCATACATCTATACGTGCACCATGCCTGGTCATACATCTATATGTGTACCATGCCTGGTCAAAAAGTGCCAGTGACTCAGAGGTTAGGCAGGGCATGGATGACATAAGATAGCATGAAATCTGTTACTGAAAGGCGGCACAGAAGGTGGTAGAGGCCAATGGAGGAGGTGGTATCCTAAAGGCTGGCAGGGAGTAGGGGACACAGAGGGGGCTCTAGATGGTGGAATAAAGGGCTGCACAAGTTCTGCAGAGAAAGGGAAATGTGATGGGGGTACAAAATAAACTTTCACATAGGGCGCTACCTAACCTAAGGTCGTCTCTGGATGTCCATTGCAACCCTCCACGGCGGTATTTTTACTGTGGTAGATTTTTGTGATTCCCTTAATTAAGTATGCTCCATGCTTTTCATTGTGTACTTCTGCTGCACGCTGTGTAATCGTTATGCTCTTTGGTTTATGAGACAGTAAGGTAAACGCATGATTTTTGCAAAAGACTTTACTGCGTGTCATAAGGTTTTATTGCCTTCGGCTCCATCTACACTGCTGATCTAAGGACTGTATAACACAGGTCGAGGGTCGGCCAGATCAGCACTAACAAGAGTTCCTAGGAACGCTCATTAGCGGTGATCTGCCTGTGTAAGGCTAGGGCTACACGGCGACACATAGGGCACAACTACACTGCAACATGTGTCGCACGACAATTTTTATAATGATAGTCTATAGTGGCAGTCACAGAAAGATCCATTTTGGATGTTTTTTTGCGACTGTCGTGTTGCGGTCGCAGCATGTCGCATGTCGCAGTGCAACACCATAGACTATCATTATAAAAATTGTTGCGCGACATTGGTGCGACAAAATGTCGTCGTGTATCCCTAGCCTAACAGTGCCACAGATTATCTGATGAAATAGCAAACACTCGTTCATCAGGTAATCGCATCCTTTATACAGGCACAAAAATCAGCAGATTGTGCCGTCTAATCAAGCTCTGATGATGGCCAATAATGATTGTGTATGGGGACGAGTGATGACATCAGCGATCAATGCTCCCTATACTGAGGAGGAGATCGCTGCCTGTAATAGCAGCATCTCCTCCACTGATGAGCAGGTGCTTGTTAGGAAGGAACACTTCCCTCCCGACAATCGTAATGCATCATCTGCCGGTGTAATGCAGCCCTAAGGCCCCTTTCACACGGGCGAGATTTCCGCGCGGATGCGATGCGTGAGTTGAACGCATTGCACCCGCACTGAATCCTGACCCATTCATTTCTATGGGGCTGTGCACACGAGCGGTGATTTTCATGCATCACTTGTGCGTTGCGTGAAAATCGCAGCATGCTCCTCTTTGTGCGTTTTTCACGTAACGCATAACGCAGGCCCCATAGAAGTGAATGGGACTGCGTGAAAATCGCAAGCATCCGCAAGCAAGTGAGGATGCGGTGCGATTTTCAAGCACAGTTGCTAGGAGACGATCGGGATGGGGACCCGATCATTATTATTTTCCCTTATAACATGGTTATAAGGGAAAATAATAGCATTCTGAATACAGAATGGATAGTAAAATAGCGCTGGAGGGGTTAAAAAAAAATATATTAAACTCACCTTAATCCACTTGATCGCGCAGCCGGCTTCTTGTCTGTCTTCTTTTTTGCTGTGTGCAGGAAAAGGACCTGTGGTGACGTCACTCCGGTCATCACATGGTCCGTCACATGATCTTTTACCATGGTGATGGATCATGTGATGGATCATGTGATGACCGGAGTGACGTCACCACAGGTCCTGTTCCTGCACACAGCAAAAAAGAAGACAGAAGAGATGCCGGCTGCGCGATCAAGTGGACTAAGGTGAGTTAAATTATATATTATTTTTTTTAACCCCTCCAGCGCTATTGTACTATGCAGTCTGTATTCAGAATGCTATTATTTTCCCTTATAACCATGTTATAAGGGAAAATAATACAATCTACAGAACACCGATCCCAAGCCTGAACTTCTGTGAAAAAGTTCGGGTTTGGGTACCAAACATGCGCGATTTTTCTCACGCGAGTGCAAAGCGCATTACAATGTTTTGCACTCGCGCGGAAAAATCGTGCATGTTCCCGCAACGCACCCGCACCTTTTCCCGCAACGCCCGTGTGAAAGAGGCCCAGTGCCCATGCCCAGGCAGCCCAGTGAATGGTGATTGTGCACTGTGAAAAAGAAAAACTGTGAATCCTAGCTGGAGTCCTGTCCCAGTAAGTTAGTAATAGATTAGATAGTAGTACAACTTGGCACAAGTTTAATTACAACACTTTACATAAGGAACGCGGCGGGGTCTTACAATAGTTGCCGGCCTCCACCCCCTGTTGGGGGTCAGTTGCTGTCAGGGACACTTATGGGGGGGGGGGGGGGGGATCTGTGGATGATCACACCCATATATAGCACAAGACTGCTATATACAATAAGGTCCATAAATATTGGGACATCGACACAATTCTAACATTTTTGGCTCTATACACCACCACAATGGATTTGAAATGAAACAAACAAGATGTGCTTTATCTGCAGACTGTCAGCTTTAATTTGAGGGGATTTACATCCAAATCAGGTGAACGTTGTAGGAATTACAACAGTTTGCATATGTGCCTCCCACTTGTTAAGGGACCAAAAGTAATGGGACAATTGGCTTCTCAGCTGTTCCATGGCCAGGTGTGTGTTATTCCCTCATTATCCCAATTACAATGAGCAGATAAAAGGTCCAGAGGTCATTTCCAGTCTGCTATTTGCATTTGGAATCTGTTGCTGTCAACTCTCAAGATGAGATCCAAAGAGCTGTCACTATCAGTGAAGCAAGCCATCATTAGGCTGAAAAAACACAACAAACCCATCAGAGAGATAGCAAAAACATTAGGCGCGGCCAAAACAACTGTTTGGAACATTCTTAAAAAGAAGGAACGCACCGGTGAGCTCAGCAACACCAAAAGACCCGGAAGACCACGAAAAACAACTGGTGGATGACCGAAGAATTCTTTCCCTGGTGAAGAAAACACCCTTCACAACAGTTGGCCAGATCAAGAACACTCTCCAGGAGGTAGGTGTATGTGTGTCAAAGTCAACAATCAAGAGAAGACTTCACCAGAGTGAATACAGAGGGTTCACCACAAGATGTAAACCATTGGTGAGCCTCAAAAACAGGAAGGCCAGATTAGAGTTTGCCAAACGACATCTAAAAAAGCCTTCACAGTTCTGGGACAACATCCTATGGACAGATGAGACCAAGATCAACTTGTACCAGAGTGATGGGAAGAGAAGAGTATGGAGAAGGAAAGGAACTGCTCATGATCCTAAGCATACCACCTCATCAGTATAGCATGGTGGTGGTAGTGTCATGGCGTGGGCATGTATGGCTGCCAATGGAACTGCTTCTCTTGTATTTATTGATGATGTGACTGCTGACAAAAGCAGCAGGATGAATTCTGAAGTGTTTCGGGCAATATTATCTGCTCCTATTCAGCCAAATGCTTCAGAAATCATTGGACGGCGCTTCACAGTGCAGATGGACAATGACCCAAAGCATACTGCAAAAGCAACCAAAGAGTTTTTAAGGGAAAGAAATTGAATATTATGCAATGGCCAAGTCAATCACCTGACCTGAATCCGATTGAGCATGCATTTCACTTGCTGAAGACAAAACTGAAGGGAAATTGCCCCAAGAACAAGCAGGAACTGAAGACGGTTGCAGTAGAGGCCTGGCAGAGCATCACCAGGGATGAAACCCAGCGTCTGGTGATGTCTATGCGTTCCAGACTTCAGGCTGTAATTGACTGCAAAGGATTTGCAACCAAGTATTAAAAAGTGAAAGTTTTGATTTATGATTATTATTCTGTCCCATTACTTTTGGTCCCTTAACAAGTGGGAAGCACAAATACAAACTGTTGTAATTCCTGCACCGTTCACCTGATTTGGATGTAAACACCCTCAGATTAAAGCTGACAGTCTGCAGGTAAAGCACATCTTGTTTGTTTCATTTCAAATCCATTGTGGTGGTGTATAGAGCCAAAAATGTTAGAATTGTGTCCAGGTCCCAATATTTATGGACCTGACTGTATGTGTCATCCACAGATCCCCCCCACATCTGTGTCAGATTCCACACAGATGCCCCCATAACAGTGCCATCCACAGATATCCCCTTAATAGACTGTTAAGGGGATATCTGTGGATGACACACTGTTATGGGCATCTGTGGAATATGACACTGTTATGGGGGGATCTGCGGATGATAATGTTATGGGGCTTCTGTGTGGAATATGTCACCTTTTATGGGAGATCTGTGGATGACACTGTTATGGGGGGGATCTGTGGATGACGCACTGTTAATAACAGTGCGTCATCCACAGATGCCCCCATAACAGTGTCATCCACAGATTCCCCCATAACAGTGTCATCCACAGATTCCCCCATAACAGTGTCATCCACAGATTCCCCCATAACAGTGTCATCCACAGATTCCCCCATAACAGTGTCATCCACAGATTCCCCCATAACAGTGTCATCCACAGATTCCCCCATAACAGTGTCATCCACAGATTCCCCCATAACAGTGTCATCCACAGATTCCCCCATAACAGTGTCATCCACAGATTTCCCCATAACAGTGTCATCCACAGATTCCCCCATAACAGTGTCATCCACAGATTCCCCCATAACAGTGTCATCCACAGATTCCCCCATAACATTGTCATCCACAGATTCCCCCATAACAGTATCATCCACAGATTCCCCCATAACAGTGTCATCCACAGATTCCCCCATAACAGTGTCATCCACAGATTCCCCCATAACAGTGTCATCCACAGATTCCCCCATAACAGTGTCATCCACAGATTCCCCCATAACAGTGTCATCCACAGATTCCCCCATAACAGTGTCATCCACAGATTCCCCCATAACAGTGTCATCCACAGATTCCCCCATAACAGTGTCATCCACAGATTCCCCCATAACAGTGTCATCCACAGATTCGCCCATAACAGTGTCATCCACAGATGCCCATAACAGTGTCATCCACAGATTCCCCCATAACAGTGTCATCCACAGGTCCCCCATAACAGTGTCATCCACAGATGCCCATAACAGTACGCCTGCGCACTGAGGAGAAACAGAAAGGAGGGCAAAGAATCAGTGGAAGCAAGCAGAGGACGGGACAGCAGACGATTGAATAGCTTCTTTTGTAAGTAAATTGTTTTATTATAAATGTAATTCAGTTAAATTTTTTTATTTTTGTTATGTATGATGCTTTTTGATAATATATAAATGTAAATGTAGTGGTGCTGTAATGTGGACCCCAGGCCTCTCTCATGTCCTGCAGGCTGGCGCTGTGGGAAGGATATGGTTGGTCAGGCAGCAGAAAGGCTCTGGAACTTTCCCCTTCACAGCCACTGCTATCTCTCTCTCGTACAGTGCGGACTCTGCAGGAGGCTTTCCGTTTGCTCTCTGTCCTCATAGAAGTCTATAGGAATCAAAACGGATCCGTCTGGTTCCCGTTATGCAAGACGGAAAAGAAAATCCTGTCGACAGGACCCAGACGGATCGGTTCTGCTTTCTCATAAACTTCTATTAGGACAGAGCCTCTTAAAGGTTTCCGTTTTGCATTCCATCTGGCCATTCCGTTATATATTCCGTTTGAAACGGAACCTATAACGGAATGGCATAACGCAGATGTGAACCCACCCTTAGGACAAGATTGTTTCTGAATACTCAAACGTACTGAGGAAGAAAGGAAAACTCTTGAAAGCTTGTCTTTTAAGTATTAGGTTAGTACAATAAAAATTGACACAATGTTATGGAGGATCTGTGGATATAATATATATGTATACATACATACGCGCGCGCGGCGTGTGTGTTTGTGCTTTAGGGTGCACACCCTAATGCAATAGGCTGCGCACGCCTATGGTAGAGCTCCGGGCACAGACTAGAAGAGGTCCGTGTCTTGCCCTGCTTCACTGACAGCAGAATGGAGGTAAGTATTTGAGTTTATTATTTTTATTTGGCAGCATGGTGTTCGGCCACAATGGGGTGGGGGTCATTATTTTGTAATTGGAGAAAGCACTATGGGGACATTGCTGCTGTAAAAAGGAGCATTTTTGTACTGGCACACAATCTAAGGGGCCCCTATGGGGACATCCATTCTACTGGGGGCACTAAAAGAGGGTAGTTTTTTTGTACTGACATACGGTATAAGGGAGCATTTATGTACTGGCACACATTCTAAGGTGGCCACTATGGGGACATCCATTCTACTGGGGGCACTAAAAGAGGGTAGTTTTTTTGTACTGACATACGGTATAAGGGAGCATTTATGTACTGGCACACATTCTAAGGTGGCCACTATGGGGACATTTGTTCTACAGGGGGCACTAAAAGAGTTTTTTTATTTTTTATTTTTTTACTGCCACACATTATAAGGCCTAGTTCACACGAGCGTTTTTTTTGTGGTCCGTATACGGTCCGTATACGGAACCATTCATTTCAATGGTTCCGCAAAAAAAACCGAATGTGTTCCGTATGCATTCCGTTTCCATTTTTCCGTTCCTTTAAAGATAGAACATGTCCTATATTTGGCCGCAAATCACGTTCCGTGGCTCCATTAAAGTCAATGGGTCCGCAAAAAAAACGGAACACATACGGAAATGCATCCGTATGTCTTCCGTATCCGTTCCGTTTTTTGCAGAACCATCTATTGAAAATTTTATGCCCAGCCCAATTTTTTCTTTGAAATTACTGTATACTGTATATGCCATACGGAAAAACGGAACGGAAAAACGAAACGGAAACATAACGGAAACAAAAAACTGAACAACGGATCCGTAAAAAACGGACCGCAAAACACAGAAAAAGACATACGGTCGTGTGAATTAGGCCTAAGTCAGCATTTTTGTACTGGCCCACATTAAAAGGGGGAATTATTTTACTGGCCCACATTATAGGGGAAATTATTACTACCGGGGGCACAATGAGGAACATTATTACTATTGGGTGCACTGTTATGAGAAAGTGAACTGTGGCAGAGAATTATTACTATTGGTAGGACTGGGAGTACTGTGACATTGGGAGGCACCCTGGCACAGTATCAGTATTATTTTGGGAGGACACTAGGGGTACGGCACTATAGGTTTCAGGGACACTATTTGCTGGGCACAGTTCTTTTTTAGGCGCTGTGTGCCAATAATTATTGAAGGGGCACTATCTGTGTGGTACTAGTATTTTCAGGGGGATTATCTGTTTCTGCAGTATAGTATTGGGGAGCACAGCGGGCACAGTATTAGAGGTGGCAGAATGGGGTGTTAAGAAGGTGAGAGGAGGATGATGGAAAAGTAGGAAACTAAGGCCCCTTTAACACGGGCGAGTATTCCGCGCGGATGAGATGCGTGAGGTGAACGCATTGCACCCGCACTGAATCCGGACCCATTCATTTCTATGGGGCTGTGCATACGAGCGGTGATTTTCACGCATCACTTGTGCGTTGCGTGAAAATCGCAGCATGCTCCTCTTTGTGCGTTTTTCACGTAACGCAGGCCCCATAGAAATGAATGGGGCTGCGTGAAAATCGCAAGCAAGTGCGGATGCGGTGCGATTTTCACGCACGGTTGCTAGGTGACGATCGGGATGGGACCCGATCATTATTATTTCCCCTTATAACATGGTTATAAGGGATAATAACAGTATTCTGAATACAGAATGCTTAGTACAATAGGGCTGGAGGGGTTAAAAAAAATAAAAATAAAATTTAACTCACCTTAATCCACTTGTTCGCGTAGCCGACATCTCTTCTGTCTTTATCTGTGAGCAATAGGACCTTTGATGACGTCACCACGCTCATCACATGGTCCATCACCATGGTGAAAGATCATGTGATGGACCATGTGATGAACGCAGTGACGTCATCAAAGGTCCTATTGCTCACAGATGAAGACAGAAGAGATGTCGGCTGCGCGAACAAGTGGATTAAGGTGAGTTAAATTTTTTGTTATTTTTTTTAACCCCTCCAGCGCTATTGTACTATGCATTCTGTATTCAGAATGCTATTATTTTCCCTTATAACCATGTTATAAGGGGAAGTAGTACAATCTACACAGCACCTAACCCAAACCTGAACTTCTGTAAAGAAGTTCGGGTCTGGGTACCACAGTCGGTTTTTTATCACATTGCACCCGCACGATAAAAACTGAACATCGGAACGCAATCGCAGTCAAAACTGACTGCAATTGCGTTACTACTCGCGCGGGTTTGCCGCAATGCACCGGGACGCATCCGGACCTAATCCGGACACGTGTGCCCCAAGGATAGAAAGGGTGCATCCTCCCAACACTGCGCATACGGCCTGGGGAGAAGGATTAGCCATTGTGAGGAATACAACCCCCCTCATTGCTACCACCACCACTCTCGTCCTCTCCAGATCCTATGCCTTCCTCTCAGCCTGGCGCACTGCATAAATACAGCCCTGACTCTGACCAACTGATTGAGATCATAAACCTGCTGGGCTGCAGGTCTATGTCCACCTCGGCCCCGCGGGGGATGTCAGCAGGCTCCAGAGCAGCCACGGCAGAGGACCGGAGCCACAAGACGAGATGTCATGTCCTGATAGTCCTGGTCAGTGACGTGCATTCAATGAAGGGAGAGCATGCAACTGCTACGGGCCCTGGAGCTGAACTACTTCTTTCCACTGCAAGAAAACACTTCATTGTCACGCAGCTGCCACTAGGGGGAGCCTAATGCAAATATTATTACAGCTTCCATTCCAGTAAGTGGTAACTGTATAAATTCCCATGCATTGAGCTCCCCCTAGTGATGGCTGCAGGCAGACAGCTTTGTGATATGTGCGGTGAAGCAGATTTATACATTATCCATCTCAGAATGAGCCTCATATTTAATAAGCCCCTATTCCACTTTTTCCGACATAGAAGTTGGATAAAGTGGGTCGGGTGGAGGGTAATTTATTTATTTTTTTTCAAAAATGCAAATTAGGCCTCATGCACACGACCGTTGTGTGTCCGCAAAACACGGATCCGCAAAACACGGATGGTGCCCGTGTGCGTTCCAAAATTTGCAGAACGGAACGGGTGGCCCATTGTAGAAATGCCTATTCTTGTCCGCAAAACAAGACAAGAATAGGACAGGTTATATATATTTTTTTGCGGGGCCACGGAACGAAGCAACGGATGCGGACCAGAACAACAGTCGTGTGCGTGAGGCCTTTGTCAGAAATCTGCATTGTCTGGATTTGATTGTCGCACGCGTACTGGGAAACTGGGTGGGGCAGGGAGCCCATAACTTGCTATGGGGCCCTAGGATATCTGTGTACACCCCTTGTCCTTGTCTAGTAAATTGGCAGCAGAAAGTCAGAAGCAGCCGGATACTGGAGCGACCGGTGGCCAGTCAGACCTGCTGGAGAACATAGGCAAGTCTTATCCTGGGGGCGAGCATTCCTAGAAAAGGGCCCCTGGGGTGCAGAGACTTAGCACGCATCGTCCTGATGAAGAGTGACTGCAGAGACTGATCGCGTGATCTATACATCTATACCAGTCACATCTAACATGCCGCAGTCCACACCTGTTTACTGTCCGCCAGCAGCGCGGAGGAATGTTGTTTCTACGTCTTTCCTCTTAATTGTTTATTAAATTTTATCTTTTGCCATGAGATAAAGATTCGAGTTCATTTTCTCTGTTTATAATACATACAATGTAACAATGTAACTCTTCATGTCACTTTCTCTCTTATGCTGCCACCTTGTGTTCATGAGCTGCAAGTGCAAGTATCAACCTGACAAAGTGCTTTCCAATCAGGCAGGGGTACTGTGTCCATGTTTAATGTCTACAGCTCTATAGCATCTGGACCCCCAGACACATGAAATTCCTGGGCCCCAATGCTAAATCTGTAAGTGGCCCCCACCTCCCATGTGCAATTAGCAATGCCGGTGTCTTCTATGACAGAAGGGGATCTGAGCCCTCTCAAGAACCAAGGTCTGGGTGCGTCTGCGCTTACTTTAGGCTGCTTTCACATCGGCGCTTTCCCTTTCCCGCTATTGAGACTCGTCATAGGATCTCAAAAGCGGAGGAAAGCGCTTCCGTCGTGTCCTCGTTTATTCTCAATGGGGACAAAACCGAAACGGAACAGAATGCACCAGAACACATTCCGTTCCGTTTGGTTTGCGTCGCCGTGGCAGGCAGTGTTTTTCTGTCTGCGATCGGGTAAGACGGATCCGCCGTGACTCACAATGTAAGTCAATGGTGCCAGATCCATTTTCTCGGACACAAAAGAAAACGGGTACGTCCCCCATTGACTTACAATGCTTTTAGAGACGGATCCGTCGTGGCTATTTAAGAGATAATACAACCGGATCCGTTCACAACGGATGCAGGCGGTTGTATTATCATGACGGAAATGTTTTTTTTGCTGATCCATAACGGATCGGGCACAAACGCAGATGTGAAAGTAGCCTTAGCTACACCCTTGTCCCTACCCGAGGTCCTTATGGTTCTGTTCCATTCAGTAGGGCCACAAGGGGCTTTGTCCCTATTTAAAATGAAAGCTGTCTTTAAAGGGAATATGTCATCGGAAAATGACCTATTGTTTAAATCACATTTTTCGATGATGTTTTTTTTAATTTTCCATATCAATATCTAAAAAACCCCCAAAAAAACACACAAATTCCTGCAGTTTAAACTCTGGCCACTAAGCCGAATTATAGGCACCACTTCTTGGTCTGTAATGATCTCTGTACTGCAGTTATCTGCTTATCTGTCATTCTAATCCTGCCTGTAATGATACCACCTCTGTGTATAGATAAGACAGGATCCACCATTCACAGTCAGTCATTGTCAGAGCTGATCTATTTTTTCCTTGTACAATGACCTCTGCACAGGTCACAGATCATGCCCAGAAAACTCCACCATAGAAGTCAATGAGGTCCCCTCCAGACCATTGTGTCTATGCCGTAAAGCAATTTTCCCAATGCTTTCTAAATGCTGTGACGGACAGCTCCCACAAGATGGCCACCCCCATAATCATGTTGAGGATATCGAATTAAAAAAAGAAAGAAAGGAGATTTGTTACTATCTGGATTTAACTGGTACCGTATTTTTCGCCCCATAAGACGCACTTTTTCCTCCCCAAAAATGGGAGGAAAATGCCCCTGCGTCTTATGGGGCGAATGCTGGCAGTTTTACCTCGCTGGATGCGATGTACGGAGCGGGGGCCGGGGGAGGGACTGGGAGGAGGAGCTGGGGGCCGGCAATAGCGGTGGGGCGGTGCGGTCACTGTACTATAGCCCCGCCCCACCGCTCCGGTATTGTAATATAAAATGTTTTATTGAATTAAACGTTATTAAACATGCTCCTAAACACTCCTAATAGTACCGTATATCCTAATTGCTTGTGTAGAATGCAGGCAGGCCCGGCGGGCGGCAGCGTAACTCCCTGATGTCACGTGCCTGCGCCGCCTCCTTTATGAATGAAGCAGGCGGCGCAGGCAAGTGACGTCAGTGAGTGACGCGCCGGCCACCCGGCCCGCCTGCCGGCATTATACACAAGCAATTAGGATATACGGTACTATTAGGAGTGAGGGGGGCATGTTTAATAACTTTTAATTCAATAATACATTTTATATTTGTATACTGGGGGGGCGGCGGCGGGGGGGGGCACACGGAATCTGTGGATGGCACAGTTAAGGGGTGGGGGTCTGTGGATGGCACTGTTATGGGGTGGGGGGGTCTGTGGATGGCACTGTTATGGGGTGGGGGGTCTGTGGATGGCACATATATAACACTGCCATCCACAGATCCCCCCCCCCGTAACAGTGCCAGCCACAGATCCCCCCCCCCTGTAACAGTGTCTGTCATCCACAGATCCCCCCATAAGTGTCCGTCATCCACAGATCCCCCCATAAGTGTCCATCATCCACAGATCCCCCCATAAGTGTCCGTCATCCACAGATCCCCCCATAAGTGTCCGTCATCCACAGATCCCCCCATAAGTGTCCGTCATCCACAGATCCCCCCATAAGTGTCCGTCATCCACAGATCCCCCCATAAGTGTCCGTCATCCACAGATCCCCCCATAACAGTGTCAGTCATCCACAGATCCCCCCATAAGTGTCAGTCATCCACAGATCCCCCCATAAGTGTCCGTCATCCACAGATCCCCCCATAAGTGTCCGTCATCCACAGATCCCCCCATAACTGTCCGTCATCCACAGATCCCCCCATAAGTGTCCGTCATCCACAGATCCCCCCCATAACAGTGTCCATCATCCACAGACCACCATTAGTTCCAAACCCACCAAAAGCACAATTTTTTTTTCTTATTTTCCTCCCCAAAAACCTAGGTGCGTCTTATAGGGCGAAAAATACGTTAGATAACATTTTTTGGTGACATTTCCTTTAAGCTCAAATGTAATTTTTAGGTGCCGCGTTCTTCATTGTATAGGAGCCGAGCTCCTGACTGGTGCTGGGATTTCCTGCTATGAATGAGAGACAGGCATAGCTGCAGTATTCCGTGTATGGACACAGAGCTGCTCCACATTGACATAAGAAATAAGAAACATAATCGCCACAAGATCCTGGCAAATGATGCCTTTCGAGATTACCATGAGTCCATCACTAGACTAAACGAATAGAATTCAAGTAAATAGAAGATGTGGCAATGACCTGAATGTGATATTCTGTATTATTTTAAACTGTACATTTATTCGAGGCTCGGGACATACATCGCTCACAAGTATTGACAACTGTTACAGTTGGAATTACATGTACATTAGGAGACATTATTGCTGTCACTTAGGAAAATCATTTTTCAGTGTATACCGACACAAAACATTGAGTAACTTTCTACTGTATTGACATGAGTTATAGTATGTCTTATACTCCAGTCACATCCAAAGCTGCAGGTTACATTGCATCCACAGACGTATCCCTATCAGCTTACATGAGCTCCAGCGGTGCTCTGCTCTCTGCCTCACGACATTCTGGGACACGTTGCATCTTCTACGCCTACTGCCGGACGCTGTTTCCGTTACGCAGGACGGAAACCGGACGGATCCGTTGTGCTGCCCCTAGACCTGTATTGTGACGGATCAAAACGGAACGCCTCTAAAGGTTTCCACTTTGGATTCCGTCTTACGAATTCCATTATTTTCCGTTAGAACGGAAAGCAATAACGGAATTCATAACGCTGATGCGAACCCGTCCTAAAGGCAGAAAATTAAATCCACACCTACTATGAGCAAAGGAGTTATCCGAGACTATCAAATGTCCCCCATATGCCCGGGCCCCTCACACTGAATCTACTTACCTGGCCCCCCGTTACCTGCGCCGCTCCTGATCCCCTCAACGCCGCAGCGCGGGGAAAGCAGCCAATGGCAGGTGGTTACGGGGACGAGACTCTCTAGCGTCACCCGCGATGCTGGGGAGGCTCGTCCTCGTCTGCCATTAGCTTCTCCCCCCAACACCAGATGTTTTATAACCACAGAGGAGAAAAGTCAGTGCAGCTGTTAAACCAGAAGGTGGCAGCAGAGAGATGTAGGACCATTTTGAATGCAGCTCTGGATGTGGCTGGAGTATGAAGTAAAACAATCAGATGTTACATGTAGATCGTAAACTGTAAAACTGCATTTAGAGATGCAATGACACTATAATAAGAGTACATGACAAAAATCACTATACAGTGTGGAGAGCATAAAACTTGTGACGTATGTAGATCTGGTGCAGGCAACACATTGAATATGTCAAAAGTTTAAAGGGGCTCTCCAGAACTACAAAACGGATGACCTGGCCTGACCATCAGATCGGTGAGGGGGGGTCTGACTCTCGGCACTTCCCCTGATCAGCTGGGCCTCAGAGCAGCTCAATTCTATTTCAGGGAATGGCACTGACCAGGAACAGACAAATGTACGGCTCTGTACGACATGACCCCCTCAATCAGCTGATCGAGACCCCCTCAATGTAATACTGATGGCCTCTCTTAAGGTCAGCCCAACAATTTTGTAGTCCTGGCGATCCCCTATAACTTCTTCTGTACAAATCTTTGGTAAAATAATGAGGCTCCGCAATCTTCAGGCCTCTTTTGTTCAAACGTAGCAATACAAACAACTATCTTTGGTTTTCATGTATGTTACTGGTATTCCACAATGCCTTGATTAGAAGAAGATATTCTTTCTTTTCCATAAAGTGCTTGAAGTCCATTCTTGCAACGCTGATCTAATAGCTGCTACCTAGGAATTGTATAATGCACTGGAGGTCCCTGTAATAGTTTGGAGCCATAGAGGACCCTAATTGTGTTCGAGCAGGAGACAACGGAGGGCTACATAGAAAGAGCCATTTCCGTCTCTAACATGTCATTGACCAGAAGACCATATCAAGACAAAAAAAGCTGGTGACCCACTCCTCTAATCAGAGCTTTACTCCTACACAATTATGTCCAACCATAAGCAGGACTACCCATGGCCAACCGATGTCAAGACCACCTATTAGAAAATAGTCATTCCATATCTATGTCTCCATGTTTGAAGTTTCCTATGATAAACCAGCCATTTCCATGATGTTCCCAATAGACAATAACCATTGGACCTAATATTTTCATTGGTGCCGAGCAAACACCTAGTAAGATTACCGTTGACCATTCATGCATTTACGGTCACATCAGATACATTCAAGAGCACCAAAAGCTTAAAATATTAGACTTCCCAAAAATGTTCATCGTCATCCACAGTTTTTTTTGAAGAAAGGATCAATTGGAAGGAACATCCAAAGGAGAAGGCCATGGGTGGTCTTCTCATGATGTGATCTTTTGGAGAGATTTTGGTCAACCGCACACCTCTAAACAAGCTAGAAGGAATTTCAGGTCAACTAGTCAGTTTCTGACTTTGGATAGCCCTAGTCAACTGTGACACAAACAAGTAGACCATGGTCAATCAGCTCAGTGAGTTGTTTCTTTTATTTGAGCCAACTAATCAGCTCATTTAACCATTTACCATTGAAACCACCATCCAAAAGTGGAAGACAATCCTCTCAAAGAATAAGGCCAGGAGCAGTCATCTCAAAGGGTTAGTCTTTTGGAGGTTTCATTACTGTTCACGTGAAGTTAACTGCAAACCACTAAATCAGCTAGAAAGAGCTCCAGATAATGTAATCAGTTTGTTACTTAGCGTACCCAAACAAGTGGACCATGCTAAATCACCCTACTTTATTTTCTCTCTCAAGCGGTCCAACCAATCAGTTCACTTAACCAAAACAAATTAAAAGACCACCTATCAGTCCATGGTATTTTCTAGTTCAGGGTTTGTTGAGATCCAACCACTAAGCTCACTCAACCAAGTCAAGAGGAGACAAGCTTTCATCAAGACTTGTCTTGACTTGATGCAATTATTTTAATTTCTGTAGTTCCCCTCGTCTACACAAAGGACAAAGTTCTCCTATAAAACACAAAGTCCTTGAAGAAAGTCCAAAAAAGATGACTAAATTTGTAGAAAGTATCTAACCTTATTGAAAGTAACACTATCATAGTACCAAAGTATTTTTTATCACTATAGGTAAAGTGTATGCGTGCTTTTACCGCAAGCTGATACTAAATTTGACGATGGCCGCGGATGGACATTTAATCATACACCTGAGTTCTTTGTAACTAATGTTGTAACATTGTAGCAGCTTATGAAGTGACATCTCATCATGGCATAAGAAAGAGAACAGACATCAAGGGCTAGGGTTTAGTCTCTCATAGCGCTTACTAAAAGTTCTTCAGATGCTGCAAAAAAAATAAAAAATGTTCGTCTTGTATCAGACGTGAGTCCAGAATTGTCTTGTCTCGACAGACTGTAGAGCTTGATCTTTCTTCACTGCATCTCAAGAATTCCAGTCTCTTCAGATTTGGTCTGAAAGTTAGGGAATCAAATAAAAAAAATGTTCATGGGTCAACACATGAGGACCAAATTTTTGATAAACTAACCTGTCTGAGATTTCTAGTAGACTTGTCCAAATTTATAATATATAAGGGCCAACTAGTTGCTCAGCCATTGCCTGCAACCGGCCAATAAAATTGTTTATCGAAATGGGCCTGGCAAAAAAATTACTTCTGACCTCGAATGATGGTCTGTAGTTGTCTTATGCCTCATTCACACGTCAGTGTTTGGTCAGTGATTTCCAGCCAAAACCAGCTGTGGCTCTAAACACAGAACAGGAGCAGATCTTTCCCTCATACCTTATGTCTGTGGAGGCTCCAATCCTGATTTTGGCTCACAATCACTGATGGAAATCACTGACCAAAACACTGACGTGTGAATGAGGCTCAGATAACCCTTGACTTTGTGGCAGATATCTGCTGGGCATCAGCCTTTTAAAAGCAATTCCAAAAATATAAAACAATCATAAAATAAAAAATACCTATGGACCTCTTGGCCTTTTTCTGCCACCTCTATTCCAAAAATATTTAGTATCTACATGCTACATAGGTCTTCTATAGTCATTTAATAGCCCCCAGACACATGCACCACCTCTCCTACCATCACCATCTTCTTTACACCCAGGGTACTAACCTTCATGGCTCTGTAAATCCAGTGTTGGTATTGATCCACCTTGGCATATACCCCAGGTTTGTTTGGCATAGCGCAGCCTATCCCCCAGCTGACAATTCCACACAGGCGCCACCTTAAAGTGCGGGAGATGGTATCTTCACAAACGAAAGGGCCTCCGCTGTCTCCCTGTATACAAGATGCATATGAAGTACAGGAGCAAAATTAGAAACAGAGGGAATCTAATATTCTCTTTACTTATAGCTACTTGAATTAGCACTTTAAAGACAGGGTGGGGAGGAGGGGGATGCAGCTGCAGTCTATCTCTACTATGAGATGGAAGATGGAAATGATCTGACATCTGATTGGCTCAGAGAACACAGCACAGATCTGACATCACAACAGGAGGAACCCGTCCATTCACAATACATCTGGCTTGACTACAGTATAGCTTACAAAGGGTATAAATCTAGTGGAGAACTCAATCAAAAAAGGCCATCTACCTGACAAGCGTCAGTCCCACCCTCGGGATATCCAGCGCAGAACATCTTCCCAGTGATCTGATTGTTATAATATTCTGGTTGATTACAGACAGCACTGCTTATTATAGGCACTGATGCTTCCTGCAGGATGTCCGACTGTTGACCTGAACATAAAGATGTATCATCGATTCTATAGTCTGTGGATGAACACGCAGCAAAATAAACACATATGAACTCCGCAGACATCACTCACCATAATACTGAGTGTTACCCCACCCGGTAACCGTGCACACTTTTCCATCTACCATCTGCTGACCCAGCGCAGGAAGGCAAACCGGCTGAACGTACTCTAGAAAAACACAGATACTTATACTTTTATACATTGAAAGAAATATTTTTGATGATCCTTAAAGCATTGATCCACCTCGTGGACTAGCATTATATCCTGTATTATACTCCAGAGCTGCACTCATTATTCTGCTGTCACTGTGTACATACATTACTTATCCTGTACTGATCCTGAGTTACATCCGGTATTATACTCCAGAGCTGCACTCACTATTCTGCTGGTGGAGTCACTGTGTACATACATTACATTACTTATCCTTTACTGATCCTGAGTTACATCCTGTATTATACTCCAGAGCTGCGCTCACTATTCTGCTGGTGCAGTCACTGTGTACATGCATTACATTACTTATCCTGTACTGATCCTGAGTTACGTCCTGTATTATACTCCAGAGCTGCACTCACTATTCTGCTGGTGCAGTCACTGTGTACATACATTACATTACTTATCCTATACTGATCCTGAGTTACATCCTGTATTATACTCCAGAGCTACACTCACTATTCTGCTGGTGCAGTCTCTGTGTACATACATTACATTACTTATCCTGTACTGATCCTGAGTTACATCCTGTATTATACTCCAGAGCTGCACTCACTATTCTGCTGGTGGAGTCACTGTGTACATTACATTACTTATCCTGAACTGATCCTGAGTTACATCCTGTATTATACTCCAGAGCTGCACTCACTATTGTGCTGGTGGGGTTCAGTACAAATTAAAATACACATTAAACAATGTCCTTGGTACTGCACATTAATTTAAAGTATTACACTTTCCTTGAAGGTTTTGAAGGTTTTTCCAACCATACATAATTGTGACCATTTTCTCATAGACAGTTGATACGTAAGGTATGTTTTCTTACCTGTAAGTGTGAGCGGGGTGAGCAGATGCACCAGGGCTATGTCGTTGCTGTTTTCTTCACTGTCTGTGTATATAAAGGGTAAGTATCCGGCGTGGTATATAACACTCTTCACACTATGCACGTATCCGCGGGAGGAGACATGCGATACGCCCCCAGCAAACGCGCTCCAAAGACTCACCACGCGGTTCCTCCTGATTATACAGCAGAAGTAAATGAATGACCCCCCCCCAGCATGGAGCGCCGAATAGACTGTTCATGCGCCATCTAGTCACTTACTCTGGAAAACAGTGGGCCGAGGTGAGGATCCACTCACTGGATATCAAGGAGCCACCACAGAGATGGGTCCCGTCGTACCGTAAGCTGACCTGCCATGGCCACTGACCAAGTGCGGCATCTTGTCCCCCCACAATCCTGTCCACGGCCATCTTCCTCCGTCCGCAATCTGTGGAGTCACAGGAGAGAGAAGAAGTCATGTGTGTGAACGTACCCCCCCATTATATCAGTTGTGGCCCTTGGGTCCCCCTTCCTCAGGCAGGTTTACCACCCAACGAGCCCCAGGAATATACCATTTCTGCAACTTTGTAATACACTTTTGTGTTTCCATTCCCCACCGGTTTCAAAATCTCTGCTTTCCGCCAGTAAATTGAGTGATTCTTACTCACAACCAGGAGCTGAAAAGGCGTCCTGCTCTAATGTCACACAGCTGATGGTTTGTTACAATGTTATACAGTCTAGACAATTGTCCATGGGCAAAACAATCTGGAAAGCTGATACATTGTAACAAACAAGAACAGCTGACGCTCTGCGTGTAGCTCACCGGTGGGCTGAATGAATCCGTTTGCTACAATTGCTACAAACAAGAGCGCCCCTCCATTCATTGACAGGAAGCAGAGATCTTAAACAATAGTGATGAATTGAAATGCAAATGACATGAGGACTAGTGATGAGCGGCAGGGGCAATATTCGAATTCGCAATATTTCACAAATATTTGGGCGAATATTCGCTATATATTTGAGAATTCGCGAATTCATGATCTCCAGGCATTATTTTCTTGATTGCGAAAATTCGCATGAACTGGTATTTTAAAAAAAAATTGAATATTCGCGATTACGAATATATTTTGTGATATTCTAAATATTCGCGAATTGTGCCGATATTCGCAGTTAAAATTCCCAATTCGAATATTCGTGATCAACACTAATGAGGACGTTGCAGAATGTCTCACTAGGCAGCGATGACACAGGAGACATATTGGAGCAGATTAACGCGGTGTAAACATAGGAGTGGAATTTAGCACTTTATTTGAGCTCGTTTTCTGCCTAAAACAAATTGCACAATTTGGCACACACCATTTTTTGGACAAAAGTGCAACTTTTTGTGATTTTAAGCTGTTCTTTCTTAGGCCATGCTCCTTTGTCAGATAAAGTGGAAAATGTATCTAAAACACTTGACAAAAGCATTTATGCCAGTTTTTTGTGGGGAAGAGTACACCAAAATTCTGGCGCATTTTGATTAGTAAATCTCCCCTACTGTCACTTATTAAGCCACGCCTCTTTCAGGCCACACCCCTTTCCCGCTAAGCCAAACCTCCTTGTCAGATGAGGCTAAAAAAGGGCCTAAAGCACTTAAAGGGGTTGACTGGGTTCAGAGCTGAACCCAGACATATCCCCTTCTTCACCCAGGCAGCCCCTCTGATATGAGCATTGAAGCATTTCATGCTCCGATGCTCTCCCTTGCCCTGCCCTGAATCGCGTAGAAAAAGGGCATTTTCATTAGATCCGCTGATGTACCTGGTCTCTGCTAGGCAGAGGCTTCAGTCTAGCAGTAAGCCTGGTGACATCACCGGAAGTAATGGGCGGGCTTTAGGGCTAAAGCCTGCCCATCTGTGCCGGTGACGTCACCGGGAATACTGCTAGGCGGAAGCCTCCGCCTAGCAATGTAAAAAATATAAAGAAAAAAGCGCTTGCACTGCGCTATACAGGGCAGGGGAAGGGGGAGCATCGGAGCATGTGTGAGATGGGGAAACAGCTCTCATTGTCTGAACACTGTATAGATTAAATTAAATGATCTAGACTGAAATTCTGCTGTTTGGCCACAAGATGCCGCTGTTTCTAAAACACAGCTAACAGACTACATATATTTTCATATTCATGAAAGGTGGAGTTTCAGAGCCTGGAGAAGAAAAGGAAGCAGCCATCTTAGAGGAAACTGAGACTGAGGAACTATGTCAGCAGAGGATCCGACGGCATCCAGGTGTGGGAGTATACATCAGTGACCATAGATGCAGCTAAGTGAAGCTGATCGTGTTCAAGACCCTAATCATGTCCAGAGGAAAGAGGATTGCCTCCAGGAACGCTAATGAGAGCTGAGGAGCAAAGCAACATACACTGCGGGACCGCATGCTTGTTGGAGAGGCATTTGTTGTGTTCAGAGTCACCAACGGATGCAGAGCAGACCCAGATCGGTAAGATCGTGCACGCACCTCATTACAGTGTTGGCGCCTAGAGACTGAGACCAGGCCTGCAGTTAGTTAGTTAGGGTTTCTCTTTGTGTCAGGCCACAAGTGTTACTACTGTCCATTGCAAGGACTCCATAACTTAAAGGGACATTTCACACAGGAGAGCTGATAAAAGTTTTGCTCAGGAGGAATACTCAGGCACGTGCTACAGGACCAGTTATGGGAGGGGGAATACTGTAGATCTGTGTAAGATTGTAAGCTGTTGTGCTGCACCGCAGGCTGGCCCGTACCACACACCCATACAGTGGTTCTTGTTCTTTTAGGGTAATAACAGGTAAGGTGTGGCAGTTTAGTTGTGCCCGCCAGTAGGTAAATTACTGCACTTTCCTCTTGCATCCATCGGAGGGCACTGTGCTGTGCAGCACAAGGGTCTCAGCCTTCGGGCTAGGTTCCCAGCATTTGTGGTTGTGGTTATTGCCACATTTAAGTAAAATTCTGTTTTGGCAAAAGCTGGTGTTGGGGTGGCTTTCCTCGTTCGTGACTTCACTGTATCCCGTGGAGCCCACCCCGGTACACAGCTTACACATAAAATGCTCCAATGCTCATATCAGGGGGGCCGGAGGGGTGAAGATGGGGATATGTCCCGGTGCAGCTCTGAACCCGGACAACCCCTTTAATAAATATGGTACGAAGCAGGTATGTCTGATTTTTGGAGCAAATTGTGGCAGAAATCTGGCTCATTTAGCTTAGTAAATTCTCCATTCTCTTCTATCCTAATAAAGGATTTGCATCTACATTTAAAATGTCCTGATCTTTATCTGGGTGTCCATCTGGTTGGAGCCTCTGTGTACCCAGCCTGACGTAAAGGTGGCGCATTGTGACCTTACCTTGACACTGAACGGAGAGAAAATGACCACTCGGACACTCGCTGTGGAGGAAAACAGGAAAGCAGAGTTATTATTATCCATGTATAATATATTCTGCAGAAACATAGAAACATAGAAACATAGAATGTGTCGGCAGATAAGAACCATTTGGCCCATCTAGTCTGCCCAATATATCTGAATCCAATGAATAGTCCCTGGCCCTATCTTATATGAAGGATAGCCTTATGCCTATCCCATGCATGCTTAAACCCCTTCACTGTATTTGCAGCTACCACTTCTGCAGGAAGGCTATTCCATGCATCCACTACTCTCTCAGTAAAGTAATACTTCCTGATATTACTTTTAAACCTTTGCCCCTCTAATTTAAAACTGTGTCCTCCTGTGGTAGTTTTTCTTCTTTTAAATATGCTCTCCTCCTTTACCGAGTTGATTCCCTTTATGTATTTAAAAGTTTCTATCATATCCCCTCTGTCTCTTCTTTCTTCCAAGCTATACATATTAAGGTCCTTTAACCTTTCCTGGTAAGTTTTATCCTGCAATCCATGTACTAGTTTAGTAGCTCTTCTCTGAACTCTCTCTAGAGTATCTATATCCTTCTGGAGATATGGCCTTCAGTACTGCGCACAATACTCCAAGTGAGGTCTCACCAGTGTTCTGTACAGCGGCATAAGCACTTCACTCTTTCTACTGCTTATACCTCTCCCTATACATCCAAGCATTCTGCTGGCATTTCGTGCTGCTCTATTACATTGTCTTCCCACCTTTAAGTCTTCTGAAATAATTACTCCTAAATCCCTTTCCTCAGATACTGAGGTCAGGACTGTGTCAAATATTCTATATTCTGCCCTTGGGTTTTTACGCCCCAGGTGCATTATCTTGCACTTATCCACATTAAATTTCAGTTGCCAGAGTTCTGACCATTCTTCTAGTTTTCCTAAATCCTTTTCCATTTGGCGTTTCCCTCCAGGAACATCAACCCTGTTACATATCTTTGTGTCATCAGCAAAAAGACAAACCTTACCATCGAGGCCTTTTGCAATATCACTTATGAAGATATTAAACAAAATTGGTCCCAGTACAGATCCCTGTGGAACCCCACTGGTAACATGACCTTGTTTTGAATGTTCTCCATTGACTACAACCCTCTGCTGTCTGTCACTCAGCCACTGCCTAATCCACTCAACAATATGGGAGTCCATGCTCAATGACTGCAGTTTATTGATAAGTCTTCTATGTGGGACAGTGTCAAAAGCCTTACTAAAATCTAGATATGCGATGTCTACTGCACCTCCACCGTCTATTATTTTAGTCACCCAGTCAAAAAAATCTATAAGATTTGTTTGACATGATCTCCCTGAAGTAAACCCATGTTGTTTTTCATCTTGCAATCCATGGGATTTTAGATGTCCCACAATCCTATCCTTTAATAGGGTTTCCATTAATTTGCCTACTATTGATGTCAGACTCACTGGTCTATAGTTGCTCGATTCCTCCCTACTACCTTTCTTGTGAATGGGCACGACATTTGCCAATTTCCAATCTTCCGGGACGACTCCTGTTACTAATGATTGGTTAAATAAATCTGTTAACGGTTTTGCCAGCTCCCCACTAAGCTCTTTTAATAATTTTGGGTGTATCTCATCAGGCCCCTGTGACTTATTTGTCTTCACTTTAGACAGCAAACTTAGAACATCTTCCTCTGTAAAGATACATGCATCAAACGATTTATTAGTCATCCTTTCTAGTGGAGGTCCTTCTCCTTATTCTTTTGTAAAAACTGAACAGAAGTATTCATTAAGGCAGTCGGCTAGCCCTTTATTCTCTTCTACATACCTTCCGTCCTTTGTTTTTAATTTAGTTATTCCTTGTTTTAATTCCCTTTTTTCATTTATATATCTGAAGAATGTCTTATCCCCTTTTTTCATAGACTGAGCTAGTTTTTCTTCTGCCTGCGCTTTAGAAGTTCTTATAACTTGCTTGGCCTCTCTCTGCCTAATCTTGTAGATTTCCTTATCTTCATTGCTCTGTTTTTTTTTATAATTACAAAATGCTAGCTTTTTATTTTTAATGATTTGGGCCACTTCTGCTGAGTACCACAGTGGTCTCTTCCTTTTTTTGCTGTTACTGACAAGTCTAATGCAATTTTCTGTTGCCTTCAATAATGCACCTTTTAAGTAGTCCCATTTCTCCTGGACTCCATGTAATCCGCTCCAGTCTGATAAGGACTCATTTATGACTAATTTCATTTTTGAAAAGTCTGTTTTTCTAAAATCTAAAACTTTTGTTTTTGTGTGGTGGGACTCTTTCACAGTTCTTATATTAAACCACACTGACTGGTGATCACTAGATCCCAAGGTTTCGCCTACAATGACATCATATACCGAATCCCCATTTGTGAATAGCAAATCCAAAATGGCCTCCCTCCGGGTTGGCTCCTCAACCACTTGTTGTAGAGATAACCC
Organism: Bufo bufo; assembly: GCF_905171765.1. NCBI lineage: Eukaryota > Metazoa > Chordata > Amphibia > Anura > Bufonidae > Bufo > Bufo bufo. The sequence goes on along the minus strand of NC_053389.1, from coordinate 37,675,500 downwards.
CAGTAGGGAATTTAGAATATCTGTACTCCTGGTAGAACTTGCTATTTTGGTTTTCCAGTTTATATCTGGAAGATTGAAATCTCCCATAATGATAACTTCTCCTTTCATTGTCATTTTAGCTATTTCTTCAACTAGTAGATCATCTAGTTCTTTAACTTGACCAGGTGGTCTATATATCACACCGACACGAGTTACTGCATGGTTAGCAAACTGCAACGTAACCCAAACTGACTCTATGTTGGCCTCACCAACTTGTATTAGGTTAGATTTAATGCTATCTTTCACATACAGGGCCACTCCTCCTCCTTTCTTGCCTTCTCTGTCTCTTCTGTATAAAGAGTACCCTGGTATGGTTATGTCCCAGACAAGATCATTATGATAGAGGACGCTTTAGGGCTCCTGTATAACTGTCATGGAGGTCTGACACTGTCACTGTATCTACCTGCAACCACCTCTAGAGGGAGCTGACTGCATACAGATTAATATACGGTAAATCCACATTCACTTTAGCTCCCTCTAGTGTTGGCCGAAGGCAGCCAGAATTGGATTGTTTACCAAGTAGACATATCAACTCACCCCATTTTCCCAGGAGTCACAGAATTTTTAGCTTCCCTCACCTGGTTGTCTGGAGGGATTGGCTAAGGTACTTTGGTTTCAATGATAAAAAATATTGGCCATTATGTAATGAATTAATTCTTTTTTATATCAGCAAAACCTTAGCTAGGCTTTCCTTCACCCCGGGGGCAAACGTTCAGTTGGCAAAGCTTAAAGATTTTTGTTGGCACCCCCTTGGAACTAATCACCTTAGGCACTTTCCCCAGTAGCCACACCCTAGATCAGTGAATGATGCATGCCACATTGGTTGCTAGGGGCACACTGTCTTTCCAATGGAGTTTATCCATAGCAACCGGTCTCTCCCAGGTGAGAACACATTCAGACCAAAAGGGTTTTGTGTCTACAGCCATAGCATTGAGGCCCACAGATACCAGACCAGACACTTACCAGACGGTCAGCACATCATGAAGTCTTTTGGCGATGCCTAACAGAGATGTCTGAATGCAATAATACCCTGAAGTGCCGTTCGCTCCTGCGATCTCCACTGAAAGCACCTGGTGGCTCATGGACCTAAGAAGACAATATGGTGACTGATACACAACTGGTACTTATATGCACTTGATATATGAGTGCAACAATACCAAACAGGGCCACAGATCAAAGATACGAAGGCCCCCACCAGCACCTAAAAATGGGGTCCCTTCATGGTCTATGTGAACTCCATCACATCCCATCCTTCCCTTGGATATGGGGCCTTAACGGCATCCTTGACTTCCTACTCGGTATCTATGTACTCAGGGTAAACTCTTGAGAAGAAGACTCTTGAGGAGAAGCCCATGGTACCTGATAAAGCCCATCTCTTCACAGCTTAGCATCCCCACTTCTGCGTTGGCTAAAGAAGAGCAAACCAGCCGCCATGTTTTTCCTTGTTCATCGTATACGGTGAGCCGGTGATCTGGAGGGTTCACCTGGACTGAAATATTAAACGAGAACAATGGCCTTGATGAGAAGCTATAGGAATTCACTGTTGGGGCGGGGCTGCGACTACCAAATATTCGTTTCCATGGCAAAAAATTTAATATTCTTATTGGTGACTGAACAGGGAGGAGCTTTGGATGATGGGAAATCCTGCAGCGGAAAACCAGGGATTCAAGGATAAAACAAGTTGATTGCCCATAATGAGTGGAGTAACCCTTTAAAGGGCATCTGTCAGCAGTTTTGTACCTATGACACTGGCTGACCTCTTACATGTGCGCTTGGCAGCTAAAGGCATCTGTGTTGGTCCCATGTTCATATGTGCCCGCATTGCTGAGAAAAATGATGTTTTACTATATGCAAATGAGCCTCTAGGAGCAATAGGGGCGTTACCATTACACCTAGAGGCTCCGTTTTCTCTGCAACTGCCGCGCCCTCTGCACATTGATTGACAGGACTGGGCAGTGAAATCGTGATCATGCCTGCCAGGCCCTGTCAATCAAAGTGCAGAGGATGCGGCAGCAGCAGAGTCTGTAGGTGTAATAGTGTAATGGTGACGCCCCTGTTGCTCCTAGAGGCTCATTAGCATATATTAACCACTTATTGACTAGTCTGTTTTGGCCCTTACTAACCAAATGTTTTTTTGATAGTTTTTGTTTTAATTTTTTTTTCATCGTCACCTTCAGAGAGCTATAACTTTTTTATTTTTCTATCTATGTAAGTATATGGGGGCTTGTTTTTCTGCGGGACAAGTTGTAGTTTCTAATGGTGCAATTTTGGGGTGCACATAACTTACAGATTAACTTTTATTAACTCTTTCTTGGAGGGGTTGTCATCCGTTTGAGCCATTTCCATCTGAGATACGTTTTTTTAGACGGAAACAAAAGTACTGCGTGCAGGACAAAAATGGCTCAAACGGATGACAACTGATGCAACAGGATCTGTTTTTTTTTCTCTCTCTCTCTTCGGCCCCTTTCACATTAGCGAGTTTTCCGCGCGGGTGCACTACGTGACGTGAACGCAAAGCACCCGCACTGAATCCTGTCCCATTCATTTCAATGGAGCTGTGTACATGAGCGGTTTTTGTTTTTTTCATGCATCAGTTCTGCGTTGCGTGAAAGACGCAGCATGTTTTATATTTTGTGTTTTTCACGCAGCCCTGGTCCCATAGAAGTGAATGGGGCTTGAGTGAAAAATGCATTACATCCGCAACCAAGTGCTAGTAGTGTTGAGCACGAATATTCGAATAGCGAATTTTTATTGCGATTATCGCCACTTCGAGAATTCACGAATATTTAGAATATAATCCTATATATTCGTTATATATCGAATATTTGTAATTTTTTTCCATCTGAACACGTGATTCCTCTCTGCTTCTTTCTTGTGGGCCAATGAGAAGGAAGCAATGTCAAGTTCACAACAATACTTAGTGCACCAATCAGTAATCTGTAGTCAGACCTGCTAAAATGTGAAGTTGCACGTAGTGCGAAAAAATATTCTAATCACTTCCGATTAGCGCAATCGCGAATATATTGGAGCACTTGACTCTATCTGCATATAAAGCTATTGTAATGTTCTGCCGTGCAAATAATTTTCTCCAGTCTCAGGAAAATTATACCAGCTTGAAAAATGTAGCCAAAGTGACATGTCGTAGTTTTATTCCGGCCTCCTCTCGGCGTGCGCTCCTCCCCGCCCCCATTATAGTCATTTGGGACGGAGCGTGCCTCCGGCGGCACGAGTGCACTGACGGCAGCACGGATATGGCAGGCTGTTCACCCGCCGGAACAGCCGGCCGGAGTCCCCTGCCGCTAGTGTAAAAGTAGCCTTAGGTGTGTCCTGTAATAAGCATTACTCAGTCTTTCTATTTAAAGGGTGAAAAGTAGATCTCTCTTTCTCTCTCTCTCTCGCTCTCTCTCTCTCTCTCTCTCTATATATATATATATATATATATATATACACTGCTCAAAAAAATAAAGGGAACACAAAAATAACACATCCTAGATCTGAATTAATTAAATATTCTTCTGAAATACTTTGTTCTTTACATAGTTGAATGTGCTGACAACAAAATCACACAAAAATTTAAAAATGGAAATCTAATTTTTCAACCAATGGAGGTCTGGATTTGGAGTCACCCTCAAAATTAAAGTGGAAAAACACACTACAGGCTAATCCAACTTTGATGTAATGTCCTTAAAACAAGTCAAAATGAGGCTCAGTAGAGTGTGTGGCCTCCACGTGCCTGTATGACCTCCCTACAATGCCTGTGCATGCTCCTGATGAGGTGGCGGACGGTCTCCTGAGGGATCTCCTCCCAGACCTGGACTAAAGCATCTGCCAACTTCTGGACAGTCTGTGGTGACGTTGGTGGATAGAGCGAGACGTGATGTCCCAGATGTGCTCAATTGGATTCAGGTCTGGGGAACGGTCGGGCCAGTCCATAGCATCAATGCCTTCGTCTTGCAGGAACTGCTGACACACTCCAGCCACATGAGGACTTGCATTGTCTTGCAATAGGAGGAACCCAGGGCCAACCGCACCAGCATATGGTCTCCCAAGGGGTCTGAGGATCTCATCTCGGTACCTAATGGCAGTCAGGCTACCTCTGGCGAGCACATGGAGGGCTGTGTGGCCCTCCAAAGAAATGCCACCCCACACCATTACTGACCCAATGCCAAACCGGTCATGCTGGAGGATGTTGCAGGCAGCAGAACGTTCTCCACGGCGTCTCCAGACTCTGTCACGTCTGTCACATGTGCTCAGTGTGAACCTGCTTTCATCTGTGAAGAGCACAGGGCGCCAGTGGTGAATTTGCCAATCTTGGTGTTCTCTGGCAAATGCCAAACGTCCTGCACGGTGTTGGGCTGTAAGCTCAACCCCCACCTGTGGACGTCGGGCCCTCATATCACCCTCAGGGAGTCTGTTTCTGACCGTTTGAGCAGACACATGCACATCTGTGGCCTGCTGGAGGTCATTTTGCAGGGCTCTGGCAGTGCTCCTCCTGTCCTCCTTGCACAAAGGCTGAGGTAGCGGTCCTGCTGCTGGGTTGTTGCCCTCCTATGGCCTCCTCCACGTCTCCTGATGTACTGGCCTGTCTCCTGGTAGCGCCTCCATGCTCTGGACACTACGCTGACAGACACAGCAAACCTTCTTGCCACAGCTCGCATTGATGTGCCATCCTGGATAAGCTGCACTACCTGAGCCACTTGTGTGGGTTGTAGACTCCGTCTCATGCTACCACTAGAGTGAAAGCACCGGCAGCATTCAAAAGTGACCAAAACATCAGCCAAGAAGCATAGGAACTGAGAAGTGGTCTGTGGTGACCACCTGCAGAACCACTCTTTTATTGGGGGTGTCTTGCTAATTGCCTATAATTTCCACCTGTTGTCTATCCCATTTGCACAACAGCATGTGAAATTGATTGTCACTCAGTGTTGCTTCCTAAGTGGACAGTTTGATTTCACAGAAGTGTGATTGACTTGGAGTTACATTGTGTTGTTTAAGTGTTCCCTTTATTTTTTTGAGCAGTGTATATATATATATATAGAAAAGAAAATAATGGCGGCACTGGAAAAAACACAAGGAGGGTGCTATGTCCAGGGATGTAGCAGCTTACCCCGTCTGATAGAGTTGAAAAAACGGACAGCACTCCAAGTAAAAGCTAGTGGTGTTTATTCACCCATGTGGATGGCTATAATATATATATATATATAGTAGATGAAAAACGGACAGCACTCCAGGTAAAAGTAGATGGTGTTTATTCACCCATGTGGATGGCAACGTTTCAGCTCATACAAGAGCCTTTGTCAAGGCTCTTGTATGAGCTGAAACGTTGCCATCCACATGGGTGAATAAACACCATCTACTTTTACCTGGAGTGCTGTCCGTTTTTCATCTACTATTGACGGGGTAAGCTGCTACATCCCTGGACATAGCACCCTTTCTGTGTTTTTCTTCCGGTGCCGCCATTGTTTTTCTTTTTTTATATATATATATATATATATATATTTATTTATTTATTTGTCAAACTGGTGTAAAGTAGAACTGGCTTAGTTGCCCATAGCAACCGATCAGATTCCACCTTTCATTTTGGAGAGCTCCTTTGTAAAATGAAAGGAGGAATCTGATTGGTTGCCAAGTGCAATTGAGCCAGTTCTACTTTACACCAGTTTTCTTTTTTTTTACTGTTTCTTGCTCTGCTATGTAGATGTGTAGCACAGTGATCACCTTTTGGTGTCAGCTATATAGCTGATACATTGCTGAAACTGAGAGGTGTGAACTAGCTACAGTTTGGCCATTTTAACCCTTTGGGGGGGGGGTGGCAATTCAGAGTTTTGCTATGGGGCCCCATGATTACTATGTACGCCCCTGGTGCCAACTCTGCGCTTTCAGCAGGGGACCGGGTGGGAGACAATGTGAAGGAACTGGAGGCACTGTCAGCAACCCAATCTACTATCGCCTCTACTTGTTCTGGCCTCACCATTTGTACACCGGTATTCGGGCCTACAAAATAACGCTGAACGTTCTGTCTCCTACGTGCACCTGAGGAAGGTGTTTCACTTGTGCGTGTAGCTGGCACAGATCGACCACGTCCTCTCCCTGCAACAGGAGCTCCACCAGCAGCACCACGACCTGGGCCACATCCCTTATTTGATGCTCTCCTCGTTCTTTGAGGTCACCCACCGAACTAACAGACGGATTAACTAAATTACTTTCCCTGTCACTTATGCAGTGCAGGTGTACCTCACACAAACAATGGGAATACAGTCAGGTCCATAAATATTGGGACATCAACACAATTCTAACATTTTTGGCTCTATACACCACCACAATGGATTTGAAATGAAACAAACAAGATGTGCTTTAACTGCAGACTGTCAGCTGTAATTTGAGGGTATTTACATCCAAATCAGGTGAACGGTGCAGGAATTACAACAGTTTGCATATGTGCCTCCCACTTGTTAAGGAACCAAAAGTAATGGGACAATTGGCTTCTCAGCTGTTCCATGGCCAGGTGTGTGTTATTCCCTCATTATCCCAATTACAATGAGCAGATAAAAGGTTAGAATTGTGTTGATGTCCCAATATTTATAGTCCTGACTGTATGTCACTCACTGATGTAACAGACGGATTAACTGTATTAATTTCCCTGTCACGGATGCAGTGCAGGTGTACCTAAAAAAAAAAAGGGTATATGTCACCCACAGAACTAACAGACAGATTAACTATTATATTTCTGTGTCAGGGGTACAAAGATGGTGCATTGCACCCACAAAAAAATCGCTATAGGTCACCCACAGAATTAACAGCCAGATTAATTATTATATTTCTGTGTCAGGAGTGCAAAGCTGGTGTATTGCACCCACAAAAAAATCATTATAGGTAACCCACAGAATCAATAGCCAGATAACACACTGCTTCCTGTCCCTGCAATACTCAGAGCTGATGGGCGGTGCTACACGTGATCCAGCTTGTATAGAGGCTGGGTCACATGATGCACCTGCCAATCACAGCCTTGCCGTTACTAGGCATGGCAGGGGTGGCTTCTAAGTGCCCACAGTATAAAAGCTTGTTGATTGGCTGCCCTGCAGCCTATAAACAAGCTTTATTAAATGCCCGAACGCCGAACTCTAACCAAAACTTTTCCGGCAAAGTTCGGGTTCGTGTCCGTGTCCTGAAATTGCAAAGTTCGGTACGGACCCGAACTTTACAGTTCGGGTTTGCTCAACACTACCCGAGGAGCGTTCTTTCTACACCCATGCAACAAAATAGTGCAGCGTGCCACACAAAAATGTGCACAAGGTTACGGTCCATCGCAGGCCCTCTCCATAAGGGCTCATTCACACGACCGTGGTTTTGTTCTGTATCCGAGCCACATTTTTGGCGGCTCGGGTGCGGACCCATTCACTTTAATGGGGCCGCAAAAGATGTGGACAGCACTCCGCAAATTGTGGAAGGCACACGGGCGGCATCCGTGTTTTGCAGATCCGCAATTTGTGGACCGCAAAACACGGCACGGTCATGTGAACAAGCCCTAAGAGAAGGGCCCCCCATAAACCTTTCCCAGTCCCTCCGGGCCAGAAGGCTCCTGCAAGGGACCAAGACAAAACAGGCAACTCCCAGCAGAAGCTGAGAGTATGCCCAGGCAACCCTCAGCCGAGGCAGAGGGTACACCAAATCTGTGCTCCGGCTATCACCTAGGCTGCCACCCAAGGTGTCGGCACGGAGCTTCGACTACTAGGCTGGTCTGGGCAGGGTGGTGCGGAACCGGGATGGCCACACTTCCCCCCCCCCCCCTAGACTTCTAGGGGGGTACCTATAAGGGCGTCGCAAAGTTTAAGGTCTACGGGACTGTAGCCAACATCCCTGAACATGGTCGAAAGAGGAAAATTTATGACAAATTAAAGAGACAGATAATACGAATGGTAACTAAAGAGTAAACCATTGTAAGATCTCACCATCCACCACTGTTTTAGCCAAAGTGAACTTAATGGAAGACGACCGAGGAGGAAACCACTGTTGACAGCAAATCATAAAAAGCAAGATTCAAATTTGCCAAAGTGTATATTTACAAGCCATAAAGCTTCTGAAAGAATGTCCTTTGGGCAAATGAGACAAAACGGGAGCTTTTTGGCAAGTCACATCAGCTCTATGTTCACAGATGCAAAAGTGAAGCATCTAAAGAAAAGCACTTTGTACCTACTGTGAAACATGGAGGAGGCTTGGATATGTTTGGGGTTGCTTTGCTGCATCTGGCACTGAGTGTCTTGAATCTGTGCAGGGTACAATGAAATTTAAAGAATATCAAGGCATTCTCCAGCAAAATGTGCTGCCCAGTGTCAGAAGACTTGGTCTCAGTCGTAGGTCATGGGTCCTCCGACAGGATAATGACTAGTGTTTGGCTAGCATGCTTGGCCGAACACCAGTTCGGTTCCAGCTTCGATATGCTCGGCCGAGATGCTTGAGTCACTGAATTTAAATCTAATAAAGCCTCTATTTCTAAATAGTTTCAGGCAGGATTCGAACTCACAACCTTCTACATTATAGCCAAGAATGTTAACCACTACAATATAGAGCTGCATGGCCAGTTACTTAAAAAAATAAAAATAAAAAAATGAGACTTCTGCTGTATACAGCAGAAGTCTCATATGTTTTTTTTTTTGTAAGAAGGTTGTGAGTTCAAATTCCGTCAGAAGCTTTTTAGAAATAGAAGCAAAATTTAATTTAAACATACACTGCTCCAAAAAATAAAGGGAACACTTAAACAACACAATGTAACTCCAAGTCAATCACACTTCTGTGAAATCAAACTGTCCACTTAGGAAGCAACACTGAGTGACAATTAATTTCACATGCTGTTGTGCAAATGGGATAGACAACAGGTGGAAATTATAGGCAATTAGCAAGACACCCCCAATAAAGAAGTGGTTCTGCAGGTGGTGACCTGACCACTTCTCAGTTCCTATGCTTCCTGGCTGATGTTTTGGTCACTTTTGAATGCTGCCGGTGCTTTCACTCTAGTGGTAGCATGAGACGGAGTCTACAACCCACACAAGTGGCTCAGGTAGTGCAGCTTATCCAGGATGGCACATCAATGCGAGCTGTGGCAAGAAGGTTTGCTGTGTCTGTCAGTGTCCAGAGAATGGAGGCGCTACCAGGAGACAGGCCAGTACATCAGGAGACGTGGAGGAGGCCGTAGGAGGGCAACAACCCAGCAGCAGGACCGCTACCTCCGCCTTTGTGCAAGGAGGAACAGGAGGAGCACTGCCAGAGCCCTGCAAAATGACCTCCAGCAGGCCACAAATGTGCATGTGTCTGCTCAAACGGTCAGAAACAGACTCCATGAGGGTGATATGAGGGCCCAACGTCCACAGGTGGGGGTTGTGCTTACAGCCCAACACCGTGCAGGACGTTTGGTATTCGCCACTGGCGCCCTGTGCTCTTCACAGATGAAAGCAGGTTCACACTGAGCACATGTGACAGACGTGACAGAGTCTGGAGACGCCGTGTAGAACGTTCTGGTGCCTGCAACATCCTCCAGCATGACCGGTTTGGCATTGGGTCAGTAATGGTGTGGTGTGGCATTTCTTTGGAGGGCCGCACAGCCCTCCATGTGCTCGCCAGAGGTAGCCTGACTGCCATTAGGTACCGAGATGAGATCCTCAGACCCCTTGTGAGACCATATGCTGGTGCGGTTGGCACTGGGTTCCTCCTAATGCAAGACAATGCTAGACCTCATGTGGCTGGAGTGTGTCAGCAGTTCCTGCAAGACGAAGGCATTAATGCTATGGACTGGCCCGCCCGTTCCCCAGACCTGAATCCAATTGAGCACATCTGGGACATCATGTCTCGCTCTATCCACCAACGTCACGTTGCACCACAGACTGTCCAGGAGTTGGCAGATGCTTTAGTCCAGGTCTGGGAGGAGATCCCTCAGGAGACCGTTCGCCTCCTCATCAGGAGCATGCACAGGCGTTGTAGGGAGGTCATACAGGCACGTGGAGGCCACACACACTACTGAGCCTCATTTTGACTTGTTTTAAGGACATTACATCAAAGTTGGATCAGCCTGTAGTGTGTTTTTCCACTTTAATTTTGAGGGTGACTCCAAATCCAGACCTCCATGGGTTAAAAAATTTGATTTCCATTTTTTATTTTTGTGTGATTTTGTTGTCAGCACATTCAACTATGTAAAGAACAAAGTATTTCAGAAGAATATTTAATTAATTCAGATCTAGGATGTGTTATTTTTGTGTTCCCTTTATTTTTTTGAGCAGTGTATATATGTTTTTAGCCATAATATAGTTACATATATTATTATATATTTCGAATATACTGTATAATATATTATTATAATATATGTAAATATATTATGGCTAAAACCTCAGTAGTAGTTTCCCACATATTATGCATTCATATATATCAGAAGTATGATTTTATATATATATATATATATATATATATATATACAGTACAGACCAAAAGTTTGGACACACCTTCTCATTCAAAGAGTTTTCTTTATTTTCATGACTATGAAAATTGTAGATTCACACTGAAGGCATCAAAACTATTAATTAACACATGTGGAATTATATACATAACAAACAAGTGTGAAACAACTGAAAATATGTCATATTCTAGGTTCTTCAAAGTAGCCACCTTTTGCTTTGATTACTGCTTTGCACACTCTTGGCATTCTCTTGATGAGCTTCAAGAGGTAGTCCCCTGAAATGGTTTTCACTTCACAGGTGTGCCCTGTCAGGTTTAATAAGTGGGATTTCTTGCCTCATAAATGGGGTTGGGACCATCAGTGGCGTTGAGGAGAAGTCAGGTGGATACACAGCTGATAGTTCTACTGAATAGACTATTAGAATTTGTATTATGGCAAGAAAAAAGCAGCTAAGTAAAGAAAAACGAGTGGCCATCATTACTTTAAGAAATGAAGGTCAGTCAGTCAGCCGAAAAATTGGGAAAACTTTGAAAGTAAGGGCTATTTGACCATGAAGGAGAGTGATGGGGTGCTGCGCCAGATGACCTGGCCTCTACAGTCACCGGACCTGAACCCAATCGAGATGGTTTGGGGTGAGCTGGACCGCAGAGTGAAGGCAAAAGGGCCAACAAGTGCTAAGCATCTCTGGGAACTCCTTCAAGACTGTTGGAAGACCATTTCAGGGGACTACCTCTTGAATCTCCTCAAGAGAATGCCAAGAGTGTGCAAAGCAGTAATCCAAGCAAAAGGTGGCTACTTTGAAGAACCTAGAATATGACATATTTTCAGTTGTTTCACACTTGTTTGTTATGTATATAATTCCACATGTGTTAAATCATAGTTTTGATGCCTTCATAGTCATGAAAATAAAGAAAACTCTTTGAATGAGAAGGTGTGTCCAAACTTTTGGTCTGTACTGTATATATATACATATGTATATTTAGCATTTACTAATTACAAAAAAATATATATATATACCGTATTTTTCGCCCCATAAGACACGCTCCCCCCCAAAAAAAAGTGGGGTGGAAATTGCAGTGCGTCTTATGGGGCAAATGCTGCCATTTTTAATCTGCTAACACTGATACATCGGCGGCCGCTATGCTACACAGTGCGGCCTGCGATGTATCAGCGGGGACGGAGGAAGGGCTGGAGGCCAATCCATATGTAAAAGTGTGGCCAATCCATATGTAAAGTGTAGGCAAGGTAGTCCACTAATCACTGTGAAACTCCCGTGCTAGCAGGCACTGCAGGCTAGCCGGTCACTCACTTTGTCATGGCGCATGCTCCGCCTGCTTCATTAATAAAGTGGGAAGAGCAGGCAGAAATCACTTAATTGCAGCAATTGCCTCAAAAGGTTGTGCAACAAAATATGAAATTAAGGGTACCATCATTTTTAACCAGGCGAGTCTGAGTTTCATTAGTTGATTTTAAGTAAATTTTATTTATAATTACTTTTGTCAATTTTGGGTTATTTCAGTGACCATTGTGGGTTTTTCTTTCTGTAACGGAAGGGTACCAACAATTTTGTCCACATGTGTACTAGTGATAAGCGGCAGGGGCAATATTCGAATTTGTGATATTTCGCGAATATTTGGTAGAATATTCGTCATATATTCGCGAATTTGAGATTATTTTCTTGATCGTGAAAAATCTAAAAATATTCGCATAAGGCGCGCAAAATACAGGTGTGGGTCACTATAGCTACATTTTTCAAGCTGCTAGAAGTTTCCTGAGACTGGAGAAAATGCTTGGCACGGCAGAACATTACAACAGCTTTATATGCAGATAGAGTGCTCAAATGTAACCAGTGGCATACAAATAATCCATGGGGCCCCTGTGCGAAACTGATCCATGGGCCCCCCCCCCGCCGCCGCCCCCCCATTGGCGGATCTAGAGCCTGGTCTCGGGAGGGGCACTTCCCCGGGCAATAGGAGATTATGGGGCCCCTGTGTCCCCGCCCAGTCGCCCACCCTCAAGTCACACCCACGCACAGCCCTACCTATATATCGCGCCCATACCTCTTACATCCAGTGACGTCTCCTTTGATTTACAGTAGATGTTCTCTTTCTTCATCTTCTCCATTCAGACCGGACCACCATGATGATTTCTTTCAGCCATCTCTCATCTCTGCAGAGTTTGACAGACAGACATCTTAGTTTCCTACCCCCATCAGACCCCCAGTCAGCCCCCATCAGACCTCAGATCAGCCCAAAGACCCCCAGTCAGCCCCCATCAGACCTCAGATCAGCCCAGATCCCCATCAGACCCCCAGTCAGCCCCCATCAGACCTCAGATCAGCCCAAAGACCACCCATCAGACCCCCACTCAGCCACCAGATCAATCATCAGCCCAAAGACCCCCCCAGTCATCCCCTGTGCCCATCAGACTTCAGATCAGCCCAAAGACCCCCCCATCAGACCCCCCACTCAGCCACCAGATCAATCATCAGCCCAAAGACCCCCCCAGTCATCCCCTGTGCCCATCAGACCTCAGATCAGCCCAAAGACCCCCCCATCAGCCACCAGATCAATCATCAGCCGAAAAGACGTCTCAGATCAGCATCAGCATCAGCCCAGGCCCCAATCCCATCAATAAATTCATCAATAAAACCGGGCTGGCCATCGCCCTCACTACTCAAATCAGTGCTGAGGCGGGCTTTTCCTGCCAGCTCAAACCCCCCCCCCCCCCCGTCATCTGCCAGGAGCCAGGGGGGCCTCACTACTCCAACTCCAGTCAGTGCGGCTTTTCCTTACTTACCGACTGTCTCGGCGGTCCTCACTCTCCGTCTCTCTCCCGTCCGGGTCCCGTCTGCTGCGTTCAGGTCTAGTCTCTCTCCCGTCCGGTTCCCGTCTGCTGAGTTCAGGCGCGTGCGCATGTTCCCACGAGACCTGCCACAGGAGTTCACAGGTCTCGCGGGATTGACACTGACGCCGTGCTCGCTCCTGCCCGGGCTCGGCGCTGACAACTGAGTGCTGACCGCAAGAGAGATTAGCGCATTAGCACACGCGCAGCTGCAGGGGCCAAGGGTCCGCAGACGGCCGGGCTCCCTGGGGTGCCGGGTCCGGTCGCAACTGCGACCCCTATTTGTACGCCACTGAATATAACTAATGTAATGACACAGGAAAGCAGAGAACAAAGCAATAACACTGCTGTCTCTCCGATCTGCAAAATACTGCATACAAGGGCTGCTGGGGAGGTTCTTATATAGTAAGGGGTAGGCAGCTTTCCTATTGGTTGCTAGGGATGTTGCTAAGCTCAGACAAAGACATTGCAGCCTTCTCATTGGCCCACAAGCAAGAAGGGAGGTTACTGATGAAAAAAAAATCTAGAATATTCGAAAGTACGAATATATATCACTATATTCTAAATATTCGTGAATTCTCGAAGTGTCGATATTCGCGATTAATATTCGCTATTCGAATATTCGCGTCCAACACTAATGTGTACATGCTGGGTCCTCCGGAGTGTGAGATGCTCTTTTATAGCTGCTCTCTGCCCTGACTAATGCATGGATGCCGAACCAAGGACTTTTCATTCAGAATGCTCTAACAGGGTAGCTGAAAATGGGCCAGAAATCCTGTTTATACCAAATAGTTTCCATGAATTCCATTCAACCTGTGGGAAGATTAATTACCTGCATACAGATTAGAGTTCTCGTTCTTCAGTACATACGTCACTGCGAAAAAAGAACACAACAGGTGGACACTGGGGTCAGACGAAACTCTCAGTGGGGTAAGTGGTTATTTTATTACCCAGGGCTTCTACCTCAGGAGGTTCCCATATTAATCTTATTTTGTAATGCATCCAACAGGAAAAAAAAAATACAAATAACCTTCAGACGCCCATAAGAACTCACTTTTAGGACTGCCATCAAAAGCTAAGATAGTCCAAGTCCCCTGACAATGAAGGCTTCATAGGAGGCCTTTAGAGACCTCAGGTTTTAACAACCCCCAAGCTTCTTACCTACGGCCCAAATGGTGACCCCGATTCCAGCCAGGGAGATGAAAATAAAGATAGTCACTCCAAAAATCCTCAGGGGGGTCCAGAGACAGCCTTTACCCACTGCAGCCAAGAAGACAATGGTTAGTAAAATGTAAAAATAAGTTACAAAAAATTCAAAAGAGACCAAATGGAGACATAGACCCTAAATGCTCGGAAGGGGTAACTTTAGTTCTTTGGCCAGTGTTAGGGATAGGGTTAAGGAAAGGAGAAGTCAAGCCTCTCTAATAAGGATGAAGACTTTTTTGGGTGCTGAAGGCCAAGTCAGTGCTCATCTAGTTGAGCTTCTCAGAATTTTTGAAGGACCTCACCAACCAGAAATAATAATATGACAGCTCATAGCAATAATCTTTACAGCATTGCTGTAGAGCAAGACAGCTTTCTTGGGAAAGGAGTGCATTGTGCTGAATTATAACTGCAACAGTTCATATTTCATATTGTCTGTCTTACAAATAGAGAAACATTCACAAAAATAGTGTGCCATGAACTCACCGTCCTTCTGTATCATTTCTGAGGATTGGTCAAGTAAGATCACAAGAATGTATAATACGTCCTTCTAGATATCCAGACACCCTGAAACCAAGACAGGAGTTAGCAGTGTTGTGGCTGTCCACCTGCAAATCATATATAAAAGACTCTTTGTCTTCTGCCCAGCACAAATTAATGACATAGTCCTCCGATTATTCATCCTCCAGCCACAAATTAAACACAAAAGACAAAGATGCAGCCAATTTAAAGCAAAGGTTTGACTTTTCTGTAAGGAAATTTGGAGCTATGAAAGAGATCAGAGGGTCTAGAGAAACCTCTGCCAAGCAGACACCAGAAACATAAATGGTAGGTGAAGGGCCTTGTACAAATTTTGCTTTGGAGCCCAGGGGGATCAAGTTATTGAACAGCAATAACATTAAAACCATCTGCCTAATATTACGTAGATCCTCCTCTCTGACCCATCAAGACATAGACTCCACCAGAGTTCTAAGGTATCCTGTGTTACCCTGCAGCAGATCCTTTAAGTTGACGCCTCCATAGATAACACTTGTGTTTTCAGCACATCCCCCAGAAGATCGGATTGATATTTGGAGAATCTAGAAACAAGTCATCACCTTGATCTCTTCGTCATATTTCTAAAACCATTTGGCGCTATATCCTGCTGAAAGAGGGCACTGCTATTTGGGGACACCACTGCCATGAAGGGAGTAAAATGGATAGGCAGGTGATATGTGTCACGTCCACACGATGCCAGGAGCTAAGGTTTCCAGTAGAACATTGCCCAGAGCCTCATACTGCCTCCATCATACTGCATCTGCTGCCATCTGTTCTTGTGGACGGCTCTCAGCCGTCCACATGTAACTTATATGACCAGGTCGCCTTCTTCCCGTAGTGCACCTGCAACCATCTCTTCTCCAGGTAAGGGACGTACACCCACCTGGCCATCCACATGATGTAACATGGCCATTTTCTTCCCATGGTGGATCTGCTGCCACCTCTTCTCTAGGTGACAGACACCCACCCAAAGGTCCAAATAATGTAACGTGGCCATCTTCTTCCCATAATGCACCTGGTGTCATCTCTTCTGCAGGGAAGTGACGTACACCCACCTGGCTGTCCACATGATGTAACATGGCCATCTTCTTCCCATAGTGCACCTGCTGTAATCTATTCTCCAGGGAAGTGACGTACACCCACCTGGCCGTCCACATGATGTAATGTGCTTCATCAGACTAGGGTGCCTCATTCCATTGATCCATGGTCCATGGTTCTGATGCTCACTGGTCCATTGTAGGCACTCTTTGCAGTGGACAGGTGTCATCATGGATGGTCTGCCCAGTCTGTGGGTACGCAACCCCATACACAAAAAGCTGTGATGTTCTGTGTGTCCTGTCACCTTCCTATCATCGCCAGCAGTATTGTTGTCAGCAATTTGCACTACAGTATCTCTTCTGGGTTATTGGACCAGATGGGCTAACGTTCACTTCAGTCCTATCAATGAGCATTGGATGTCCGTATCTCAGATTGGCTTTTCTTGGATCTCTTTTGGTAGGTACTAACCACTACATGGAAACACCCCCCCCCCCCCACAAGTCTGGACCGGTCAGACATTCGTCTAGACATTCGAATTTAGCCCTCGTCAAAGTCCCTCTGACCTTTATACATGCCTATTTTTTCTGTTCTCAAACTCCATCTTCATGAAGTGACTTGATCACTTTCTGCATAATATCTCCCACCATTGTCATTCGACAGCCAATGTAATTCCGTCCACCTGTCAGAGGTTTTAATTATGGCCGTGCAGTGTGTATATCTATAACCTGAGGCTAATACGGTTACTGATAATAATCAATACGCCTTTGGCACCAAGATAGCTACATAGTAGACCTCTTTTATAAATAGTGTATCATTTTGGGGGTGTCTTAGGAGGATGCTGTCTTACCTTACTGGATCTCTGTTGCCTGTTCCCCCTCAAATCTCAGGCGAGGAGGTCGGGGGTCTGAGGAGACCATTCCACTGGGAAGACAGAAGAAGGACATTAAGCAATGGCTGATGCGAGGAGTCTGTAGGGAAGTGACCGTCCGTAGTGGAGATGGAGAAAGAAGGGGACAATTGAAGAAGAAGAAACGTTCCCAAACTTTGAGACGAAAGAAAGTCTTGAACTTGGAGGAAGAGGCAAACAGAGTAATGAGACAGAGAAGCAAGTTTGTGTCCTGGAGGGATCAGGTGAAGCAGGTATGCAGTCAATGGAGGGGGGTGATGAGAGGCAGGACGACAGAAGGGGAGGGGAGAACACACCACGTCTGACAACACCTTCATCCCAACCCCCTCACTCACTCAGAGGGGATTCACTTCCCGGTTATCAGTTATCACAAAAGGCGGAGGTTCTGTGGTTGCCACCTGCTGACCACCCACCCGTCCTCTGCCAAGAACGTTTCCATTTAGTTCATAGGAGACTGACTACACATGGGCCCCCTCCTCTACTCTGATCTTCCATGCTTGCACTTGTAGTACCATTAATTCCTTGATGATTGCAGTGTCTCTAACTGCCTAGTGCTAGATGGAGGAGTATGGCTTATACTTGTAGTCCATCTATTCTGATATCTGATATAGATATGATTGGACCTTCTGGAATCAGTAGTGCTACCACAGATGGGGGGTTGGTTATCTCTTTACATAAGGCTTTGCTGGGACTTGCAGTTTCTCCTCAGCTGAGGAGATACATCCCCTTAAAGCCAGCATATTGGGACAATAGTTTATTGTACAGGATGGAGACATTCTTCTAGTAGAACAGATCGGAGATTGCTCCTTGTGTTTGGAAATGGGAACACACAATAGGAATACAGGTCAGCTCCCGCACTCAGATTTCACAGGGCAGAGAAAGGCAATCATTGGAGGTCTGCACTTACTAACAATTAATACTTACTGACACATCAACATAATTCACAAAAAATAACGATTTCATAATAAAGTTACAAAGTAGATTAGGGCAAATCAGGGGGTCTTAGAAGGAGGACCCCGACCATGACAGGTCTCTACCATAAGCTCTTTTATGAACTAAGTACAATTAGCACATGGGGATTTTATCACATCCCGCACTCCAGAATTCTGGCTTCAAAAAGTTGCAAAAAAAAGGACTTTGCTCAAAAGAAATTGGAGACTTTTAAAATTTTTACATCACTCAGTCCCATTTTGAAAAGCGGGTGGGGAATTGGGCATGGTTAGCTATGTTAATGAGTTTCATTCCAGATTTATCACTGAGACTTTTTAAAAAGTCGCACACTCACTCCAGCAGAGGGGTGGTGTAGAAAACTGGAATAACATTTCTAGACATTAGTGTTAGGTTTAAAGATTCGCCAAATTTATCAAACAAGGTCCAATATTTAGTGAAAAGTACCCCACTCAGACACAAAGAAAACTGACTTGAAATATTACTCTCATAATAAAGTCCAGTAGTTATGTGTAATGTGGTGTTCTGCTGCCCTCCTGTGGTAGAAGGTGATCTTACACTTAGAAGGCACTTTGAGGCAGTGCCATAAATACTGTATATACAGAATCCTGTCAAATTTTTAACTCATTGTTTAGCTGTTTTTATGAAGACCGAAGGTTGTATTGCATATAAACTCACTGTATATAATGTGTATTTTACAAATCAATACAAACAAAATTCTTTTTCTTACCTCTCTGGCAACCTGCTACTTATAACAAGGTCCCCAGTACAACAGTGACCCAAGGTGATGCATACAGTTACAGTACCCCGAAGAAAAGTTGGCAGCAAGAAATGCTAAGAAGATAGGTCAATAATTGTTGGCAAGTAAACAGTGCAAGCCAAAAATGCCCATAGAGAGTGCTAGCCATACTTCCACCATCAACCATAACAGTCAGAGCTCCACTTCAAAAGAACAAGCTACAGCGTCCCCATCAACAACATTTTGAGACTTCAAGAATAAGAATGATATCCAGGTTGTTCAATGTTTAACACCTTCAGGACCCTGCCATTTATAACCTTAAGGACCAGGCTGTTTTTTGGAAACATGACATGTGTCACTTTATGTGGTGCTAACTTCGGAATGCTTTTACTTATCCAAGCGATTCTGAGAATGTTTTCTCGCGACACATTATACTTCACGATAGTGAAAAATTTTAGTCGATATACAGTACAGACCAAAAGTTTGGACACACCTTCTCATTCAAAGAGTTTTCTTTATTTTCATGACTATGAAAATTGTAGATTCACACTGAAGGTATCAAAACTATGAATTAACACATGTGGAATTATATACATAACAAACAAGTGTGAAACAACTGAAAATATGTCATATTCTAGGTTCTTCAAAGTAGCCACCTTTTGCTTTGATTACTGCTTTGCACACTCTTGGCATTCTCTTGATGAGCTTCAAGAGGTAGTCCCCTGAAATGGTTTTCTTTTCACAGGTGTGCCCTGTCAGGTTTAATAAGTGGGATTTCTTGCCTTATAAATGGGGTTGGGACCATCAGTTGCGTTGAGGAGAAGTCAGGTGGATACACAGCTGATAGTCCTACTGAATAGACTGTTAGAATTTGTATTATGGCAAGAAAAAGCAGCTAAGTAAAGAAAAACGAGTGGCCATCATTACTTTAAGAAATGAAGGTCAGTCAGTCAGCCGAGAAATTGGGAAAACTTTGAAAGTAAGGGCTATTTGACCATGAAGGAGAGTGATGGGGTGCTGCGCCAGATGACCTGGCCTCCACAGTCACCGGACCTGAACCCAATCGAGATGGTTTGGGGTGAGCTGGACCGCAGAGTGAAGGCAAAAGGTCCAACAAGTGCTAAGCATCTCTGAGAACTCCTTCAAGACTGTTGGAAGACCATTTCAGGGGGTTACCTCTTGAAGCTCATCAAGAGAATGCCAAGAGTGTGCAAAGCAGTAATCAAAGCAAAAGGTGGCTACTTTGAAGAACCTAGAATATGATATATTTTCAGTTGTTTCACACTTGTTTGTTATGTAGATAATTCCACATGTGTTAATTCATAGTTTTGATGCCTTCATAGTCATGAAAATAAAGAAAACTCTTTGAATAAGAAGGTGTGTCCAAACTTTTGGTCTGTACTGTATATCACCTTTATTTTCTAAAAAATCCCAAATTTACAGAAACTTTGAATTTCTCTGCTTTTAAGGCAGATAGTGATACATGATAAGAGAGTTATTACCTTACATTCCCCATATGTTTGCATCATTTTGTAAATGTAATTTTATTTTTTAGGATCTTATAAGGCTTAGAATTTTAGAAGCAAATTTTTAAGAAAATTTCCCAAACCACTATTTTCTAAATTCTAAAGTCACTTTGTGGGGCTTACATAGTAGAAACCTCCCATAAATTACCCCATTTTACAAACTACACCCCTCAAGTTATTCAAAACTGATTTTACAAACTTGTTTAACCCTTTAGGTGTTCCACAAGAATTAAAGGAAAAGGAGATTACATTTTTAAATTTCACTTTTTTCGCAGATTCTCCATTTTAATTCATTTTTTCCTGTAACACATCAAGGGTTAACAGCCAAATAAAACTCAGTATTTATTACCCTGATTCTGCAATTTACAGAAACACCCCACATGTGGTCATAAACTGCTGTACGGGAACACGGCAGGGCGCACAATTTTTGAAAGAAAAACAATCATGTTTTTATGTCTCCATTTCCAGAAAGCCAAATTTTTTTTATTTTCTGGGCGATTGTCTTAGTTAGGTTCTCATTCTTTGCGGGATGAGATGACGGTTGGATTGGTACTATTTTGGGGTACATATAACTTTTTGATCATATGGTATTACACTTTTTGTGATGTATGGGACAAAAGAATTAATTTTTTGGCACGGTTTTTATTTTTTATTTTTTACGGTGTTCACGGATTAGCTCATGGGATCTTTTTATAGAGCAGGTTGTTACGGATGCGGCTATACCATTTTTTTATATATATATTTTGGTTCTAAACAATAAACACATTTTTTAAACAAAAAAATGATGTTTTTAAGTCTCCATTTTCTGAAAGCCACATCTTTTTTATTTTTGGTCCGATTGTCTTATGTAGGCACTAATTTTTTGCAGGATGAGATGACAGTTTGATTGGTATTATTTTTGGGTACATATGACTTTTTGATTGCTTGGTATTACACTTTTTGTGATAAAAGTTGACCAAAAATGGCTATTTTAGCACAGTTTTTATAATTGTTTTTTACAATGTTAACCGGACGGGGTGATTCATGGGATTTTTTATAGAGCAGGTTACTACAGACGTGGCGATATATAATATGTTTATTTTTTATGTATTTTTTTTCTATTTTTTACAATGACAATTTTATGTTTCTTTTTTATGGCGAAGGGACTTTTTTTTTATTGAAACTTACATTTTTTTATTGTTAAAAATTTCTTTTTTTTTTTTTTTTTTTTTTGTCCCACTATGGCACTCCAACTCAAAGCTGCACTCAATATTCTGCTGGTGGAGTCACTGTGTACATACATTACATTACTTATCCTGTACTGATCCTGAGTTACATTCTGTGTTATACTCCAGAGCTGCACTCACTATTCTGCTGGTGCAGTCTCTGTGTACATACATTATATTACTTTTTCTGTACTGATCCAGAGTTACATCCTGAATTATACTCCTGAGCTGCACTCACTATTCTGCTGGTGGAGTCACTGTGTACATACATTACATTACTTATCCTGTACTGATCCTGAGTTACATCCTGTATTATACTCCAGAGCTGCACTCACTATTCTGCTGGTGCATTCACTGTGTACATACATTACTTATCCTGTACTGATCCTGGGTTACATACTGTATTATTCTCCAGAGCTGCACTCACTATTCTGCTGCTGGAGTCAGTTTGTACATACATTACTTATCCTATACTGATCCTGAGTTACATCCTGTATTATACTCTGAGTTTGTCACAGGTTAAGGGGAAGGAAAAACACCAAATACACACCACAACGAATAGACAACTATCTAGGCCTCAAAAGCTAAGGAAGAGGGATGGTGACCTCCTAGTAATCCCTAGGCCTTTCCCTAACTCCTGCCAGTATGAGCAGATCCTGATGGTGGAAATACTCATACACCGGATACCTAAAGCCCTGCTAAAACTGACGAGCCCTAGGATAAGTAGCCTGGGATGAGACAGCTGGTTCCTTCCAGAATGAGGGAACCTGCATCTTCCTGAGGCCTAGACAACAGCACACACCAGATAATAAGAAACAGTGAAGGCAACAAGTACTTAGCTTAGAGATGAATGGAGAAGCAGGAGATCCAAGACACACCAGCACTAGCAACTCCAAGCAGAAACTATCAGCCGCATGGTCAGCAGTGTGAGGCGAATCTAAATAGAGCCTCATCACTGATAACAAGCGGCACCTGAGGAGAGGTGAGATCCTGCCAAACAACAACATACATAGAGGAAAACAGAGAAACCTGTCAGATAGCCTCACGTGCAGCAAGTCTATCTGATCTTTTTACCTCTCTCACAGGAAGGACCTTGACAGAGTTAAATCCTGTATTATACTCCAGAGCTGCACTCACTATTCATCTGGTGGAGTCACTGTGTCCATACATTATATTACTTAGTTTCTACTGATCCTGAGTTACATCCTGTATTATACTCCAGAGCTGCACTCACTATTCTGCTGGTGGAGTCACTGTGTACATACATTACTTATCTTGTACTGATCCTGAGTTACATCCTGTATTATACTCCAGAGCTGCACTCACTATTCTGCTGGTGGAGTCACTGTGTACATACATTACATTACTTATCTTGTACTGATCCTGAGTTACATCCTGTATTATACTCCAGAGCTGCACTCACTATTCTGCTGGTGCAGTCACTGTGTACATACATTACATTACTTATCCTGTACTGATCCTGAGTTACATCCTGTATTATATTCCAGAGCTGCACTCACTATTCTGCTGGTGCAGTCACTGTGTACATACATTACATTACTGATCCTGAGTTACATCCTGTATTATACTCCAGAGCTGCACTCACTATTCTGCTGGTGCAGTCACTGTGTACATACATTACATTACTGATCCTGTACTGATCCTGAGTTTTATTCTGTATTATACTCCAGAGCTGCTCTCATTATTCTGCTGGTTAATGAAAACTGTCAGCAATATTCTATTCAGGCACCCCCTAACAGCTGAACTGCATTGCTCTAGTGTCGGTCAGTTCTTTTCTCATACACTCGGTGACTGTAGAACGCTTATTATAAGGCCCCTTGCAGACGAGCGTGTGTCACGCTACGAGTCCACAGCGCAGCTCCCGGCCTGACCTCACAGCGCTGCTGGTGGTCACATAGCATTATATTGATTTATGATGATATGTAACCCTTACAGTTCTGAAATGTATTGGATGACACATCCAATACATTCCAGAACTGTAAGAGTTACATAGCATCATAAATCATTACAAGTCTATGTGACCCGGCCAGTGCTGGGAGGTCAGGCTGGGAGCTGCGCTGCGGACTCGCAGCGTGACACACGCTCGTCTGCTAGGGGCCTAAAGATGCCTTTTTCGCAGGAAACAAAGAAATCTCAGTTTAGACACTGAACAAGCAGGAAATGCTGGGAGATTTCAGCTCTGAATTCTGCACGATATAGGTGAATCTATTAATAATGTGTTTTACTGTGATTTATTTACAGTCTAAATAACTAGAGATGAGCATATTTTTTGATATTCATCTCGATTCTAGTTCAAATGAAAAGATCATCATATTTGATTTAGGTACAAATACATTTGACCTCGAAAGTGCTGAGATGACCCTGAATAGTTGTGTATGACACTCTGGGGTCTCCTATGACTGTATACAACCCCTACTAAGCTCTTTAGTGACAGTGAGATACAGTATATGGCTATGGGCAAACGGATGGTGTGCGGTGGAAACAACCTGCCTGGGTAAGAACACACTGCGCCATCTGATTTGTTATGCGTTTTAAAATAAATCAAAACAGTCCAGAAAAGATCCCATTAGCGGACAGATGGATGGCGGTTTTTATATACACATGGTATTATCGGAAGGCGCAGTGGCTGGTTGTTTTTAAAAAATTGCCCAAATGCTAACCTTTTCTGTTTAAGGGCTCATGCACACGGCTGTTCTATGCATTGGGGGTTGCAATTTTCGGTCCCCAATGCACGAGCACCATCCGTGCAGTTGCCGCAGACGGATCCAGACTCATTCAACTTGAATGGGTCCGTGATCCGTCCACACTGCAAAAAGGTAGAACATGTTCAATTTTTTTTGTGGTGTCTGGAGGCATGGAGAGAAACCCCACGGAATCACTCCGTAGTGCTTCCGTGCCTCCGTTTCGCACCTTCCGGATTGCGGACCCATTCAAGTGAATGGCTCCACATCCATGATGCGGTGAGCACACGGCCGGTGCCCGCATACTGCGAACCCACTGTTTGCGGGCAGCGATACGGGCAAGGCCGAGCAATGGCTGCGCGCATGAAGACTAAGGTAGTGATCCCGGTAGTAGCGGTACAGTATGGACAAGGCAGGAGTTGTGCGGCAGTGTAGGGGTAGTAGTAGTATCAGCAGCACAGCATGGGAGATGATGGAAACGGCAGGAGTTGTGCGGCAGTGTAGGGGTAGTAGTAGTATCAGCAGCACAGCATGGAAGATGATGGAAACTGCAGGAGTTGTGCGGCAGTGTAGGGGTAGTAGTAGCATCAGCAGCACAGCATGGGAGATGATGGACAAGGCAGGAGTTGTGCGGCAGTGTAGGGGTAGTAGTAGTATCAGCAGCAGCACAGCATGGGAGATGATGGACAAGGCAGGAGTTGTGCGGCAGTGTAGGGGTAGTAGTAGCATCAGCAGCACAGCATGGAAGATGATGGACAAGGCAGGAGTTGGGCGGCAGTGTAGGGGTAGTAGTAGCATCAGCAGCACAGCATGGGAGATGATGGAAATGGCAGGAGTTGTGCGGCAGTGTAGGGGTAGTAGTAGCATCAGCAGCACAGCATGGGAGATGATGGACAAGGCAGGAGTTGTGCGGCAGTGTAGGGGTAGTAGTAGTATCAGCAGCAGCACAGCATGGGAGATGATGGACAAGGCAGGAGTTGTGCGGCAGTGTAGGGGTAGTAGTAGTATCAGCAGCAGCACAGCATGGGAGATGATGGACAAGGCAGGAGTTGTGCGGCAGTGTAGGGGTAGTAGTAGCATCAGCAGCACAGCATGGAAGATGATGGACAAGGCAGGAGTTGGGCGGCAGTGTAGGGGTAGTAGTAGTATCAGCAGCACAGCATGGGAGATGATGGACAAGGCAGGAGTTGGGCGGCAGTGTAGGGGTAGTAGTAGCATCAGCAGCACAGCATGGAAGATGATGGAAATGGCAGGAGTTGGCCGGCAGTGTAGGGGTAGTAGTAGCATCAGCAGCACAGCATGGGAGATGATGGACAAGGCAGGAGTTGTGCGGCAGTGTAGGGGTAGTAGTAGCATCAGCAGCACAGCATGGGAGATGATGGAAATGGCAGGAGTTGTGCGGCAGTGTAGGGGTAGTAGTAGCATCAGCAGCACAGCATGGGAGATGATGGAAATGGCAGGAGTTGGGCGGCAGTGTAGGGGTAGTAGTAGCATCAGCAGCACAGCATGGAAGATTATGGAAATGGCAGGAGTTGGCCGGCAGTGTAGGGGTAGTAGTAGCATCAGCAGCACAGCATGGAAGATGATGGAAATGGCAGGAGTTGGCCGGCAGTGTAGGGGTAGTAGTAGCATCAGCAGCACAGCATGGGAGATGATGGACAAGGCAGGAGTTGGGCGGCAGTGTAGGGGTAGTAGTAGCATCAGCAGCACATTACAGAACATGATAGACAATTTGTTAGAATATTGTGGAAGATTTCTGCCTGTGATTATGAATTATGTGCTATAGATTGGGCTGATACACATTAATAAAAATTGAGTACTATAACTTTAAATATTGTCATGGAAGTGTAGCATTCACTGCATATAGCTGAGTTCAATAAGACAATCAACATCCTGTCCCAGATTAAAACCTCTATCAATTAATGAAATCTAGCTGACTAGATGCATTGTGTGTCCAAAGATAAGCTTTCTTGTCCTGTCACATTAATGTACACGCACAGAATACACGTGGCTGTCCTGTTTGAGAACATACATAGGACCTACGACACACGTTCGGATCATCCCCCCTGATTGGCTGATGCTCACTTAAAGGGGTTGTGTCACTTCAGCAAGCGGCATTTATCATGTAGGTAAAATTAATACAAGACACTTACTAATGTATTGGGATTGTCCATATTGCTTCCTTTGCTGGCTGGATTAATTTTTCCATCACATTATACACTGCCTGTTTCCATGGTTATGACCAACCTGCAATCCAGCATCGGTGGTCGTGAATGTAGTCTATTGGAAAAAGCGCCAGCCTTCTAGGTGGCTGAGACTGTGGGACAGTGGGAGTATGCACGGACCGGCGCTTTCCCCTATAGTGTGAAAGCACGACCACCGCTGCTGGATTGCAGGTGGTCGTAAACATGGAAACGAGCAGTGTAT
This sequence comes from Bufo bufo, assembly GCF_905171765.1. Classification (NCBI taxonomy): domain Eukaryota; kingdom Metazoa; phylum Chordata; class Amphibia; order Anura; family Bufonidae; genus Bufo; species Bufo bufo. Next base: position 37,648,944 of record NC_053389.1, on the reverse strand, counting down.
AGTGTGATGGAAAAACGAATCCAGCCAGCAAAGGAGGCAATATGGACAATCACAATACATTAGTCAGTGGTTTGTATTAATTTTATCTACATCATAAATGCCACTTGCTGAAGTGAGATAAGAAATTATGGGCAAGCTCACCGAGCAGCCATTGTGAGCATTTAGTCTGAATTGAATTCCAAAGTTTGGGATTGCTTTAAATGCAAATTTTTGAGAAAATTTAATCTGATTACTTCAGGATCTACTCCCTCATCTCTATAAGTAGCACTTTGTCTTTTTGTCAGTGATAATCGTCAGCTCTGTCATTGTCCCTTCCATGTCTCTTGTTTCCTTTGTCTTTGTTCTCTTTGACACTTGGGGTGATGTCACCGTCTGGAGTCCAGCGATGGGGTAATGGACTTCTCAGGGGCCAGCATTATTTTCTCAGTGTCAGCTGAGCCCACACAGACGTCCGGACCGTGTTGTCCAGTTCTTTCATCGGGTAATAATTAGCTTAAAGTGAGGAGTTTCTAGCAGGACTTTACCCTGTGCTGTGAGCGGTCACTCTGCCATATCTCCATGAACTCACAATGTGTCACATCACGCAGATCTGGAGCCTCACCGCGCCGCGAGGCGCAAGTGCAGCTCATATAGTAAACCTAAATGTAGTGTGACATAATAGTGCACATGGCAGACATATCACTTACAGAGAAGTAACCCTGCAGTCAATCTTTTATCCAGAGGCTGACTGTAGTGTTCATCTCTGAGATGAGCAATAGGATGTGCAGAAACCTCCCTGCCTCAGATCACTACCTTATACAGGGATCTCAAGTCTCCTGGAGGTTCAGGGAGTCTCCCGCTATTAGATAGCGGCTCCCTGACACCCGCATGTGAGACAATATATCCCGGAAAGGTTTACTGATAGCAGAGCAGAGAGATAAGAGAAGTGACAGGACACAGAGTTTAGATTACAGGCTGAATTAACCTGAATTAACCTTTAGGGTCAAATTGGCTTCTCAAGGAGATATATATGTTAAAGGCATCCCTCCTTCTGTCTCATTCAGTAGCTATAGAACTATTGAGAGAGATGGATTTTTTTTAAATACATTTACACATTTAACCCTCCATTTTAATTATATTATTTACCCCAGTGTTAAATTCACCCCCCCTGGATGCTTGTTTTTTTCCTACAGTGTAGTAGATAATTACACACAGGGTTTTACAGAATAAACTTCCTGACTCAGACCAAGAGCCGACTCAGCAAGTGAATCCAAGCATCCGCGCATGCGCATTGCGCAACCTAAGCTTCGGTTCACTTGCTTCTTGTCAGCTCAGCGAATGAACCAAAGATTCGATTCATGAACCGATTCATTTGAAAGATCCGAACTTCCCATCTCTAGTTTACTCGCAGTAAACCTTTCCGGCAACCTGTAGCAGTGTCTCCTTCTCGGCGCGTGCGCACAGTGCAAGAAGAAGCCGATGCCAGCAGTCCGCAACGGCGCATCAGGCTGAGCGGGATCTCAAAGCGGGAGGAGGGGGAAGGAGGGAGAGGCGGCACTGAGGAGTAGAAGGCGGCGCTGGGCACGAACGGCGATGCGTGCGGCCGGGCACCATGCATCCACAGACCTCCCCTGTATGGGCACCTTAATTCAATGATTGACAGGTTAGTAAAACCTGTTTTTCCGCAGAATAAGGCCACCTTAGAAATCAGAATGCTACCCTGGACATGAGCAGATGTTTAGCTCACAGGGCTTATAGGTGGTGACAGAATCCCTTTAATCATATACATAAATATGATAATTTGGGGCAGGGTAATGAGCCCCGTCCTCCACACCATAGAGCAAAGTGTGCAGATACTGCATATGTCTGGAAAATGTAATAAAAAGTCTGTGAAAGAAAACCTCCCTGAAATGAGTTTTTGCAGGTTGGGATGTCTGCTTATATCACATAACCGCACACTATTCTGCTGGTGCAGTCACTACATACATTACATTTCCTGTACTGATCCTGAGTTACATCCTGTATTATACTCCAGAGCTGCACTCACTATTATGCTGGTGCAGTCACTGTGTACATACATTACATTACATTACTTATCCTGTACTGATCCTGAGTTACATCCTGTATTATACTCCAGAGCTGCACTCACTATTCTGCTGGTGCAGTCACTGTGTACATACATTACATTACTTATCCTATACTGATCCTGAGTTACATCCTGTATTATACTCCGGAGCTGCACTCACTATTCTGCTGGTGCAGTCACTGTGTACATACATTACATTACTTATCCTGTACTGATCCTGAGTTACATCCTGTATTATACTCCGGAGCTGCACTCACTATTCTGCTGGTGCAGTCACTGTGTACATACATTACATTACTTATCCTGTACTGATCCTGAGTTACATCCTGTATTATACTCCAGAGCTGCACTCACTATTCTGCCGGTGCAGTCACTGTGTACATACATTAAATTACTTATCCTGTACTGATCCTGAGTTACATCCTGTATTATACTCCAGAGCTGCACTCACTATTCTGCTGGTGGAGTCACTGTGTACATACATTACATTACTTATCCTGTATTGATCCTGAGTTACATCCTGTATTATACTCCAGAGCTGCACTCACTATTCTGCTGGTGCAGTCACTGTGTACATACATTACTTATCCTGTACTGATCCTGAGTTAGGGTAATTTCACACTAGTGTTAAAGTTTTCCGCTATTGAGTTCCATCACAAGGGCTTAATACCAGAAAAAACGCTTTAGTTTTATCCTAATGCATTCTGAATGGAAAGCATTCCGTTCAGGATGCATCAGGATGTGTTCAGTTCAGTCACTCTTATGGTATTTGGCCGGAGAAAATACCTCAGCATGCTGCGTTATTTTCTCCGGCCAAAATTCCAGACACTTGCCGGAATCTGTGAAAAAAATAATTACCGGATCCTTTTTCCGGATGACACCGGAGACATGGATCTGTTATTTCAATGCAAGTGTAAAAGTACCCTTACATCGTGTATTATACTTCAGAGCTGCACTGATTTTTGTCTAAAATACTGTATTTTAGGAAAGTATGAAATGTTAAGGTTTTGCTTAGGGCTCACTGTATAGGCCTAGGGGTCGGGTTGACAATTTTCTCCCTGTATTATAACTGACGTACAGATTACAAGGTAAAAGCATTGCCCAACGATACAAGATCGAACCAAACCACAATTCAATAGCTGGAAACCAAGAAAGATCTCTACTATATATACAAACTTAATTTCTTTATTTCTCTGTAGGCCTGTGATTTGCCTATCCCTTTAAGAGCCTGCCAAGGATCAGCTGGAGGAGAAATGTGAGGATCAAAGAGTGGCCAGACTCTTGGGCTACATAAAGTGGTGAATGCAGGAGCAGATTGGGAACCTAAAGTGGCCCTGGAAAAAATTACCTAAAAGTGGCCCCGTGTTGTAGGAGGGTCTAAATTGACAGTTGAGGTGGGGCAACAAAAGGAGGGGTCAGCAATACCACAGCGCAAAATACCACATACCACAGTGCGACACAATATATTGCCTCAAAAGATGTCCCTCTGGGTTGGCCATCAATAGCGGCCATTTTCTCTCCTCCTCCAGTTGTCTCTGATTAAGATACACTGATGAGCAAAAGGGTAACAATGTTTAGAACTTTTGACTTTCTGGCTCCATATCTCACCTTCCACTACAGCTTCCAACGTGAGACTATCATCATTTTATAGACAATCATCTTGGCTATCTCATACATAAATTGGACTAGTTATGCTAGTAATTGGACTAGTTATTCTTCCCATGTAACTGCATTGTTACTGTTTTGCTCCTAAAATTCTAAATTTTCTTTTTTATTATTTTGTTAGTATTTTGTAAATCCACCTTTGGCTTTCAGCACTGCCTGATACATTCTGGACATGCTCTCCATCAGATTCAATCATGTCTCGGCCAAAATCTGTTCCCAGGTCTCTTCTACACCTTCCCAATGTTGGTGCATACTGGTCGACTCACAGCTTTTTCTTCAACTCTACCCACAAGTGTTCAATTGTGTTGAGGTCTGGGAACAGTGGGGGCCAATCCAGCACCTCTACTTCATTGTCATTGAACCATTTATTCACCAATCTTGACGTATGCTTCGGATCGTTGTCCTGCTGGAACATTATGTCATTCTTTTCATACCCATAATACTCGAGTATACGAAACTCACAGATATAGCTCAGCATTGAGACCACCATAGATCCTGGTTAGTATCCAACTCCTTTGCCTGTGAAACAACCCCATATCATCAGGCTTGCTCCGCCGACCTTGACAGTCCCTTCAATTTCTCCATCCGTTAGCCCCCTTTTCCCTTTTTTCTTCCAGACACATTTGTGCCGAGAAATTTCTGTAAGGTCTATGACCAACTTGCCCTCTACTGGGCCAAGAACAGGCAGATGCCATCACAGGACTCCTAAGCCCAAACTAGCTGAACAGCCCAGAGATGTAATATGAGGTATCCTCTCCTTTGTTGACACCACACACACCCTTAAAGGCCTCATGCATAGGACCCAATTCTTTTTCCGCATTTGTTCCAAATTTTTTTTGCATATTGGATGCGTATCCATTTATTTCAATTTTGTTTATGCCAGCATGTCCGTCCAGAAAAAAAAAAAAGGAACATGTCCAATTCATGTCCTTTTTGTGGACAAGTGTTGAGGGAAGTGTTGGATTTAAATATATATGTATATATGCCCTTACATATATGCATGTATATTGGCCCTTTTGCATGGGCCGGTCCAGGTGGTATGGGTGTATACATGGAGATGTATGTATGCCCCCTTGTCAGCATACATCTCTATGTATAATATATCCATATGCAGGTGGGCTTATTACTGCCCATTTATGATATTGTATATATGTACATGCATGTAGATGTACTCCAAACATCTATATGGATGTATATACCTAAGTGCCCCCAGGTTGTGTAGTGTGTATATGTGTACATATATATATATCGATCAGCCTGGTTCGTTTATGACGTGGGAGTGTGTGATGTTATGGTGTAGCAGCTGGGGGGAGGCTTACAGCTTGGGCAGGAAGTCCTTTGTTTCAGTTCTAGCATTCCGTCACATGCCCACGATGATGTCATCACCCTCCTGTTGAAGAAGGAGGAGGGGGCTGCTTTTGGGCTATATTAGCTCAAGCCGGACAGAGGTGTGGCCTCTTGGAACCTGGACTACAATCAGAGACACATGGGAACTGCTCCCTGAAGGAAGAGAGGCCACATGGCCCTGAAGATGGCTGAGTAACCCTTTCCCTCCAGACCCCTAATACACCTGCCCTGATTCACCCCTTCCCTGCCACCAACTCATACCCCTGTAGCTGCCCTGTAATCTTACCCCTTCACTGCTGCCTGCTTACCCCAGTAGCAGCTGAGTGTGTGTTTTGGGTGGGCTGCTAAGGAATGTTTGTATGTGTATTGTACAGCTAGAGTGTGGGGTGGAATTGGGAATTGTCTAGGTTTGTATTGTGGTGTGTGCGTCTATATGTATATATATTTATAACCATTGATCTATAAATATATATAGATATAGCGTATAATTAGACTTTTATTATTGTAAGTGATCCCCCCTGAATAACCCCTGATCACCTCCTCACTGTACACTTGTAGGGTATTAACCCCTGCATTGCTGTACAGCCCTGAACACCCCCATTGTCAACCCTTACCTACCCTGTCCCACCAACGATCCCTGAAGCCCTGATCACCCCCCACTGTACCTCACCCCTATTACTGTATTTGTGTCTGTGGCCTGCATACACCCCTGCAGTGCCACCGTTAACCCTTGTCGTACCCCATAGGGACAGTAAGTAGAACCAGGTGGGTGGGCTGCTAATACACTGCTCAAAAAAATTAAGGGAACACTTAAACAACACAATGTAACTCCAAGTCAATCACACTTCTGTGAAATCAAACTGTCCACTTAGGAAGCAACACTGAGTGACAATCAATTTCACATGCTGTTGTGCAAATGGGATAGACAACAGGTGGAAATTATAGGCAATTAGCAAGACACCCCCAATAAAGGAGTGGTTCTGCAGGTGGTGACCACATATCACTTCTCAGTTCCTATGCTTCCTGGCTGATGTTTTGGTCACTTTTGAGTGCTGGTGGTGCTTTCACTCTAGTGGTAGCATGAGACGGAGTCTACAACCCACACAAGTGGCTCAGGTAGTGCAGCTTATCCAGGATGGCACATCAATGCGAGCTATGGCAAGAAGGTTTGCTGTGTCTGTCAGCGTAGTGTCCAGAGCATGGAGGCGCTACCAGGAGACAGGCCAGTACATCAGAGGACGTGGAGGAGGCCGTAGGAGGGCAACAACCCAGCAGCAGGACCGCTACCTCTGCCTTTGTGCAAGGAGGAACAGGAGGAGCACTGCCAGAGCCCTGCAAAATGACCTCTAGCAGGCCACAAATGTGCATGTGTCTGCTCAAACGGTCAGAAACAGACTCCATGAGGGTGATATGAGGGCCCGACGTCCACAGGTGGGGGTTGTGTTTACAGCCCAACACCGTGCAGGACGTTTGGCATTTGCCAGAGAACACCAAGATTGGCAAATTCGCCACTGGCGCCCTGTGCTCTTCACAGATGAAAGCAGGTTCACACTGAGCACATGTGACAGACGTGACAGAGTCTGGAGACGCCGTGGAGAACGTTCTGCTGCCTGCAACATCCTCCAGCATGACCGGTTTGGCATTGGGTCAGTAATGGTGTGGGGTGGCATTTCTTTGGAGGGCCGCACAGCCCTCCATGTGCTCGCCAGAGGTAGCCTGACTGCCATTAGGTACTGAGATGAGATCCTCAGACCCCTTGTGAGACCATATGCTGGTGCGGTTGGCCCTGGGTTCCTCCTAATGCAAGACAATGCTAGACCTCATGTGGCTGGAGTGTGTCAGCAGTTCCTGCAAGACGAAGGCATTGATGCTATGGACTGGCACGCCCGTTCCCCAGACCTGAATCCAATTAAGCACATCTGGGACATCATGTCTCGCTCTATCCACCAACGTCACGTTGCATCCAGGAGTTGGCAGATGCTTTAGTCCAGGTCTGGGAGGAGATCCCTCAGGAGACAGTCCACCACCTCATCAGGAGCATGCACAGGCGTTGTAGGGAGGTCATACAGGCACGTGGAGGCCACACACACTACTGAGCCTCATTTTGACTTGTTTTAAGGACATTACATCAAAGTTGGATCCGCCTGTAGTGTGTTTTTCCACTTTAATTTTGAGTGTGACTCCAAATCCAGACCTCCATGGGTTGAAAATTTGATTTCCATTTTTTTATTTTTGTGTGATTTTGTTGTCAGCACATTCAACTATGTAAAGAACAAAGTATTTTAGAAGAATATTTAATTAACTCAGATCTAGGATGTGTTATTTTTGTGTTCCCTTTATTTTTTTGAGCAGTGTATAAATGTGTGAGTGTATTGTATAGTTAGTTTGTGGGTGGAACTTGGGATTGTGTAGTGTAGTTTAGTGCTGTATATTTAGTGCTGTATTGTAAGTGTATTATTGTAATTGTAGTTAGGACCGTATTAGTGTATTGTTATAGTGTGTTTACTTATATTGCTGTGTGCTGCTATAAATATTTGTATCTATTCCATTGATATAGATATATATAATTATAAGCAAATATTAGACTGTGATGTATAGTGTGTTAATAAATACCTTTTATTTAAGCACAGTGTGTACAAACCGGATTCCAAAAAAGTTGGGACACTAAACAAATAGTGAATAAAAACTGAATGCAATGATGTGGAGATGGCAAATGTCAATATTTTATTTGTAATAGAACGTAGATGACAGATCAAACGTTTAATCCAAGTAAATGTATCATTTTAAAGGAAAAATACGTTGATTCCAATTTTCACGGTGTCAACAAATCCCCAAAAAGTTGGGACAAGTAGCAATAAGAGGCTGGAAAAAGTAAATTTGAGCATAACGAAGAGCTGGAAGACCAATTAACACTAATTAGGTCAATTGGCAACATGATTGGGTATAAAAAGAGCTTCTCAGAGTGGCAGTGTCTCTCAGAAGCCAAGATGGGTAGAGGATCACCAATTCCCACAATGTTGCGCAGAAAGATAGTGGAGCAATATCAGAAAGGTGTTACCCAGCGAAAAATTGCAAAGACTTTGCATCTATCATCATCAACTGTGCATAACATCATCCGAAGATTCAGAGAATCTGGAACAATCTCTGTGCGTAAGGGTCAAGGCCGTAAAACCATACTGGATGCCCGTGATCTCCGGGCCTTTAAACGACACTGCACCACAAACAGGAATGCTACTGTAAAGGAAATCACAGAATGGGCTCAGGAATACTTCCAGAAACCATTGTCAGTGAACACAATCCACTGTGCCATCCGCCGTTGCCAGCTGAAACTCTACAGTGCAAAGAAGAAGCCATTTCTAAGCAAGATCCACAAGCTCAGGCGTTTTCACTGGGCCAGGGATCATTTAAAATGGAGTGTGGCAAAATGGAAGACTGTTCTGTGGTCAGACGAGTCACGATTCAAAGTTCTTTTTGGAAATCTGGGACGCCATGTCATCCGGACCAAAGAGGACAAGGACAACCCAAGTTGTTATCAACGCTCAGTTCAGAAGCCGGCATCTCTGATGGTATGGGGTTGCATGAGTGCGTGTGGCATGGGCAGCTTGCATGTCTGGAAAGGCACCATCAATGCAGAAAAATATATTCAGGTTCTAGAACAACATATGCTCCCATCCAGACGTCATCTCTTTCAGGGCAGACCCTGCATTTTTCAACAAGATAATGCCAGACCACATTCTGCATCAATCACAACATCATGGCTGCGTAGGAGAAGGATCCGGGTACTGAAATGGCCAGTCTGCAGTCCAGATCTTTCACCTATAGAGAACATTTGGCGCATCATAAAGAGGAAGGTGCAACAAAGAAGGCCCAAGACGATTGAACAGTTAGAGGCCTGTATTAGACAAGAATGGGAGAGCATTCCTATTTCTAAACTTGAGAAACTGGTCTCCTCGGTCCCCAGACGTCTGTTGAGTGTTGTAAGAAGAAGGGGAGATGCCACACAGTGGTGAAAATGGCCTTGTCCCAACTTTTTGGGGATTTGTTGACACCATGAAATTCTGATTCAACATATTTTTCCCTTAAAATGGTACATTTTCTCAGTTTAAACTTTTGTTCCGTGATTTATGTTCTATTCTGAATAAAATATTAGAAGTTGGCACCTCCACATCATTGCATTCAGTTTTTATTCACGATTTGTATAGTGTCCCAACTTTTTTGGAATCCGGTTTGTAGTCTTTTGTAGTAGTAAGACGCTGCATCAATAGTCGCACGTAGTGTAGTTCAGTGGAGTGTATAGGTAACAGAGGTAGTTAGCTAGTTAACATAGCTAAATAGGTTAGGTAGTTTATTTATGTTACGATTTAGGCATAAATAGGCGGAGTCATCACTAGACGGTTCACTCCTATTTATGAATATTAATTATTGAGATTTGCATAAATATCAATATTAATATCCCCCTTAACAACAAGAATAGCATTTTTGACAATGGGGCCCACGGAAATTGTGGGATGCATAAGGCCACTATCCGTATTTTGTTGATTGCGGACCGCAAAATACATACGGTCGTGTGCAAGAGGCCTAAAGCTGACAAAGAACAGTGAACAGTTCAGTAGGAGGGAGCAGAACTTTCATTTCTACATGACATTGCAACATCAACTCTGGCTAAGTGCAGAACTCCTAAACCGCTCCTAGAGACTCTATGGGTGCACAACCTGCAATACGTATGGCTATATCCCTTTGGCCTGGATGTAGAAATTGTCCAGCACAAAGAGGATAAAACCTTGGGAACTTGATTTCATAAATCAATAAAAATACATCTCCATGGAGAGCATTCAATTTCAACGCGTTTCAATCAGAAAATTGATCTTAATCATGGCACCAAATATGAGGGAGTGGAACTTTTTTTTTCCAAGTCATTGCACGGTCTGAGGACATTACTTGTCCTTGAGGGCACCTCTCATATCTACACTCACTGAATCGAGAAAGAGACATATTTTCACCCATGTCAGCGTGGCTGGTTATTCTTTGCACACAACATCTTATTCTCCTCACCCCCCACCCCCACCCCCACCATACCCTCATTCTCTTGCTTATTGGCAAAGAAGTTTTCACTACCCTTACAAGCCGGTCTCGTTACATCAAAAGTCCATGTCATCTCTGTTTCTAGTTCAGTGCTCTCATTAAGAGAATCAAAATAGGAGTATTGCAGGTTTCATACCCTTTAATGGCAAGTATACTCTTATTTTGTTTCTCTTAATGAGTGCACTAAAAGAGTTTTCTATTGGCAGACTTTTTCCTTTATCTCTGTTTCTTTAATGTCTGACGAAAATCTCACTTCTTCTAATGGAAAAGGCTTTAATCCGCCTAATAAAAGACTCCATATAATCCTTTTTATGATGCAATATGAAAACGCATTAGTCTTGCAGGAGACACATTTTAAAGCCAGTAGAAATTGCCGTAGTGGTTCCATAGTGGAAGCACCAACTCTGCCTCAAAAGGGGTTCCTGCAGCAATTCATAAATCTCTGCCTTTCGAGTTCTTCAATAGATGCAGAAGGAAGGGTGCTTTTCCTCAAAGGAACCATTATGTCTACAAGGTTTACCTTCATAAACATCTATGCACCCAATACCCAACAGCACACATGGTTCCTAGGAGTACTGGAGGAACTAAAAGTGTTTTCAGAAGGTTTAGTCACATTGGGTGGAGATTTTAATCTTACGCTAAACCAGCTTCTTGATTCCTCTTCTAAGAAATTGGGTTTTTCTCAAGGAATATTAAGATAAATCCACCATAAATTGCAGGAGCTTCGTTTATTAGACCTTTGGATGCTACAGGACCCAGAAATAAAAGACTGTACCTCTAATTCACTGACAAATCATTCCAACCAACGGTTAAATTAGATTCTGATATTAAACGATCTACTTTCTGGTGTCAAATCCAATAGCATAGGTAGCATCACTGTTTGTGACCATGCCTCCATCAAGGCAAATATCATATTCTCCATATTGCAACATAAAGCATGGAATTTGAAGCGTTGGATCGGGTCGCAAATTGTGGACATGTTCAACCGAATGCTAAAGGGTCTAAAGATTATCTACATTGCTAACATAAGCTTTTATGGTAACAGAGGTGGTGAGCTAATGTTTCATCATATCAAAAAATTGAAAAGAAAGAACACACATCACAGGTAGTGTTGAGTGAATCAAAGTGAAACTAATTGACTTCAATCCGAATTTCAGGAAAACGTTGATTTGCCACAAATCCGAAATTCCTCTCGCTTTGTAGTAACGAATTGTTTTTCTCCTAAAATGGCAGCTACATATGTAACAAAGTGAAAGTAAGAAGCCCAGGAACGCCATATGACCCAGCCAGCCAATTAGTACATAGCCATCCCCTCTGATGTCACAGCTCTATAAATATCCTAATCCTGCCCGGTCTCCGCCCTTTTATAGTGAACTGAGCATAAGGACAGATGTGCCAAGAGCCTAGGGACAGTGTTTAACAAAGCTTTAATTGTAGAATCTTGGATAGGGACAGTGTAGGGAGATTGTAGGGAGAGTGTTCAGACACTGTAGGGAGAGCATAGGGAGACTGCAGGTACAGTGCAGGCTCAGTGAAATCGCCCTGTGCATCTCGTGCCATTCATTTTTATTCTGTTCTGTTATACACAGACTTACTGTGTGTCAGAATTAGTCTTAACAGCCGGTCTAATATATTGGCTCATGTACCTAGTTAATCTGCTGCACCATTAATAATTAAACTATCCAGTTATAGTTACTGTGCATCAGACTCAGTGTCAACAGGCGGTGTAATACATAGGTGCGTTTTTCTAGTCTATCTGCGCCATTCATACTTCATCTGTTACATTACTGATTCATTAACTGTACACTATGGCCAACAGACAGTTGCCTGGGCCTTTAAAAGGACTGAGCAGTGGCAAAAATGTTGCTGTAGCAGGCACAACAGAAGAAGGGGTGGTGGTAGCAGCAGCAGCAACAACAGAGCTGCCACAGTCATCCAGCGGTCGTGTTTTGACCAACAATCCAGCTGTACTGGAATGGGTGACTCGCTCTTCAACATAAGCTAATCTCTTTGGAAAAGTAGTCAAAGTGACCAAATAAAATTTTTGAAAACTTTACTCATCTCTAATATAAAACAGAGACTGTGTCCACTTCAACCCCCACCAGACCTATAGCTCAAGCTTTTCCACAGTATTATCCCTCATTATACAACATTACGCCTCTGTTGAACCTATAGAACTACTTGGCAGAGAGACAGCCACTTTGAATTTCCTCTCCCGATTCCTCCTTGGCGGTGCTGGTGTCTGCCACTGAGTATGACCGAACTGATAGGTGGAGTAGTAGATCACGCTCACTGCTCCTCCACCAATAAACTTAGCAGAAGGAAGGGGATCGCTCTTCTCTCTGCTCTTCCCCTGCATTGTTGATGTTGCAGCCAGGGACGATTCTAGCTTTTCTGCTGACTGAGGTGAAAATTGAAATTAAAATTCTCAATCCAACCCCCCCCCCCCCCAGCCCTACTGCTAAATACATATTTAGATGGACATTACGGTATATACAGTGCAACAAAACATACAGGAAAATTCAGCACTGTATCTCTTACGTGATGTATCTGATGTAGACATTCTCTTTCCTCATCTTCTCCATTCCAGTCCCACCAATAGTAATTTCCTCTCAGAGTGCATTCATTAGTAATAGAGCCCCCTACAGTGTCCCCAATAGTTATAATGCTCTCCAAGAGTGCCTCAGTTAGTAAAAATGCCTCCCATATTGTGCCCAATAATAATAATGCCCCCGAAGTATACCCAGTAGTAATAATTCCCCCAAAGAACCCCCAGTAGAAATAAGGCGATCCCCACATAATGCCCCCAGTGGTAGTAAGGCTCCCTATAGCATCCTCCTATAGTGCTCTCAGCAGTTATAAGGTCCCTTTATAAGGCACACCTTTATCCCATAGTATTTAAAATGCTCCCTGTATTAGCCCTAGTAGTTATACCCCCGTAGTGCCCCCAGTATTTATAATGCACCTTGAAGTGTCCTCAGTATTTATAATGCCCTCTACCATTATAATGCTCCCTCCGTATTGCCTCCAGTGTTTATGATGCCCCCCTGCTGTGCCTCCAGTATATATAATACACCCTTCAGCAGGGGCGTAGCTATAGAGGGTGCAGTGGTAGCAGTCGCTACCAGGCCCAGGAGCCTGAGGGGGCACAAAGACCCTTGTGCCGCATAGACACTGGTATTATAGAAAGTGCATGCAGGTCAAGTTCTGACTGGAGGGAAGGGGTTAGGTTAAGAATTTGGCATGGTGGGGGTGCCTTTACATTTTTACATCAGGCAGCATGAAGGCTATGTGCTTCCCTGCCCCAGGCCGCAAAGCACTGAGGAAAGGGGGCCCAAGCTGAACTCTTGCACCAGGGCCCTTGAGCATTTAGCTATGTACCTGCCCTGCAGTGCCCCTGTAGTTATAATCCTCCCTGTAGTGCCCCCAGAAGTTTTAGGGCCCCAGCCCTTCCAGCATACAGACCCATGTGAATAACATAATTCATACAGTCCTATGCATGAAACATCATTCCGCTCCCTTCAGCCCCCTCTAAAATACAGTAAGTCCCATGTAAATAACATCTCTTTCCCTCCCGTCAGCCGCTTCCAACATATAGTCCCAGGTAAATAAAATCTCTCCCTCTAGCCCCCTCCAACATACAGTCCTATGTAAATAACATTACTCCCCTCACTCCAGGCAAGAAGGCGGTATAATCAAAGAGAACTAGAACTCCCAGCATTTATCTGGCTCTAACATTGATCCATCACTTCTAAACTTTCTTCTCCTCATGTCACTGGATGTCATCACAGGTCCTTCACCACCACTTCTGTCAACGGCTGATCTCTGCCTCCTCCTGCACTGATTATATGACAGTGATATCATCACAGGTCCTTCAGCTCTTGTAGTGTAGTAGATACAGACTAGGCTCTGGTCCCTAGTTACTGCTGTTGTGTCTGGAGTGTTCTCAGCTATTAGAAGAGAGCCACAGCAACCCCCCTACTCCCCCTCCGGTGACCAGATTATCCTCTTACCCATGCTAGGCAGTGTCCCTATGTGTTTAATTTAAAATACAGCCTTCGTATCAAGATTGAAACCTCATATCCCCACTCTTATCAATCCAGAACAATCAGGGTTCATAATGGGCAGAGAAGGTAGAACCAACTCCTCTACTCTTCTATATGCTATTCATATGATCTGGCAACCAACCAAAAAACAACCTTTGGTCCTTCTCTGCTTAGATGCCTAGAAGGTCTTTGATCGAGTTGATTGCTTGTATATGAGGCTCACTCTTGCAAAATTTGGATTCCCCCCATAGTCATTAATGTCATTTTTCTTTATATTCTAAACCCTACACTAAAATAGAAGTCAATGGGATCCTATCACTTCCATTCAAAACAAGAATGACTCTAGCCCACCCTATTTATATAAGTGTAGGAAACATTGCTTCAAAAGATTAGACACAAAGAGGGTATTCAAGGCCTCAAAGTGGGTTCAATGGAGCTCCAGGCAGTTGCCTTTTCAGATGATCCTCTGCTTTTAGTCACAAAGCCTGGAGAGGGTTTGCAACGGTTAACAGACTTATTAAATCAATATGGGGTATTGGCCAACTTTAAAGTAAATATAGGTAAATCAGAAATCATGACTGTCACACTACCTGAGTCAGAAATCACAGAGTTGAAAAAGTAACTCCTTTCACCTGGGATAAATCCTCTTTAAAATATTTAGGTTTATACGGTACATATCTATTACATCATAGTTCAGAGCTCTTCAACCCTAAATTCAAACCACTATTATCTCAGGATATCCCACTAACCTCGTGGATGGGAAATAAAAAAACGCTTAAAAGCATATACTGTTCCAAAACCAATGGATGTACTTCAGATGGTCCCAATTGTACTTCTACCTTACTTTTTTGAATCCATCAGGCAGAAATAGGAACCAACTACCTCATATCACATAGGGTCCATTCACACGTCCGTAGTGTATTGCGGATAGTGTGCTCTCCGCATCTCTTCCGGCCCCATAGAGAATAAATGAGTCCGCACCCGTTCCCGATATTGCGGACGTGTGAATGGACCCTAATCAAAAATAAGTTGCTTGGAGGGTTAGGTTTGCCAGATATGGCTCAGTATTATAGAGCAATTCATTTCAAGAGATGACTCAACTTAATTTCTTCCCACTCCAATGATACTGGACTGGGCTGGTGGAGATGGAACTAGGACCTACATATGTACATGATCTGGGGTTCCCTAACCCGCATCTTTTAGTCTGTTATTGGGAAGTATCTGCAAGGTCTGGCAAGTATCTGCAAGTATCTCCAGTATGCAAGTATCTCCAGTATGTTAGCACCAGGCCAATCGCCATGTATGCCCATCAGTCTTATTCCCCATTTGCTCCAGCAGAAGCTTTACCTATGGGTAGCCCTCAAATCGTGCATAATACACAAAATCCCACCAACCACTCCAGATCTCCTCAAAATGTTTTTTGACCAATGACTTCCCCATTTCTCACAGTCCTTCCTTGATTAACAAGACTTTAAACATATGTTCTCTGAATTTCTGATGTGCTATGCATCTCAGAGAAACCTTACAGATTTTGATCATTGTAGCAAAATCGAAACAAACAAGGAAAATTGTGCACTTGTATAATTAAGTCCTCTTAGGCCTGATCACCATTAGCAAACCGGCTTTTCTGCCTTAATAGCTGGAGGAATTGGGCCCCACACCACACATACCATGCAATTGCATGGGCCCCCGTACCCTCTGTCAGTTGAGTCAGACAGCACCACATTTTGCTTCAGACTGTGGTGCATGGGAGCCAACAGCTCTCGTCACTGCCGTTCACTCCCATAGGCCTCAGGCCGGTAGGCCTGAAGCCTATGGGGAAGTACAATGGCGCAGGCGGTTGCAATCAACATGACTTTCAGTCTTTAGGTGGCACAACTATGTTGTCATGTCCTCCTGCATCTCGACGCAGGTGGCCATGACAACATCATTGAGCTGCCTGTGCCGGGACATGGACGAGAATGCCTGTGCTGGGACATCTAGATGGTGACATGGACAAGAATGAGGTAAATACTTTTTTATTCCACCATATACTGTTTGCAGTACAGAAGGGGAGGGCATAAAGGGGGCACTGCTGCATTATTTATAAAAATACTGGGGAACTACTGGAGGGGCATTATAATAATATAGGGGCACCTACTGGGGGTCATTATAAAAATACAAGGGTCACTACTGGGGGGGTGTTATAAAAATACAGGGGGCACTATAAATAAAAAGGGCACTGCTGGGGGACAAATTCAAATATGCCATTAGCAGCAAGGCTAGGGGTATGGGCAGGCTCGGACTGGCCCACAGGGGACCAGGTGAAACCCCCGGTGGGCCCTTGTGCAAGGCAAGCCCCTAGTCCCCCACCCCTACACAAGAGGCACAGTAGAAGCACTGACTTCTAGGCACAGAGGCAGGTCAGCCAGTATGCTTTTTCTCCTTGAGTTCCCTTCTCAAGGCTGCTGCCTACCGCTGTGTGAACAGGTGGCATTTGCATGTAGCTGTACAGTGGGCCCCCAGAATTAATCTTATTGGTGGGCCCTAGGCACCCTAGTCCGACACTGTGTATGGGTTAGATTGAGAATTTGGTAATGAGGTGGGCGAGCCATTTCGGTTTTCAAATCATGCAGTACGGAAGAGGTAGAATTTGCGTAAGCCAAAATGTTCAACTGTATCTGCAACCTAAGGACACAGATACAGTTGTGGACAGAAAGGGAACTGCTGCCGGGAATAGCTTTCCTGATTAGAGCCGCCGGGCATAACCATAACTTTGCTTGTGGCCCTAGAATGCCAAGCCTGCCTCTGTCCATTAGGGCATAAAACCAACACAGGGGCGTAGCTATAGGAGAAACAAGGGAAGCGTCTGCTTTGAGGCCCAAACTCAGAAATGGCCCACCCAGGAGGAGGACTAAAAGATTTTATTGTCTGGGTCCCCTCAACAGTATTATAAAATTACAGGAGTGGGGCGTTGCACGGGAGGAGGGGGTTGCGAATAAATTGCTGTGGTGGAGCCCCGTTCAAAAATTAGCTGTGGGGCCCAGTCATTTCTAGTTGAGCCAGTGCACCCACAGTAGTTATTGTTTTATTTTCACTGCAAATCCCATTGTTACGTGCACATGACATGTTCTTTGCAATGATTCTATAACACCAGTGTTTATGGAGATGTTTACTGTATTGTGCAAATTCAATACAATTTGTTTGAACAAGAAGATGAAAAATGAGGATCACACGACCCCTTCAAGGTGGGCTTTCCCATAATTCCTTGCAGTCATTCTCAGCCAGTCATGAGGGACTATAGCTGCAGTGTCAGTGGAGGTGTCCTAGGCACTACGTAAGATCCCAGCCATGTGTTTCTGGGCTTGTATAGGATGTCTGTTAGAGGAAGAGATCTTAAAACACAGACTACAGGTAGGGTCAGAGAGGTTCTCTCGCAGTGAGGAGCAGGGCTGTGGAGTCGGAGTCGGGGCTATTTTTGGCTGTCAGAAAAATTGGAGTCAGAAAAAATCTTATTAATATTATATAATTAATTTAACTTTCTTAGGAAATTTAGAAATGTTAATAATAAAATATATTTATGTTCTATCCATCTAAGGCTCTTATTGTGTTGTCAGAGATGTTGCCCGTGTGGTCACTGCATTGCCACCAAAGGAGCAGTTGTTCTACAGCTCTCAGGGCATCCATGAAGGAGGATCTGACTTAGGCTCCATTCACACGTCCGCAAGTGTTTTGCGGATCCGCACATGATAGTAATGCCTATTCTTGTCCGCAATTGCAGGCAAGAATAGGACATGCTCTATCTTTTTTGCGGGGACGGAAGTGCGTCTGCATCTTTTCCGGCCCCATTAAAAATTTATGGATCCGCACCGGTTCCGCTAAATCGGTTCCGCGGAATGGATCCGGACCCAACTTGTGGACGTGTGAATGGACCCTAAGGGCTCGTTCAGACGGCCGTATTTTGCCTTCCGCACCTGATCCGCGATTTTGCGGATTAAATGCGGCCCCATTCACTTCTATGGGGTCCCAAAAGATGCGGACAACACTCCATGTGCTTTCTGCATTTTTTCTTCCGTTCTACGGCCCCTCAAAACAAATAAAACATGTCCTATACTTGTCAGTGAAAATCAGGATGTGGCCCCATTTTATGTAAAATGCTTTTTGAGGAAAATATATTACCATCCAAAGGTTATTCCATCTTGAAATAAAGATTAGTTTTTTAATTATGTAGAATAAGGCTGTACGTGGACTCCCATATTGTTGAATGGATTAGGCAGTGGCTGAGGGACAGACAAAAGAGGGTTGTAGTCAATGGAGTATATTCAGACCAAGGTCTTGTTACCAGTGGGGTACCTCAGGGATCTGTTCTGGGACCCATATTGTTTAATATCTTTATCAGCGAAATTGCAGAAGGCCTCGATGGTAAGGTGTGTCTTTTGCTGATGACACAAAGATTTGTAACAGGGTTGATGTTCCTAGAGGGATACACCAAATGGAAAAGGACTTAGGAAAACTAGAGGAATGGTCAAAAATCTGGCAACTAAAATTTTATGTTGAGAAGTGCAAGATAATGCACCTGGGGCGTAAAAACCCAAGAGCAGAATATACAATCAGTGATACAGTCCTAACCTCAGTATCTGAGGAAAGGGATATAGGGGTCATTATTTCAGAAGACTTAAAGGTAGGCAGACAATGTCATAGAGCAGCAGGAAATGCTAGCAGAATGCTTGGGTGTATAGGGAGAGGCATTACCAGTAGACAGAGGGAGGTGCTCATGCCGCTCTACAGAGCACTAGTGAGACCTCATTTGGAGTATTGTGCTTAGTACTGGAGACCATATCTACAGAAGGATATTGATACTTTGGAGAGAGTTCAGAGAAGAGCGACTAAACTGGTACATGGATTGCAGGATAAAACTTACCAGGAAAGGTTAAAGGACCTTAACATGTATAGCTTGGAAGAAAGACGAGACAGAGGGGAGATGAGAGAAACTGCTAAATACATAAAGGGAATCAACAAGGTAAAAGAGGAGAGAATATTTAAAAGAAGAAAAACTGCTACAAGAGGACATAGTTTTAAATTAGAGGGGCAAAGGTTTAAAAGTAATATCAGAAAGTATTACTTTACTGAGAGAGTAGTGGATGCATGGAATAGCCTTCCTGCAGAAGTGGTAGCTGCAAATACAGTGAAGGGGTTCAAGCATGCATGGGATAGGCATAAGGCCATCCTTCATATAAGATAGGGCCAGGGGCTATCCATAGTATTCAGTATATTGGGCAGACTAGATGGGCCAAATGGTTCTTATCTGACGACACATTCTATGTTTCTATGTTTCTATAGGTGTAATTTTTTTGGTAAATAAATTCCATTAATCCATTCACAATGTCATGCTCTTCCAGAGGTTTTTGTAAGATTATTGGGCAGTTTCTCTGCCTACAAGATATTATCACAGATGCTTGGTTTACTTTTGCAGTTCTCAAAACTGAATTTGACTCAGCAGAGATCACATGCCTCTTTCTTCACAGCAAAAATGTTATAACATGAACAGAGTTGAGAAAAAGACCTTAATCCTAACTTCTACAAACCTATGAATGCAGAATCAACCTAATCAAACTAATGTGAAAAGTTGTTATTCTAAAAATCTTCATCTACTTGCATATTATAAGTTATACCAGCAAGAATTAGTCTTTATGTAGAAAACTATGATTTAAATTAAGCCTTGCTGACTAGTGATTTAAATCAAATCCACCCTGTGCATGGCGACATGAAGCAGTGAGTCTCTCTATTCCTTTATTATACTTGTCCATGACTCAACCTTCTAAAAAAATTTTTTTTTATTGTCACTGTGAAGGGTCAAAGAGGCGTGACTAAGGCACTGAAGTGCCCGTCCTGCACGGCCTCTCTCCGCGCCCTGCTGAAAACCTGCGCATGTGCAGTCAGTGACAGAGAGAGACCGCTCGCTCTGGACCCGCTCTTACTGCGCACAGTCACTGACTAGTAAGCTGTATCTCTCTGTTACTGATGGTGCACGCACAGGTTTTCAGCAGGGCTCGGAGAGCTCTGTCTATCAACCATGAAGGGAGAGGGTGGTGTAGCAGAGCCGAGAGAGGCGTTGGGCCGGGGCACTTAAAGGGGTATTTCCATTTTGAAAAACATTGCTGCAGGGCTCTCACTGGCCTCTTCGTTCCAACCTGGGGATGCCAGGAGCCGTTGAGAGTTATGTAAACAGCATAGTGTCAGGGGCTACGCCATTTGCGTAACTCCAATTCAAGTCAATGGGAGTTACCAAATTGCATAACTCTTTCGCTTTGGCTTTCGCCAGCCTCCCGGTGTCCCCAGGTTGGGATGAAGAAGCCTGGAGAGAGCCCTGCGGCAATGTTTTTTTTAAATATAGGAATACCCCTTTAAGTGCCTTATTCACACCTCTTTGGTAATGACAACCATTTGTTAGACTGCTTTTGCTAGTGTTCAGAATTTAAAGCTATAGTACTCAATTTATTATCAATGTGAATCACCCCAATCTTCATCACATAATTCACAATCACTGAAAATCTTTCTCAATCTTAATTGTGGTGCTAATAGTGTCCTGCCTGATGCATTGGTGTGTGTCACCAAATCATATATTGTGGTGGAACCTGTCCAACTGATCTTTTTTTTTTTTAAGGATTTCAAAGTTTATTAAACAAATTTGGTTAATCGCAAAGGGTTAATTTTTGGTCGTTTTTTTAATTTATTTTTTATTTTTAAAAGCAGAAATCAGACAGTGTGTTATTAAACAGACCATCCGTTTACCCATAGCCATGTATGTCACTCTGACATTAACTAATGCTGTCTTGGCACCAAAGAGCTTGGAAAGGGTTGGACACAGTCCTAAGAGACTTCCGAGTGTCATACATGACTTTTCAGGGCAATTAGGGAACTTTCTGGTTGAACCAGGTCAAATCGAATCCGACAGCCAAACTGATCGAATCAGAACTGAAACTAATTTTCAAAGATTTGCTGATCCCTACCATTCATGTATTACATTGATGGCTATTCATCTTAATGGCCACCATGTAATAGTCCATGGCATGGCTCAAGGTGAAATGTCTGTTTGGTTGCGTTCATCCCCAACTATACCTGCTGTATGCCAGAGAGTATCAGGCAATGACGCCATATTAACAGACTTATCTCTGTTGATTATTGCCATAACTAAAGTCCTGTGTAAAGTTCTCCATTTCTAAGTCATGTCCTACCTGGGATCTGGTGTTGATGAAATCCAGAGGGCCCAATGTCATCTTGCACCCCACTGCTTCATTTCAGATCACTTCTATGTACTTCAGCTCCCAGATTGTCAATGGTCTGTGTGAAAAAGGGTCTTCAGTGAGGTAGAGAACCAAAATGCCATAAGTACCGACAAAATATCGGCTCTGAATGTATTCAAATGTGGTCTACATTCTAAGTGATGCTACCTTTCCAGCACTTCAAAACATTAAATCATGGTCTGCTTTTCAGATTTGGACCTGGAAGACTATAGGCAGAACATAATTCCAGCCAACATGTTGGGGAATCTAGTTGAAGACTACAAGACCCAGTAATTTTGGAATATTTTTGATCTTAGTCTAAACATCATAACCACTTTCCAATGAGCTTCCTGAAATATAACTGACTATAGATGTGAAGATTTCCCACCAATCCAAATAGCATGCACAAATATTTCATTGTCAACATCTTCATCCCAAAAGCACCTATAAGTCCTGATCTTGACGAGAATGACTATCTATGGATACCAAAGAAATTCTGAATTTAGACACTGCCGAAGATCTCTGTAAAAAGCATGATACATAGATAATTATGTAATAGCGGCTTTGACAGTGGGGTAAACATGGTTGAGGTTAGCTTAAATTTGGTCCAGTGGGCTTCGGGGGAGACTCTCATTGCTCCATGGTCAACATGTGTTTTATGGCACTAAAAATCTTTTGAGCATCTTCTGAGAAAGGTATAAACCAAATCAAAGCTCAGGCAAATCCACTTACCACAGTCTTCTGTCCCCCTCCCCAAGCAGTGTAGTCAGAGATGAACAGATTTAAGATGCCAAGTAGCCAATGTATTTAGAGATTTACATCTACTGTCTAAGTTTTTGGGTTGTTTTCTATCATGGTCCTTGAGTTACTATTACTTAACCATTAAGACAAATTGTCACCTGGACTGGTTTATCTGACTTTGTTCATACATGACTCTTCCACTGTGAGTGGGTGGGTTAACCAAGAGCTGATCCTGGGTGGAAGGGACTGGTAAAAGCGTCATAATTACAACCAATAGTAAAAATTAGTGGGTTAACCAAGAGCTGATCCTGGGTGGAAGGGACTGGTAAAAGCGTCATAATTACAACCAATAGTAAAAATTAGGGGGTTAACCAAGAGCTGATCCTGGGTGGAAGGGACTGGTAAAAGCATCATAATTACAACCAATGGTAATGGGAGCAACGGAGCTAGGCGCAGCCTTAGCATAGTGCTGTGTGACTTGGGGGGAAGTTAGGCAGTTTAGGGTTAAGGTTTAGGTGAGGGGAGGGGTCAAGGTCATGGTTTCCCGGGCAGTATATGAGGGGAGTGGGGGCGGAGTTTGGCAGACGGCGCTCGTGGGAAGAAGGAGAAAGTTTTTTCCCTCGTGTCTGGCGAGCACTGTGAGTGTAATGGTGGCTTTGGAGGAGTTATTGGGGGCAGTGAGGACGGCGGCTGAGAGACATGGGGCCGACTGGTTACAGCAGAGTCTGCAGGCTGTTTTGGCGGGTCCGGTTCCCACACCGGCCGCCCCTGTTGCGAGGCCCAGGGCTAGGAGGTCTGTACCCCCTGAGAGACTGAGCCCTGAGGCTACCCCATGGGTGCAGCGGCGCTCAAGAAGCCCCAGCAGGGACCCTCCGGTGCGGGCAGTGAGGGCAGTGAGTCCGGTGCCTTGCCGCCGCAGCGGGAGGAATCCTGGTCGGCGCCGGGCATCAGCGGGAGAGGACCGGGTTGCCCCCGTTGCCTTGTCCTATTCGTGGCGTGGGGGGAGGTATGGCGGAGCGGCGCCTCCCCTGGAGGCCTCGTCTGAGGGGGAGCGAGCCAGACGTCGTCCCTTACCTGTGGAGCGGGCGGAGAGTCGGCCGAGGTTGGTGGATGTGCGTGCGGCCCCACAGTCTGGCGGTGGGGGCCTGGATCTTGGACTGTTGCCAGCTGTGGAGCGGGTAGCGCCGCGGCCCCTGTCGCGGGGCCGGTGGCATTCTTCTGTGAGAAGGTGGGGGAGCGGGCGGAGCACAGCAGCGACACCGGTGGCTGTTCCTGGTACTGCAGGCGGGTCGGTGCAGGAGGATGCTCTGGCTGTGGGAGAGGAGCTATTTGTGTGGCGGCTGCCGGTTCTCCTGCCGGTGAGCCTGGACGAAGCCGGGTGGCGTCGGTTGCCGAGGGCGACGAGGGGCAGCGGCCGCCTAGCGGTGGGCCTGGACGGCTGGCGGATGTGGAGGATGGCGAAGTGAGTCAGGACGACTGGGAAGCGGACAACGGGCGGATGGACGAGGATGGAGCCGGTCCGGCGGCGGCGGCGCTGAGCGGACAATCGATGGCAGGAGCATCTGGGCGGACCGCGGCTGCTGGGCGGATACCTCAGGGCCGGTCAGGTGAGGGACCTTCAGGTCAGCAACGGGCTCCTGTTGAGCAAGTGGAGGGGGGTGGTGTTTTGCAGGGCCAGGGGTTGGCGCAGGAGTTGCTGGAGGGGATGGTGTCGCTTTTGTCTAGATTGGGGTCGGGTGTTCGGGAGTCGCCGACGGCTGTGTGGGCTCCGGTAGCGTCCGGCGGTGTGGGGTGTCAGTCTGGCGGGGCCGGCTCGAGTAGCGTTGGGGCGGATTTGGTGGTTCCGGTGGCTGGGGAAGTGTCGGTCGGTGTTGGTGGGAAAGGTAAGGTTGTGGACGAGGTGCGGTTGGCGGACGCGGCTAGGGGTGAGATTTACGTCTGCTTTGAGGGGCCGCTGGGGGCTCATTTGAAGGCGGAGGTTAAGGAGAAGAGTTGGAGGGACGAGTACGTGATATTCTCGTTGCTCCAGTTGGAAAAGTTTAATTTGGATAGGGTTAAGCCTGATGAGTCCAAAAAAGAAGAGGAAGAGAAGCGTCGGTATCGGTTGATACCGCGGACATATTTGAATTGGCTGCAGGCTTTTGCCATTCTGGCGAGTGTGGTGGGTGAAAAAGCGCCGGAACACTGTTCCGCTCTTTTCTGTTACATGGATGCCATTGGTGAGGCCTACAGGACTTATGGGGGTGTGGTATGGCTGAGGTACGACGAACAATTTCGTCAGCGAAAGGCAGTCCGGGCGAGTATTCGTTGGGATCATAAAGATATCGGTCTTTGGATGCGGCTTATGGCCGCTCCAAAGATGGGTCAACAGTCCTTTCGTGGGGCGGCCGGGGCTTCCTCGGCGTCTGAGCCTGGTAGCGGGCAGAAAAAGGGTTGCTGCTGGCAATTCAATGAGGGTTATTGCAGATACCTCGCTGACTGCCGGTTCAAGCATGAATGTTCCGGATGTGGTGGGGCTCACAGTCTGTCACGGTGTTTCAAGCGTGGGCGAGGTAAAGGAGTTGATGGGGCGCAGAAGAGGGGTGACACCGGTGAAGGTGGAAGAGATGGTGCCGTGGTTAGAGAGGTACCCAGATAGGGCTGCATGGCTTCATGTTCTTTGTTTGAGAAGTTTGCTTCTTTCTTGGAGTGGGTGGTGAAGCAGGAGGCGGGTTGGACTTCCGTTTTTACATTATCTTGACGATTTTTTGTTTATGGGACCTGCTGGGTCGCGAGTTTGTTCGGTGTTATTGCACACAATGGAGAGCATAGCTGGTCGTTTGGGGGTCCCTTTGGCGCCGGAAAAGAAGGAGGGTCCAGCGACTTCTGTAAAATTTTTGGGTATAGTGATTGATAGTGTGGCCATGGAATGTCGGTTGCCGGATGAAAAGGTGGCGGATTTGCGCGCTGATATTACTTTCTTGAGGAAGGCGAGAAAGGTGCAGTTGCGACGGGTGCAGTCTGTTTTAGGGAAGTTGAATTTTGCGTGTAGAATTCTGCCAATGGGCCGGGTTTTCTGCAGGCGCTTGGCCATGGCGACGGCAGGGGTGCAGAGGCCTTTCCATTTTTTGAGATTATCGTCTGAGGTTCGGGATGACTTGCTGGTGTGGGAGCGTTTTTTGGGGGAATTTAATGGGCGTTCGGTGTGGATGGGGGCGCCTGTTGCCAGTGTTGATTTGGAGCTGTGTACGGATGCGTTGGGGTCTTGTGGTTACGGGGCCTTTTGTGGGGGGCAGTGGAGTGCAGGTGCCTGGCCGGATGTTTGGGTGGAATCGGGGTTTTTGAGGAATTTGGTTTTGTTGGAATTGTTTCCGATTGTTTTGTCTGTTGAGTTGTGGAGGGATGTGCTCAGGAATAAAAGAGTGAGATTTTGCTGTGACAACATGGGGGTGGTTCAGGCGATTAACAGTCAGTCTGCTAATTCGCCCCCGGTGTTGCGCTTGCTTCGCCATTTAGTTCTTAGCGGTTGAATGCTTGTTTTGTGGCTGTGCATGTCCCGGGTGTTGATAATGACATTGCTGATTCACTCTCTCGTTTTCAGTGGGATCGTTTTTCGCGGGCTGGTGCCGGATGCGGACGAGTTGGGTCTACCATGTCCTCAGTGGCTCTGGAACGTGGCCTTGGGGTCTCCTCTGAGTTGATTCGCCGGTCCGTGAGTAGGAGTACGTGGTTGGCATATTCTTCGGTGTGGTCCCAGTGGGAGCAGTTGCTGGATCAGGTGGGGGGTTGCGAGGTAGTGGAGGATTTGTAGATGTTGTTAGTATATTTTATCGGTTTGTCTTATAGTTCGGGGGTGTCTGTTTCGGTGGTTTCCAAGCGGGTGGCGGCTGTCACCTTTTGGTTACGGTTGCGGGGTCTTGTGGATGTGTCTAAATGTTTTCTGGTACGGCAGGCTTTGAAGGGTTATAGGCGAAGTGCCGCTCGGCCAGACACTCGTAGGCCAGTTTCGTGTGCAGTGTTGCAGTCGTTGTGGGAGACGGTTTGTGTGGTGTGTTTGACGCCTTATGAGGTTTGTTTGTTTAGGGCTGCTTTTTCCCTGGCCTTTTTTGGGGCCTTCAGGGTGTCTGAATTGGTGTCGGGAAGTCGTTGGTGTCGAGAAGTTGCTTGGGTCGGTTTTGTGTCCGGTCAGGTGTGTGGAGGAGTTGTTGGCGGTTAGGCCGGATGTGGTGGGTTCGTTGTTGATGCATGTGGATGGGTCGGCATTGTCGCGGTATCAATTTGTTGCGGTTTTTCGGAAGTGTTTGGATGCAGCGGGTTATCCGGCGCAGGACTTTGCGTCTCATTCCTTTAGGATTGGGGCGGCAACGGAGGCGGCCAGATGGGGCCTGGGGGAGGAGGCCATTAAGCGGATTGGCCGGTGGGAATCTAGATGTTATCAATCGTATGTTCGTCCCCATATGTTGTGAGTGCCAGGGGGAACAAAGTTCAGTTGTTTATACGGAATTTTTGTTAAGCTGACTGGTGAGTTGGGTTTTTGATTTTATGTGTTTACAGGGTCGGCTTGTATGGCATGGATCTTCGGACATTCCTACGTCTACTGGGGAGCATTGCGGGCGGATGTGTGGCGGAACGGACGGCAATTGGGGTTCGACCCGGCTGACATGCAAGTGCGCTGGATTGGCATACGGGGCCTTTTGTGGGGTAGAGTGCTTCCGGAATTTCATTCTTCAGTCTCGTTGGATAGGTCACCTGATATTGTTGTATTGCATGTTGGGGGAAATGATCTGGGTGTTCGCAGTACTAGGGAGGTGATTTGGGATATGAAGTTGGACCTACTGCGTTTGTGGTCTGATGTTCCGGGTATGTTGGTGGTTTGGTCTGAGGTGGTGGCTCGGAGGGTGTGGCGTTTTGCGAGGTCGGTGGACCGTCTTAACAGGGCCCGGGCTAAGCTTAATAGGGAGGTTGGGCGTTTTGTGAGACACCATGGTGGAATTGTGGTGCGGCACCGGGAGCTGGAGGCGGCATCGCCTCAGTTCCTTAGGTCTGATGGTGTTCACCTGAACGAGGTGGGAATTGATATGTGGGCCTTAGGGATTCAGGAGGGTCTGGAGACGGCTCTTCGGGTGTGGCGGGACTCCTATAGGGGAGGTGTCTCCTATGGTCGTTTGTGGCGTGGTAATGGAGGGTCCTGGAAGGCAATGATAAGTTTAAGAGGTGCATGCCAAGGTGGAGTGTGCATCTCAGGAGGTTCGGTAAGCTTGTGCATGGGGCTCCTGTTGGGCAGATGGGCCTACAGGGGAGATCAATTACAGTATGGAGTATTCGGTGCTCTCGGGTCGGTGACCGCGGCCGAGGGTAAGGCGGTATGACAAGTGGAGGTGAATGGTGGAGAGCACAGCTTACCTGTTGCCTTCTAGGATCCTATGCAATGGTTCATATGTTATGGTAATTGATATGTTATGCGTGTTATTACGTATTTCTGTTAAGTGATAATTAATGTTGTTTAATAAAATGGCCGAGAAGGCTCTTTTCCCAAGAAGATGTCTCTGTTTGTTAATTGTGGGATAGGTGGGTGCAGTAAGGTAAGGGGCAGGTTTATGGGTCGAAGTATCTTCCATCCCATAAGTCAAAATTAGATCAAGGGTCTTAGAAATGAACAGTTTCTTACATTGGACCTTCTAGTTACCATCTGGATCTAACACTTTTTTGCATTGTACCACATGTACAGTAGGTCAACATCTAAGGCTGGGTTCACACCTGAGCGTATTCGATAAGCGCTTTTTACTGGCGTTTTTATCGGGCGTTTTTGAGGCGTATTTTGGGGCGTTTTTGTATTTTGGAAACGCGTGTAGTACGCGCGTTTGTGTGATTAACCACAGAGGCATCCAATGAAACACTGCCACAATACGCGCGACAATACGCCACAAAGAAGCTCCTGTACTTCTTGGGGAGTAGGGCGTTTTACAGCGCGTTCGTACGCGCTGTAAAACGCTAAGGTGAGAACCATGCCCATAGAGAAACATTGGTTTTTGCCTGTTGAGCGTTTTACAGCACGTAGGAACGCGCTGTAAAACGCTCAGGTGTGAACCCAGCCTTATAGTTCTATAAACATAATAGTATCATCCAGTGCAAAAAAAAAGCGGCTCAACGAGCATTCAGAGAAACATAAATCAATAAATTATCAAATATTTCATGCCCATATACGATTCATGAGACAATTCGAGACATAAACAGCCCCTCTGATTGTTTATAGCGATAAGATCTCTGATGCCTTTAAAATCTATGACGTCACATATACCCAACTCAGCAATGTTTGCGTCGACTGATCAATATTATCAGTCTACATATCAAAAAGCCAAAATTTCAATTACTACCGCTTACCGTGGTTTTCTTCAGTCAATCTAACCAGCCGTAGGGTAGATCAGGAATATTCGGGCAAATAGTACGCAGCTATTCTTCCCCTTATAAGAGGGCTCCTTGTATCAGATGGGAAATGAAAAATGACCCTTCAACTGGACTCTGTCACTAATTAACCAGCCAGAGATACAGTTAGTGTTCTGTGTTCCTCCTGATTTTATGACTAACCTTTAAAGGATCATGTATCCTGCATGTAAAACTTCAAAGAGATGCCATTAAGAAAAAAAGATATTTTGATATTTTGAGTGTTAATGTTTTTAAATATAATGTCTCTGTTGTACTGACTGTGGCGGGTCTTAGGAGGTGTGATGACACAATTGTGTCTGCCTGCATTCTGACCACGATCGCCTGCACTGGGATACAGGCAACTAAGGCTGAGGGCCAGAAGAGGCCTGTGGCTTGCATTGCAGACAGCGGCATGAAGCTGAAGTCAGGTAAGTATATTTTTTTTCACAGAGCTACTGGGGACACTAACGAGAGGGGCTATGATAAACAGGGTGCACTATAGTGGGTGGCCATGATAAATATCAAGTGCACTACAGAGGAGACCATGCTATATACTGAGGGCTCTACAGAGAGGGGCTATGCTTAATACTGGGGGCACTACAGAGAGAGGCCATGCAAAATACTGGGGGCACAACAGAGAGGGATTATGCTCAATACTAGGGGCACTACAGGGAAAGTGGGAGCACTACTGAAAGGAAACATGCTTTATACTATGGAGAGGGGATATGCTTTAAACTGGGAGCAGTACAGAGAGGGGCCATGCTAAATACTGTGACCGCCCCTTTAACAGTGACTTTCACAGGGACCACCCCTTTAACAGTGACTTTCACAGTGACCGCCCCTTTAACAGGGACTTTCACAGTGACCGCCCCTTTAACAGGGACTTTCACAGTGACCGCCCCTTTAACAGTTACCGCCCCTTTAACAGTGACTTTCACAGTGACCGCCCGTTTAATAACAGTGACCTCCACAGTGCCCGCCCCTTTAAGCAGTAAAGAAAAATGGCTGGGTTGTTATGGAAACCTGGAGTAAAACTGTGTTTATGGCAGTTGTGATTTGAAGAGAAAGACTTGCAGACTTGTATTGGCTAATGTAGGTAATCTTTTGGGAATATCTCAGGAACGGTTCGTCCTAGAGAGCTGAGACATGGTCTAAAACCTTCCCGGACACCTGATGTACCTGTGTGCCAAATTTGGTGAAGATCGGTCCAGTCGTTTGGTCGCGCATAAAGAACGTTTAGACAGACAGAAATGTATTTTTATATATATAAGAGACTAGCAGTAGGATCCGGCTTCTCACGGGTATATTTCACCTATTTCATTTAATGTTTCTGTGTGTCGTTAAAAGATATCGACAGTATCCCCCATAACTGTGACCTCTACAGTACCCCGCCCCACTGTCTACTGAGCTGTGTATCTAATCCTATCCTGTGTGATACTGTCTACTGAGCTATGTATCTAATCATATCCTGTGTGATACTGTCTGCTGAGCTGTGTATCTAATCCTATCCTGTGTGATACTGTCTGCTGAGCTGTGTATCTAATCTTATGTTGTGTGATACTGTCTTCTGAGCTGTGTATCTAATCATATCCTGTGTGATACTGTCTGCTGATCTGTGTATCTAATCCTATCCTGTGTGATACTGTCTGCTGAGCTGTGTATCTAATCTTATGTTGTGTTATACTGTCTGCTGAGCTGTGTATCTAATCCTATCCTGTGTGATACTGTCTGCTGAGCTGTGTATCTAATCCTATCCTGTGTGATACTGTCTGCTGAACTGTGTATCTAATCCTTGCTGAGCTGTGTATCTAATCATATAGTGGTTGATACTGTCTACTGAGCTGTGTATCTAATGCTATTAAGTGTGATACTGTCAGCTGTGTATCTAAGTCTATTGTGTGATAATGTCTGCTGAGCTGTGTATCTAATCCTATCCTGTGTGATACCGCCTGCTGAGCTGTGTATCTAATCCTATCATGTGTGATACTGTCTGTTAAGCTGTGTATCTAATCCTATCCTGTGTGATACTGTCAGCTGTGTATCTAAGTCTATTGTGTGATACTGTCTGCTGAGCTGTGCGTGTCGGTGTGTAGCCCTAGCCTAAAGCTGACTTATAGAAGTGAAAAACAATGGCTGGGTTGTTATGGAAACCTGAAGTAATACTGTGTGTATGTGAAGACTAAGAGCTTGCGAGCTTCTATTGGCTGATAAGGGACATATGACCATGTGCAGGGCAGTTGGGACCTTGTATTGTCTAATGCAGGTCATTTTCTGGGAATATCTTAGGAACGGTACATCCTAGAGAGCTGAGAATCGGTCTAAAACCTTCCCAGACACCTGATGTATCTGTGTGCCTAATTTGGGGAAGATCAGTTCAGTCGTTTGTCGCGCATAAAGAACAGACAGATGTCCAGACAGACAGAAACTCATTTTTATATATATAAGAGATATTTATGGGGGCTGGAACTTTCTCTTAGGCCTCATTCACACATACGTGGATTTTCACAGACCACGGCCCATGAAAACCAGGCATGCAGTCCTGCTGAGTGCACGAGCGCATGGCGTCATTGGTTGCTATGACGCTGTACGCTTCGTGTCGCTGTACAGTAATACACTTGTATAGATCATACGAGTGTATTACTGTACAGCAGTGGCGGCACGAAGCGCAAGGCGTCATAGCAACCAATGACGCCATGCGCTCGTGCACTCAGCAGGACTGCAAGATGGGTTTTCACAGACCGTGGTCCGTGAAAATCCACTTACAGTACAGACCAAAAGTTTGGACACACCTTCTCATTCAAAGAGTTTTTTTTATTTTCATGACTATGAAGGCATCAAAACTATGAATTAACACATGTGGAATTATATACATAACAAACAAGTGTGAAACAACTGAAAATATGTCATATTCTAGGTTCTTCAAAGTAGCCACCTTTTGCTTTGATTACTGCTTTGCACACTCTTGGCATTCTCTTGATGAGCTTCAAGAGGTAGTCCCCTGAAATGGTCTTCCAACAGTCTTGAAGGAGTTCCCAGAGATGCTTAGCACTTGTTGTCCCTTTTTCCTTCACCCTGCGGTCCAGCTCACCCCAAACCATCTCGATTGGGTTCAGGTCCTGTGACTGTGGAGGCCAGGTCATCTGGCGCAGCACCCCATCACTCTCCTTCATGGTCAAATAGCCCTTACTTTCAAAGTTTTCCCAATTTTTCGGCTGACTGACCTTCATTTCTTAAAGTAATGATGGCCACCCGTTTTTCTTTACTTAGCTGCTTTTTTCTTGCCATAATACAAATTCTAACAGTCTATTCAGTAGGACTATCAGCTGTGTATCCACCTGACTTCTCCTCAACGCAACTGATGGTTCCAACCCCATTTATAAGGCAAGAAATCCCACTTATTAAACCTGACAGGGCACACCTGTGAAGTGAAAACCATTTCAGGGGACTACCTCTTGAAGCTCATCAAGAGAATGCCAAGAGTGTGCAAAGCAGTAATCAAAGCAAAAGGTGGCTACTTTGAAGAACCTAGAATATGACATATTTTCAGTTGTTTCACACTTGTTTGTTATGTATATAATTCCACATGTGTTAATTCATAGTTTTGATGCCTTCAGTGTGAATCTACAATTTTCATAGTCATGAAAATAAAGAAAACTCTTTGAATGAGAAGGTGTGTCCAAACTTTTGGTCTGTACTGTATGTGTGAATGATGCCTAACATAGCGTATATTTCCTACATACATCACGGGGGGGGGGGGGGTTGGGTGAGAAGCTTTCTGTATATACACCTATTTCCTTTTGAAAACCATATTATATATCTGTATGCAGCAAGCTCCTAAGCTTCCCCTAGTGGTGGTTGCAGGCTGCTAGAGTTATCATTTGTTTGTGCAACATCTGAAGAAAATGGAGCTCTAACTACCAGGTAATTTCACCCCACGACACATAGGCTTAGGAAAAGTAACAAAAATGAAGAAAAACATACAAATATTTTATGGCACAATGTGCAAAGCTCAAAAACAGATGATTTGTAGAGTGACGGCCCAGCTCAGTGTTTCCATAGTCTGAGAGCCATAATTTTTTCAGTTTTTGGGCGATTACCTTGGGTAGGGAATGATTTTTGCGGGATGAGATGACGGTTTTTTTGGCACTATTTTGGGGTGCGTGTGGCTTTTTGATCGCTTGCTATTACACTTTTTGTGATGTAAGGTGACAAAAAATTGTTTATTTAGCACAATTTTTATTTTTTACGGTGTTCATTTGAGGGGTTAGGTTATGTGATATTTTTATAGAGCCGGTCGATACGGACGCGGCGATACCTAATATGTATACTTTTTTTTTATTTATGTAAGTTTTACACAATAATATCATTTTTTAAACAAAAAAAATAATCATGTTTTAGTGTCTCGATATTCTGAGAGCCATAGTTTTTTCAGTTTTTGGGCGATTATCTTAGGTAGGATCTCATTTTTTGCGGGATGAGATGACGGTTTGATTGGCACTATTTTGATGGGCAAACGCCATTTTGATCGCTTGCTATTACACTTTTTGTGATGTAAGGTGACAAAAAATGGTTTATTTAGCACAGTTTTTATTTTTTATTTTTTACGGTGTTCATCTCAGGGGTTAGGTCATGTGATATTTTTATAGAGCCGGTCGATACGGACGCGGCGATACCTAATATGTATACTTTTTTTTATTTATGTAAGTTTTACACAATAACAGCTTTTTAAAACAAACAAAAATGATGTTTTAGTGTCTCCATATTCTGAGCCATAGTTTTTTTTATTTTTTGGGCAATTGTCTCAGGTAGGGGCTCATTTTTTGCGGGATGAGGTGACGGTTAGATTGGTACTATCTTGGTGGGCAAACGCCATTTTTATCGCTTGCTGTTGTACTTTTTGTGATGTAAGGTGACAAAAAAAACGGTGTTCATCTGAGGGGTTAGGTCATGTGATATGTTTATAGAGTCAATACGGACACGGCGATACCTAATATGTATACTTTTTTTTCCCCCTTATTGTTTACCAATTTTTTTTTTACTTTATTTGGGGAAAATGACGTTTTTGTTTATTTTTACTTGAAACTTTTAATTTTTTTGGGGGAAAACCTTATTTTTTCAACTTTTTTTTTCACTTTATTTTTTGTCCCACTTTGGGACTTGAACTTTTGGGGGTCTAATCCTTTACAATGCATTCCAATACTTCTGTATTGGAATGCATTGGCTGTATGAGTAATACTGTGTGTATTACTCATACAGCTTCCGGCCTGTGAGATCCAGGGGGCTGGATCTCACAGGCACGTCACAGGAAGGCAGCGGCGATGCGTCAGGAAGGCATTGCGCTGCCTTCCATGCCATCGGGTCCCCTCTACAGCCGCATGGGGACCCGATGGCACCGCCGCCAGCCGACACAAACCTCAGGTAAAGCCGCAAACCGCAGGTCTGAATTGACCTGCGGTTTGCGGCGATCGCCAATACGAAGGGGTCACATGACCCCCCCGGGCGTTGTGACAGGATGCCCGCTGAATGATT
Organism: Bufo bufo; assembly: GCF_905171765.1. Taxonomy (NCBI): domain Eukaryota; kingdom Metazoa; phylum Chordata; class Amphibia; order Anura; family Bufonidae; genus Bufo; species Bufo bufo. The sequence goes on along the minus strand of NC_053389.1, from coordinate 37,614,805 downwards.
TCAGCGGACATCCTGTTCCTAAGAACCCCCGCCGCGCCGCAATCTAGTTTTAAAGTTATGACTTACCGGTACATCATGGGTCCTTAAGGACTCGGGAAACATTCCGTACCGGTACGTCATAAGTCCTTAAGGGGTTAAACTGTTCAAGTAGTTGTAGTGTTACTCAGGAAAGAGGTTGTAACAGTTGTTAGACATTCACTCCATGTATAGGCATCCATTTTGGACATTTGCTTTCTCTGTTAATGTATTACTCTACATGCTATTCTATATGTTTTACTTATACAAGCTATTTGTATTCTTGCAGTTTTACCAATTCACAATCCTGTTGACCAAGAAACAAGTTAGACTACAGAAAACATTCCTCTTATTTGGAAAACATGAATGGTTTATGCTGAATGTCAGACTGCACACTGTGTGAACGTGTATGAAGACAGAACAGTAAAACAGATGCTAGTCACCATATGACTTGGATATGACTATACAGAGCCGCCATCACACACGTGGTCCTGCGTACAAGATTGCAGCGGCTGCCGTACAGTCACAAGAAGTGAGAGTGCAGCCCCCAGCAAGTGCAGCACGATCCAGACCACGCTGTAGTCATTTCTACATAGACTGAGTCCGTACAAAGACATTAAGAAGCCTGCAAAGGCACACCATGTCTGCTAACCAAGCATTATCATACAGAACCAGGTCATGAGCAAGCTGCTCTAGCAAGTCCTCAAAAAGAGAAAAAGCTGCTCTTGCCCATGCAGAAGCTGAGGCTGCAAAAGAAAGGTCTTCTTTTGCTACACAAGAGATGCAAATAAAAGAGAGAGCACGCCTGCAAGCGTCAAAGGAAGAAGAGACAGCATGCCTGCAAGCGTCAAAGGAAGAAGAGACAGCACGCCTGCAAGCATCAAAGGAAGTAGAGACAGCATGCCTGCAAGCGTCACTGGAAAAGGAGAGAGCATGCCTACAAGCAACACTGCAAGCATCACTGGAAAAGGAGAGAGCATGCCTGCAAGCGTCACTGGAAAAACTTGCCACAGAGAAAGAAGCAGCAGCTGCAGTAGCCAAAGCAGAGTTCTTAGAAGCCTTGGAGTTTCCCGAATCCGAGAAACACAGCCAAGTACTTGGGCCAGACCTAAATCAACAAGATCCAGCACAGCACGTCTCAGAATATGTTCATCAGCATACCAAGACAGAAGATGACAACTATGATCCAGTATATCAGCCAGCTTATAGAGAGTGCCAAAGACCCTACTTTGAACCACAGTACCTCCAGCAGGATGGTATGCGACAATACGATGCTGACCACAACTACCGCCCTGCAGAACGAAAGCTACAACCTTCACTTCGACTTAAAGGGACACCCTTCGAGTCAGAACGGTATTATACAGACTTCCCTAAGCCAGAAACCCCTAAAAGGTATGGTGATACACCACATATGCAGCATAACAACAACACACCGGGTAATATTGGCACTAACCAGGCCGCCATGGACTTCGCTAAGTTCTTTGTTAAATGGGAGCTGGTTACCGAAGGACTTATAAAGTTCACCGATCGCCCCGAGAACTACAGGGCATGGCGAGCCTCCTTCAAAAATGCCATAAGGGACTTAGATCTTTCCTATAGTGAAGAGTTAGATCTCTTGGTAAAATGGCTTGGAAGCGAGTCTGCTGAACACGCCAAAAGAATCAGAGACATTAACATAAACTATCCGGGCAAAGGCCTAAAGATGGTGTGGGAAAGACTTGATGAGTGTTATGGGTCAATAGAAGCTATAGAAAATGCTTTATATAAGAGAATTGATAATTTTCCCAGAATAGTGGGTAGGGGTTACCAGAAGCTCAGGGAACTCAGCGACTTGTTAATAGAGGTACAGGTTGCTCAGGCAGAAGGAGATCTGCCGGGGCTAGCATTCCTGGACACTGCTAGAGGTCTCAATCCAATTGTCCAAAAACTCCCTTATAATCTACAGAAGTGGATCACGCATGGTTACCATTTTAAACAGTTTCATAATGTACCATTTCGCCCTTCGTGGTGTTTCTAGACTTTGTCGCTGAACAGGTGAGGATTAGGAATTATCCCAGTTTTGACTTTACATTGTCATGTCCCACTACAACTGGTGTCAAACCCTTGAAACACCAGTGGCAGTCCACAAAACTAAGGTTGCCTCCACAGGTTCTCCTCATAGGCCGTTTAAGTCTTCTGAAGAAGAGAACAAACTCAAAGATCTTACCAAAGAATGCCCCCTGCACAAGAAACCACATTCTCTACTAAAATGCTGAGCCTTCAGGGAGAAGTCTTTAGAGGACCACAAAGAATTCCTCAAAGAAAACAACATCTGCTTCAGGTGCTGCACTACAACATCGCACTTCACCAGGAACTGTAAGGTCAATGTGACATGCATAGAATGCGGTAGCACAGAACACAACACGGCTTTACACCCTGGACCACTGGTATCATCTCATGCAGAGGAGCATGATGGAAAGCAGATAGACACTGACATAGACACCACAGTAGTCACTTCTCACTGTACAGAGATCTGTAAAGGACTCGCAGGAGGGAAGTCCTGCTCAAAAAATTTCCGTGTCAGAGTTTATCCGGTCAGCCACCGAGATAAGGCGATCAAGGTATATGCAATCTTAGATGATCAAAGCAACTGGTCTTTAGATAAATCCACCTTCTTTGACACCTTCAATATCATAGGGCCTGGTTCTCCCTACTCCATAAGGACATGTGCAGGTACCGTTGAGACGGTGGGAGGAAGGCAACTGGGTACAAGGTAGAGTCCATAGATGGTCAGACCTGCTTGACACTGCCAACCATATTGGAGTGCAATCACATACCTGACAACCGGTCCGAGATACCTACACCAGGGGTAGCAGCATACCACCCCCGCCTAAAGAGTATAGCTCACCTGATACCGGAGCGGGACCCAGATAGTCTTACTCCTTGGAAGAGACATACTACGAGTTCATAAGGCTAAAGGGCAGATTAATGGTCCCCAAAACGCTCCTTACGCCCAGAGACTTGACTTAGGATGGGTCATCATAGGAGACGTCTGACTAGGAGGAGCACACAAGCCGACCTCAGTCAACAGTATACTCACCAACACACTTGAGAATGGACAACCTTTCCTATTCCAGCCATGTCAGAGCAGTTTCCTGATAAAAAAAAATGCCACACAGTGCTCCTGTGCCTTGTCCTTTCGCAGATACCTCCTGTGAAGACCACGTCTGCGATGGTGAGCAAGATCCCTTAGGCCTCATGCACACGACAGTATTTTTTCACGGTCCGCAAAACGGGGTTCCGTTGGTCCGTGATCCGTGACCATTTTTTCGTCCGTGGGTCTTCCTTGATTTTTGGAGGATCCACGGACATGAAAAAAAAGTCGTTTTGGTGTCCGCCTGGCCGTGCGGAGCCAAACGGATCCATCCTGACTTACAATGCAAGTCAATGGGGACGGATCCGTTTGACGTTGACACAATATGGTGCAATTGCAAACGGATCCGTCCCCCATTGACTTTCAATGTAAAGTCAGGAGTTAATATACCATAGGATTGGAGTTTTCTCCAATCCGATGGTATATTTTAACTTGAAGTGTCCCCATCACCATGGGAACGCCTCTATGTTAGAATATACCATCGGATTTGAGTTAGATCGTGAAACTCATATCCGACAGTATATTCTAACACAGAGGCGTTCCCATAGTGATGGGGACGCTTCAAGTTAGAATATACTACGAACTGTGTACATGACTGCCCCCTGCTGCCTGGCAGCACCCGATCTCTTACAGGGGGCTGTGATCAGCACAATTAACCCCTCAGGTGCCGCACCTGAAGGGGTTAATTGTGCGTATCATAGCCCCCTGTAAGAGATCAGGGTCTGTCAGGCAGCAGGGGGCAGACCCCCCTCGGCCCCCCTCCCTCCCTCTATTGTATTAATTTCATTGGTGGCCAGTGTGCGGCCCCCCTCAGTCCCCCCTCCATCCCTCTATTGTATTATTTTCATTGGTGACCAGTGTGCGGCCCCCCTCCCTCCCTCTATTGTATTAATTTCATTGGTGGCCAGTGTGCGGCCCCCCCCCCCCTGGCCCCCCCTCCCTCCCTCTATTGTATTATTTTCATTGGTGACACAGTGTGAGGCCTCCCCTCTCCCCCCCCGATCATTGGTGGCAGCAGAGAGTTCCGATTGGAGTCCCAGTTTAATCGCTGGGGCTCCGATCGGTAACCATGGCAACCAGGACGCTACTGCAGTCCTGGTTGCCATGGTAACTTAGCAATATTAGAAGCATCATACTTACCTGCTGCGCTGTCTGTGACCGTCCGGGAGCTCCTCCTACTGGTAAGTGACAGGTCTGTGCGGCGCATTGCTTAATAATCTGTCACTTACCAGTAGGAGGAGCTCCCGGACGGTCACAGACAGCGCAGCAGGTAAGTATGATGCTTCTAATATTGCTAAGTAAGGGGAGGCTGCACACTGACCACCAATGAAAATAATACAATAGAAGGAGGGGGGCCGGGGGGGCCGCACACTGTGCCACCAATGAAAATAATACAATAGAGGGAGGGAGGGGGGGGCCGCACACTGTGCCACCAATGAAAATAATACAATAGAGGGAGAGAGGGGGGGCCGAGGGGGCCGCACACTGTGCCACCAACGAAAATAATACAATAGAGGGAGGGAGGGGGGCCGGTGGGGGCCGCACACTGTGCCACCAAGGAAAATAATACAATAGAGGGAGGGGGAGCCGGGGGGGGGGGCGCACTGGCCACCAATGAAATTAAAACTGGGGAGGGAGGGGGGTCTGCCCCCTGCTGCCTGGCAGCCCCTGATCTCTTATAGGGGGCTATGATATGCACAATTAACCCCTCAGGTGCAGCACCTGAGGGGTTAGTTGTGCGGATCACAGCCCCCTGTAAGAGATCGGGTGCTGCCAGGCAGCAGGGGGCAGTCATGCACACAGTTCATAGTATATTCTAACTAGAAGCGTCCCCATCACTATGGAAACGCCTCTGTGTTAGAATATACTGTCGGATATGAGTTTTCACGAAGTGAAAACTCAGCTCTGAAAAAGCTTTTATGCAGATGGATCTTCGGGTCCATCTGTATGAAGGTAACCTACGGCCACGGATCACGGATGCGGCTGCAAAACGGTGCATTTTTAGTTTTTTTCAAGGACCCATTGAAAGTCAATGGGTCTGCGAAAAAAAACAAAAAACGGCACAACGGCCACGGATGCACACAATGGTTGTGTGCATGAGGCCTTAGGGTGCACAGTTTTCCACAGGACAAGAGGAGACAACAGGGTCGCAATGTCCATAGAAGACAGGCTGTACTTAAATATCATGGATCAAGGAATAGTAAAAGACAAGTCAAAAAGCTGGGTCGCACCTTTACCGTTTAAACCCCAGAGACAACGCTTACCTAACAACAAAGTTGTCTACAGTAGATTCCTCTCCCTCAAGCACAAACTTCAGAGGACACCAGAGACAAGAAAACATTTCATTACCTTAATGGAAAGAATATTCCAGAACAACCATGCAGAAATAGCACCCGCGCTCCAAGACTCCGAGGAGTGTTGGTACTCACCCATATTCGGCCAGTATCATCCTAAAAAAACAGGGTAGATACGAGTAGTATTCGACTCGAGCGCCAGGTGCGAAGGCGTCTCGCTAAATGATGTCTTACTGTCTGGTCCAGACCTCAACAACAGACTTCTAGAGGTACTTCTCCGCTTCCGCAGAGATTCCGAAGCATTTATGGCTGACAAACAACAGATGTTCCACTGCTTTCTCGTCATGGAAGAACACAGAAACTACTTGAGGTTCTTCTGATACCGCAACAACGACCCCAATGAAGACATTGTAAAGTACCGAATGAGAGTGCACATCTTCGGAAACAGTCCTTCCCCTGCAGTCGCTATCTATGGTCTCAGACATTCAGCCCGAGAGGGTGAAGAAAAGTATGGGCCAGATGTCAGATCCTTCATGGAAAAAGATTTTTACGTGGAAGACTGCTTGAAATCCACACCCATGAACGAGACCGCAATCAGTCTTCTAAAAAGGGCTCAAGAGATGCTCGCTCTATCTAATCTGAGGTTGCACAAAATCGCCTCCAACAGCCGTGAGTTAATGGAAGCCTTCTCACCCCAAGACCATTCAAGTGATCTAAAGAACTTGGATCTTAGCACCGACTCCATTCCCATGTAGCGGAGCCTCGTTTTACTCTGGGACTTAAGGGCAGACACATTCACCTTCTAAATCGGCAAGGAAGAAAAGCCCTTCACACGTGGAGTAGTCCTGTCCACCATAATTAGCTTATATGATCCTCTGAGATTCGTAGCGCCTGTTACTTTCTAAGGCAAAATTATGCTAATGTATTTCACCAAAGAGACGTCTGATTGGGATGATCCGCTTCCCATGGAGAAAAAGGACCTGTGGACAGGTTGAAAGAAGTCTCTCGAAGCTTTGACCAGCCTTCACGTGGCTTGACCCTATGCTTCTGTGCCATCTACTGAAGTTAAGATGCAAAGACTGTATATCATTTGTGATGCTTCAGTCAAAGCGATTGCTTCCATAGCATACCTAAAGACTGTTGATGTCAAAGAACAATGCAATATAGGTTTTGTCATGAGCTGGACCAAACTGGCACCACTCCATGAACACACAATTCCCAGACCGGAGCTCTGCTCTGCTGTGCTTGCAGTGGATTTGGCTGAACTTACAACATCAGGAATGAGCTTGGAAATCGAGGAAGGTAGTCCTAGGATATATTTGCAATGAAACCAGATGCTTTTACGTCTATGTAAGCAATCGGGTGGAAAGGATCAGGAGATCCACTTGTCCTAAACAGTGGCACTATGTGCCTACACAGCATAATCCTACGGACCACTTGACTAGATCTGTTGCAGCGAGCCACCTTAAGGACGCAACATAGTTTACGGGTACTGCATTCCTGTACCGTTCAACATCTTGCAGTATCGGATCCGACACGTTTGAATTGGTAGACCCAGATGACGATGAAGAAATCCGACCTGAAGTATCTGTTCTACGTACAGTGACTTCTGACCACCAACTCAAATCTCATAGTTTCGGCAGCTTCTCCACCTGGATGTCGCTCGTTCGTGCTATAGCTTGTCTAGATAATATAGCTCAGTCTCAAAAATCGACAGTACCTGTAAGTCAGATGCCCTGCAAAGGTTGGCATCACTGCAAACATGCCTTTACCGCTGCTAATTTAGAAAAGGCCAAAAACATAATAATTCACATTATACAACATGAATGTTATGCTAAGGAAAAAAACTACCTCAGCAAGGGTCAAACAGTCTCCAAGGATAATACAGACAAGTGGCCACTGAGGAAGAGGTAGGATTACCTCGAAACGCATCTGGCAGATAATATACTTGGCATCACCTATGAGACTACCCACCAATACCCACATCGTCATCTGATAAATTGGTTTTCTGCATAACCAGAAAATACAAAGGAAAATAGGACCAACATACTGCAAGGAAGAGGTATCAGCTGATCGGCATAAAGGAAACCACGTGACTGATCAAGTGAGACGCCGAGCCAGTAACACAGGCCGCACAAGTATGCAGCACGAGACAGCAAGACGTCGGGAGAATCTACGGAACCCAGCACCGCTACTATACAGAGAAGAGTGCAAAGGCAGGGTGAGTACTAGCTCCTTGCCGAGTGGGACACCACCGGCAATAGCGAACATTGAGCCATCCATAACACAGTGAGTAACAACCGGTCCCTATTACACTGTTTTCTTTGGCTAAACCACTACTCACCTTGCTGGCGTTTGTCACTCTTACTACCAGACATTGGATTATCCAACTAGCTATCGACCAAGAGTTTCCTTTTTATTATACCTATTTTTATCTCAACTTATCCTGGACTGATCTTATCAATATTACCATTGACTATTTTTTATATTTTTTATTTTTATTTTTATCTCTACCATTGTTATTCTTATTTTATTTTTTACTTCCATTCTTATATTTTATATTTTTCACCGTTCCAATCATTATCTCATAATTTTTCATTAAATTATAAAAAAAAAAAAAATTCTCACTACCATTATCTATTACCTCCACTCCCTTGGATACCTGCACTTACCAAACCTACCAAAAGACACACCAACTAACGATACAATAATTACTACTACCCATCACAATCTTATATCCTAATATTTCTCCATTTTATTAAACTTTTTTATAAAAACCTTTATCCAAGATTAATAAAAACATTATTAAATAAACGTAATTTTATTGATTAATAAACACACCATTTATTCAGCCAGAAATTGAGTGCCAGTCTCCAAGGATAGCGCTTTGAAGAAGCTTGATCCCATCATTGACCAAAATGGGTTGATCAGAATAGGAGGCTGTCTTCAAGAAGCCAATGTGGAATTCGTAGAGAAACATCCTGTATAATTCCCGGACATCATCACGTCACGACCCTGCTCATGCGACATGACCACATTTAAGTGAAACACCAGGGCCGATTGTTTACCGAAGAGAACCTACGAGCTGCCGTACTATGGATAGTTGGAGCAAAGAGTAGTGTTGAGCGAACAGTTCGAGCATAGTTCGGGTCCGTACCGAATTTTGGGGTGTTCGTGACACGGACCCGAACCCGAACTTTTTCGTAAAAGTTCGGGTTCGTCGTTCGGCATGTATTTTGGCGCATTTTGAAAGGCTGCAAAGCAGCCAATCAACATGCATCATACTACTTGCCCTAAGATGCCATCGCAGCCATGCCTACTATTGGCAAGGCTGTGATTGGCCAAGTGCAGCATGTGACTCAGCCTCTTTATAAGCTTGTGCGCACGTCGGGACGTGCTCACTCCCGATGTGAATAGAACAGGGATAGACGCAGCTGATGCTAGGGCGAGAATAGGCAGGGATAATTGAATAACTGGAAGCAAATTTCTCTCCTCCACCTGTGATTCATCTGAACAACTGCAGCTGAGCTGCTTTTTTGATAGGGATTGGCTATTTTTAGAGTGGCCAGAGTGATTTTTCCATCCACATGTACCTGGGCTGACCGCCGGCCGCCATTTTGCGACTTGTAGTGCTGCAGCAGAAGCTGCCACAGTGTGCATTCCAAAGCTCCAAACAAGTCAGACATCTACACCTGGGATTCAGACCAATAGCGATTTAGCAGCACAGTCCAAGGCTATTTTTTTTAAAGGTTGTGCAGACCATTTTGTGGCACATGTTACTGGGCTGATAGGCGGCGGCCATCTTGGGACTAGTGCTGCAGCACAATCTCTCCCAACGTCCATTAATCACTTGTAATAGTGGTCTGTGCCATAGAAATCCTACATCAGGGACTTGGGTGTGCTTGTGTCACCCCTACTAATACCAGTCCACCTGTAATCCATACAGTGAAAAGCCATAAAGTATTCCAGTGAGGGAATTTTTTTTTTATTTAAAAAAGGCCAAGTTAGTTTATCTGGCGTTCAATATACTAGATACAGTTAGGCCTGCGTTTCATACATCTGGAATTAGCAAACTAATGTGCTGGGGTTGGGAAAACATATATGTACCCATACTAGAATCTGTCAAAGAAAGCGGTACTCACATATAACAGTCATTCCATCTGTAATCCATACAGTCAAAAGACTGAAAGTATTCCAGTGAGGGGATTTTGCTTATAAAAAATAATATATTTCATTGTGGTGCGAGTTGAATCGCAACAATGAAGAAAAATACTATTAAGGGACGAGGACGCCGTCGTGGTGGTGTCCGTGGAGCCTCTGTTGCTGGTAGAGGACGTGGCCGTTCGGCCCCAGGCGCACACAGTAGGGAACGAACTCCCTCAACTTGCCGACAGAATGTACCGCAATATCTCGTGGGGCCCAATGCCGCTCTTAGGATGGTAAGGCCTGAGCAGGTACAGGCATTAATCGATTGGGTGGCCGACAGTGCTTCCAGCACGTTCACCACATGGTCTTCCACCCAGTCTTCTGCGGAAAGCGCACAGGTGGCACCTGAAAACCAAGCCCATCAGTCTGTCACATCACCCCCAAGCATATCAGGGAAACGGTCTGAGCCACAAGTTATGCAGCAGTCTCTTCTTCTGTTTGAAGACTCTGCTTCCAGGGTTTCCCAGGGGCGTCCACCTAGCCCTTCCCCAGTGGAGGAAGACATACCATGCACTGACGCACAACCACTTATGTCTCCAGATGAAGAGGACATGGGAATACCACCACAGCAGAGTCACCGACTCTCTGATGATGACGAAACACAGGTGCCCACTGCCGCGTCTTTTTGCAGTGTGCAGACTGAACAGGAGGAGGTCAGGGAGGGAGACTGGGTGGAAGACGATGCAGAGGACGATGAGGTCTTAGACCCCACATGGACTGAAGGTCGTGGCGATGACTTTCACAGTTCAGAGGAAGAGGTAGTGGTGAGACCGAGACAACAGCGAAGCCAAAGAGGGAGCAGGGGGCCAAAGCAGACGAGCCGCCGCCCCCAGAGTTCGCCTGCTACTGGACATCGCCAACAGGGACCCAGCCCCACAAAGGCAGCTTCAAAGAGTTCCCTGGCATGGCACTTCTTTAAACAATGTCCTACCGACAAGACCCGAGTGACTTGCACGCTCTGCCATCAGAGCCTGAGGCGAGGCATTAACGTTCTGAACCTCAGCACAACCTGCATGACCAGGCATCTACATGCAAAGCATGAACTGCAGTGGGGTACACACCTTAAAAACCAGGCACTCGCTGAGGCTCCCCCTGCTCCCTCTACCGCTGCTGCCTCGGCTTCCGCCTCGAGAGGAATGTTGCCACCTGCCGAGCAGCAAACAGAGGATGTGCCACCGACACCACCACCACCGCCACCGTCAACTAGCGTCTCCACTATATCACACAGCAGCGTTCAGCTCTCAATATCTCAAACCTTAGAGAGGAAGCGCAAATTCCCCCCGAGTCACCCTCGAGCCCTTGGCCTGAACGCCAGCATTTCTAAACTGCTGGCCTTTGAAATGCTGTCATTCCGGCTGGTGGACACAGACAGCTTCAAACAGCTGATGGCCATGGCTGTCCCGCAGTATGTGGTTCCCAGCCGCCACTACTTCTCCAAGACAGCCGTGCCTTCCCTGCACATGCAAGTGTCCGATAAAATCAAGTGTGCACTGCGCAACGCCATTTGTGGCAAGGTCCACCTAACCACAGATACGTGGACCAGTAAGCACGGCCAGGGACGCTATATCTCACTAACTGCACACTGGATGAATGTAGTGGCGGCTGGGCCCCCGGCGGACAGTTCCTTGGCGCACGTCCTTCCGCCCCCTAGGATCGCAGGGCATCATTCTCTGCCTCCTGTAGCCTCCTCCTCCTACTCGGCTTCCTCCTCCACTGCTTCCACCAGCTCATCCGGTCAGCCACACACCTTCACCACCAACTTCAGCACAGCCCGGGGTAAACGTCAGCAGGCCATTCTGAAACTCATATGTTTGGGGGACAGGCCCCACAGCGCAAAGGAGTTGTGGCGGGGTATTGAACAACAGACCGACGAGTGGTTTCTGCCGGTGGGCCTCAAGCCAGGCCTGGTGGTATGCGATAATGGGCGAAATCTCGTGGCAGCTCTGGGACTAGCCGGTTTGACGCACATCCCTTGCCTGGCGCATGTGCTGAACTTGGTGGTGCAGAGGTTCATTCACCACTACCCCAACATGTCAGAGCTGCTGCATAAAGTGCGGGCCGTCTGTGCGCGCTTCCGCCGTTCACATCCTGCCGCTGCTCGCCTGTCTGCGCTACAGCGGAACTTCGGCCTTCCCGCTCACCGCCTCATATGCGACGTGCCCACCCGGTGGAACTCCACCTTGCACATGCTGGAGAGACTGTGCGAGCAGCAGCAGGCCATAGTGGAGTTTCAGCTGCAGCACGCTCGCGTCAGTCGTACTGCCGAACAGCACCACTTCACCACCAATGATTGGGCCTCCATGCGAGACCTGTGTGCCCTGCTGCGCTGTTTCGAGTACTCCACCAACATGGCCAGTGGCGATGACACTGTTATCAGCGTTACAATACCACTTCTATGTCTCCTTGAGAAAACACTTAGGGCAATGATGTTAGAGGAGGTGGCCCAGGTGGAGGAGGAGGAGGAGGATGAGGGCTCGTTTCTAACACTTTCGGGCCAGTCTGTTCGAAGTGGCTCAGAGGGAGGTTTGTTTAAGCAGCAGAGGACAGGTTCACAAGTCGCCAGCCAAGGCACTGTACTGGAGGACGAGGAGGATGAGGAGGAGGAGGTGGAGGGGGACGAGGATGACGCAAGTTCACAGCGGGGTGGCAGCCCAGGCCCATCACTGGTGCGTGGCTGGGGGGATACGGTGGACGATGACGATACGCCTCCCACAGAGGACAGCTTGTCCTTACCCATGGGTAGCCTGGCCCATATGAGCGAATATATGCTCCAATGCCTGCGCAACGACAGCAGAGTTGCCCACGTTTTAACGTGTGCAGACTACTGGGTGGCCACCCTGCTGGATCCCCGGTATAAAGACAATGTGCCCACTTTAATTCCTGAACTGGAGCGCGACCGTAAGATGCGCGAGTACAAGCGCACGCTGATAGAGGCGCTCTTGAGAGCATTCCCACATGTCACAGGGGAACAGGTGGAAGGTGAAGGCAGAGGAGTGGCAAGAGGTCGCCAACGCAGCTGTGTCACGGCCAGCTCATCTGAGGGCAGGGTTAGCATGGCAGAAATGTGGAAAAGTTTTGTCTCCACGCCACAGCTATCTGCACCGACACCTGATACGGAACGTGTTAGCAGGAGGCAGCATTTCACTAACATGGTTGAACAGTATGTCTGCACACCCCTCCACATCCTGACGGATGGTTCGGCCCCATTCAACTACTGGGTTTCGAAATTGTCCACGTGGCCAGAGTTAGCATGTTATGCCTTGGAGGTGCTTTCCTGCCCGGCGGCCAGCGTTTTATCTGAACGCGTATTCAGCACGGCAGGGGGCGTCATTACTGACAAGCGCAGCCGCCTGTCCACAGCCAACGTGGACAAGCTGACCTTCATAAAGATGAACCAGGCATGGATCCCACAGGACCTGTCCCTCCCTTGTGCAGAGTAGTCCTTATTAACTGCCTAAAACATGTCTTGTTGTGCTACGGGCCACTTCTTTATTTGATACAAATTTTATGAAACCCACAGTTGAATGAAACTCTTCTCTGTCTGGGCGCCGGGGCCTAACCAGATGAAAGTGGCCGGTTAAACTAACGGGTGACATGAAGCCATAACCTCTGCCATGCTACCTCTGTCTTCTGTCTGGGTGCTGAGGCCTAAGTCAAATAAAGCGGTCTTCTGCTGTGCTGGGGGATATGAAGCTAATCTCTGACCTCTCTCCTCTGTCTGGGTCCAAAGGCCTAAATCACTGAAAGAGGCCTTCTCCTGTGGTGTGTGATATGATGCCAGAATATGTGCTGTGGGGCCTCTCTCCTCTTCCTGGGTGCAGGGGTCAAATAAACTAAATTGTGGCCTACTCCTGTGGTGGTTGATATGATGCCTGATTCTCTGATGTGGAACCTCTCTCCTCTGTTTGGGTGAAGGGGTCAAAGTAACTAAATGGTGGCTTCTCCTGTGGTGGCTGATATGATGCCAGAATATGTGCTGTGGTGCCTCTCTCCTCTTCCTGGGTGCGGGGGTCAAAGTAACTCAATGGTGGCTTCTCCTGTGGTGGCTGATATGATGCCAGAATATGTGCTGTGGTGCCTCTCTCCTCTTCCTGGGTGCGGGGGTCAAAGTAACTCAATGGTGGCTTCTCCTGTGGTGGCTGATATGATGCCAGAATATGTGCTGTGGTGCCTCTCTCCTCTTCCTGGGTGCAGGGGTCAAAGTAACTAAATGGTGGCTTCTCCTGTGGTGGTTGATATGATGCCTGATTCTCTGCTGTGAAACCTCTCTCCTCCATCTGGGTGTAGGGGTCAAAGTCTTTCAAAGTCGCCTTCTCCTGTGCTGATTGATATAAAGCTGATGGTTGTGCCATCTGACATGGTTGCCAGGGTCTGATTCAATGGGGGCCTACTCCTGTGGTGGGTGATCTAAATGCCTGATTCTCTGCTGTGAAACCTCTCTCCTCCGTCTGGGTGTAGGGGTCAAAGTCTTTCAAAGTCGCCTTCTCCTGTGCTGATTGATATGAAGCTGATGGTTGTGCCATCTGACATGGTTGCCGGGGTCCCATTAAATTGGGGCCTACTCCTGTGGTGGGTGATCTAAATGCCTGATTCTCTGCTTTGAAACCTCTCTCCTCCGTCCGGGTGTAGGGGTCAAAGTCTGTCAAAGTCGCCTTCTCCTGTGCTGATTGATATAAAGCTTATGCTTGTGCCATCTGACATGGTTGCCGGGGTCTGATTCAATGGTGGCCTACTCCTGTGGTGGGTGATCTAAATGCCTGATTCTCTGCTGTGTAACCTCTCTCCTCCATCTGGGTGTAGGGGTCAAAGTAACTAAATGGTGGCCTACTCCTGTGGTGGGTGATATGATGCCTGGTTCTCTGCTGTGGGACCTCTCTCCTTTGTCTGGGTGCTGTGGTCAAAATAATAGTAAGTGACCTTCTCCATTGGTGGGTGACTTGAAGCCTGATTCTGTGCTATGGGACCTCACTCCAATTAATATTGTTTAATTTTTATTTATTTTATGTTAACTCATCATTTCCCTATCTACATTTGTTTGCAGGGGATTTAACTACATTTTGCTGCCTTTTGCAGCCCTCTAGCCCTTTCCGGGTGTATTTTACAGCCTTTTTAGTGCCCAAAAGTTCGGGTCCCCATTGACTTCTATGGGGTTCGGGTTCGGGATGAAGTTCGGGTCGAGTTCGGATCCCGAACCCGAACATTTTTCGAAAGTTCGGCCGAACTCGTCGAACCCGAACATCCAGGTGTTCGCTCAACTCTAGCAAAGAGGCGTGTGAGCAAGCTCATCTTCAACTGCGTTATCTGTCACAAACTTCATGGCATGTTCCAGAACACAAAGATGCCCAGTATGACAACTGAGAGACTCTGTACAGATCCCCCTTTCACCAATGTTGGTCTAGATGTATTCGGTCCTTGGTCAGTGGCTACACAGCACACTAGAGGTATTCACGCCAGTGCAAAACGCTGGGCGGTCATGTTTACTTGTATGTCCAGCAGAGCTGTCCATATAGAAGTGATCGAATCCATGGATACTTCAAGTTTCATAAACGCACTTCGACGGTTTATTGCCATTAGAGGGCCCGTGAAGCACATTTGTTTGGACAGAGGCACAAACTTTGTTGGAGCAGTTAAAGAACTTCAAATTCCCTCCAACTTGGACACTACCAACGTGGAAAGATACTTAAACTAGCAAGGATGCACCTGGACCTTTAATCCACCTCATTCTTCCCACATGGGCGGCGTCTGGGAAAGGATGATAGGGATAGCAAGGAAAATCTTGGATTCCATCCTCTTGCAAGTATGGAGTACGAGACTCACACATGAAAGTTTAACCACATTCTGTTGACTACCCTTTCCAGTGACCCTGAAGATTTGACTATCCTCACTCCTGCCATGTTACTCACACAGAAGACCGGCACCCCGAATGCTCCTCTCAGAGAATTTAATGACAAAGACCTCTATAGACGACAATGGAGGCAGGTGCAAATTCTTTCTAATGCCTTCTGGGACAGGTGGAGAAAAGAGTATATTTCTACCTTGCAATCAAGAAGGAAGTGGCAAACTAACAAGCCAAACATCCGACCTGGGGATGTCGTGCTCATGAAAGACAGCCAATCGCACCAGAATGAGTGGCCACTGGGCCTCATCACCAACACATTAAACTTGTCCTCAGGCCAGCAGCAGAACTTATTTTGTTGCTTTCACCTGAGAGACCTAGTGGTGGTGTCTGTTGAAGCCAGACGGGGAGTGTTCTGCTCCAGCACAGGGAGATTAATTTCAGATCATGTCTATTTCATTTCTAATTCATTCTGCTGCAGTTCTTGTATTTCTATAGTTATTAGTGAGGTTACAGCACCATCTAGTGGTGTTAAAAATGTACTACATTTTGTTTTCTGTTATTAAAGATTATTGTATTGTGGGAGTGTAATGCATTCTGGGAAAGAGAAGCCCAATCTCCAGTCATCAAGAACACACCAGTCCTTCTGCATATCTTCTTCTTAAACCCCACCATCTTTTTGCAAGCATATCTGGTAAGACATCTACCTTTGTTTCAGGGACATTGTGTTATGCAGAGCTGTTCAAGTAGTTGTAGTGTTACTCAGGAAAGAGGTTGTAACAGTTGTTAGAATTGAAATTCATGTATAGGCAGCCATTTTGGACATTTGCTTTCTCTATTAATGTATTACTGTACAAGCTATTCTATATGTTTTACTTATACAAGCCATTTGTATTCTTGCAGTTTTACCAATTCACAACCCAGTTGACCAATAAACAAGTTAGACAACAGAAAACAGTCCTCTTATTTGGAAGACAGGAATGGTTTATGCTGAATGTCAGACTGCACACTGTGTTAACGTGTATGAAGACAGAACACATGGTTTGGTGCAAAAGAGGTATACACTAGAATCTGTGGCCAATGCCAGAAAGTAGACAACCATGTGTTTGGACATCCATCACTGTTGCATGACAGGATTATGAGAAGTCTCAGGAAACTGATGTGAAAATGATCCCAGTACATCAGCAGAACATGTTGCCATGTACTGAGAACGTGTCACCTGAAGCCCTACCGAGCGTCAGCAGTGCAAGAGTTAAAACTTTCCTTGTACTTTATAAAACCTTTGATCTGTTATAGTGACATATCAAAGGTTTTGATCCGTGGTGATCCAAGAGCTGCGACCTCCACCAGGCACCAGAACGTAGAGAGAGAAGAGATCACAAAGAGCGCGCTCCTCGCAAGAGATGGACTGAAGACAGAGTTTTTATTAATCCTGTTTCCTGTGTGAGCCCTTCTCACTCCACATTCTAGTAATTGGCGGAGGTCTTAGCAGCACCACCAGGCCATCACCGATCAAAACCTTTGATATGTCACTATGACAAATCAAAACAAACACTTTAAGGTGGGGGGATGGGGATAAACAGAAGAATGTCTTGTATTTCAATTGGCTACTGGATATGATGGTAGATGGACATTTTGACCAATTACAATTATTTCCGATGAAGCGTGGATCCATAAACGCACACAGAAAATTCCTCGCTTCGGGGGACTCTCCAGTTCTCGGGATCCTCCTGACTGATGGTGGTCGAAGTGGCCTTGACGTTGATGGTTTTATGGTGTGAGGCAGGGTCCCTGTTGTCATGACGCCAGCACCTTGCGATGCAAATGTAGTGCAGGAAGCAATGAGAAGACAGTTGTGCAGCAAAATGGCTTCTTTACTAAAGTATTCGAATCTTCCTTACTCTGCACTTTACTGACTTGTACCTTAGCTTCCAGATGTGGGGTGTTGTACTTCAATTTAACCAAAATCTTACAACCAATAAGTGCTTTCCCCTCCACGGTAGGCAAACTCTTCTGCTACATTCTTTGACAGGTTGCTAATCCACTTTTTCACAATAGGATGTGGAGGTGCATACAGGTGCGCCAAACTGTGTGGTGTGTGCTCAGGCACCGGAAGCTTCTCCTGAACACGAGTGCCATAAAATCAAATATGTCCTTTTTAGACTGTTTACCTCTACAGGTTTTTCTCTACACCTCTCTTGCATCTGGGCCGCTTTCTGGGATGTTATGGCTCCATCCTGGGTGGATCCAGGTCCAGGAAGAGCTAGTCTAGCAGCCTCACAACTTTGTGCTTCCATTCTTTAGTCCAAGGCTAGACTTAGACTCTCTCACTGGAAGAGACTGGTTTAGGGCTCATTCAGACGACCGTAGTGTTTTGCGGTCCGCAAATTGCGGATCCGCAAAATTTGGATACCGGCCAGTGTGCGTTCCACAATTTATGTACTGCACATGGCCAGCACTGTGATAGAAAATGCCTATTCTTGTCCGCAATCGTGAACAAGAATAGGACATGCTCTATATTTTTTGCGGGGCTGTGGAATGGAACTATGGATGTGGACAGCACACGGTATTCTGTACGCATCTTTTGTGGACCCATTGAAATGAATAGGTCAGCAGCCGTTACTCAAGTTTGCAGAACAAATGCAAACCCATTCATACGGTCATGTGAATAAGCCCTTAGACTGACTTACTTAGACCTCATGCATACGACCTCTAGTGGTGGCTGTATGTATGGCCTATAATTACCATGTGCTTACAGAATTGATATAGTAAATGTATACATGACATGATAAATATATTTTTTTCTGCAGATCCAATAATTGCTCACAGTGGCAATCCTCACACAGATGCTCCCTAGAGCCAGGCAGTGACAGGAGGATGCACCCTTTCTTCCCTCGGAGTTCCTGTCTAATGGTAGTGAGGTGCCGTGTCTGGCATATGGTGTTGGAGTCAGTAACCAGGCTAGTTGTAGAAATTGAATGTGCAGAATGGGAGTTGTGGGACATCCAATGGTATTAACTAAAGATGATTGAATTTTTGGAAAATTCAATTCAGCTGCTTCGCCGTCACGAAGCGCATCTTTTTGTAAGTAGCGTGTGCAATGACAGGGAGCTGCGATAGTGCATCTCGCCAGCATTGCACCCCTCAGATGCCGCGTTCATATATGATTGCGGCATCTGAGAGTAATAATACAAATACATAGAAAACAAAAAATCATGCTTACCACCTCCATTTGCTCACAACGGGCCGGCCACCTCCATCTTGCTTTAAGATCTTATGCGAAATCTTGCGTGGCCCAGGATGACGCCATCACGCCAGCCTACGTGGTGACTTCATACGTCACCACGCACAGGATTTCGGGAGAGATCTTCAATCAAGATGGTGGCGGCCAGACCGTCGCAAGAAAATGGACGAGGTAAGTATGATTTTTTTCATTTTTTTTACACAATTTTAGGTTAAATTGATTCGCTACCACGAAGCACGAGGAGAATCGGCTTCGCAGCAAATCAAATTTATCCAGAAATTTGGATCGAATTCCACTTCGTTGGATTCGATTCGCTCATATCTAGTATCAACACACAATTTAAAATAATTCAAGGTGCACATTTATCTCAGTTAGCAATGTATGAATATAGGCAAGGATGGAGATTGTAGTTCTCCTTCCCTCTCTCTCTCTCTCTCTCTGCAGAATCTAAGACTGGCAATATTATCCTTGCAATGGTGAATTTAATTCCCAGCTGAGGGTTACAGGATTAAAGGGGTTAGCCCATGACTAATCTAAAAAAACGGACAGACATCATATAGTACATGACAATGTCTTTCTGCAAAGCTAGAACCAGCCTCACATGGATCCAGAGATCTCCCCACTAATTGCTCTGCTAGATTAATATCAGACTGGGACCTTAAAGTGGCCCTGAAAAAAAAATACTAAAAGTGCCCCATATTATTGGCGTGTCCAAATTGACAGAAGGCATAACAACACAGATTGGTTGGGTCAGTGGCATAGCATGGGTAGCCAGCACCCGGGGCAAGCCAAGTATTTCGCCCCCCCCCCCCCCAACCTGTGACCACGCCCCTTTTTTATACAGATAATGTAGTAGATATCACTTGCAGTCATACGTAACACAACAGATAACACAGTGATAACTCTCTGAGTACAGATAATGTAGTAGATGCCCCCAGAATTCAGAACACGCACAGTGTAGTGTTGATCGAGCACCAAAGTGCTCGGGTGCTCTGGTAGAACACTTTGGGATGCTCGGGTGCTCTACAGAGCACCCGAGCACAATGGAAGACAATGGGAGAACCTAAGCATTAAACCAGGCACCCCCTGCTCTGAAGAGGGGAGGGTGCCGGGTCCCACTGAGGTCTATGCAGAAGATCGCTGTACAGTGAAGGAATCCCCTAGTGTGAGTCAGCGGCTTAGGAGTCCCTGCTCTGACTCCACATATATCTATGTCCATATATTTAAATCTAATTTAGCCTCTATTTCTGAAACATTTCTGCCGGGATTTGAACTCACAACCTTCTACATTTGAGGCAAGGACCTTAACCACTCAGCTATAAAGCTGAATGATAAGCTGTGTCAGATATTATATATGTTTAAATTTAATGTAGCCTCTTTTTCTAAAAAGATTCTGCCAGGATTTAAACTCACAACCTTCTACATTAGAGCCAAGAACCTTAACCACTACGCTATACAGCTACATGTTAACCTGCAGTGAAATATAAACTGATACTTCTGCTGTATAGGAATACGTACTACATTACAAACTACTATGAGGTTTTTCTGACACAGTTTATCATTCAGCTTTATAGCTGAGTGGTTAAGGTCCTTGCCTCTAATGTAGAAGGTTGTGAGTTCAAATCCCAGATTTAAATACACTGACTTGAGCATCGCGCTCGAGCACATGCGGTATTCGGCTGAACACCAGTTCAGCCGAGCCTGCTTGCTTAATACTAGCACAGTGTGACCTAAAGTCTGGGGCCAGGATGCGACAGGGTGGGCCAAATTTTATATTCACCCTCCCATCACTACAGAACATACAGGCTAATACAGCACACATACCTCTTACCAGGGGCGTTGCTAGGGTCTCAAAAGATCCGGGGCCCAAGCACCAATGCATATGGTCCAATTCTCTAAATTGAACAACCCCCCCAGCAAACACTAGCACGGAAGACATTTTCCTGTACTTGCTATACAGCAGCACATACCTCTCACATCCAGGGCCTCCCAGGTGACGTCTCCTCTGATGTAGATCTTCTCTGTCATCATCTTCTCCATTCGGTCCAGACACTTCTCTCAGCTCCCTTGTCTCTGCAGAGTTTGACACAGGGACATCTTAGCTTCCTTACTTTTCTGTACCCGCAAATACTATCCTGAAGAAAAATGAGTGCCCCCCATAGTAACAGTACTCCTCATAGTCCCACCAATAGTAATTCCCTTTTAGAATGCTCTCATTAGTAATACTGCCCGCTACTGGACCCAACAGTGATAATGCTCCACAAGAGTGCCCTCATTAGTAATAGTGCCCCAGGGTTAACAAAGTTTGTAAAATCGGTTTTGAATACCTTGAGGGGTGTAGTTTCTACAATGGGGTCATTTATGGGGGTATCCACTATGTAGGCCCCACAAAGTGACTTCAGACCTGAACTGGTCCTTAAAAAGTGGGTTTTGGCAATTTTCTTAAAAATTTGAAGAATTCCTTCTAAACTTCTAAGCCTTCTAACGTCCTAAAAAAAAAAAATGACATTTCCAAAATGATGCCAACATAAAGTAGACATATGGGGAATGTTAGGTAATAAATATTTTATGAGGTATCACTTTCTGTTTTAAAAGCAGAGAAATTGAAATTTTGAAAATTGCGAAATTTTCAAATTTTTGGGTAAATTTGGGATTTTTTCATAAATAAAGGTGAAATATTTTGACTCAAATTTATGACTATCATGAAGTACAATGTGTCACGAGAATACAATCTCCGAATGACTTGGATAAATAAAGGCGTTCCAAAGTTATTACCACATAAAGTGAGATATGTCAGTTTTGCAAAATTAGGCCTGGTCAGGAAGGGGGCAAATGGCCCAGATGGCAAGTGGTTAAAAATGTGAAAAAAATAAATACCGGATCCGTTTTTCCGGATGACAACTGGAAGACGGATCCGGTATTGCAATGCATTTGTCAGACGGATTCGCAACGGAACTGCCTGCTGGAATCCTCTGCCGCAAGTGTGAAAGTAATCTTACCTCTCCTGATCTAGCAGATCTCACCTCAGCCTCTTCCCAGAACTTCCTCTTCACTGCTGAGCCGTCCTCTCCTGCACTGGTCACATGATGGTGACATTGTCCCAGGTCCTTTTCAGCTACTGCATTTAGAACTGATCACATGACCTATGATGTCATCATAGGTCCTTCTAGATTCAATTGTATCGCTGTCCTGAGGACGGCAATACAGTTATATCTAACAGGCAGGCAGGACATTCGGGGCCTGGGACAAAACATCAGGGGCCCAGGCCAAGAATGTTTTGACCTAGCAACGCCTCTGCCTCTTACATCCAGTGATGTCTCCTTTGATGTAAATGTTCTCTTTCCTCATCTTCTCCTTTCAGACCAGACCACCATTTTTCAGCCATTTCTCGTCTCTGCAGTTTGACAAAAAAAAAATCTTAGTTTACTACTTTTCCATCATCCTCCTATCTTCTGGACAAATCATCCTACTACCCCCAATACTGTGCCGCTGTGCTCCCCAATACTATACTGCAGAAACAGATAAACCCCCGATAATACTAGTACCACACAGATAATGCCCCCTTCAATAATGATTGACACACAGTGCCCTAAAATAACTGCGCCCAGCAAATAGTGCCCCTGACACTAATAGTATAAACATAACGTCCCCCAAAAATAATTGTGGTAAGCTGATACTGTGCCAAGATGCCCCCACAGTAATAGTGCTCCCAAAAGTCCCATCAATAGTATGCTAGAGCACACATGGTGGTAATAGTGCTCCTACAGCGCTCCCAACATGTCCCCATTGTGCCCTAGAAGTAATAATGCTCCCATAGTGCCCATACTAGTAATCATGTTCCCCATAGACCCCCAGTAGTAATGAAGCCCACCATAATGCCCCCCAGCAGTAATAATTCTCCTTATAATGTGACAGTACAAAAAATGCCCCCTTATATTGTGTGCCAGTGCAAAAATACCCCTTTTTAATGCCCCCAGTTGAGCTCATGTCCCCATAGTGCCCCCATAATGTGCCAGTATAAAATACCCCATATAGTGCCCCCAGTAAATGCCCCCATAGTGCTCCTCTCCCACTTCCTCCTAGTGCCCCCCATAATGTACCAGTATAAAATGCCCCATATATAGTTCCCTAGTAGAGGCCCTCAGTGTCCCCCACAATTTGCCAGTATAAAATACCCCTTCTTAGGCTGGTTTCACACGGGCGTTGCGGGAAAAGGTGCGGGTGCGTTGCGGGAACATGCGCGATTTTTCAGCGCAAGTGCAAAACATTGTAATGCGTTTTGCACGCGCGTGAGAAAAATCGGCATGTTTGGTACCCAAACCCGAACTTTTGGGTTAGGTGTTCTGTAGATTGTATTATTTTCCCTTATAACATGGTTATAAGGGAAAATAATAGCATTCTGAATACAGAATGCATAGTACAACAGCGCTGGAGGGGTTAAAAAAATAAAAAATAAATTTTAACTCACCTTAATCCACTTGATCGCGCAGCCGACATCTCTTCTGTCTTCTTCTTTGCTGTGCACAGGAATAGGACCTTTGATGACGTCACTGTGCTCATCAAATGGTCCAATCACATGGTTCATCACCATGGTGAGGGACCATGTGACTGGATCATGTGATGTGACGTCACCACAGGTCCTTAGCCGGCAGCTCAACATTACAGAAGAAGACAGAGATACGCAACTACACGATCGGTGTGGACTCGGTGAGTTAAATTATTTTTTTTTTAACCCCTCCAGCCCTATTGTACTATGCATTCTGTATTCAGAATGCTATTATTTTCCCTTATAACCATGTTATAAGGGAAAATAATACAGATCGGGTCCCCAGCCCGATCGTCACCTAGCAACCATGCGTGAAAATCACACCGCATCCGCACTTGCTTGCGGATGCTTGCGATTTTCACGTGGCCCCATTCACTTCTATGGGGCCTGCGTTGCGTGAAAAACGCTGAATATAGAGCATGCTGTGATTTTCACGCAACGCACAAGTGATGAGTGAAAATCACAGCTCATGTGCACTGCCCCATAGAAATGAATGGGTCCGGATTCAGTGCGGGTGCAATGCGTTCATCTCACGCATCGCATCCGCGCGGAATACTCGCCTGTGTGAAAGGGGCCTTAGTGCCCCCGTAGATGAACCCATAGTACTCCTCTCCCCTCTTCCCCATAGTACCCACCATAATGTGTCCCAGTATAAAATGCCGCTATACAGAGCCCCCATATAAAATAGCCCTTTTTTGTGGACTCAGTAGAATACCCCATAGTGTTCCTCTACCCCCTTCCCCCATAGTGGCCCCAATATAAAATACCCCTTCTTTGTGGCAGTAAGAAGTGCCCCCATAGCGCCACCCAATAATGTGCCAGTAAAAAGTGCCCCCTAGTGCCAACCAATAATGTTCTAGTAAAAAGTGCCCCCATAGATGCCCCCAATAATGTGCCTGTAAGACGTGCCCCCCCAATCATGTGCCAGTAAGAAAGCGCTCCTCTCCTGTATTGTACCATATAAAAAAAAATAAACACTTATACTTACCTCCATCAGGCTGGCAGCGATGCGATGCAGGCCTATTCCCCGCGATGTACGGCTCAGGTGGCGGGATGACGCCTGCACTGAGCTCTGATAGGCTGCAGGCACTAGGCCTGCAGCCTATCAGAGGAACGGGGAAGGGAGATGCCTCTCCCCTGCCCCGCAGCATCCGTCTGTTTCACTGTCCTGAGGATGGTGATACAGATGACTATGGGATAAGCTAATCTCCCTGTGCCCTGCCGCCGCTTCCCACTTGTTACCAGGGCTGCGCCGCCTGAGGCAATCGCCTCACTTCATCTAGTTGGCGGTGCAGTCCTGCTGGCGCCCCCTGCAATTTTGTGCCCAGGGCAATGGCCCCCCATACTACGCCACTGGGTGGGGTTAGCAATACCATAACGCTAAATACCATGTCATCATATCCATATACTACAGTATATATACTGCCCCAAATGTTGTCCCTCTATGGTGGCCACCAATAACTGCCATTTCTATCCTCTTGTCTCTGATTAAGATATGGAGCAGGAGGCTTAAGGTGAGGTGACATGTGGGCCAGAGCGGTTGAATTCACGAGGGCATGTGCGGTCACTATCCGGGTACATGAGTCCCTGATTCTCACAGCGTTGATTACTGCTGAGAGGGCATCCACAGTGAGGAGGACTTGGGCGGGCCCCAGGGCATCGGCCCACTGGGAAATTTCCCTGTAAGGTCTATGGTCAATCCGCCCCTGTTTATATCAAGCTGGCAGGTCAAGGGGAGTGTCTATTCTGCTGCAGCTCAGGGGGTGTGTCTTTTCTGCTGCAGCTCTCTCCCTATCACCGCTCTTGAGGCAGTTGAAGGATTAAACTGAGCATGTGCGGCCATCTCAGTGAGCCTCGCAAAGAAATAAGAAAATATACAGCAGGTGGCGCTATACAGATACATTTTATTGAATAACTCATTGGCTATACAAAATTTTTAATTACCTGTAATTACAAAAGTATTCAGATCCAGGTGCTGGTTGGAAAACTGTAGAATATTTTTCATGGGACAAAACCCTTTTAACCGCCTCCGGACCGCCTAACGCAGGATCGCGTTCCGGAGGCGGCAGCTCCAGGCAGAGTCGCGCATCTATACGTCATCTCGCGAGACGCGAGATTTCCTGTGAACGCGCACACACAGGCGCGCGTGTTCACAGGATCGGAAGGTAAGTGAGTGGATCTCCAGCCTGCCAGCGGCGATCGTTCGCTGCAGGCTGGAGATGCGATTTTTTTAACCCCTAACAGGTATATTAGACGCTGTTTTGATAACAGCGTCTAATATACCTGCTACCTGGCCCTCTGGTGGTCCCTTTTGCTTGGATCGACCACCAGAGGACACAGGCAGCTCAGTAATAAGTAGCACCAAACACCACTACACTACACCCCCCCTGTCACTTATTAACCCCTGATCACCCCATATAGACTCCCTGATCACCCCCCTGTCATTGATCACCCCCCTGTCATTGATCACCCCCTTGTAAGGCTCCATTCAGACGTCCGTATGTTTTTTACGGATCCACGGATACATGGATCGGATCTGCAAAACACATACGGACTTCTGAATGGAGCCTTACAGGGGGGTGATCACCCCATATAGACTCCCTGATCACCCCCCTGTCCGTGGATCCGCAAAACACGGACACCGCGGATCCGCAAAACACATACGGATGTCTGAATAAAGCCTTACAGGGGGGTGATCAATGACAGGGGGGTGATAACCCCATATACACTCCCTGATCACCCCCCTGTCATTGATCACCCCCCTGTAAGGCTCCATTCAGAATTTTTTTTGGCCCAAGTTAGCGGAAATTGTTTTTATATATTTTTTTTCTTACAAAGTCTCATATTCCACTAACTTGTGTCAAAAAATAAAATCTCACATGAACTCATCATACCCCTCACGGAATCCAAATGCGTAAAAATTTTTAGACATTTATATTCCAGACTTCTTCTCACGCTTTAGGGCCCCTAAAATGCCAGGGCAGTATAAATACGCCACATGTGACATCATTTCGGAAAGAAGACACCCCAAGGTATTCCGTGAGGGGCATATTGAGTCCATGAAAGATTTAAATTTTTGTCCCAAGTTAGCGGAAAGGGAAACTTTGTGAGAATTTCCGCTAACTTGTGACAAAAAAAAATAAAATTCTATGAACTCGCCATGCCCCTCATTGAATACCTTGGGGTGTCTTCTTTCCAAAATGGGGTCACATGTGGGGTATTTACACTGCCCTGGCATTTTAGGGGCCCTAAAGCGTGAGAAGAAGTCTGGGATCCAAATGTCTAAAAATGCCCTCATAAAAGGAATTTGGGCCCCTTTGCGCATCTAGGCTGCAAAAAAGTGTCACACATCTGGTATCGCCGTACTCAGGAGAAGTTGGGCAATTTGTTTTGGGGTGTCATTGTACATATACCCATGCTGGGTGAGATAAATATCTTGGTCAAATGCCAACTTTGTATAAAAAAATGGGAAAGGTTGTCTTTTGCCGAGATATTTCTCTCACCCAGCATGGGTATATGTAAAAAGACACCCCAAAACACATTGCCCTACTTCTTATGAGTACGGCGATACCAGATGTGTGACACTTTTTTGCAGCCTAGGTGGGCAAAGGGGCCCACATTCCAAAGAGCACCTTTCGGATTTCACAGGGCATTTTTTACAGATTTTGATTTCAAACTACTTCTCACGCATTAGGGCCCCTAAAATGCCAGGACAGTATAACTACCCCACAAGTGACCCCATTTGGGAAAGAAGACACCCCAAGGTATTCCGTGAGGGGCATGGCGAGTTCCTAGAATTTTTTATTTTTTGTCACAAGTTAGCGGAAAATGATGATATTTTTTTTCTTACAAAGTCTCATATTCCACTAACTTGTGACAAAAAATAAAAACTTCCATGAACTCACTATGCCCATCACGAAATACCTTGGGGTGTCTTCTTTCCAAAATGGCGTCACTTGTGGGGTAGTTATACTGCCCTGGCATTCTAGGGGCCCAAATGTGTGGTAAGTAGTTTGAAATCAAAATGTGTAAAAAATGGCCTGTGAAATCCGAAAGGTGCTCTTTGGAATGTGGGCCCATTTGCCCACCTAGGCTGCAAAAAAGTGTCACACATCTGGTATCACCGTACTCAGGAGAAGTTGGGCAATGTGTTTTGGGGTGTAATTTTACATATACCCATGCTGGGTGAGAGAAATATCTCGGTCAAATGCCAACTTTGTATAAAAAAATGGGAAAAGTTGTTTTTTGCCGAGATATTTAAGTAGTGTAGTGCAGAAGTGTAAAAAGTGGCCTGGTCATTAAGGGTGTTTAAGCTAGGGGAGCTGAGGTGGTTACGATACGGTGGACCTGACTGTGTCCAAGTGTAAAGGGTGCATTAGATTAGGAATGTCCCTCTCACAGGAGTAACATCCCTAACAGCTTTAAACAGCAAATACCTTACTGACTGACTCCAGTGCTCAGCCCTCCAGATTCTGGACCTTCTAGCTCTTTCTCTCTCTTTTCCTGGAGTGCAGTGAAGTTGAGATGTTACATTTCTCAGAGAAAGTGATTCTTTGGAACTTTGGCTTAGTCCTTTAAAGGGGTTCTGCACTTTGTTTAAACTGATGATCTATCCTCTGGATAGATCATCAGCATCTGATCGGCGGGGGTCCGACACCCAGGACCCCCGCCGATCAGCTGTTTGAGAAGGCAGCGGCGTTCCAGTAGCGCCGCGGCCTTCTCACTGTTTACCGCCGGCCCAGTGACATCACGACTGCTGGAGCGACGCTGCCTTCTCAAACAGCTGATCGCGGGGGTCCCGAGTGTCGGACCCCCCACCGATCAGATGCTGATGATCTATCCAGAGGATAGATCATCAGTTTAAACAAAGTGCAGAACCCCTTTAAGGAATGGAGCACATGTGTCTTCCTCTCACTTTCTCTGCTAACTCTAGACTTGCTGCTCACTGAGCTAGGGGCCGATCTAAGTCCATCTCCTAACTTCCTACAGGGAGAGCGTCAGGATTATTAACCCCGAGTGATCCATACAGAGATATTCTGGTACATTACAAGGCATCAACATATTAACCTGTTCCCGACCGCCTTACAAATATATGCGTCAGAGATCAGGACTTTAAATGTGGTGCCCACTCGTAAGGGCAGCTAGTACCATAGCCACCGAGTGCTTGCTGTTTTAAATAGCAGGCACCCGGGGCTAATGTATCCCATCGACAATGACATTGATCTGAGACATTTAACCCCTCAGATGCTGTGGTCAAATGTGAACATGGCATCTGTGAGGTTGAAAAAAGGGAGTGAGCATTCCCTGCTGTGCACCGGCTCCCCCTAGTGAGGATTATGGGAGGTGGATGTAGTGTGCAGCAGCCTCAGTCCTCCATAGGAACTTAGTGTGATTCTCATAGACTCACTAGTGTTGAGCGAGCATGCTCGGCCAAACTGCTGTTTGGCTCAAGCATCGCTATGCTTGGCACATCCGGGTGCTCGAGTACAATTTAATACAATGAAAGTCAATGGGAGACCCGAGCATCAAACCATACACCCCCTGCTCTGAAGAAGAGAGAGGGTGTCTGGTTCACAAAAAAAGGTTAGAAATTTATAGAAACCCCATCAAAATGGTTTGGAAACAGCATTAAGAGGATGGCTGGATGCGTCTTGGACTCCTATTATCTACGACATACAATAGACAACCACACAAAGGCTATATGCCAAAAGCCACATATGTGCAAGCCATCAATCTATCCATGAGACAGATGACGGGCTTAGTCAGCATACCTTACAATGGCAGCCTTGTGCACTATGAGACATTCCAAACCAGCTCTCATCTGACTGAGAGCCAGTAAGTCTCAAAGTTAGTTCAGATCTGTTGGATGGCTTTGGTGGACCTGCGCACCTAGATTAATATCATTAGGGAGACAAAAAGTTTTCTGATTGTCCTAACATAATATTCAATAACCTTTCTATACAGTTTTGTCATGTAAAAACTAATTTGGATAAACATGGGCATATGGGAAAGACATGCAAATGAGCAGAATCTGCCTTGTTTTTCAGCTGAAAAATCATTTGCATGGAAAATTTGCCATCTACACTACTCATGAACAGCACCATCTATTGGTTTCATAGTCTTATGACAAGACTAATTGTCTTGTCATAAGAGTATGAAACCAATAGATGGCGCTGTTCATGAGTCATGAAGAGCGCCATCTATTGGTTTCATAGTCTTATGACAAGACTATTAGTGTAGCCTTTTGCAAGGAAAATTCGCAATAAAAATTTGCGATTAGAATATTTGCGATCTACACTACTCATGAACAGGCCAACTATTGGTTTCATAGTCTTATGACAAGACTATTACTCTTGTCATAAGACTATAAAACCAAGAGATGGCGCTGTTCATCTTGTTGGGGTGCTAGTAAGTGGGGCACACTACTCAACAGAGTCCACACACTGTGTAGCACTCAGACTATAATAGCCTGTGCTAACACTGAGGTGTATATCGGATTGCTGCTATCATTCACACATCTTCTAGCACTTTATCTGCGGTAATATAAGCTTGCTAGTGTGTATCTGAGGACTATTGCCCTGCTTGTAATGACTCATGAACAGCACCATCTATTGGTTTCATAGTCATATAGTTTCATATCCGTATAGTCAGATCCACTATGGCTGGTGACTAGCATATGTTTTACTTTTCTGTCTTCTCACACGTTCACACAGTGTGCAGTCTGACATTCAGCATAAACCATTCCTGTCTTCCAAATAAGAGGACTATTCTTTGTAGTCTAACTTGTTTATTGGTCAACAGGTTGTAAATATGTGATTGTATACGATTGATTGGTAAAACTACAAGAATACAAATAACATGTATAAGTATTAAGTATAAGATAGCATGTACTATAACATTACATTAATTACAATTACAACTGACTGAAATGCTCTGCATAACATCATGTCCCTGAAACAGAGGTAGATCTCTTATCAGATATGCTTTTGCAAGGATAGTGGAGTTTGAAAAGGAGACATGAAAAGGACAGCTCTGAGATCCTGGAGACTGGAGACTTCTCTTTCCCAGGATGCCTTGCAATAACCCACAATGCATTGCATTACCCACAATTCAGTAGTCTTTGTAACAAGAAAACAAAGTGAAATACAATTTAACACCGCTAGATGGTGCTATACCCACACTGAACATTGTCAAATACCCTGACAGTGGCAGAAGTAGACTGCAATGATTTTCTAACCCTGCTGGGCAGAACACATATGCTGAAGAGACTGTGTGAGTAGCAGCTGGTGATGCATACTATCCCACTTCTATGCCTCCTTGAAAAAACGCTTCATGCAATGATGGATGAAGTGGAGCATAGAAGGAAGAGGAGGAGGAATGGTGATCATTCACATGGTTATTTGGCCAGTCGTCCACACGTGGCTCGGAGGGTGGGTTCCTGCACCAACAGCTGCCAGGTACACAACTGTCCAGCCAGGGCACAGTTTTGGAGGATGATGATAAGGATAAGGAGGAGAAACCTTGTTTACAGCCGGGTGGCACCCAAATCAGCCCATGGGCATCACTGGAGCATGTCTGGGGGGATAGAGAGGACACAGACAATACACCTCCGACCGAGAACAGCTTGTTGTTGCCTCTGAGCAGCCTAGCACTAGTGATGAGCAGCATAGGCATTATTTTTTTTTAGGAATATTTCGCATAATATTCACAGTAAATTCTAGAATTCGTGATCTCCATTCATTATTTTCACGATTGCGGAAATCGTTACTAATTATGCCCATATTTTTTGCGCAATACATGCAACTTCACATTTTATCAGGTCTGAGTAGATAATACTGATGGGTAACATAGTAACATAGTACATAAGGCCGAAAAAAGACATTTGTCCATCCAGTTCGGCCTGTCATCCTGCAAGTTGGTTAGTCAATTAGCTAATTAGCTAGAGAATTAATAGAGTGTATTCTTATTTTAGGTATAAATAGGCAGAGTCATCACTAGACGGCTCACGCCTATTTATGAATATAAATTATTGAGATTACCCTAAATTTCAATAATTAATATTTCCCATAACACACACTTTAAAAAAGAAAGCGCTTTTTGCAAGGCCTTATTCAAGACTATATCACAATACCTCTCAGGACTCATGCACACAAAGGTGTCCATTTTGGGGATCCACAAAATACGGATTCGGTCTGTGTGCATTCTGCATTTTGTTGCGGACAGTTGACTTCAGCACTTTGCGGACAAGTGTAGGCCATGTCCTATCCAGTGATGGCCAGTTTACAGTGTTCGCCAGCGAACACATGCGGGCTGCCATCTTTAGTAAGGTAGACTCACCCGTCCGGCAATGCAGAGGTAAGCCCTTACCTGTGTGCGAGCCGGTCTGAAATCAAACGCAGTCACCGGGAGCAAGCAGTTCCGAGAACAGTCCGATGAAGGCCCCTGGCGGTAGTTCTCGGAACTGCCTGCTCCCGGTGACTGCGTTTGATTTCAGACCGGCTCCCGGCACAGGTAAGGGCTTACCTGTGCATCGCCGGACAGGTGAGTCTAACCTTACTAAAGATGGCAGCCTGCATGTGTTCGCTGGCTGGATCATGTGACGGACCATGTGATGAACCTAGTGACATCATCAAAGGTCCTATTCCTCACAGAACAAGACAGAAGAGATGCCGGCTGCACGAACAAGTGGATTAAGGTGAGTTAAAATTTTTTTAACCCCTCCAGCCCTATTTTACTTATAACCATGTTATAAGGGAATATAATAATGATCGGGTCCCCATCCCGATCGTCTCCTAGCAACCGTGCGTGAAAATCGCACCGCATCCACACTTACTTGCGGATGCTTGCGATTTTCACGCAACCCAATTCATTTCTATGGGGCCTGCGTTACGTGAAAAACGCACAAAGAGGAGCATGCAGCATGCTGCAAGTTGATCCAGAAGAGGGCAAAAAAAAAAAACCTGTGAGGTAGAAGCCAATTTTCCTCAATTTAGGGGAATAGAAAATTGCTTCCCGACTCCAATCAGGCAATCAGACTAACTCCCTGGATCAACGACCCCTCTCTAGTAGCTATAGCCTGTAATATTATTACACTCCAGAATTACATCCAGGCACTAAGTATTGTTGTGACATCACAGCACTATGTCTGTAGCATGTATGTATGGACAGCAGAGAAACAGTAATTCCTATCACACTACCTAACACCCTGCACTGGAACCTATCAGCTACATTATATCACTATCTGACCTACACTGACTATCTCCCACTAACTATCTGTAATAGATATATATATATATATATATATATATATACAGTCCTGATCAACAGTTTAAGACCACTTAAAAAATGGCAAAAAAATCATATTTAGCATGGCTGGATCTTAACAAGGTTCCAACTAGAGCTTCAACATGCAACAAGAAGAAATGGAAGTGAGACAAAACATTTTTTGAGCATTCAATTTAATGAAAACAACGAATAAACTGAAACAGGCTGTTTTTCAGCTAATCAAAAGTTTAGGACCACACCTCCCAAAAAAAAAACTAACCCCCCAAAACAGAAATCCAACTTCCAAACATGAACTCAGTAATGAGTAGCTCCGCCGTTATTGTTTATCACTTCCAAAATCCGTTTCGGCATGCTTGATGCAAGCGTTTCCATGAGGTGAGTGGGAACATTTCTCCAAGTGGTGAAGACGGCCGCACGAAGGCCATCTACTGTCTGGAACTGTTGTCTATTTTTGTAAACTTCCCTTGCCATCCATCCCCAAAGGTTCTCAATTGGATTTAGATCAGGGGAACACGCAGGATGGGCCAAAAGAGTGATGTCATTCTCCTGGAAGAAGTCCCTTGTCCTGCGGGCATTGTGTACTGTAGCGTTGTCCTGTTGAAAAACCCAGTCATTACCACACAGACGAGGGCCCTCAGTCATGAGGAATGCTCTCCGCAACATCTGGACATAGCCAGTGGTCGTTTGACGCCCCTGCACTTCCTGAAGCTCCATTGTTCCACTGAAGGAAAAAGCCCCCCAGACCATTATGGCGCCCCCTCCACTGTGGCGTGTAGAAAACATCTCAGGTGGGATCTGCTTGTCATGCCAGTAACGTTGTAAACCATCAGGACCATCAAGGTTAAATTTTTTCTTATCAGAGAATAAAACTTTCTTCCACCTTTGAATGTCCCATGTTTGGTGTTCTCTTGCAAAGTCCAAACGAGCAGTTATGTGGCGTTCAAGGAGACGAGGTCTTTAAAGGGTTTCTACCACCTCATTTGGACCTAATTAGCTGTCGGACACTAGCGATCTGCTAGTGTCTGCTCTACCTAACCATGCTATTCTAAGACCTTTGTGTGCAGCCGTTACACTAAAAAACCAACTTTTATTGCTATGCAAATGAGCCTCTAGGTGCTATGGGGGCGTCTTTTCAGCACCTAAAGGCTCCGTCTACTCACCCTGTATTCCGCGGACGAGCGGGGCGGAATACAGGGTGAGTAGACGGAGCCTCTAGGTGCTGAAAAGACGCCCTCATATATATATGAGCTAACTAACTATTTAATGTAATTGGATAAGGAATAGGATCCAGATGAAAGCCCAGAGCACAGCAATGTCACTGCTCGCTCTCTCAGAACTGCAAAAAAACAGCAGAAAATGGCTGCTGGGGGGGTTCTTATATAGTAAGGGGTAGGCAACTTTCCTATTGGTTGCTAGGGATGTTGCTAAGCTCAGACAAAGACATTGCAGCCTTCTCATTGGCCCACAAGCAAGAAGGGAGGTTACTGATGGAGAAAAAAATCTAGAATATTCACGATTACGAATATATAGCGCTATAGGAGAGATCTAATTCCTATGTATAAATATATCAGGGGTCAGTACAGAGATCTCTCCCATCATCTATTTATCCCCAGGACTGTGACTGTGACGAGGGGACATCCTCTGCGTCTGGAGGAAAGAAGGTTTGTACACAAACATAGAAGAGGATTCTTTACGGTAAGAGCAGTGAGACTATGGAGCTCTCTGCCTGAGGAGGTGGTGATGGTGAGTACAATAAAGGAATTCAAGAGGGGCCTGGATGTAATTCTGGAGTGTAATAATATTACAGGCTATAGCTACTAGAGAGGGGTCGTTGATCCAGGGAGTTATTCTGATTGCCTGATTGGAGTCGGGAAGGAATTTTTTCGCCCTTAAAGAGGACCTTTCACTAGTATACAAACTAAAAACAAACTATATCAGTGGGCAGAGCGGCGCCCAGGGGTCCCCCTGCACTTACTAGTATGTCTGGGCGCCGCTCCGTTAGCCCGGTATAGGCTATGAGCCTGGCTATGAGCTGTGCGCTGCAATTGGCCAGCGCTGCAGCAAGGGACACGCCTCATACCAAAAATCTGTCCAGTACAACAGAGTGAGCGCAGACACCGGAGCCTATACCTGCCCACTGATATAGTTTGTTTTTAGTTTGTACACTAGTGAAAGGTCCTCTTTAAGTGAGGAAAATTGGCTTCTACCTCACAGTTTTTTTTTTTGCCTTCCTCTGAATTAACTTGCAGGATGACAGGCCGAACTGGATGGACAAATGTCTTTTTTCGGCCTTATGTGCTATGTTACTATGTTACTATATTCTACATCTTTGCAAATTCTCCAAGTGCCGATATTCGCAATTAGAATATTTGCGATCAACACTACCTGGCACACATGAGTGAATACATGCTGCAGTGCCTGCGCAATGTCCGCCGAGTTGCCCTGATTGTTACCAGTGCTGATTCCTGGGTGGCCACCCTGCTGGATCCCCGCTACAAGGACAACGTGCCGTCCTTACTTCTGTCACTGGAGCGTGATCAGAAGATACGTGAGTACAAGCATACGCTGGTAGACGCACTACTGATGGCATTTCCACCTGACAGCGGGGGTTCAGTGGAAGCATGAGGCGAAGGAGGAGGAAGAGGTCACCAATGCAGCAGGGGCACCATCAGAACCTCAGACAGAAGGGTTAGCATGGCCGAAATGTGAAAAACCTTCGTCAGCAAGCCATAACATCCAACGTGTGTTTAGAACAGCAGTGGGGGTGATCACGGACAGGCGCATGGACAAGTTCACGTTCATTAAAATGAACCAGGCATGGATCCCACAGAACAACAATGGTGAGGAGAGAAGAGAGATAGGTGGCACTGCCGCACGTCACAATATATATATATATATGTACCCGGTCCTCAACTACCTGTCCCTTGAAAACACCAATGGCGGTGCACAGCCTCAGCAGCAAGTAATGTGACTGTATGAAGGATAATAGAATAGGCGGCACTTACCAGCGTGGATAAGACAATCCTTTATTAGCATTCCCACTGATGAAGGAGCAGTAAGCTCCGAAACGCGTATGGGGTATTGAGCCAAGCCCATTGTAACTAGCTAGCACCAGGATCCTACAACCAAAGAAAAGCTCCGGAGCCTATTTTCCCTCCTGCAAGCTGTAACGTCTCTTCCCGCCACCTATCTCCACGTGGCAAGCTGTTATTGAATTGAGCGGGAGATCCCTCACACGTATGTGACGTCACCGGAAGTGACGAAGAGCAGCAGCAAACCAACGGCCGGATCACACAGCGGGCGCGAAGAACACACGTGGACGCCAACCTGCAGGCAGGAGCCGCTCCCCGCTCCCCGATCCACTGACAACCCCGATCCATGACGGCCACCAGGAGGGTAATGTACCTGCTTTAACAGCAGCAATTGATGACCACATAGTACTATCACCAAATCGGATACGATTGATTCCTAAAAAGGAGATATCTATTCTGCACTATTCTACATTACTTCTTATAGGAAGCTTTGATTTTTCAGGAGACTATACCACAATATATTGCTGGATATCGAAACTTGAGACTGTAATTTCCTCCTACAGGTCTACAAGACATTTCCTATTATTCCCCCTTCCTCAACAGGATTTCTTTCACTAATTGATATTTTATGTTATTTATGATCTATCAGGATAAGTGACATTATACATGAGGATACGTTATCAACTCCTTTTACCTAAGACTGAATTTTCTTAAACAGATCCATTTTTATACAGACTTCTATCCATTTTTATACAGACTTTTTTCTTTAACAGGATTTTGTAGAATCAATATGTTGTTATTCTAATGTGCTTTATTCATACTGCTATTTTATGTATGTAATTTTACTACTTTGCTACAACCTCCTATCATATTTTACTACATAAGGCATATCCAGCCACCCCTTAATAAATATATTAATTTATTTACCCATACAACACAAATGTTCTGAGTGCCATCCCTTTCCTTCCTTGCACATTATTCTTACTACAAGCGTTGGGTACGCTTGTCTGGATTGAGCACCTAACTCCATCTTTTTGGGTTATAGAGAGCCACCCTATTCTTATATTACATACAATCATTTATTAGTACAAAAAGATAAAATCTTCGGGCTGGAGCATATGGTGCGACGTAACACAGATGAAGTCGGCGGCCGTTTCACGCTAACTTGCGCTTTGCGCTAACTTGCGATCTGTGGATCCCACAGAACTTGTCCGTACCTTTGGCTGAATAGAAAAGTATACTGGCCACACCCAGCCATTGTTATACTCCAGCGCAGTTTGTTAGTTCTGTTTGCCATTTCCCAACGTTTTGGGGCCTCCCTAAATAAAAGAGAATATATAATAAATACAAATAAAAATAAATAAATAAAGTGTTGGCTATCTCCTCCTCCACCTCTTCCACCTACACCACTACGTCCACCACCTCCTCAACCTCCTACTCCACTTGGTTTAAAACTATTATTTGTTTTTCTTTTTCTGTTCTATGTTATTTTAAGTCATTTGCCCATCCACATTTGTTTGCAGAGCACTTGTCCTGCTCTTACCTACATTTTGCTTCTTTTTGCAGCCCTCTAGCCCTTACTATGACTATTTTACAGATATTTTACAGCCCATTGACTTCTATGGGGTTCGGGTTCTAGGTCAAGTTCAGCTACCCGAACCGTACTTTGAACCAAGGTTTGGCTGAACCCATTGTACCAGAACATCCATTGGTTCGCTTGGCTCATACTTGGCCTATACAGAGCCAATATAAAGTCATATTTACACACCTCAACCTGACAAGATATAGGACGACATTTTGTCTCAACCACCTGAAGGACGCACTCCGGGTGCCGTCTTCCTTCCTTCGGCGCAGACGCAGTGAGGAAGCCGGCAGCAGGGGCACGTCCTTCAGTCACTGCGCCTGCGCCGAATACTAAACGGGACGACGCAGGCGGGGGATTTACGTGACGATGAGGAGAACTCGACAGTTATTCAACGGGACCTGGGCATGCCAAAGGGTGAGTAGACGGAGCCTCTAGATGCTGAAGCAGCGCCCCAGTAGCACCTAGAGGCTCGTTAGCATATTTTAAAAGTCTTTCTTTTAAGAGAACGGTGGCAGGCAGGAAGTTATAAAGCACACGGTTATGTACTATTACCACATCGCTAATGTCAGTCAGCTACATAACGTTATTTCTCGTGACATAAACCCTTTAAGAGGAAATAACATGCAAGGCTTGACAGGAAGTTTAGAAATGAGTAAGTGGAATTGTGGCGTAATATACGGTAAACCTCTAGTACATTAACACTTGTCTTCTGCAGAACTATCTTCTGGTGGAGCATACCATGGCGAACAGTTTCTAACCGTTTAGAATTTTAATGTTCAAGATGAATAACATTTTTGACAGCTGGAGTGGATTCCATTTGTAGGAGATCAATTGATTTGGAGATTTTATTTGTTTTCTTACTGCCTTTTTGTCTATTAGCTTCTAGCATCTGGAATGGAAGCAATGACATGGATTTACTCAACATGGCCTTTACAATGGACTATAAATGGTGGGGTTGAGGGGATGGACTTGAATCATAATGATTTCACATTGAAGATGTTTTTGCCTCCAAATTCCTGAAGGACTGATGAAGATCTTATAGGTAAGAGCCCAACAGTCCTTGGTGACGTTTATGGACAGGTGAAGCACTGTATTCACGAAGCCTCTCTGTTCTTCATATGGAAATGTTGTGGACACAAGGTGAGATTAGGCTTGAAGGCTTTTTTCTGCATTAGAGGACCTTTTTAAAGATGTGGTCCCTGATTCATGATCTGGAGAACATCCAGTATAAGACCTTTGATTCAGTCGGTGCTGTATAATGCTTGATTTCAGAAAATGACCTTCTCAATCTTCACAAAATCTATCTTCTCAATCTTCTATCTAGCTTTTATATACTGCAGAAGTGTGCACAGAATTTTCTTAAATGAAATCTGTCACCTGGATAATCGCTATGGAAGTAAAGCCATAGCCTAATAGCACTTATGGACACATTGTAGCAGGGAGCGGGCTTGGACACTAGTAGGAGGCATGCCTGGGCTCCTTCCTGCAAGAATATTTTCATACCAAATAAACTGGATTTTCAGAAGATAGAAAACATCTATTGCTGAAACAAAGGCACATCTGGAAATAAGGTACTAAGTGCTATTAGGCCATGGCTTTACTTCAGTAGTGATTATCCTGGTGACAGATTTCCTTTAAGTGAGCAGGATAAAATTCATTATGAAATAACCGAGATGGTGTTGCAGTTGAAGGACTGGTACTACTGGTAGAAGGAGAACACTTGTAGGTATTCAAGGACTTGTCCTCCGAGCTGCTTTCTTATACTTCAACTAGCAATCTTCTTCAGTGTCAGTCTTCCTGATGCAGCGGCGCTGGCAGTATAGGAAAGTGCTTCACCCTGTATAGCCTCTGATACTACGCTTACTCAGTGGCTTGGTGACCTCATACTGGATCTCATGGGAAACCACCAATGGCCGCCATTACATTCGGTGTGGTCACCAAGCTTCTAGAGCAGGCATCCTCAACCTGCGGCTCTCCAGCTGTTGTAAAACTACAACTCCCACAATGCCCTGCTGTAGGCTGATAGCTTTAGACTGTTCAGGCATGCTGGGAGTTGTAGTTTTGCAACAGCTGGAGGGCCGCAGTTTGAGGATGCCTGTTCTAGAGTCCCTGGAGTTTGAAGGATTTTATTAGTTAATTCTATTATATATTTCTATTTCATACTGGGTTGATAGAAAGCTGCCGGACAAACTAAGTGTTCACCAAGGACAATTTCCATCAGTTCTCTCACCCGTAGGGTGTGTCTTTAAAGTACCACATAACTATGAAAGATATTAAAATGGCTGCAAAACAATAAAAATAGCTAAAAAAAATAAAACACAGCAGACACCGAAAGCACAACACACAGTGAGAGGAAGATTACATCCAATCAGTAGTCTCCTTCTTGAATGGTGTATTGTTGGACAATGTTGATTGGTTGAATGACCGATTATATGTTGGATGTTGGGGGGCGGGTCAAGAAGTCAGTCTGACCGGACATTCCACATACCTGGTGAGACCATTTGTCTATTTTTGCTATTTTTATTGCTATTTTTCTATCAGTTTTCTGCATTGGCATGTATTCTGTAATGATACGGACTGTTTGTGTATTTTGCAATGTTAGTATTGTAGCACGAGAGTTTTATTTTTTTTTTTTTAGAATAGCTTTGTGTCATTTATCGTAGATGCAGCATTCACCGCACAAGGGTCGGCCATGTTACTGTGGTCGCTTGTCCCCGTGGAAAATTATTGTTCCTGCCTGGACAGTAGATCCATGTTTAGAGGTGTTCTCCGGGAATGATTTAAAATGGCCCCATAGAATGTAAGCAGGACTGGTTGCGTCCCTGGGGGGGTTGAGGGGACGGAGCCTGCACTTCACTCTACACGCTAATGATGCCATCCTGCCTATGATATGCCATCATGGATGAGAGGCCTGACAGGAAAATTCACCAAGTGCCAGAGTGTAATCTGTAGCCTCTCAACCCTCTTTCCCGCCGAGTGGTGAGAACCAGTCCCGCTCACATTCTAGGAGAGGTTTCTTGCGGCCATTTTAAATCATTCCTGGCGAACACTTTAAATGGCACAGGAACTATGATTCTTGGTGCAGGCAGAACAACGCGAGTGTTTGCTCGTTCGTCGAGTGGTTGATGGCACCTTTTATACAGATGAATTATCAGGAGGATTATACAAATGCTCATCCCTAGTAGTTGGCCTGATTATGGGTTACTGTGAAAGGACCTTAAAGGGGTTGTCTGACATTCCCCTTTTGATCGATTACCTGCTGGTGCCTGGGCACTGTTTCAGAGCTGGCGGGGGCGGCGCCTCTTCCTTTGTTTGATTGCACAGGCGTGGGCGCTCCCGTGGCAAGAAGAAACACGAGGTGGCTGGGGACGGGAGATAATGCGCACGAGCCCGCCCCTATGCGCGCTCGCTCCCATGATTCCCGGCCACCAGAAAGGCCGACTGTAATACGCAAGCGCGACTACGTTATTCACATGATAAATGGGACATGATGAGGGGAGACAACCCCTTTAAGGAATTACTTAAAGGCGTTGTCCGATGACACTAAAACTGTTTCTTTGTTTCCAAGTGTGTGGGCTGCTAATTCCATAAAGAGAAGGGATGTAAAGGAATACAACACCAGTTATACTGAATATTTTCCCGCAAAACGATCCATCCATCTGCTCAGCTCCTTCTCTTCTGTTACCTGCTGCCTGCAGATAGCACTGCCCTTTTTATGTGGCGTTTTTCACCGAAGTCCCATTCACTTCTATGGGGCCGGGGCTGCGTGAAAAACCCAGAATATAGAACATGCTGCAATTCTCGCGCAACGGAAAAAAAAAACGCTCATGTACACAGACCTATTGAAATGAATGGGTCAAGCTCAGGATTCAGTGTGGGTGCTATGTGTTCCCTTCACGCATCGCACCCGCACGGAAAACTCGCTATTGTGAAAGGGGCCTTAAAGACCGGGCCTATTTTCATTCTTGCTTCATTGTGTTCACATAGCTATATGAGGACCTATTTTTTGTGGGACAAGATGCTTTTTTTAATGTCACCATTTAATTTACCATGTCTCGTATTGATGCGACATGCCCCCCTTATTCTGCAACTCAATAGGATTATAGCGATACCAAACTTATATAGATTTTATTTCATTTAATTACTTTTAAGAAATAAAAACCTTTTAAAATATAAAAATTTTCTTTGCTTCGCCATATTCTGACAGCCATAACTTTTTTTATATTTTGGTCTACACAGTGGTATGAGGGCTTTTGTTTTGCGTAACCAACTGTAGTTTTTATTGGTATCATTTTTGTGTTATGTACGACTTTTTGATCACTGTTATTAATTTTTTGGGGGGGAACAAGGTTAGGGTTGAGTGAACCCAAACATTTCAGTAAAAGTTCAGGTTCGGTTTCGGTGTTCGGCGATTTATTGGCGCTTTTTGAAAGTCTGCAGAGCAGCCAATCAACAAGCGTTTAACTGTCTGACCTTAGAAGCCATCACAGCCATGCCTACTAATGGCATGGCTGTGATTGGCCAGTGCAGCATGTGACCCAGCCTCTATATAAGCTTGGGTCACGTAGCTCTGCACGTCACTCTGCTGTACTTAGTGTAGGGAGAGGATGCTGCTGCTGTGAGGGAGAGAATAGGACAGAATCTTTAATCAGAACTCCAATTGAACCATTTTATGCACCATTTTGTGCATCAGCACTGCATATGTGCTTTTGTGACATTCAAATCCAAGCTTGAAATACTGCAATAATAATCTGGGTTTAAAAAAACACCAATTTTTGGCAATATCCTACATCTGGTGCCTTTGCAGCATTTGTCAGTGTGCAATTTAACAAATAATGTGGGAATAGGCGCTAAAACAAAATAATAATAACTTTATTATATGTCTGGTTAAAATAAAGGGTATCACCCGTCAGTGTAACAATAGGCACTGACTGATACTAAGTGTGTGAGAAGGAATTAATGTCTCCAAACAGCGCCACCATCTGGAGCACTAAATTAGTCTCACAGACTAACCAACACTTCCAAAGGGGCTCGATACGCCACAGGGTACAAGGTATGTAACCCAGGGTGAGGACTATGAACAAGGGGATGTCTGGTGTCCGAAATTCACCAAACAACACTCCAAAGAGCGAGAGCCAGCGCGCAGACTCTCACTGCACTAAGATAGTCACAGGTGCAGGACTATGGCAGAGCACAAGCCGTCACTCCAATGTCAAATTTTGATCTCATATTTAGTTTAATTGCATTACAGGGAATGGCAGGCTTTTTGTCTAGCAGCATTGACACCGCTCAGTGGATGGGAGATTCTAGTGAGGTGTTCTCTGAACGAGACATATCCTTTTCTTCCCAGACAATTACCATCTCATCTGCTTTCAAACAAGTTACCAAGATCTATAAAAATTTTGTTAGATCCTGGTGGGAGGTGCAGTCTTTGGAAACATACATTGGGAATAAAATTGTCCCACGTGGTCTGAGGAATCCCATTACACCGGCAGTCCGACTGAGATCTACGGATTTTCTCAAAAAGTGGGAGAGGGAATCCGTAGATTCATCTCTGAGATTAATGAAGCTCCTATTAGAGGAGGAAAAGAGTGTTGTGGCATCTCTGGAGAGTGAATTGAAGGAAGCGATTGAGGCAACCAAAAAATTTAGTAGTCATACTGACTTCAATAAAAAAGAATCGTTCCTTCAAATCTCCGTAGAAAAATATACTGCCCAGTTGAAAGAAAAGAAACACTCTCTCTTCAATAGGGACATTAGAGACTTCAAAGAGGGCAAAATCTTTGACTATAGCAGTAAACATTCAGATGCCCTTGAGTTAGATACTGAAGTTTCTTCCTCAGAGGGTGAACTAGACTCAGAGGCTACTGGTGGGAAGCGAACAGGGCCCCAATCTGCCAGAAGACCTTATGGTGGTAGAAATAGGGGTCAGGGCGGCAGAAAAGGACGAGGGGGTAGAGGTCAATACGGTAGGGGGGGTTTTTTAGACGATACCCCGCCGATATCCCGATACCTACTGAGGAACAAACAATGATATCCCCCCCTGTTTCCCAGACAGCATCTCAATTCTCACCCAGATCAGCGAGGGATGAGTTACAAGTTATTAACCTGTCTCCTCGTATTCTCACTACCATGGAGACTCAAGTTTTACAAAAGGGCCTCTCATTTGTCCCGATGCGTAGATTTGATTGTTTTGGGTGGGTGAAGGACTTAAATCTATTTGCGCGCAAACTCAAATGGCGCAAATTTTTTGTCACCCATGACGGCAGGAAATGCGAGGAATTGGGAATTGAGATGTCAGATCTGCCAGATGTCCAAATTTTGGCAGATCTGTTTGCTGAAGGACAAAGAAATCCAGGTGATGGTCCATTTACCAAGCTCAGATCACCATCAACCAAAATGCCTCCTATTGGTGACTGCACCCCTATTGACACCTTTGTGTCTATAGTGTCCAGTAAGCTGAGTCAAATTGATTCGCATGGACTTAGCAGTGATAATCTGAATGAACAAGAAAGAGGGGCTCTTTGGTTGTTGCAGCAGGATAAGGAGTTAGTGATCAAATCGTCAGATAAGGGTGGGAATATTGTTATTCTTGGGCACGAACAATACCGGAATATGTGTATGAGTGTGCTCAAGGATAAACTCACATACGAACAACTCCCGTCTGACCCCACTCCAGTCTATAGGATGGAATTGTCCTGTATCCTGAACCAAGCCCTAGAGAAGAAACTCATCGACAAGACTGAATTGGCCTTTCTTTTACCTGCACACCAGTCACTGCGGCCTTCTACTGTCTCCCCAAAGTCCACAAGGGGTATGAGCCTTTAAAGGGGAGGCCGATTGTGTCTGGGAATAACTGTCTCACAGCCAATATCAGCACCTATGTGGACACCATCCTGCGTCCATTTGTCAATAGTTTGCCCTCACATGTTAGGGATACTATGGATGTGTTGGGACGTTTGGATGGTGTCCAATGTGCCAAGGGTACCTTTTTGGCCAGCTTGGACGTGGAGGCGCTCTACCGCTCGATTCCTCATGAGTTGGGCTGTGGAGCGATCCTCACGTTCCTCCAGCAGAGAGGTGAACAATACAGGGATCATAATACCTTTGTCATGGAACTGTTGAGTTTCATACTCAGACACAATGTGTTTTCGTTTGATGGCTGTATTTTCCACCAGCTCAGGGGGGTCGCAATGGGCAGTCCCTGTGCCCCGACTTTTGCGAACCTTTACCTGGGCTGGTGGGAAAGAGAGGTGGTGTTTTGTGAGGATATGGAGCGGTTCACGGATGTGGTCCCCCTCTGGATCAGATACATCGATGATGTGCTGATCCTGTGGGGGGGCGACAGTGAGCTGTTCCTAGAATTTGTTGCAGTCCTTAATAGGAATATTCTGGGATTGTTCTTCACCTCAGAAATTGATATGAACACTATTTCCTTCTTGGACCTTGCCATTTCACTGTCTGCTGATGGGCGTATCAGTACCAACGTTTTTAGAAAGCCCACAGCTACGAATAATCTGTTGAAATGGGAGAG
This sequence comes from Bufo bufo, assembly GCF_905171765.1. Taxonomy (NCBI): domain Eukaryota; kingdom Metazoa; phylum Chordata; class Amphibia; order Anura; family Bufonidae; genus Bufo; species Bufo bufo. Next base: position 37,570,095 of record NC_053389.1, on the reverse strand, counting down.
TGGGCACCCTTTGGCCCTTAAGAGAGGAATTCCGAAGGGCCAATATTTAAGGGTGAGGAGGAACTGTTTCCATCTTAGTGACTTTAGAGTGGCTGCGAAAGATCTTCAGCAGAGGTTTCAGCGTCGTGGTTATCCTCAGCAGTGTTTAAAAGAGGCATATCAGCACTCAATGAGCACCAACAGGGATCTGTTGTTGTCTCCCAAAAAGAGAGACACTGGTGACAACATCGCGAGGATCATCGGGACGTTTAATAGTGCCCATGAGAGGGTGCGCCATGTTTTTGCTGAACACTGGGACATACTCAAATCTGACCCAGATATTGGGTGTCTGATTCCAGCCAAACCCTCAGTCACATATCGGCGCAGCAACAATTTGCGGGACATGTTGACGCATAGCTTATACATTAGCCCCCGACCGCAATCATGGTTACGAAACCCACTTACAGGGACATTTCCTTGTGGATCCTGTAAATTTTGCGGTTTCATTAATAAGTCCAAAAGCTTTACCAACAGTACTGCAGATAAAACGTTTTTCACCAAGTCTTTCCATAATTGCAAGTCGGTTGGTGTCGTTTATCTAATGACATGTGTGTGTAACATCAAATACGTTGGCAAAACCATCAGAGAGCTAAGACGACGGATCGGGGAGCATATTCTTGACATCACGAATCTCAAAGACACTCCAATTGCACGCCATGTTCTTGATCATCACAGAGGGAACACATCGTCGGTCAAGTTTCAAGTGATCGACTCTGTGAAGCTGTCACCCAGGGGTGGCGACTGTGATCGCATGTTGTTACAAAAAGAGGCGAGATGGATTTTTTCTTTAAACACCATTAAACCATCTGGCCTCAATGATGCGATCTCATTTGTCCCCTTTATATAATGACAAGACTGTTTTACCATTTCGTGCACTGTTTTGAATTAGGAGATTCATATTGATCCATTGATGCATGTGAGCATATGCGGCTGCTCGTTCACATACATCTCTCTTTTATGATCTCACCCCACTGTATACTAATGATAAGGTTTCCGTGCTGCGGTGATTGTATTTGAAGCCGCCTTGTTAATTCCCTTACATATAAATGCGGCGCTTCTGCGCTTCCCCTGAGACCCACTGAGTTCCTCCTTCTGTCAGCCATTGGTTTACCCTGTGCCGAGCCTCCTGGCCGGATTGGCTGTGAGACGGAGGCGTGTCTAGCATGGCGGGGTTTCAACCTGTAAATTTCGGCGTTCTGTGGGCCGCTTTGCGGCCATTACAGCGCCGATTCATATGCACACTAGCACGCAGCGCCTCAACCTAGAGGCTGCTAACTCAGGCAGGATAGTAGTCTGTTATTTACAGCTCCGTACCTCATACTAGAGGAATGCGGTGTTAGGCAGGTTATTCTACTGCTGCCTGTCCGTCCACTACCTCGGTCTAAAAATCATAGCTGAGGCTTTGGGCTCTGTTCTAAGTTTGGTGCACATAGCTCCTGATGAAATGCATCTCCAATGCATAGAAACGCGTTGAGCTGTTACCATTTAGGGGTATGTCAGGGCAATCCTTGCTCCGTAATTCAACATTGGAGTGACGGCTTGTGCTCTGCCATAGTCCTGCACCTGTGACTATCTTAGTGCAGTGAGAGTCTGCACGCTGGCTCTCGCTCTTTGGAGTGTTGTTTGGTGAATTTCGGACACCAGACATCCCCTTGTTCATAGTCCTCACCCTGGGTTACATACCTTGTACCCTGTGGCGTATCGAGCTCCTTTGGAAGTGTTGGTTAGTCTGTGAGACTAATTTAGTGCTCCAGAAGGTGGCGCTGTTTGGAGACATTAATTCCTTCTCACACACTTAGTATCAGTCAGTGCCTATTGTTACACTGACGGGTGATACCCTTTATTTTAACCAGACATATAATAAAGTTATTATTATTTTGTTTTAGCGCCTATTCCCACATTATTTGCTTGATTGTATATATAGGCGTATACCCAGTATACCACTCCAGTTTTTGATCTCATATTTAGTGTGCAATTTAAGCTAGAAATACAGCCATAATTTTCTGGGTTTTAAAAAACACCATTTTGGGCAAAATACTCAATTTTACAGCCCTTGCTGCATCTGTACGTGTGAAATTCAAGAGTTATATACTGCTGTCATATTCTGTTAGAAAAAAAAAACACCCATTTTGGGCAAAGTACTTAATATTGCAGCCTTTGCTGCATCTGTGATTGTTAAAAACAAGCTTGAAATACTTCTATAATTTTCTGGGTTTTAAAAAACACCAATTTTTGGCAATACCCTCCATCTTGGGCCTCTGCCGCATTAGTTAGTGTGCAATTTAAGCTAGAAATACAGCTATAATTTTCTGGGTTTTAAAAAACACCCATTTTGGGCAAAATACTTAATTTGCGGCCTTGTCGACATCTTTACGTGTGAGATACACGCTTTAGATACTGCTGTGCTATTCTGCTATTAAAAAAACACCCATTTTGGGCAAAAATCTTATTTGCGGCCTTGTCTGCATCTGTACGTGTGAGATACACGCTTTAGATACTGTTGTTCTATTCTGCTATAAAAAAAACACATTTAGGGCAAAAATCTTAATTTTGCAGCCTTTGCTGCATCTGTCATTGTGAGATACACGCTTTAGATACTGTTGTTATATTCTGTTATTAAAAAAACACCCATTTTGGGCAAGATCCTAAATTTGAGAAATATGAGGAGAGCGTCAAATAAGGGACGTGGCCCAGGTCGTGGTGCTGCTGGTGGAGCTCTTGTTGTAGGGAGAGGACGTGGTCGATCTGTGCCAGCACACGCACAAGTGAAACACCTTCCTCAGGTGCGAGTAGGCGACAGAACCTTCAGCGGTATTTGGTCGGGCCTAATGCGGCTCTACGAATTGTGAGGCCAGAACAAGTACAGGCGATAGTAGATTGGGTGGCTGACAGTGCCTCCGGTTCATTTACATTTTCTCCCACCCAGTCTCCTGCTGAAAGATCAGAGTTGGCACCTGCAGCCGATGTCCATCAGTCTTTCACCTCACCCTCTTGCAAATCAGCTAAGCAGTCTGAGCCCCCAAGTCATGCAGCAGTCTCCTCTGCTTTTTGATGACTCTGCTAGCAGGGTTTTTCCAGGGCCATCCACATAGCCCTTCCCCAAAAGTGGAAGAGATGAGTGGACCGATGCCCAACCACTTATGTTTCACGATGAGTACATGGGAGGACCATCGCAGCACGTCTCGGATGATGACAAAACACTGTGCTGTGGATCTCTGCAGTGTGCAGACCGACAAGGAGGGCAGGGGTGAAGACTGGGTGGAAGATAATGTGGAGGACGATGAGGTCCTCGACCCCACATGGAATCAGGGTCATGCGAGTGACCTGTGTAGTTCGGAGAAAGAAGCGGTGGTCGCACAGAGCCACCAGCACAGCAGAAGAGGGAGCAGGGTGCAAAAGCGGAGCGGCCATCCCCTAGACAGTACGCCTGCTACTGCCCACCGCAGCAAGGGACCGAGCACACCAAAGCCAGCTCCACGGAGTTCCCTGGCGTGGCAGTTCTTCAGACAATGTTCTGACGACAAGACACGAGTGGTTTGCACGCTGTGCAATCAGAGCCTGAAGCGAGGCATAAACGTTCTCAACCTGATCACAACCTGCATGACCAGGCATCTAAGTGCATAGCACGAGCTGCAGTGGAGAAGACACCTCAAAAACCAAGAAAGGTCTCTGGCTCCTCCTGCTTCCTCTTCTGCTGCAGTCTCGGCCTCTTCATCCACCTCTGGAAGTGACAGTGCCACCTGCCACCCCGCAAACCAAGCATCTCCACAATGTCCCACAGAAGCGTTCAGCTCTCCATCTCCCAAAGACTGGAGCGGAAGAGGAAGTACCCCCCTACCTACCCACGATCCCTGGCTCTGAATGCCAGCATTTCAAAATGACTGTCCTTTCAAATGCTGTCATTCTGTCTAGTGGAGACGGATAGTTTTAAAGGTCTTATGGCGGTGGCTGTCCCACAGTACATCGTGCCCAGCCGCCACTACTTTTCCAGACGTGCCATCCCTTCCCTGCACAACCAAGTGGGGGACAAAATCAGGTGTGCACTGCGCAACGACATCTGTGGCAAGGTCCACATAACTACGGATACGTGGACCAGTAAGCACGGTCAGGGACGTCACGTTATATCTCCATAACAGCACACTGGGTAAATGCAGTGGCGGCTGGGCCTGAGGCGGATAGCAGTTTGGCGCATGTCCTTCCACCGAGGATTGCAGGGCTCTTCAGTTTGCCTCCTGTTGCTTCCTCCTCCTACTCCGCTTCCTCATCCTCTACCAGCTCCTCATCCGGTCAGCGTAACACCTTCACCACCAACTTCAGCACAGCCAGGGGTAAACGACAGCAGGCAGTTTTAAAACATATCTGTTTGGGGGACAAACCCCACACCACGCAGGAGCTGTGGATGGGCTTTGAACAACAGATCGATGAGTGGTTGGTGCCAGTGAGAATCAAGCCTGGCCTGGTGGTGTGCGATAATGGGCGAAAACTCGTAGCAGCTCTGGGACTAGCCGGTTTGACGCACATCCCTTTCCTGGCGCATGTGCTGAATTTGGTGGTGCAGAGGTTCCTTAAAAATGACCCAAATATGTCAGAGCTGCTCCATAAAGTGCGGGCCGTCTGTGTGCGTTTTCGGCGTTCTAACCCTGCTGCTGCTCGCCTGTCAGCACTGCAGCGTAACTTCGGCCTTCCCGCCCACCGCCTCATATGCGACGTGCCCACAAGGTGGAACTCTACCTTGCACATGCTGGACAGACTGTGCGAGCAGCAGCAGGCGATAGTGGAGTTTCAGCTGCAGCACGCACGGGTGAGTCGCTCTGCGGAACAGCACCACTTCACCACCAATGACTGTTCCTTGTTGCGCTGTTTCGAGTACTCCACCAACATGGCCAGTGCCGATCACGCCGTTCTCAGCATTACTATCCCACTTATATGCTTCTTTGAAAAAACCCTGCTGGCGATGATGGAAGAGGATGTGGTACAGGAGGAGGAGGAAGAAGAGGGATCATTTCATAGGGTTTCCGGCCAGTCATTCACAAGTGGCTCCGAGGGTGGGTTCCTGCACCCACAAACGCCAGGTACACAATTGTCCAGCCAGGGCACAGTTTTGTAGGATGAGGAGGTGGAGGATGAGGAGGAGGAGATGGAGAAGGAGGAACCATGTTCACAGCAGGGTGGCACCCAAACCAGCTCATGGCCATCACTGGTGCGTGGCTGGGGGGATACAGAGGACACAGACGATACACCTCCCATAGAGGACAGCTTTTCGTTGCCTCTGGGCAGCCTGGCACACATGAGCGATTACATGCTGCAGTGTCTCCGCAACGACCGCCGAGTTGCCCACATTCTAACTTGTGCTGATTACTGGTTGGCCACGCTGCTGGATCCCCGTTACAAGGACAACGTACCATTCTTAATTCCAGTGGAATTACAAGGCGAAGGAAGCACAAGGCGAAGGCAGAGGAAGAGGTCACCAACGCAGCTGGGGCACCGCCAGCACCTCAGAAGGCAGGGTTAGCATGGCCGAAATGTGGAAAAGCTTTGTCAGCACGCCACAACAACCAGCACCACCAGCTGATATGGAACGTCATAGCAGGAGGCAGCATTTCACCAACATGGTGGAGCAGTATGTGTGCACATGCCTACACGTACTGAATGACGGGTCTGCCCCCTTCAACTTCTGGGTCTCCAAATTGGGCACATGGCCTGAGCTTGCCCTTTACGCCTTGGAGGTGCTGGCCTGCCCTGCAGCCAGTGTATTATCTGAACGTGTATTTAGAACTGCAAGGGGCGTTATCACAGACAAGCGTATCCGCCTATCGACAGCCAATGTGGACAAGCTCACGTTCAATAAAATGAACCAGGCATGGATCCCACAGGACTTGTCCGTACCTTGTGCAGAATAGACATGTATACCGGCCTTAACCAGCCACTGTTATACTACAGTGCAATTGCTCATTCTTGTATTTTGGATATTTCACACTCTTTTGGAGTGTACGCTAATTAAAAAATAAAATAAAATTAAAACCAAAAACCAGTGTTGGCGACCTCGTCCTCCTCCACCGCCGCTTTCACCTACACCGCTACGTCCATCACCTACTCAAACTCCTACTCCATATGGACCTCCACCTCATAAATCAAGTTCCATTTTTTTTTATTTGTACGTATTTTATTTTATTTTATGTCATTTCACTAATTTGTCTGTTACTTTTTCGGGTGAAATTCATAAATTTCTGGGTGTGATATACCCCTGCTCTACCTAGTAGACAGGTAAAAAAAATTCACTAATTTATCTGTTACATATTCGGGTGAAATTCACCAATTTTTGGGTGTGATATACCCCTGCTCCACCTAGTAGATAGGTAACATTTCACTAATTTGTCTGTTGCATTCTCGGGTGAAATTCACCAATTTTTGGGTGTGATATACCCCGGCTGTACCTAGTAGACAGGTAAAAACATTTCACTAAATTGTCTGTTACATTTTCCGGTGAAATTAACACATTTTTGGGTGTGATATACCCCTGCTCTACCTAGTAGACAGGTAACATTTCATTAATTTGTCTGTCATATATTCGGGTGAAATTCACAAATTTTTGGGTGTGATATACCCCGGCTGTACCTAGTAGACAGGTAAAAACATTTCACTAATTTGTCTGTTACATTTTCGGGTGAAATTCACCAATTTTTGGGTGTGATATACCACTGCTCTATCTAGTAGACAGGTAACTTTTCACTAATTTGTCTGTTATATATTCGGGTGAAATTCACCAATTTTTGGGTGTGATATACCCCGGCTGTACCTAGTAGACAGGTAAAAACATTTCACTAAATTGTCTGTTACATTTTCCGGTGAAATTAACACATTTTTGGGTGTGATATACCCCTGCTCTACCTAGTAGACAGGTAACATTTCATTAATTTGTCTGTCATATATTCGGGTGAAATTCACAAATTTTTGGGTGTGATATACCCCGGCTGTACCTAGTAGACAGGTAAAAACATTTCACTAATTTGTCTGTTACATTTTCGGGTGAAATTCACCAATTTTTGGGTGTGATATACCACTGCTCTATCTAGTAGACAGGTAACTTTTCACTAATTTGTCTGTTATATATTCGGGTGAAATTCACCAATTTTTGGGTGTGATATACCCCTGCTGTACCTGGTAGACAGGTAAACAAATTTCATATATTTGTCTGTTACATTCTTGGGTGAAATTTGGCCGTGATTAAACCCCTGCTCTGCATAGGTGATAGGGACATAAATTTCAAAAAATCTTCTTTAATTGATGCGCGCCTCCTTTCATTCAATGCTTAAACTTTAACAACTTGTCCTACATTTGCGCTTCAATAATTTGTCCCACTTTTCCGCTCGATCATATTTAATTTCAAAAAATTTACCTCCCTTGGATGTGGTCACTCTTTCTCATGCTCCCTCTCCGGCGTGGAACCCTGATTCGCTGATAACTGTGATCAACATGGTAGGCTCAGAAAAGAACTTTGAAAGCTGATAGAGAAGATATCCAAATGGATCGTGGACATCACGGTGAAATGTGATCAGGCAGAAGTTATCTAGAGTCAACAAAGCGGCAGCAGGGCCTCTCCTGTCTAACGTTTCCAAATGCTAAATACCCCAGTGGCATTCCCTATTTTTTATTAATCATTCCAATAACAGGGCATCTTAAGAGTCCTGTATTGGTATTTATCGTCACTACCTCCCCGAGTCGGGAGTGGGTAATTGCCGCGCTCCCCCTGCTTTCCTTCGATTCTTCCGTTTTAATAACTTCTCCCACATTTCCGCTCAATCACAATTAAATTTCATGCATTGATCTCCCTTGGATGTGCTATCCCTTTCTCATGCTCCCTCTCAGGCGTGGAACCCTGATTCGCCGATAACCGTGATCACCATGGTAGGCGCAGAAAAGAACATCGAAAGTTGATAGAGCAGATATCAAATTGGATCGTGAACATCATGGGGAAATGCGACATGGTGGGGCAGTATGTGCGCACACGCCTACACGAACTGACTGATGGTTCTGCCCCCTGCAACTTCTGGGTCTCCAAATTGGGCACATGGCCTGAGCTTGCCCTTTACCCCTTGGAGGTACTGTTCTGCCCTGCAGCTAGTGTATTGTCTGAACGTTTGTTTAGCACGGCTGGAGGGGGTTATCACAGGTTATATTTCCCAATGTTTTGTGGTGTACCCTAATTTAAAAAATAAAATTTAAAACCAAAAAGCAGTGTAGGCTACCTCCTCCACCGCCACTTCCACCTACACCACTACATCCACTGCCTCCTCAACCTCATACTCCATATGGACCTCGTCCTCCTAGATCAAGATTATTTTTTTTTTATTTTTACGTATTTTATGTTATTTGAAGTCATTTCCCTATCCACATTTGTTTGCAGAGCACTTGCTATGCTATTAACCACATTTTGCTGGCATTTGCAGCCCTCTAGCCCTTTCCATGACATTTTTAGAGCCATTTTAGTGCCCAAAAGTTTGGGTCCCCATTGACTTCAATGGGGTTTGGGTTCGGAGTCAAGTTCGGGTCCCGAACTTGAACTTTTTTTTTAAGTTTGGCCGAACCCGTCGAACCTGAACATCCAGGTGTCCGCTCAACTCTAGTCCTGAACCCTCAAATGAAACAAAGTGTGTCCATATGATATCTGGCTACAGGACTATGTTGGAGTTATCTGGAGTATCTCCTCCACCAACCTATCTCCAGCACAGACTTGCAATCTACAGAAAGGACTATCCTTCTGCCCAACACCAAGCTTGAACACATTTACCCTGGAACAAGAACTCCAGAGGTTTTACCGTACTTGGAGACTAAAAATACATTTTAGTGAAATGGAACCAAGAACAGTTACTACCACTGATCCCCCAAGCGCATTATCTTTAGAATCACTAGACCTCAGGAACAAGAGCTCATTCATACCTCTACATAATAAACACCCAGTATAAACATTGATCTCCTTTGCCCAAAATACTATACATGAGATTTTAAAAGATAATACACAAGGCCACTACAAACATTCCAACAACCTAACAGCAGAAGAAAAGATGGCCCTAGATTCCCTACAAGCACAAAACGACATCATCATTAAACCGTCCGATAAGGGTGGTGCCCTGGTCGTAATGGACAAAACAAAATACATGAGCGAGATCAGGAGACAATTAAGTGATGACATAACATATGAGGTCCTGCGTCAGGATCCAACAAGACAAGTCCAAGAACTGATATCCGATATCCTCACTACATATACCAGTCTAGAAGTAATTGATTCCAAAACAGCCACATTTCTGACTAAATAAAATCCCATCACACCGGTATTTTACACTCTACCCAAGATCCACAAAAATCTGCAAGAACCCCCAGGACGCCCCATTGTGGCCTACACTGATTCAGTTTTTTCCCCATTGGCCATTTACCTTGAAAAGATCCTCACTCCACTGATTTCTCAATCCACAGTATAAGACAGTTTTACTCAAAGGGGACACAAGAATGAATCAAAAACAGCAGCGTCCGGACTCACAGCAAGGAATGTAAACTACAAAAATCAGCATGGTGGAACACATTCGTAGACAAGGACTACCACCATCAACATCAAGAAAAACATACAAACAGATAACAAAAAGACATAACATGGACATACACAGGGAACAAAAGGTGTAACAAATAGTACAGGGGTGTCAAATGTTGCCTAGCCTAGCCATTCTGACCCCTCAGCAGCTGGTGATGCCGCAGAGAGGTAACGCCTTTGGTCACGCTGACTAGACCCGAAAGCCCAATTTGTTACCTGGCTAATACTACGGTTGGACACATTGCAATTGCTTGCACAAGGTCAATTCCTTGCAATGTGTCCTTTGTTCCCACACCTGAAGCACCTGACCTGGCTTCCTGTCCTTTGTGTTTTGCTCTTACCTGTTTTGCAGTGCTTCACTATATGACCTAAGCCAGCATCTGATGTTTGCCCTGCATGGCTTAGGTCCATCTACACTGTCATCGTGCTCCCATCTCCTGAATTGTTCCATCCTCAGGGACGCACTCTTCACAACAGTTCTTTTTCCCAAAGTCAGGGAAAAATCTCTGTTAGTCTGGACAGGCCTGGTCTGATGATTTGACCGGTCACAGACTACTCTCCCCCCTTTTTGCCCTGGACAGGGCAAAGTTTTGGGAGATTCCGACCCTGACTTTACGGAAAAAGAAAGGGCCGGCACCAAATTGGTGATGACCTGTTGCATGCCAGACATTAGCTGGGACCTTACAGCAACCTCAGCCTTCAATTTGGCTACCGTCGCGTCAGTAAAGGCTGTCCGCTCCTTGAAGGCCTTGACCTCTGTATAAGACTGAGTCAATTTAGCCTAAATTTTCTCCTTTTGCTTCTGCAGCTCTACTAACTGTGACTCTATCCTAGCCACCTGCGCATCTCGGTCAACAGTAGACTGTAGTCTGCCAGCTGTGCCCGAAATGCCAAAACCTGGTTCGAATTACTGGCACAGCTTTGGCAGTGAATGGTCGGAGGAATTGTCTCCGTTGACCGAGACACCAGCGCAACTTCCTTTGGGGTTAAAACGTACTATGTTTAGCTAGGTGGTGTAGTGTGGAGAAGTCCATACTTACGTTTTGATGAGAGGCCATCTTCCTTGGTGCTGTCCTTTGTTGTCCCTTGTGTGCTGCGTGGAGGAGGTCCTTTAATATCCGGAACGCCTTCTCCCGTCCAGCTGGACTTCTTCTGATCAGCTCCAACAGTGAGGGTTCTCTCTTCAGTGACGTATGTGACGACTTCTCTCCAGTGTTCAGTGGGCGTGCAAGGCAATCAGAAAATTGTTACTACACAAAAAAAAAAAAATCAAAAGATTTTAGGTTCTCTGCTGTAGAAATTGCCTTGTGTTTGGTTCCGATAAAAAAAAAAAACGCTCTACCTGTACGAAATTTCAGGCTCTGGATGCTCAGAATCCACTGACCACGTCCCTCCCGCCTGACTAGTTCACAGCGTAAGCGATTTTCTTCACCAAAACTAAACACAGATACAAATTCCTAGCAGTGGGCCTGGCTCGACAATGTTAAGGGAAATATTAATTATTGACATTTAGGGTAATCTCAATAATTAATAATTATAAATAGGCGTGAGTTGTCTAGTGATGACTCCGCCTATTTATACCAAAAATGAAACTCTCTCTCTGTGAATCCCGACCCACCTCCCAGAAGACCACCAGAAGAAGGACGCAGGCAGCGCTCAGGGTGCTCCCCCCCCCTCTTGGAAGTAGGAGAGCGCAACCAGCGCTCAGGAACGCCGACCAGAGGAAGAGCGCAGGCAGCACTCGCAGGCTGCGCTGCATTAGAGGCCGGATCCCCACCAGCCCCAGAGGAGAGGAGAGCAGGAAGGGAAGACCGAGCAGCCGAGCTGCTGCATGGAAGAAGGGAGGAGGAGGGAGGCAGAGATCAAACAGCCCCACGTGCTGAGTCCTGCAATAACCCTGGGTGGCTAAGTAGCCCTGCCCATTAACCCCTTCTGCCCATATCCTTAATCCCTGCTGCCTCAGCCCTGTACCAGCCCCAGCTTTCCACAGGATCCCGCTGAGGTTGTCTTGAATGTGGGTAGTGGATCAGGGATATTAACCTCTGCATTGCCCTGTCTCCCACTGCCCTGAACGCCTTCATTCCTCACCCTGTACCCTATTCCTGCCCTGCAGAGCATTAACCCCTGCAATCCCTGCACCCCTGATCTCCTGCATTCCCTGTGTGCAGCCCCAGGATTAACCCCTGCTGTAACCCCTGAGATCCCTGTGTTAACCCACCAACCCTGGGTTAGCCCTTTCCATCCTGTAACCCTTGTATTGATTGTTTTTACCCTTTCCTGGGTTACCCTTGCCCTGCCATTACCCCTAACCCCTGCCTCCCACCACGCATTGACCCTTACCCCTTCACTGTTCCCTGCAGCCGTAACCCCTTTGCATGGTGGTTATTGTGCTCCCTTAGGGACAGTGTGTAGATAGGTTGGGTGGGTTGTTAAGTAACGCGTATGTAAGTAAGTGTGGAATTGTATAGATAGTGTGTGGGGTGGAATTGGGAATTGAATTGTGTAGTTAGGTTTGTATTGTGTTTATTGTAGTGATATTACTGTATTGTGGTGTGTGCGTCTATATGTATATACATTTATAACCATTGATCTATAAATATACACTTACCTAAAGAATTATTAGGAACACCTGTTCTATTTCTCATTAATGCAATTATCTAGTCAACCAATCACATGGCAGTTGCTTCAATGCATTTAGGGGGGTGGTCCTGGTCAAGACAATCTCCTGAACTCCAAACTGAATGTCAGAATGGGAATGAAAGGTGATTTAAGCAATTTTGAGCGTGGCATGGTTGTTGGTGCCAGACGGGCCGGTCTGAGTATTTCACAATCTGCTCAGTTACTGGGATTTTCACGCACAACCATTTCTAGGGTTTACAAAGAATGGTGTGAAAAGGGAAAAACATCCAGTATGCGGCAGTCCTGTGGGCAAAAATGCCTTGTGGATGCTAGAGGTCAGAGGAGAATGGGCCGACTGATTCAAGCTGATAGAAGAGTAACGTTGACTGAAATAACCACTCGTTACAACCGAGGTATGCAGCAAAGCATTTGTGAAGCCACAACACGCACAACCTTGAGGCGGATGGGCTACAACAGCAGAAGACCCCACCGGGTACCACTCATCTCCACTACAAATAGGAAAAAGAGGCTACAATTTGCACGAGCTCACCAAAATTGGACTGTTGAAGACTGGAAAAATGTTGCCTGGTCTGATGAGTCTCGATTTCTGTTGAGACATTCAAATGGTAGAGTCCGAATTTGGCGAAAACAGAATGAGAACATGTATCCATCCTCTGATGGCTGCTTCCAGCAGGATAATGCACCATGTCACAAAGCTCGAATCATTTCAAATTGGTTTCTTGAACATAACAATGAGTTCACTGTACTAAAATGGCCCCAGAGTCACCAGATCTCAACCCAATAGAGCATCTTTGGGATGTGGTGGAACGGGAGCTTCGTGCCCTGGATGTGCATCCCTCAAATCTCCATCAACTGCAAGATGCTATCCTATTAATATGGGCCAACATTTCTAAAGAATGCTATCAGCACCTTGTTGAATCAATGCCACGTAGAATTAAGGCAGTTCTGAAGGCAAAAGGGGGTTCAACGCCGTATTAGTATGGTGTTCCTAATAATTCTTTAGGTGAGTGTATATATAGCGTAATAGACTGTATTTGTATTGTGTAATAAATATTTCTTTATTCATAACTTACAGTGTATAGTGTTTTTAGTGACCGCCGTAGTATAATGGTAGTAAGTCGCACGTAGTTTAGTTCAGTGTAGTGTATAGGCAAAAGAGGTAGATAGTAACATAGTAACATAGTAACATAGTACATAAGGCCGAAAAAAGACATTTGTCCATCCAGTTCGGCCTGTTATCCTGCAAGTTGGTTAGTCAATTAGCTAATTAGCTAGAGAATTAATAGAGTGTATTCTTATTTTAGGTATAAATAGGCGGAGTCATCATTAGACGGCTCACGCCTATTTATGAATATTAATTATTGAGATTACCCTAAATGTCAATAATTTATATTTCCCATAACACATACTTTAAAAAAGAAAGCGCTTTTTGCAAGGCCTTATTCAAGACTATATCACAATACCTCTCAGGACTCATGCACACAAAGGTGTCCATTTTGGGGATCCACAAAATACGAATTCGGTCTGTGTGCATTCTGCATTTTGTTGCGGACAGTTGACTTCAGCACTTTGCGGACAAGTGTAGGCCATGTCCTATCCAGTGATGGCCAGTTTACAGTGTTCGCCAGCGAACACATGCGGGCTGCCATCTTTAGTAAGGTAGACTCACCCGTCCGGAAATGCAGAGGTAAGCCCTTACCTGTGTGCGAGCCGGTCTGAAAATCAAATGCAGTCACCGGGAGCAGGCAGTTCCGAGAACAGCCCGATGAAGGCCCCTGGCGGCTGTTCTCGGAACTGCGTTTGATTTCAGACCGGCTCCCGGCACAGGTAAGGGCTTACCTGTGCATCGCCGGACGGGTGAGTCTAACCTTACTAAAGATGGCAGCCTGCATGTGTTCGCTGGCTGGATCATGTGACGGACCATGTGATGAACCTAGTGACATCATCAAAGGTCCTATTCCTCACAGAACAAGACAGAAGAGAAGCCGGGCTGCACGAACAAGTGGATTAAGGTGAGTTAAATAATAATTATTATTATTTTTAACCCCTCCAGCCCTATTGTACTATGCATTCTGTATTCAGAATGCTATTATTTTCCCTTATAACCATGTTATAAGCAACCGTGCGTGAAAATCGCACAGCATCCGCACTTACTTGCGGATGCTTGCGATTTTCACGCAACCCAATTCATTTCTATGGGGCCTGCGTTACGTGAAAAACGCACAAAGAGGAGCATGCTGCGATTTTCACGCAACGCACAAGTGATGCGTGAAAATCACCGCTCATGTGCCCAGCCCCATAGAAATGAATGGGTCCGGATTCAGTGCGGGTGCAATGCGTTCACCTCACGCATTGTACCCGCGCGGAAATCTCGCCCGTGTGAAAGGGGTCTAAGTGTTTCGTCAGTGGACTAGTGTAATTTATGTAAGTGCGCCTTTTTAAAATCTAAATTTGATTAGTTTATATGCACAAAACTCTGCAAGCTCTCGGCTGGCGCATATAGCTGCGATTAGTCGGATCTTTCGCGACTCTGTTGAAGTTAAAAAGTCACAAAATGAATAGACTTGACTTTCAGTTCAATTTGCAACTTTTCTGGGGAGAATGTGACTTTTTAAACCATTAGATCAGTGACTTTCAAAAGCCACACCAGAAATAAATAACACAGAGAAAATACAACACACCTTAAAACAGCATAAGGGCTCATGCACACGGCCGTTGTGCGGCCGTTCCGTGCATTGGGAACCACAATTTGCAACGTCCGTGCGGTGGCCGGGACGGATCGAGACCCATTCACCTTGAATGGGTCCGTGATCCATCCGCACTGTAAAAAAATAGAACATGTTCTATCGTTTTGCGGTGCGGAGGCACGGACAGAAACACTACGGAGGCACTCCGTAGTGCTTCCGTGGGCTTCCGATCCATGCTTCCGTTCCGCACCGCATCTACCGGATTGCGGACCCATTCAAGTGAGCCAGTGCAATGTGCCGGTGCCAGTGCAATGTGGACCCGCTTTATGATGGCCGCAAAACAGCCACGGCCGGGCAACGTCCGTGTGCATGAGGCCTAAAAAGAATGGCAAAAAAACTGATTTATCAAATCAAATAGAAACACATGATAAATAGGAGAAACTGAAACTTTCAACTCCCAGAAAAACAAGTGCCAAAATAGGTGTAAAATTGTACTAGCATGATATACGTGCCCCAATGTTTTTGATGGCCTATCTGAGGTGGCATGATGTAGCCAACAAAGTTGTAATTCTCGAGATTGCTTTTCTACAGGGGACAGTTAAAAATGTTTCTCCAGTCCCAATTAACTTGATATCCAAAAAGGTAATCTCCTCTATTTTAATGCTCATTCATACAAATGTAAGGACTCCGTGCCCGTAAAGCACTCCGCTCCACTGCTGCACATGCGGACCCATTGACTTGAATGGGTCCGCGATCTGCAAGATACAACAAAAGATATGAAATGTCCTATCTGTTGCGGTGCGGAAGCGCAGACCTGAAAGCCCACTGAAGAGCTTAATAGTGTTTCCGTGGGCTTCCGATCCGTGCCTCCGCTCCGCAAAAGATAGGACATGTCATATGCTTGGCCGTATTTTGCGAATATTTCACTATACTGGATTCACTTTTTATATCTTTAGGTCTTCTGCATTTATAAATTCAGCATGTTGAAGATTTTTGTGGGGGGGTTTTCTGGAAAAAAAAGTGACATCTGGTAGCAAAAAATGCGCCATTGTTAAAAAAAATGATGTAGGCCCTGATTCATCAAGACCGGCATCTGCTTCACCGGTCTTGATGGGGCCTGTGCTACTGGAGGAGCCATGTAACTTATGACAAGCCACAGGCCTGATCATAAATACGTGACTTCTTTAGCAGTCTGTGAACCAGAATGAATTGTACGGCTCCTTGGTGTCACACGTAATGGGGAGGGGAAACAACAGAATACACACAGAAGGTAAAAGACAAAGAACTAGGCCTCAAGGCAAGGTAGAGGGGACTGGACACCTCCTAAGAAACTCCTAAACCTGGCCCTGACTCCTGTCAGTATGTATAGACCCTGAAGGTGGGAAGATACATACACCGTAACCTAAAACCCTAGGAGCCCTGAAATGCCCTAAGGTAGTGACAGGGAATGAGACAACTGGTTCCTTCCTAGGTGAATGAACCAGCGTCTCCCTGAGGCCTAGTAACAACTAGCACAAGGGAAAAACCGAATACAAAGAGCAGTACAACCTATCTTATAGAAAATGGATGAGCAGGAACACAGGAAGGTCCACACACCATCTCTTCCAAATCCAAGCAGAGAATATCAACCACATGGATTGAAGTGTGAGACGAAACTAAATAGGGAATGCAGTAATGACCACCAGCTGCACCTGACAAGAGGTGTGGTCATTACCAAACAACAACACTGAGAATCAAGAGACTGTCAGTTACCCCACGTGCAGCCAGTCTACCAGATCTTCTAACCTCTGACACGGGAGGTACCGTGACACTTGGACCTTCCGTAGATGTCAGTCATTATTTACACCCATTTCTGGTGTAAATAACGATAACCACCTCATTCCACCCCAGAAAAGCCACAATGGCTTTGAAAAGTTGCAAATCTGGTGGATTTTTGTGACTTTTCTACGTTAAAAATAGAGGTAGGGAGAATATTGAATCCCCCCTCCCCCCCTCCGATGTGTGGTAGCAATCTAATCAGTTTAACCACTTAAGGACCACAGGTTTATACCTCCCTAAAGACCAGGCCCTTTTTTACAAATCGGCACTCCACAACTTTAGCGGTTTATTGCTCGGTCATGCAACTTACCACCCAAATGAATTTTACCTCCTTTTCTTCTCACTAATAGAGCTTTCATTTGGTGGTATTTCATTGCTGCTGACATTTTTACTTTTTTTGTTATTAATCGAAATTTAACGATTTTTTTGCAAAAAAATGACATTTTTCACTTTCAGTTGTAAAATTTTGCAAAAAAAAACGAGATCCATATATAAATTTTGCTCTAAATTTATTGTTCTACATGTCTTTGATAAAAAAAAAATGTTTGGGTAAAAAAAAAATGGTTTGGGTAAAAGTTATAGCGTTTACAACTATGGTACAAAAATGTGAATTTCCGCTTTTTGAAGCAGCTCTGACTTTCTGAGCACCTGTCATGTTTCCTGAGGTTCTACAATGCCCAGACAGTACAAACACCCCACAAATGACCCCATTTCGGAAAGTAGACACCCTAAGGTATTCGCTGATGGGCATAGTGAGTTCATAGAACTTTTTATTTTTTGTCACAAGTTAGCGGAAAATGATGATTTTTTTTTTGATTTTTTTTTCTTACAAAGTCTCATATTCCACTAACTTCTGACAAAAAATAAAAGCTTCCATGAACTCACTATGCCCATCAGCAAATACCTTGGGATGTCTTCTTTCCAAAATGGGGTCACTTGTGGGGTAGTTATACTGCCCTGGCATTCTAGGGGCCCAAATGTGTGGTAAGGAGTTTGAAATCAAATTCTGTAAAAAATGGCTGGTGAAATCCGAAAGGTGCACTTTGGAATGTGGGCCCCTTTGCCCACCTAGGCTGCAAAAAAGTGTCACACATGTGGTATCTCCGTATTCAGGAGAAGTTGGGGAATGTGTTTTGGGGTGTCATTTTACATATACCCATGCTGGGTGAGAGAAATATCTTGGCAAAAGACAACTTTGTATAAAAAAATGGTAAAAGTTGTCTTTTGCCAAGATATTTCTCTCACCCAGCATGGGAATATGTAAAATGACACCCCAAAACACATTCCCCAACTTCTCCTGAATACGGAGATACCACATGTGTGACACTTTTTTGCAGCCTAGTAGGGCAAAGGGGCCCATATTCCAAAGAGCACCTTTCGGATTTCAATGGTCATTTTTTACAGAATTTGATTTCAAACTCCTTACCACACATTTGGGCCCCTAGAATGCCAGGGCAGTATAACTACCCCACAAGTGACCCCATTTTGGAAAGAAGACACCCCAAGGTATTCGCTGATGGGCATAGTGAGTTCATGGAAGTTTTTATTTTTTGTCACAAGTTAGTGGAATATGAGACTTTGTAAGAAAAAAAAAATAAAAAAAAAATCATCATTTTCCACTAACTTGTGACAAAAAATAAAAACTTCCATGAACTCACTATGCCCATCAGCGAATACCTTGGGATGTCTTCTTTCCAAAATGGGGTCACTTGTGGGGTAGTTATACTGCGCTGGCATTTTCCAGGGGCCCTAATGTGTGGTAAGTAGGTAAATGACCTGTGAAATCCTAAAGGTGCTCTTTGGAATATGGGCCCCTTTGCCCACCTAGGCTGCAAAAAAGTGTCACACATGTGGTATCACCGTATTCAGGAGAAGTTGGGGAATGTGTTTTGGGGTGTCATTTTACATATACCCATGCTGGGTGAGAAAAATATCTTGGCAAAAGACAACTTTTCCCATTTTTTTATACAAAGTTGGCATTTGACCAAGATATTTCTCTCACCCAGCATGGGTATATGTAAAATGACACCCCAAAACACATTCCCCAACTTCTCCTGAGTACGGCGATACCAGATGTGTGACACTTTTTTTGCAGCCTAGATGCGCAAAGGTGCCCAAATTCCTTTTAGGAGGGCATTTTTAGACATTTGGATACCAGACTTCTTCTCACGCTTTGGGGCCCCTAGAATGCCAGGGCAGTATAAATACCCCACATGTGACCCCATTTTGGAAAGAAGACACCCCAAGGTATTCAATGAGGGGCATGGCGAGTTCATAGAATTTTTTTTTTTTTGGCACAAGTTAGCGGAAATTGATATTTTTTATTTTTTTCTCACAAAGTCTCCCTTTCCGCTAACTTGGGACAAAAATTTCAATCTTTCATGGACTCAATATGCCCCTCACGGAATACCTGGGGGTGTCTTCTTTCCGAAATGGGGTCACATGTGGGGTATTTATACTGCCCTGGCATTCTAGGGGCCCTAAAGCGTGAGAAGAAGTCTGGAATATAAATGTCTAAAAAATTTTACGCATTTGGATTCCGTGAGGGGTATGGTGAGTTCATGTGAGATTTAATTTTTTGACACAAGTTAGTGGAATATGAGACTTTGTAAGAAAAAATATATATATATTTCCGCTAACTTGGGCCAAAAAAATGTCTGAATGGAGCCTGACAGGGGGGGTGATCAATGACAGGGGGGGTGATCAATGACAGGGGGGGTGATCAATGACAGGGGGGTGATCAGGGAGTCTATATGTGGTGATCACCCCCCTGTCATTGATCACCCCCCTATAAGGCTCCATTCAGATGTCCGTATGTGTTTTGCGGATCCGATCCATCTATCAGTGGATCCGTAAAAATCATGCGGACGTCTGAATGGAGCTTTACAGGGGTGTGATCAATGACAGGGGGGTAATCAATGACAGGGGGGTGATCAGGGAGTCTATATGGGGTGATCACCACAGTCATTGATCACGCACCTGTAAGGCTCCATTCAGACGTCCGTTTGCGTTTTGCGGATCCGATCCATCTATCAGTGGATCCGTAAAAATCATGCGGACGTCTGAATGGAACTTTACAGGGGTGTGATCAATGACAGGGGGGTAATCAATGACAGGGGGGTGATCAGGGAGTCTATATGGGGTGATCACCACAGTCATTGATCATGCCCCTGTAAGGCTCCATTCAGACGTCCGTGTGCGTTTTGCGGATCCGATCCATCTATCAGTGGATCCGTAAAAATCATGCGGACGTCTGAATGGAGCTTTACAGCGGTGTGATCAATGACAGGGGGGTAATCAATGACAGGGGGGTGATCAGGGAGTCTATATGGGGTGATCACCACAGTCATTGATCACGCCCCTGTAAGGCTCCATTCAGACGTCCGTGTGCGTTTTGCGGATCCGATCCATCTATCAGTGGATCCGTAAAAATCATGCGGACGTCTGAATGGAACTTTACAGGGGTGTGATCAATGACAGGGGGGTGATCAGGGAGTCTATATGGGGTGATCACCACAGTCATTGATCACGCCCCTGTAAGGCTCCATTCAGACGTCCGTGTGCGTTTTGCGGATCCGATCCATCTATCAGTGGATCCGTAAAAATCATGCGGACGTCTGAATGGAGCTTTACAGCGGTGTGATCAATGACAGGGGGGTAATCAATGACAGGGGGGTGATCAGGGAGTCTATATGGGGTGATCAGGGGTGATCAGGGGCTAATAAGGGGTTAATAAGTGACGGGGGGGGGTGTAGTGTAGTGTAGTGGTGCTTGGTGCTACTTTGCTGAGCTACCTGTCTCCTCTGGTGGTCGATCCAAACAAAGTGGACCACCAGAGGACCAGGTAGCAGGTATATTAGACGCTGTTATCAAAACAGCGTCTGATATACCTTTCAGGGGTTAAAAAAAACACATCTCCAGCCTGCCAGCGAACGATCGCCGCTGGCAGGCTGGAGATCAACTCTCTTACCTTCCGTTCCTGTGAGCGCGCACGCCTGTGTGCGCGCGTTCACAGGAAATCTCGGCTCACGCGAGATGACGCCTATTGGCGTTAGCGTAGCCTGGGGGAGCCGCCGCAATGACGCCTTTCGGCGTTACAGTTGCGGCAAGAGGTTAATGACTTACAACATGACACATGTACTCTACAGGGAGGAGGGTACATGGAGTGGAGCACATATTCTGCATTAGAGCTGTAAACACAAAACAGGAAAACATTTTTCTAAGTTGTTTAATGTTCAATTTTTAGATGCATTAGAGCAATACATAAAATCGGAGTTGCTAGCCTGATTTTTTTTTTATGCTGTTATAGATAAATGTTTTTTGTTATATCAATTCTTATTTCCCTCCATTTGCAGGCAAAAACAATCAAGATGGCGTCAGCAGCATGGGATGAGTAAGTATATATGTTACAACTTGAGCTGTAGTTTGTTTTGAGCTTCCATAGTCAGATAGGAGGCTCAAAAAATGGTGCCTCCCATAAAATCAAGTTGTTGGGTCCCCTGTGATCTTCCAGGATCAGTGGGCTGTACATATCATTAACAGACTTTCAATCAGAGAAAAACTGAGAAGGTTCCCATGGCCAGGAAGAGACCATAGTATTTCCTGCCATGGCCCAGCAACATCTGAGATCGCCCTAAGACTCCAGTTTACTGACAGCAAACAGAAACTTCAAAAATATAGAACAATTAGAAATTTTCTGAATTATTACGGTTCATGTACTTAAAATTTAAAAAATATTCAGTTCTTCATCATCCTTTGAATGTTGCTTATTGGTGAAGATCTCGTGGTTGGAGGTCTCACAGTCCAGGCTGTGTAGAAACTGTGTATGAAACTTCTCCAAGCCTCAAGCTCTTGCTTTGTGCATTCAGAATTACAAGGTTCCTGGACTGAATATGATGGGAATATGATAAGAGGCAGAACAAGGTTTGGTGAAGATAAGTACACAGACTGTAACATGAGTACCAACTACTCTATCTTCACCAAAGCTGTGTCTTGAGAATGTGTCCTAAAAAAGGCAGCAGATTTGTATGTCTTGGCTACAGTTAATGTACCTGAAATGGTTGCAGTCATGCAGCTGCTATGTGGCCTGTGGGATGGGAAGGACTTGCCCAACCACCATCCTGCTCCTGCCTGTCTATATTGTTTTCAAATGTGTGCTGTTCCTCCTTGTCTGGCCCACTGCCATCTGTAAGTGACTCAATCAAAAACAGCCCTGCTCTTCACAGCTAGCCTGAAAATCATGACGGAGGTATTGGTTACCTTCCGCCCGACCCCTCTAATACTCAACTGCCCCTCATCTGACCCCCTCCCCACCGATACATTCCCAACCCAGTGTTCAATACTCCCTTCAACCTTAATAAAACTCGGACACAAAGCTGGAATGAATCGGCCACAGCAGCCATTTTATTAACATACAATATACATAAAAAACCATAAACTCTTTACAATGATAATTCCTTCCAGGGGGAGGTCCTTGAAGCCCCAAATAACTGAAATTACCCCACCAGGGTGAGCCATCTTGCCTCCAGCCGAGGGCCCACCAGCTCAGAAGCACCACTGACTGGCCCCTTTTAATTCCGCCACAACTGGGAGTCCAGCCCCAACCATGGAGCCCTCCTATCATCCTCACCTGTGAATATAACCAACTTTAAGGACCTCCCCCCACCACCGACGCACAGACTTGACCCCTTAAGTCTGCACGTCCCTCCATAATTTCAAAGCCGTATCGATACCTTCCTGTAACGCGAGACTCCACATATCCAAACCCACTGCATTTAAATGCACACAATCAGACCTCCAAAAAACAACAACACCCTTCTCAAGCTCCATGTGCCTCACCGCCACCGCCCCATTCCTGGCCATAAAGCGACCCATTGCCCGGTTCACCTTAACTCTCGCCCTATTCACTCCCTCCACTGATCTGGCACCCCTTCAAACCATCCTCAGGACTATATCTGACCATACTGTCACTAACTTTGGAAGCAAAGCCCATAACCTCAACAGATCAAACTTAACGTCCCGAAGTAGTTCCCGAAACGGCCGTGCTGCCAAATCGTTGCCGCCCACATGCAGTACTAACACATCAGGTGCCCTATCCTGCCTAACAAACCAGTGTACTTCTGACAACACCCCTGCCCATACCATGCCCCTGCGACCTAGCCACCTTACCACCACTGCCGAGCGTGAAAAGCCTAATTGCTGACCGTTCAGCCGAACCGCTGCCCAGACAGCCCCCCAAAAGACATATGAATGTCCAAGGATCCACACAAGGAATGGTACCACACCTGTAACGAGAAACAAAACCAAAGCAAAGAACAATACTGCTGTCAAAAACCACTACTCCTGCAAAACCCCCCCATTCCCCAACTTCTTCATATTACAATCGATTTAAGCGGACAGAAGACCTAAAACGAATAGACTCCCAACGCCCAATGTGCTTTATAACCTCATCACTCAAACCCCACCGAGCCGCCTCCATCACCGCTCTAATCCTAAACTAATGACTTGAATACCCTGCCTGACCCAGCCCTAACTGATTTAAACATTTTGATAAAACGGCAGTAAACTGAAAGCGGGATAGAAAAGACCCATCATTATGCACTAACAACGGTAAAACCCCCCTCCTCATTTCGGCCCCATATTCCCATATACATTGCACTGGACATATTGCACAGCCCGGAATGTCAAACAGTACTACACTACTGTCACTACCAGAGCTTTGGGACGTTCTCACAGCTCTGTTTCTCCACCCCTGTGATGATGTCACTACTAGAGCTGGGAGGAGTTCTCACTACTCTGTTTACTTTTGGTTTCTTTCACCACAGCTGTTCTTCATGTGTTTGATTTCCCTCTCTTTATATCACCCCTCCTCCTATGATAGGATGTGGATTATAGTTCTCACTTCAGTTGTAGCTCTTGCTTTAGTTTCTTCACTTGTAGCTATCAGTTCACTGGACCTGTGTTCTGCTGCAGCTAGCACTCCGGATATTGCCAGCCTGTCCTTGGATCCGTCTTCTCTGCGGCTGCAACACCCTCAGCTAAGTGTGCAGACATTGTTGTGTACCTGATTATTTTCTGACTGGATCTGAGGTGGCCACGGTTCCCTCCATATACTGAGTAGGGCACTGGTGGCCGTGCCCCTTCCACTATTGTAGGGGTTACAGTGGTCATTAGTCTTAGGCACGTGGGCATGCCTCGT
This sequence comes from Bufo bufo, assembly GCF_905171765.1. NCBI lineage: Eukaryota > Metazoa > Chordata > Amphibia > Anura > Bufonidae > Bufo > Bufo bufo. The sequence goes on along the minus strand of NC_053389.1, from coordinate 37,546,130 downwards.
TCCGCCATTTGGATCCGGGCATGTGCTTTAGCAGAATAGGGAGAGCGTTGAGGGTCGGACAGGGGTCACCCTTTATCCTCCCTAGTTCTGGGTCCAGTCAGTAGCTCTGTACTGTGTATTACTATTGTTGCTCACATACAGCCGTGACATTACAATCCACCAAAACCGTCCTTTTTTGACATGGATCCGCTTTCTGACCTGGTTGACCGCATGCAGGGTCTTTCTTTGGAAGTAGCGGATCTCCGTCAATCTATGACCCAGCTTCAAGCATTGGGCCCTGCTCCGGCTCATGGAGTCTGTTGCGAGCCAAAGGTCTCACTTCCGGAGACGTTCTCCGGGGGCAGTGAGAATTTTGTTCGTTTCAGAGAGGCATGCAAACTCCATTTTTGCTTGTGTTCTCACTCTTCTGGTAATCAGGAGCAGAGGGTGAGGATTGTCATTTCCCTGCTCAGGGGTAATGCTCAGACTTGGGCTTTTTCGCTGCCATCAGGGGATCCCTCCCTTCGATCCGTGGAGGGATTTTTTGTGGCCCTGGGGCAGATTTATGATGACCCGGATCGTGTTGCTCTGGCCGAATCTAACCTACGTGTTTTATGCCAGAACAAACGGTCTGCGGAGCTTTATTGTTCTGAATTTCGGAGATGGGCAGCTGATTCGGGTTGGAATGATGCTGCACTCCGGAGTCAGTTCTGTCATGGTCTCTCGGAGAGATTAAAAGATGCGTTTGCTTTCCATGAGAGACCAACGTCCTTAGAGTCTGCCATGTCATTGGCGGTACGCCTTGACAGGCGTCTAAGAGAAAGAAACGAGACCTCTCTGTCCAACCATTGTCAGTCTAGGGGCAGTGGTGCGGACTCATTCTGTGTGCAGGGGCCTCATCCTGTCTCGCTCCCCTCTGAGGAGGAGCCCATGCAGCTAGCTCGACTTGCCCCTGATAAAAGAGGATTTAGTCCTCAGAGTATGGTCTGTTTTTGTTGTGGGGGCATTGGTCATTTGGCAAATGTTTGTCCGTCTAGGAGATTCTTGAACCGTACTAAGAGCGATAATAAGAGAAAAATCTCAAAAGGTAAATCATCAGGTTCTACTTCATCTGCTACTTTGGGCAAAGTTGATGTAGGATTTGATGCTTTTCCTCTGACCTGCAGTTCCCGTTTTCTCCTCTCTGCCAGGGTGGCGCTAGAGAGCAAAATCATTTCTTGTGAGATTTTTGTCGATAGTGGAGCGGCCGTCAATCTTATTGACACTCAATTTGTAGCCATGCATGGTTTTCAGGTTTGCACATTAGATAAAGATATACCTGTTTTTGCTATTGACTCTGCTCCACTCTCACAGAGATCTCTGAAGGGCATTGTTCACAATATCCGGCTAGCTGTAGGTGACACTCATGTGGAGGATATATCTTGTTTTGTCCTTAACGGATTGCCGTCTCCTCTAGTTTTGGGGTTACCCTGGCTCACTAGACATAACCCCACTATTGATTGGCAAGGAAGGCAAATAAATGAGTGGAGTGATTTTTGTAGAGAGAATTGTCTCACAGCGACTTTTGCAGAGGTGTCTACTAAAACGGTGCCATCTTTTCTCTCTGATTTCTCGGACGTGTTTTCCGAGAGCGGTGTTCAGGAGCTACCTCCTCACCGGGAGTTTGACTGTCCCATTAACCTCATTCCCGGCGCCAAGCTGCCAAAAGCACGCCTCTACAATCTCTCACAACCGGAAAGAATCGCTATGCGAACTTACATCTCCGAGAGTCTCGAAAAGGGGCATATTCGTCCCTCAAAGTCACCTGTGGCCGCGGGTTTTTTTTTTGTTAAAAAGAAAATGGCTCTCTGAGACCTTGCCTAGATTTTAGGGAGCTGAACCGTATCACGATTCGCGATCCCTATCCCCTTCCTCTGATCCCGGACCTCTTCAATCAAATTGTTGGGGCCAAGGTGTTTTCCAAATTGGATTTGAGAGGCGCGTACAACCTGGTCAGGGTCAGAGAGGGGGATGAATGGAAAACGGCCTTTAATACCCCTGACGGGCATTTCGAGAATCTCGTTATGCCTTTCGGCCTGATGAATGCTCCGGCCGTCTTTCAGCATTTTGTTAATAGTATTTTCTATCATTTAATGGGGAAATTTGTATTGGTGTATCTTGATGATATTTTGATTTTTTCCCCTGATGTTCAGACCCATCAGGATCACCTTTTTCAGGTTCTGCAGATTCTGCGGGAAAATAAATTGTACGCCAAGCTGGAGAAATGTCTTTTTATGGTATCGGAGATTCAATTTCTGGGTTTTCTCCTCTCTGCTTCTGGTTTTCGCATGGATCCCGAGAAGGTCCGTGCTGTACTTGAGTGGGAGCTTCCTGAGAATCAGAAGGCATTGATGCGCTTTCTGGGTTTTGCGAACTATTACAGAAAGTTCATTTTGAATTATTCCTCTGTTGTCAAACCCCTCACTGACATGACAAAAAAGGGGGCGGATTTTTCCTCTTGGTCGGAGGAGGCGCTTACAGCCTTTTCTAAGATTAAAGAGAATTTTGCGTCTGCTCCCGTCTTGGTGCATCCCGATGTTTCCTTACCTTTTATTGTTGAGGTGGATGCTTCCGAGGTGGGTGTGGGTGCGGTTTTGTCCCAGGGCCCTTCCCCTGCCAAGTGGCGACCCTGTGCCTTTTTCTCGAAGAAACTCTCCCCGGCAGAGAGAAACTATGATGTGGGAGATAGGGAGTTGTTGGCCATCAAGTTGGCTTTCGAGGAATGGCGCCATTGGTTGGAGGGGGCCAGGCACCCTATCACCGTTTTTACCGACCATAAGAATCTGGCATACTTGGAGTCGGCCAGGCGTATGAATCCGAGACAGGCCAGATGGTCTCTGTTCTTCTCCAGATTCAATTTTGTTGTTACATTCCGACCTGGGATAAAAAATGTGAAGGCTGATGCTCTCTCTCGCTGTTTTCCGGGAGGAGGAAACTCCGAGGACCCGGGTCCCATTTTGGCGGAGGGGGTAGTTGTTTCTGCTCTATATTCCGATTTGGAGGCCGAGGTCCAGGCTGCCCAGACTGAGACACCTGCCCGTTGTCCTTCTGGGAAGTTGTTCGTGCCTCCTGAGCTACGTCACAAACTCTTTAAGGAGCACCATGATACGGTTCTTGCTGGTCACCCCGGGAGTAGAGCCACGATAGATCTCATTGCTCGGAGATTTTGGTGGCCGGCTCTTCGCAAGTCGGTGGAGGGTTTTGTGGCTGCTTGTGAGACGTGCGCTCGTGCTAAGGTCCCTCGTTCAGGGCCTTCAGGTTCCCTTCTCCCGTTACCCATTCCTTCCCGTCCTTGGACACACCTGTCCATGGACTTTATCACGGATCTTCCTCGTTCCTCGGGGAAGTCGGTGATCCTGGTGGTGGTGGACCGTTTTAGCAAGATGGCTCATTTCGTACCTTTCCCTGGTTTACCCAATGCTAAAACGTTGGCGCAAGCTTTTGTCGACCATATTGTTAAATTGCACGGCATTCCCTCTGATATTGTTTCCGATAGAGGCACGCAGTTTGTGTCCAGGTTCTGGAAGGCTTTCTGTTCTCGCCTGGGGGTTCGGCTGTCCTTCTCTTCTGCTTTTCATCCGCAGTCGAATGGTCAGACTGAGCGCCTCAATCAGAATCTGGAGACATATTTGCGCTGTTTTGTGGCAGAGAACCAGGAGGATTGGTGTTCATTTCTCCCTCTTGCTGAGTTTGCTCTGAACAACCGTCGTCAGGAATCTTCTGATAAGTCACCATTCTTTGGTGCATATGGGTTCCATCCGCAGTTTGGGACATTCTCGGGAGGGGCTCTTTCTGGTTTACCTGAGGAGGAGAGATTTTCCTCGTCTTTGTCTACCATTTGGCAAAAGATTCAGAGTAATCTTAAAAAGATGAGTGAGAAGTATAAGCGTGTGGCTGATAAGAGACGTGTGCCTGGTCCGGACCTGAATGTGGGTGATCTAGTGTGGTTGTCTACTAGAAACATTAAGTTGAAGGTTCCCTCCTGGAAATTGGGTCCCAAGTTTATTGGGCCTTATAAAATCTTGTCAGTCATCAATCCTGTTGCCTTCCGTCTTGATCTTCCACGGGTTTGGAAGATACATAATGTATTTCACAGATCTCTCTTAAAACCATATGTCCAGCCCACGGTACCCTCCTCTTTGCCTCCTCCTCCGATTTTGGTTGATGGCAATCTGGAGTTTGAGGTTTCCAGAATTGTGGACTCTCGCATTGTCCGCGGTTCTCTTCAGTACCTCGTTCATTGGAAGGGTTATGGTCCTGAGGAGAGGATGTGGGTTCCGGTGTCGGACATTAAAGCCACTCGCCTCATCAGGGCATTTCATAGGGCTCATCCTGAGAAGGTGGGTCCTGGGTGTCCGGAGTCCACCCGTAGAGGGGGGGGGTACTGTCACTACCAGAGCTTTGGGACGTTCTCACAGCTCTGTTTCTCCACCCCTGTGATGATGTCACTACTAGAGCTGGGAGGAGTTCTCACTACTCTGTTTACTTTTGGTTTCTTTCACCTCAGCTGTTCTTCATGTGTTTGATTTCCCTCTCTTTATATCACCCCTCCTCCTATGATAGGATGTGGATTATAGTTCTCACTTCAGTTGTAGCTCTTGCTTTAGTTTCTTCACTTGTAGCTATCAGTTCACTGGACCTGTGTTCTGCTGCAGCTAGCACTCCGTATATATTGCCAGCCTGTCCTTGGATCCGTCTTCTCTGCGGCTGCAACACCCTCAGCTAAGTGTGCAGACATTGTTGTGTTCCTGTTTGTTTCTGACTGGATCTGAGGTGGCCACGGTTCCCTCCATATACTGAGTAGGGCACTGGTGGCCGTGCCCCTTCCACTATTGTAGGGGTTACAGTGGTCATTAGTCTTAGGCACGTGGGCATGCCTCGTTCCGCCATTTGGATCCGGGCATGTGCTTTAGCAGAATAGGGAGAGCGTTGAGGGTCGGACAGGGGTCACCCTTTATCCTCCCTAGTTCTGGGTCCAGTCAGTAGCTCTGTACTGTGTATTACTATTGTTGCTCACATACAGCCGTGACAACTACGCCCTCTTTCCTCTACATCCGTCTTTGAACGGCGTATGATGCATTCCACCGTATCGTGGAACAAATCCAAGTCTTCCCTGAGCAACCCTCCTACCCGACTAACTGTCGGACAGACCAACTACCCCAAGCGTAACGCCCCAAAAAACACCAAAGAAAACGCTAGTCTAAATAAACGCTCTTCCCGGGCTGAACTACAAACCCCCTTTAACTGTTCTCCTAATCCCAAAAGCAAAGCAAAAGACACCAGCCTCCTACTATCTTCCACCACCCTTAACCAACGCCACCATTTTAATACCCGCATGACCAAAAAGGACTTTGTAAAGTCTGTCAACTTGAACCCAAAAGCCAACCCTACTATGTAACTATTCATTTTTGCCACCGACCAACCCTCCTCTCTACAATGACCCACAAACAACAACAGCAGAACTTCCAACTCTTCGTTCCCAACACCCAACCTATTACACCAGTCCTCCCAATACTGCCACGCTTTTAAATATGTCGCCCACGTAGCGGGCGCCTATAATGCCTGAATGAGCCCCGCTACGGTCCCTCCAGAAGATCCCACAGACAACTCGGGCACTCCCTCCCAAACTCTTCTGCCTCTGAGGCCAGCTGCCGGAAACGATCCCACTGTCAACGAGAGAGAGCATCAGCAACACAGTTGTCGACCCCCGGCACATGCACCGCCACCACACAAGTATTAAGCAATAGACACTCCAATACCAGCCGCTGTAGCAGCCGCACCACTAATGGCGACGAGGCCGACAACCCATTTATCACCTGAACCACTCCCAAATTATCACAGTGGAAGCTAACCTTTTTATCCCGAAAAACTTTTCCCCACAACATAACTGCCACCACTATGGGAAAAAGCTCCAACAATGCTAAATTTTTAACCCAGCCCTTTTCAACCCAACTATCTGGCCATCCCTCAGCGCACCATTGACCCCCGCAGTAAACTCCAAAACCACAACCCCCCGCCGCATCCGAAAAATAACACAAAATCAAAAGGGTTCACCACCTCACCCATAAATAGCGAGCGACCGTTATAATTCTCCAAAAAGGATCTCCAAACCTTCAAGTCCGCTCTCAATTCCTTACCCAAACAAATGTAGTGGTGTGGTGCAACTACACCCGCCGTCGCCCCCGCTAACCGTCTGCTAAAAACCCTCCCCATGGGCATAATCCGGCACGCAAAATTGAGTTTTCCCAGAAGTGACTGAAGCTCACGCAATTTTATCTTTTTTAATCGACTCGCCCTCGCTACTTCTCCCTTTAAATCCACCAACTTATCCATAGGCAGTCTACATTCCATCCTAATTGTGTCAATCACTATTCCCGAAAAACTCAATTCAGTGACCGACCCCATTGTCTTTTTCGCTGCCAATGGAACCCCAAACGACCCAAACAACGTACCCAATGTGTGCAACAACAGTACACACACCCTAGACTCCGGGGGCCCAATACAAAGAAAATCGTCCAAGTAGTGAATGATAGATTCACAACCTGACAAATCCACCACCGCCCATTCCAAAAATGAGCTAAACGCTTCAAAGTACACGAATGACAGGGAACAGCCCATTGGCAAACACTGATCTACAAAAAATCCCCCGTTCCCAAAACACCCCAACAAATGCAAACAATCCGGATGCACTGGCAATAACCTAAACGCCGCCTCGATATCGGTCTTTGCTAGCAACGCCCCTTTTCCAAACTTTTTAACCCATGCAACTGCCGCGTCAAATGACGTTTAGACCACCAAACACAAGGCCGGGTCAATATCGTCATTGACCGACGATCCCCTTGGAAAAGACAGATGATGAATAAGTCTAAACTTATCTCCTTTTTTGGAACCACCCCCAGCGGTGACACCCGCAAATTCACTAATGGCAGTTCCAAAAACAGACCCGCCATCCTACCTAGCATAGCCTCTTTTTTACATTTTTCTGCCACTACCTCCGGATGTTCCCTAGCCGACCTCAAATTCCTTTTCAACAACACCGCCTCCCCTGGAACGAACAGAATTTTAAAACCCAATAAAAACCCTTCCTATAACAAAACCACCTCCTCTTTATTCGGGTATCTATCTAGAAACGGCTCCATCCTTTCCAGACGGACCAGCGTCACCCCCTTTGCTATTGATGTCCCCCCTCTTTGTCTATTTCCCCTGAAGCATCGCGCCACCCCATGGGACCCCCCACATATTGAGCATTTGTGCTTAAATTTACACTTAGCTCCGAATTTACAGCCCTCGTCATTGAACAAGAAACACAATCCCTTCGCGGACGCTGCCGCGACATTGTATTGACCCCCACCTCCCGATTCCCCCCGAAAGGACTGACACGACCAAATAGGCGCAGTCACCTTCAACCACAAAGCTATATCTTTGTGATCCCATCTCATTTCTGGACGCACCGCCTTCCGCTGCCTGAACTGTTCATCGTAACGCAGCCACGCTATCCCCCCGTACACCCGATACGCCTCGCTGATTGTATACAAGTAGCAAAACAGCGCCAAACAGTACTCTAGCGCCTTCTTCCCTATCACGCTTGCTAATATCGCAAAAGCCTGCAACCAATTCGGGAAAGTTTGCGGTATTAAACGATATCTCCTCTTCTCCTCCTCTTTCTTACCATCTTCCCTCCGCACCCTATCCAGATTAAACTTATCCAACGGGAGCAAAGAAAAAATTTCAACGTATTCCCCCTTCCAAATTCGCTCCCTTACCTCCTGCTTTAAATGTGCCCCCAATGGGCCCTCAAAGCATACATATACCTCCCCTCTAGCTTTGTCATCTAACCGCACCGTTTCTTCATCCGCCGCGCCACCATCCTGCATTTGCACAGACGCCACACTACTCCCTATTCGTATCCTGCCTCCCCCACCATACCGGACCCTCTAGGGGCCCCCGTCACCCCCCATGCCTGCAACAGGGACATCTACCCCATGCCCCAACCTGCTAATAAGTCCGCTAACCCCCCCGATAACTGCCCTAAACCCCTAAATCTATCGGGAGCCTCCAGCCACCTCCAGTACTTGCCGCTAACTGCGCAAAAGATCCCCACGAAATCTCACTTGGCTGTCTTGGTGCTGTGACCCCATCAGCCGAAGATCCTGAGTCCAGCTGTCCAGTCCTCTGTGCTGACCTTCTTTCTTTAGACGGAGTCTCCTCCCCATACTGTCCCCTGGCTGAGCACAAGCCAGGGACGTTAACGCTGCTCCCCTCCATGGATAGATCAGAGGGGGTGGAGCTTCCTCCCTACTGCAGGCTTGGTGATGGGGGCCTGCTGCACCCTGCCTCCGGACTCGCAGCAGCCCGTGCCTCCCGAAATGCTGATCACGCTGGGGGGCACCTTCTTCTCCTGGACCTGAGACGGTGCCCGCTGTACCTGGACCTACTCCCACGCCGCTCCCTGTTGAAGACCGAGGTGACATGGCCCGGCCACCTCGTGGGCTCCGCCTACACTGCGGATTCATTCCACGCCGGGGTGTGCGGAAGAATGCTTTCCCCGCCGCCCCCCCGGCGTCGGCGTAAAGGGTCCTCTGAAGGGCTCTGAATTCAGTGCTGAGCACGGGGGTAGGACGTCTGTGGGATAAAGAGCGCCGGCGGCCTAGCCCGCCGCGGCCAGGTAGCAATAGGCTGAGGCGAAATTGATGCCTCAGCCGCCCCCCTTAGCATCTGCTGCACCTGTTCCTGGATCCATCCGGTGCCGCAAACATCCGCTGCCGCCCTCAGCTGCCTGATGGTCTCCTCAAACTGCTCCATCGCTAAAGTAAGACCTACACTAAAATGAACATGGTGAAAAAAATCCAGTTATTTTATTCAAACAGCAGCATAATCACAGCGACGTTTCAACCAAGACTGGTCTTTCTCAAGCAGTGTGAACATAGTATAATATTGTGCCTTAAATAGTGTGTGTTGTGGGAGTCCCTATCACCTCCCCCAAAGTGGGAGTATACCACCAAAAGTATCCATATTACATGAAATGGACAGTATTCTCATATATACAAATCACATAAATTCATACACTTACATTAAGTGTGCAGCATTCCTGTGAGGTCCTGCGCTGTACATGGAGAATGCAGGGAGGTCACGGGTATTTCCGTCGTCAGCTGTTGTCAGGGGGAGGAAGCAATCTCCCCGGAAATGGAGACGCTCCCCACCCGAGGCATCCAACCAAGGAGAGCTCCACCCACAGACTTCACATACTATAGAGACATAAATGAACCAGACCGCTCCCTAATTCCGGTGGCTAAATAATATTGGAATTTATATTAGAATATTTATATTAATGAATACGACTTAGGCTACTTTCACACTTGCGTTTGGGGTTCCGCTTGTGAGATCCGTTTGAGGGCTCTGACAAGCGGCCCCGAACTGATCCGTTCATCCCCAATGCATTCTGAGTGGATAAGGATCCGTTCAGAATGCATCAGTTTGGCTCTGTTCCGCCTGCATTCCGCTCTGGAGGCGGACACCAAAACGCAGCTTGCAGCGTTTTGGCCGTGCGGAGCCAAACGGATCCGTCCTGACTTACAATGCAAGTCAATGGGGACGGATTCGTTTGACGTTGACACAATATGGTGCAATTGCAAACGGATCCGTCCTTCATTGACTTTCAATGTAAAGTCAGGAGTCTCTATTAATATACCATCGGATCTGAGTTTTCTCCAATCCGATGGAATATTTGAACTTGAAGCGTCCCCATCACCATGGGAACGCCTCTATGTTAGAATATACCATCGGATTTGAGTTAGATCGTGAAAACTCAGATCCGACAGTATATTCTAACACAGAGGCGTTCCCATAGTGATGGGGATGCTTCAAGTTAGAATATACTGAGAACTGTGGACATAACGGCCCCCTGCTGCCTAGCAGCACCTGATCTCTTACAGGGGGCTGTGATCCGCACAATTAACCCCTCAGGTGCCGCACCTGAGTGGTTAATTGTGCGTATCATAGGCCCCTGTAAGAAATCCGGTGCTGCCAGGCAGCAGGGGCCAGACCCCCCTCCCTCCCTAGTTTTAAATTCATTGGTGGCCAGTGCGGCCCCCCTCCCTCCCCAGTATTAAATTCATTGGTGGCCAGTGCGGCCCCCCTCCCTTCCCAGTATTAAATTCATTGGTGGCCAGAGCGGCCCGCCTCCCTCCCTCCCCAGTATTAAATTCATTGGTGGCCAGTGCGGCCCTCCCTCCCTCCCCAGTATTAAATTCATTGGTGGCCAGTGCGGCTTCCCTCCCTCCCCAGTATTAAATTCATTGGTGGCCAGTGCAGCCCCTCCCCTCCCTCCCCAGTATTAAATTCATTGGTAGCCAGTGCGGCCCCCCCTCCCTCCCCAGTATTAAATTCATTGGTGGCCAGTGCGGCCCCCCCTCCCCAGTATTAAATTCATTGGTAGCCAGTGCGGCCAGCCCTCCCCCCCCAAATTAAAATCCCCCCCCCCATCATTGGTGGCAGCAGAGAGTTCCGATCGGAGTCCCAGTTTAATCGCTGGCGCTCCGATCGGTTACCATGGCAGCCAAGACGCTACTGCAGTCCTGGCTGCCATGGTTACTTAGCAATTTTAGAAGCATTATACTTACCTGCGCTGTCTGTGGCCGGCCGGGCGCTCCTCCTACTGGTAAGTGAAAGGTCTGTAGGCCGCACTGGCCACCAATGAATTTAATACTGGGGAGGGAGGGGAGGCCGCACTGGCCACCAATGAATTTAATACTGGGAGGGAGGGAGGGAGGGGAGGCCGCACTGGCCACCAATGAATTTAATACTGGGGAGGGAGGGGGGGTGCCGCTCTGGCCACCAATGAATTTAATACTGGGGAGGGAGGGAGTGGGGCCGCTCTGGCCACCAATGAATTTAATACTGGGGAGGGAGGAGGGAAGGGCCGCACTGGCCACCAATGAATTTAAAACTGGGGAGGGAGGGGAGTCTGGCCCCCTGCTGCCTGGCAGCACCTGATCTCTTACAAGGGCTCTCTTACAAGGGATCTCTTACAAGGGGCTATGATACGCACAATTAACCCCTCAGGTGCGGCACCTGAGGGGTTAATTGTGCGGATCACAGCTCCCTGTAAGAGATCGGGTGCTGCCAAGGAGCAGGGGGCAGTTATGTACACAGTTCTTAGTATATTCTAACTTGAAGCATCCCCATCACCATGGGAATGCCTCTGTGTTAGAGTATACTGTCGGATCTGAGTTTTAACTATGTGAAAACTCAGATCTGAAAAAGGTGTTTATGCAGACGGATCTGTTCTGAACGGATGCAAGCGTTTGCATTATAGGTGCGGATCCGTCTGTGCAGATGCCAGACGGATCCGCACCGAACGCAAGTGTGAAAGTAGCCTTACCAGACACCCCATATGGGCAACTACATCGGGGGAGTGAACATTAATTGTTTATGTATAGGTAAATGGCACAAGGTTGCTTGTATACACACAAAGGGAACACAATCGGCTAGTGTCGACGTTAAGGCGGCAACTAGTCATGTCATGAGTCCCCCCCTGCCTCGGTCTCCACAGGATCATTGTCAGTAGTGTATTAGTGTATTAGTGGAAAACAAAAAGTATTATTTGCCAATTAGCGGTGCAGTTATATGTTCTAAAGCCTTTTTTGGCATGTATTAGTGGGAAAAAAAGGGCTTATTGGCTGTTGTGTGGTGAAGAGAGAAAATTACAGCCTTTTTTGTGGTGTATTAATTTCCTTTTTATTTATTTATTTGATCTAACAGTATGTCAGAAAGAGAAGTGACAGACCCTGCACAGGGGAGGGGCAGAGGCCTAAATGTTTCTGGCACAGGCGCAGGTTGCAGCAGTGAAAGTGGGCGTGGCAGCAGGGGTCATTTCGAGAGGCCTGAGCTCCCGGTGTCATCTAGCGGTCATGTCTTAACCAGCAACCCAGCGGTTCTTGAAGGGTGGACTGTCACGGATGCGGTGTGGGTGGAAAACTCAGAGTCCAGAAACTGAAGCTATAAACCACACCCCTAGAAGGGGTAAGCAGAAATAAATAGGAAAAGTTAAATGACCAAACCAACAACACCTGCCAAAGGTGTGGTCATTACCAAAACAACACAGACACAAATGATCCACAAGGAACCATTTAGATTAACCCAAGTGTTGCCAGTCTCTCTAATCTCCTAGCCCCTGTCATGGGAGTGTTCATGACATTAACTCGGTCATCCACTCCATCCCGAAAGACATCAGACACCCCCAGCCAAGAGTCAGTGAGTTTGTCAGACACAACCCTTAGTTGGCATGTCCTCAACCTGCCTCTGTCCTTTTATGTTCCCTTAGCCAGAGAAGTATTTTATGCTGTGGGCTCAGCTTCCCCCATACAGCGAGGACGGAGCTACTTGAAGACAGTCAGCAGCTACTGTCCAGCCAAGATCTGGAAGAGACATCCGCCCCTTCTTCCGGCAGGCGGGCAAATAGTGATGAGGAAAGTGGCGTGGGAGCTGGTGTTGTGAGCGGTCAGGCTCCTGGCTCAGAGTGTGGCAGGCGCAGCACTATGAAGTGTCTTTTGCGCTGTGGCATTAAATGAATTCTGATATCTCTGACTTTTAGTCTAACCAGACTGTCTGTTACTCTGTAATTCCTCTAGCGCCGTTCTATGGAAACAGAAGTTTTAAATAGCACACCAAATGCTTGAAATAACTTCTTTATTAACTTCAACTTTTCTTCATATAACACTGCCGCCTCTGCAGCAGATAGTCCATGTACAAAACACGTATAGCATAAAGATTCATAAAATGGTGGTATGCTTAAGCTGGTGGATCATCTGTTCAATTTTGTCATTCAACATAAAATGGTGGATATATTTCTCTCTTCAGTATCTGTACTCTCACTTTAAGTTATTTAAGCACTTTATGATCTCTCTGAGAGGTATATCTGAGGTCCAACTAATAGTTCTACTTGCTGAATTTGGTCGCAATTTGCAGTATGCAGTTAGCAGTAACTATTTGCAGATTGGTTGAGTATGATCTGGTAAGTAAACTGTAAGTAAACACACATACAGGGAGTGCAGAATTATTAGGCAAGTTGTATTTTTGAGGATTAATTTTATTATTGAACAACAACCATGTTCTCAATGAACCCAAAAAACTCATTAATATCAAAGCTGAATATTTTTGGAAGTAGTTTTCAGTTTGTTTTTAGTTTTAGCTATTTTAGGGGGATATCTGTGTGTGCAGGTGACTATTACTGTGCATAATTATTAGGCAACTTAACAAAAAAACAAATATATACCCATTTCAATTATTTATTTTTACCAGTGAAACCAATATAACATCTCAACATTCACAAATATACATTTCTGACATTCAAAAACAAAACAAAAACAAATCAGTGACCAATATAGCCACCTTTCTTTGCAAGGACACTCAAAAGCCTGCCATCCATGGATTCTGTCAGTGTTTTGATCTGTTCACCATCAACATTGCGTGCAGCAGCAACCACAGCCTCCCAGACACTGTTCAGAGAGGTGTACTGTTTTACCTCCTTGTAAATCTCACATTTGATGATGGACCACAGGTTCTCAATGGGGTTCAGATCAGGTGAACAAGGAGGCCATGTCATTAGATTTTCTTCTTTTATACCCTTTCTTGCCAGCCACGCTGTGGAGTACTTGGACGCGTGTGATGGAGCATTGTCCTGCATGAAAATCATGTTTTTCTTGAAGGATGCAGACTTCTTCCTGTACCACTGCTTGAAGAAGGTGTCTTCCAGAAACTGGCAGTAGGACTGGGAGTTGAGCTTGACTCCATCCTCAACCCGAAAAGGCCCCACAAGCTCATCTTTGATTATACCAGCCCAAACCAGTACTCCACCTCCACCTTGCTGGCGTCTGAGTCGGACTGGAGCTCTCTACCCTTTACCAATCCAGCCACGGGCCCATCCATCTGGCCCATCAAGACTCACTCTCATTTCATCAGTCCATAAAACCTTAGAAAAATCAGTCTTGAGATATTTCTTGGCCCAGTCTTGACGTTTCAGCTTGTGTGTCTTGTTCAGTGGTGGTCGTCTTTCAGCCTTTCTTACCTTGGCCATGTCTCTGAGTATTGCACACCTTGTGCTTTTGGGCACTCCAGTGATGTTGCAGCTCTGAAATATGGGCAAACTGGTGGCAAGTGGCATCTTGGCAGCTGCACGCTTGACTTTTCTCAGTTCATGGGCAGTTATTTTGCGCCTTGGTTTTTCCACACGCTTCTTGCGACCCTGTTGACTATTTTGAATGAAACGCTTGATTGTTCGATGATCACGCTTCAGAAGCTTTGCAATTTTAAGAGTGCTGCATCCCTCTGCAAGATATCTCACTATTTTTTACTTTTCTGAGCCTGTTAAGTCCTTCTTTTGACCCATTTTGCCAAAGGAAAGGAAGTTGCCTAATAATTATGCACACCTAATATAGGGTGTTGATGTCATTAGACCACACCCCTTCTCATTACAGAGATGCACATCACCTAATATGCTTAATTGGTAGTAGGCTTTCGAGCCTATACAGCTTGGAGTAAGACAACATGCATAAAGAGGATTATGTGGTCAAAATACTCATTTGCCTAATAATTCTGCACGCAGTGTATAACCAGTTCAGTATACAGTTCTACATTAACAATAGGAACATTATATAACTGTTCTAAATACCTATTTGGCCTCTCTGCTTCCATAAAACACAGCTCTAAGTGTAGTGAATGTCTGTTCAGCTCCTCTCCTCTGTTGTAATGATTCTAGTAGCTCCTGCCAGGGGGATTTCCCACACAGGCTGTGTGTGAGGCTGGCTGTGATTGGTCAAAACTCCTGCCCAGCAACAACAGTTGAACTCTAGGCTTTCTGTTGTTTCTGCTGTGTCATTGAGCTTACCTTACATTATATAATAATTCTTAAAGGCATACTATCTTTTCTGCTTCTGTGAACACAATATATAACAGTTATATGACATCCAAACATGAAGTCACTGTAAGTAACTCTGTAGGAACTGAATTAAGGTTATTGGCAGGTCTAGCTGTATAAACACACAAGCTATATTAGCAACCTAGGACAGGTCTTAGCTGGCCAGCTACACAGAGACCATTGAGGAGGACATCAGTCACGTGCAGACAGTAGTCGATGATGATGTAGCCGATCGCAATTGGGAGCCGGGTGACGAAGGGGCTTCATCATCGGGAGAAGAGGGTGTCAGCTTGTGCGTGAGGCATCCGTGGAGACAGCAAGTCGGTAACGTTGCCGGGAGTCAGCAGGGTGGCAGCAGTGGGAGGTCGGGAGCCAAACATGCCCGGGGTAGACCACCCGCTTCCCAGCCTACCTGCCCGGGAGGTAGTGGTGCAGAAGTTCACAGAGGCAGCGGCGGTAGCAGTCAGTCAGTGCGGAGTGTTGGGGGTAAAATCACCTACTTGGCGGTTTGGCAGTTTTTTGTTAAGGCGCCGAAGGAGGTGAACATGGCCATTTGCCGAATCTGTGGGCAGAAGGTGAAGCGTGGCCAGGGTGCAAAATGTTGGCACCACGGCCCTGCGTCAACATATGCAGCGTCACCATAAAGTGGCCTGTGAGAACCGTGGCTCCAATGTGGTGGTCCAGCCTGCTGCAACAACCGCTACATCACCCAGTGGCACGCTCCCGATTTCAGGCAGTCAAGGCTCCACCACCTCAGCCGAAGGGAGCTGTCTGTTCTTCCCATCATCTACCGGCCCTGATGCTCCTCCTCCTCGCCCTCCTACTCTTCGTCACAATCGTTTACCAAAGCGATTGCCAAGAGACAACAGTATGCGTGCACTCATCCAACGCGCAAAAGCTGAACGTGTTCCTGTTCAAGTTGCTGGTGCTGCAGTCCCTCCCTTTCCAAGTGGTGGACTCTGCACCTTTCAGAGAACTGAGTCCCAAGCCGTCATTTTTGTGCCAAAAAGGCAGTACCAGCCCTGCACAAATATATAGAATAGAAGGTGGGCCAATCCTTGAGCCTGTCGGTGTCTGCCAAAGTGCATGGCAGCGCCGACGTGTGGAGCTGTAACAACGGTCAAGGACAATATATGTCCTTTACGGCCCACTGGGTAAATGTGGTTCCTACCTAGCCAAACCAGCAACTTGACCATTTGACACTTCTTTCGCCTCCACGTTCTCACACCGTTGGTCCTGCGTCAATGTCCGCCTCTGCCTCCTCATCCACCATGGTGTCCTCAGCCTCCACTGCAGAGACAATACACAGTATACTCCTACAGCATACCACATGTGCAGGGCACGGCAGTGTCATGCTGTCCTACACCTCGTTTGCATAGGCGAACTGAGTCACACAGGGGAGTAACTGCTCCGTGTCCTTCATCAAGAAATCAAATCCTGTCTTTCTCCGCAACAACTCAAAATTGGAACCATGGTGACCAGCAACGAGAAGAACATGGTGTCGGCGCTGCATCTAAGGAGGGCTGAGCCATGCGTCCTCCATGGCTCCCGTGTTAAATCTGGTTGTGAAGCGGATCCTGAAGTCTTCCACCCATCTGCAAGACATCCTAAAAATGGCCAGGAAACTTTTCATGCACTTCAGCCACTCGTACACCGCCAAGCACACCCTCCTTCAGCTGCCGTGGCAGATCGGCGTTCCCCAACATAGTCTGATATGCCACGTTTCCACCCGTTGGAATTCCACCCTCCATATGTTGGACCGACTATATGAACAGATAAAGGCCATAAACAATTTCTTGATGATCCAAGCGGACATCCCTAATGACTTCTGGCTCTCCACCTTGTTGAACCCTCGCTACCGGTCCAAAATGGGGGCTTTTTTTTTACACCCTTTGAGAGGGAGGACAAACTTAACTACCATAGAGAGATCCTATGTAGTCAGTTGGCCGCTGCCTTTCTGCGCCATCGTCCATTCTCTCGCAGGTCTGACCGGGGGGGCCCTCTGTGCTCTCGTTCCGCTGCTGTGGCGGGGTGGGGGGGTAGGAGCTGTACCAGCTCCATCAACAGCAGCTTGAGTCTAGAGTCGATAATGAGTAGCTTTCTTAACCCACCTAGTGAAGAAACTACTCACAAGCAACAGCAGCTAGACCTAGAGCAGAACCTGAATCAGCAGGTTGTGGCATACAGAGACAGCACCCTGCCATCCCACATTGAAGATCCGCTGGACTAATGGGCAGCCAAACTGAATTTGTGGCCACAACTGGCAGAGTTTGCCCCGGAAAAGCTGTCCTGCCCGGCCAGTAGTGTGGCATCAGAGCGGGTGTTTAGTGTGGCGGGGGCCCAAGGAGAACTCGCCTGTCCACCCAAAATGTGGAGAGACTGACCTTTGTTAAAATGAATCAGGCGTGGATCAGCCAGGATTTACACCGACCAATTGTCACAACCAGACAGCTGAGAAGCTCTGACAGGAGCCTTCCAGATCCTCCTCCTTGAGTTTCTTTGTTTTGGTTTCAGTTCCTCATCTCGTTAGTCTATCTCAGCTGTCATGCAGTTGGACTGATTTCTTCCCTTTAAGTTCCTCCCCATAATGCAGTAGTGTGCGGCTTATACAACTTCCTGGAGTGTGTGTGCATGCTGTTCCTATTTCCCAGTCCTCTGCAAGATAAGTGCTGTTCCTTTATTTGTGATTTTCTGTCTGCTGGATTTCAGGAGACCCTGACTCCCTCCGTGTCTAGTGTAGGGAGCCGGTGGTCGTGTCCCCTCACTATTGTAGGGTCTTCAGGTATTAGATAGCCGAGGTACGTGGATATGCGCCCATCCACCTTTGGGGTGTTCGCATAGGCTGAGCAGTCAGGGAGAGTGGCAGGTCTCATGCAGGGGTCTCCCTTTTGTTCCTTAGTTGTGGATCCAGTGAGTCATTGAATATATTGCATTGTCTTGTTTCCTGTACACCATCCGTGACACCAATGCCTGATGCATCAGATTAGATCATCCATGCTGCCTCACCCAAACCTTGACAGAAGAGACCGGTTTCTTCTGGCTACCTGCCTCAGCTACTATTCTGATGCTGCCACCTGCCTGATGCCACATATCTGATGCCAAGTGCTCCTTCTTACACCCACCATCGTCAGCGGGTATTGTTATTGCCACCCACCTCCCCACTCTGTCACCGGGGCACTCTGTGGTGTCCTGATGCTGCTGCCACCTCACCACTCAGGTCTCCTCATGCTGCTGCTGCCACCTCCACAATCTGTCATTGTGCCACTCTGTTGCCACTCTGCTACTGCCACCACCACCACACTGTTACCTTGCCAGTCTGTGGTCTCCTCATGCTGCTGCTACCTCAACACTATGTCATTGGGCCACTCTGTGGACTTCTCAAGCTGTTCTCCCACCCTCCCCACTGCATGACTGGGCCACTATTTTGCTTTTTTGTCCTGGTTGACATCATTTATTTGACCCTTCTTCTGATCTGTCAGAAGGAAGGAAAAATGAGACGCACAATGGATCCTGTCTGTGTAGCAGCTGTACACCTGGTCCCATCAGAATTGGCTTATGATTTGGTAGCCAAAAGGAGTGGGTACAAAACACAGAAGACTTGCAAATATTCCATTCACGTGTCATCTCTGCTTTGGATCCACTCCTGTTTTTTTTGGCTTTAGCAATACTGATAGATTACTGACCAAATGATGACCGAGTGAAGGCGAATGCTCAACAGACAGGATCTGTTTTATGGGAGTTATTGTTCTGACCGATCAGAGGAAGGGCAAAATACTTACTGCTGACACCCTCTCCACACTGTCACGGGGGCTCTACTTCTATAAGCGTTTAATAGAACAGGTTCTGTATAGAGATGGCCTTGCGTTTCGCCCGGCTGTCATTTTGCGGCGAAATTTGCTCGTTTGCGGTTCGCCGAACAGGCGAACATATGGCGATTTCCGCCGGCGCCATATTCTTTCGCATTGTGCTGAACTTTGACC
Organism: Bufo bufo; assembly: GCF_905171765.1. NCBI lineage: Eukaryota > Metazoa > Chordata > Amphibia > Anura > Bufonidae > Bufo > Bufo bufo. The sequence continues at coordinate 37,527,218 of NC_053389.1, read as the reverse complement.
CGTGACACATCCATCAGGTAGGACAGGACAGCCAATTGAGACGTTTCAGCACATGGACACCCCCCCTACCCTATAAATAAACCCGATCTGGCAGCCATTTTACATTCTGTTTTTTGCCAGTGTAAGGAGAGGTTGCTGTGTGGAGCAGGGACAGACTGTTAGGAACACCAAACGCTAGCTAATAGGGCCACAAAAGTCCTTTTAAGGACTGGTATAGGTGTGCTATCGATAGGTGTGACATACTGAGGGGTGTGATATACTTATAATATACTTCCTAACATAGAAAGTATATTATAGTGCATTTGTATTGTGCAGCAGTTGTGTGCGGTTCTGCTGAGATGCCGCATCTAAATAGAGGGACAAATGCTATTCAAATAACTAATTGCAACTGATGTGATATACCTGTTTCCCCCCCAAAAAAACTGATTGAGGGGTGTGATATACCTATAATATACCTTCTAACATAGAAAGTATATTATAGTGCATTTGTATTGTGCAGGAGTTGTGTGCGGTTTTGCATAGATACCGCAGCTATACAGAGGGACAAACGCTATTGGAATAACTAATTGCAACTGGTGTGATATACCGGTTGCCCCAAAAAAACTGATTAAGGGGTGCGATATACCTGCTTCCACAAAATACTGATTGAGGGGTGTGATACACTGGCTTCCACAAAATATTGATTGAGGCCTGCGATACACCAGCTTCCACCAAATATTGAATAAGGGGTTTGATTTACCAGCTTCCAGCAAATACTCAATAAGGGGTTCTATATAAATGTTTCCACAAAACACTGATAAAGGGGATTGATATACCGGCTTCCACCAAATATTGATTGAGGCCTGCGATACACCAGCTTCCACCAAATATTGATTAAGGGGTTTGATATACCTGCTTCCAGCAAATACTCATTAAGGGGCTCTATATACCTGTTTCCACAAAATACTGATAGAGGGGATTGAATACCGGCTTCCACCAAATATTGATTGAGGCCTGCGATACACTGGCTTCCACCAAATATTGATTAAGGGGTTTGATTTACCGGCTTCCAGCAAATACTCATTAAGGGGTTCTATATACCTGTTTCCACAATATACTGATAGAGGGGATTGAATACCGGCTTCCACCAAATATTGATTGAGGCCTGCAATACACCATCTTCCACCAAAGATTGATTAAGGGGTTTGATATACCAGGTTAAAGCAAATACTCATTAAGGGGTTCTATATACCGTATTTTCCGGCGTATAAGACGACTGGGCATATAAGGCGACCCCCAGATGACCCCCAACTTTTCCATTCCATTTAAAATATAGGGTTTGGGCTATACTCGCCGTATAAGACTATCCCTACCTGCTGCCGGATAGCCCTCTTGCCCAATGGCTGACCGCTGGCTTGTCGGAACTGCTAGCCCGCCAACTACTGCCAAATAACCTGGTGGACTCGGAGGCCTTTAGAAAATTTGTGGCCATTGGCACACCGCAATGGATGGTCCCTGGAAGGAAATATTTCTCCCAGAAGGGCATCGCAGAGCTATATGCCACATTCAGCGGCAAGTGAATGTATCTCTGGCACACAGTGTCGGTGCCAAGATACATCTGACCATAGACACGTGGTCTAGCAAACACGGGCAGGGAAGGTACATAGCTTTTACTGCCCACTGGGTGAACCTTCTGACGGCTGTCAAGCATGTAACCCGTGGCACCTGTGTGGATTTGGTGTTACCGCCACGGATTGCATGCAGGCCTGCCTCTTCTTCTCCTACTCCTACTCCAGCCTTCGTCTCCTCCTCGGCTGACTCCTCCTTTTTCACTGCTACCGCCTCTTCCGCTGCACCCCTCAAGCTCCCCAGAACCTATTAGACGTGCCAGATGAGATGTTGCCATGCTGTGCTGCGGCTTTTGTGCCTGGAAGCCAAGAGCCACACCGGTCCTGCACTGCTTTCAGCTCTGCGGTCACAGGCCGATCAGTGGCTAACCCCGCTCAATTTGACAATTGGTAAAGTGGTGTGCGACAACGGTGCCAATCTGCTGAGCATTCTGAAACAGGGCAAAATGACACACGACGTGCCATGCATGGAATATGTCCTGAACTTAGTCGTGCAGCGAATTTGTTGCCAAATACCCCGGGGACCGGGACGTCTTGCGGCAGGCCAGGAAATTCTCTGGCCATTTTAGAAGATCTTACACGGTCATGGCTCGCCTTGCTGACGTTCAGCGGCGACACCATCTGCCCGTCAGACGTCTGATTTGCGACAGCCCGACACGCTGGAACTCCACCTTGTATATGCTTAATAGGCTGCTCCAGCAGCAACACGCCGTTAACGACTACCTGTACGATCTCTGCAGCAGGATAGGTTCTGGGAGCTTGTTTTTTTCACTGCGCCAGTAGCTGCTCATATGCGATGCATGCAGACTTCTGCGGCCATTTGATGAGATCATTAACCTGGTCAGTCGCAGCCAGGGTGCCATCACTGACATCGTACCTTACGCCTTCTTTCTGGAGCGTGCATTGCGTTGTGTCATTGGTCAAGCCATCGAGGAGCAGGAGCTGGAAGATGAGGAAGTCGCAATGCTGAATGAATTCCAAGGGGGGGGTTACTCCATCTGAGACAAGTCAGCAGGAGTCTGAAAGGGAGTCAGAGGAGGATGGTGCCTTGGGGAGGAGGAGGAGCAAGAAGAGCAGGCTTTAAACTTTTTGAGGATCCCTGTTGTTGTCCGTGGATGGGGGAGGAGACGAAATTCTCCTGGGCGATGAGCAGGAGCCACGGCGCTCCACCGCTTCCAATTTAGTACAAATGGGGGCCTTCATGCTCCAGTGAGCGACCCCCATATAAAAAGTATAAAGGGCAAGGACCATTACTAGGTGGCAACGTACTTAGACCCCCCCGGTATAAACACAAAATGGCAGACATGTTACCAGCATCATAGAGGGCTGTCAGAATGCATTTCCATGCCTTGCTGCGAGAGATGCTGCATTCTGCTGTTGCTGGCGCTGGCATAGAAATTTCCACCCACACAGAAACAGTTGCAGGTACCAATCCTACCGCGCATGCAAGAACAGGGCAGTTTGAAGATGTGTTGGTCACTTCCGGATATGAGATCATTTCTGCAGCCAACCCATCGACAGCCTCCCTCCGGATCCAGCCTGAGGGAACTCCTAGACTGACAGGTGTCCAACTACATCGGGTTAATGGCTGATGTGGACGCTCTGAGAAGCAAGGAACCACTGGGCTACTGGGTGAGCAGGCTTGACCTGTGGCCAAAGCTGGCACAATTTGCCATGGAACTCTTGGCTTGCCCCTCGTCGAGTGTCCTGTCCGAAAGGGCGTTCAGCGAAGCAGGGTGAATCGTGACCGATAAGCGCACTCGCCTAGCTCACGACAAAATGAATGAGGCATGGATCTCGGAGGAATTCAAGACCTGTGACGACCACATGTAATTTAATTTCCTTATGCCAGCCCACACATATCCGCCAGCATCCAAGAACAAAGAATGGTCCCTCTCTTATGTAAATACAGCGGCATAAAAGGCCTTTTCTGTCCGGTGAATGCCTAATGTTTGGGGCCTGTACTCCACTGGCCTGCAGTAAAATTGGTATCCAATGACCGTTTAATATACCTCCAGCCACATAATCACTTGATCTTTTCTGTACGGTAAATGCCTAATTGTTGGGGCCTCGGAGGAATTCAACACCTGTGACGACCATGTGTTATCGAATTTCACCTATTATCATTTGGGGTTTATTCAAGAGGGGGGATTTTGTTAGCCATGTTTTTAATCCAATTTTATATTGGAAACATGTCATCAACTTTATGCTAACCTCACTGAGCGCAGTATAAATTAGTAACAGAAATGCTTATTTCAGCGGTGTGTCACTCATGAGCTAAAAGTATTTGGTTGCCGAGAACTGGCATCATAATCATTGCAGCCCAGGCCTTGCCTTGAAAAGAGTCAAATCTACCTGAAAAGAGTCATGGTTATTCCTAATCTCCTGCTCTCCCGCCCATCTGCTGATGATTGGCAGTTCCTTCCTAGAGAGAAAGGGAGAAAACTAGGTAGAAGACTGTCAGTCATCAGCAGGTGGGCAGGAGAGCAGGAATTCATGAATAACCATGACTCTTCTCAGGGTGCCTCTTTTCCAGGCCCAGTCTGCAATTATTGTGATGTTGGTTCTCGGCAACCACTTACTTTTAACTTTTAAATGACAGACCGCTGAAATCAACTCGCCTGTCTCTACTTTATTCTGCCGTTAGTATAGTCAGCATAAAGTTGACAGGTTCCCTTTAAACATATGCATTTGACATGTATTTGTACTGGACTACAGTAAAATTGTTATCCAATGACCGTCTAATATACCCCCAGCCACATAATCACTTGACTGGATCTTTTCTGTACAATGAATGCATAATTTTTGGGGCCTGTAATCTAACTGGCCAACAGTAAAATTGTTATACGGTGACCGCCTAATGTACCTCCAGCTACATTATCAATTGTTCTTTTCTGTACGGTGAATGTCTAATGTTTGGGGCCTGTACTCCACTAGCCTGCAGTAAAATTGTTATCCAATGACCGTCTAATATACCTCCAGCCTCATAATCACTTGATCTTTTCTGTACGCTGAATGAATAATTGTTGGGGCCTCGGAGGAATTCAACACCTGTGATGACCACGTGTTATCGAATTTCACCTATTATCATTTGGGGTTTATTCAAGAGGGGGGATTTCGTTAGCCATGTTTTTAATCCAATTTTATATTTTTAATTTTTTTGAACATATGTATTTGACATATATTTGTACTGGCCTGCAGTAAAATTGATATCCAATGACCGTCTAATATACCTCCAGCCACATAATCACTTGATCTTTTCTGTCCGGTGAAGGCCTAATGTTTGGGGCCTGTACTCCAGTGGGCTACAGTAAAATTGTTATTCATTGACCGCATAATGTACCTCCAGCCACATAATCACAATTTCTTTTATGTCAGGTGAATGCCTAATTTTTAGGGCCCGTACTGAATTTCCCTTTAAGATGCATAAAAATACATGATTAAAATACATATTTTTGCGGGAATTTTTGCCATTGATCCCCCTCTGGTATGTCACTGTCCATGTTGTGGGACTATTTGTGCACTTCTAGTAAGTATTTGGTGGCTGCAAATATGACCTGAAGGTTTTTCAGGTTCGCCTGCCATTAAAGTGAATTGGGCCCGCCGCGAACTTGCAGTTTGCGAACATTTGATCGTGTTTGCGAATCGTCCCGGCTGATGTTCGTCCATCACTTGTTCTGTAGACATCTATTTGGAATCAGCTGACGACGGTGTAAAAGGAGTGCGCTCTTTCACGCTACAGTAGGATGTATTTATACCTGGTGCTAACATAGACTTGTAAGGCTGAGTTCACACTTGAGTTATTTGGTCAGTTTTGGCTATCAGTCACTGCCGGACCCCTGCAGCTGATCGGGCGGGTGCAGCTCCTGCACCCGACCGATCAGCACGCCGTAGTACTACGGAGCGGGTATTTAAGCCAGAGCAGCCAGCGCCGTACTAAACTTTGATAAAATGCATAAGGTATATATACAAAAAGATAACATACAGAGTAAAGTACAGACTGCTGGTATCCAGGGTAACAGGGGGAGGGGATACCACCTTTAACTCACCCTTGGCCCCTTTACCTAACCTTGACCCATAACAAAAGACACCGACAACTGTATCACTTTATTGCTGGATGGTGATCGGCCACAGCTTCTTTATTAAAGCGGCAAACCTTAATAAACCATAATATCGGAACGGTATGCCAAAGGCTGGACTCCCAGCGGGCAAGTTAAACCGTAATCATCAGAGCTGTCTGCCAACCGCTGGACTCCCAGCGGGCAGTTACTCCATCTGCTACCACCATATCTCCGCTGTACTCAAATGCCGCCACGGAGGAGGCCCGTTCTCCCAACGGGGCTCCGACCACCACCCAGCATAACCGAGTCTGTTTTAGCTCACGTACAGGCCAGAAAAGGAATTGTCCAAATTAACACCCAAAAGGAAGACACCATCAGGTCCCATTAAAAACCAAGGCCAATAAGGCCCGTGATGAGAGCATAGTCCAACCACTTTTCAAATCACTAGTCAGACCACACATGGAGTACTGTGTACAGCTCTGGGCTCAGAGGAGGGCAACTAAAGTAATGACTGGAATGGGGCAACTACAGTACCCTGGAAGATTGACAAAATAAGGTTTATTCACTGTAGAAAAAAGACGACTAAGGCGAGATCTAATAACTGTGTATAAATATATCAGGGGTCAGTACAGAGATCACTCCCATCATCTATTTATCCCCAGGACTGTGACAAGGGGAACATTCTCTGTGTGTGGAGGTAAGAATGTATTTTCACAACATAGAAGAGGATTATTTACGGTAAGAGCAGTGAGACTATGGGACACTCTGCCTGAGGAGGTGGATGAGAAAGGGATAATCATATGTCAGGACACATGAGGTCCAGAGCTCTGGAATAGACAAAGGTGCATTACCACAGCGCGGGTCACCAGCATCACCGCGCCTCCGGCGGAACTCTATACCAACCACCTCTGGATGGAGTTATGACCACCAGAATTCCAGGATCCCTGTCCAAAAGACTTCCACCTCTCGAAAAACCAAAGAGCGCCCACCAGCCTCTGTTCCTCTCTCCGCACCGCACAGAAGGTATACGAAAGCCAGCCATCGAACCGCTAAACGCCCCAAATCTGAAAGAAAAAACAATTAGCCCGAGCCACAACACGCAAAAGAGGATCGCACAACTAGACACAGAATAGTTATATTTCATCCAAAATATTTTCTTTTTTGTTATTATTATTATTATTATTTTTTTTTTAAAGACCAAGGTAAATTGTCAAACCATAGTGCACTTGGAAAGAGTAAACGGATGGCTCACTGTGAGTGATCACGCTAGGTGCTCTGGACGAAGAGAGCCACCCCTTGCTCTGGAGAAGGTAAGATACATGCATAAAATTAAAAAGCAACTAACAAAACAATATCCTTAATTGATGAATACTCGATTTTCCTGGAGACCTAGATGTTTCTCACAATTAAAGTCCCAGTGTAATAAGCCCATATCATATGGGTGAGTCCCAGTGGAGATGATAAAAGCTGTGTCCCAGTAGGAGTAATCAGAATTGTATCCTCAAAGCTCTATATAGAGAACATGGTTGTGCCTATCCAGACTGGCATAGATAATAAATGCAACCAGATTTATTTTATTTTACCGTACCCGAACAAACCAGTCCGGGTACACACCCCCCCGGGCGCCCCGAGCGCCGGCCCAAATCACCCACAAATTGTCAAACCGCCTGGGGAAAACCTAACCTAAAGGGAAAAACAATTGGAGCCCCACCATGCGTGAAGTCATTACAGAATACCAAACGAACCGACCAGCCGGATCGAAACCAGGCGGAGGGGAGGTACCCACCCCTTTATATTAACTGGATCGACATGTATAGACGGACCCCAATCCCGAGTACTATTACCCCATACAAAAATTCTGGAATAACAACCCCCCGCGCAGTGCGGCCTTGAATGAAGAGACAAACACCTTGGAGAAAATATCAATCAGCCAGAACAGAAGGCTGAAGGAGACGGGACGTGACTATCCAAACTAAATACTCCCTAACTATACCGGTATCGCCTACCATACAATGAAACGATACATGCAAATAATGCTTGGAGGGTCACCATGCCGACCTGTGAAGTCCTGTCAAGAGGACCTGTCAGTGGGTCTGACCCGCATCACAACCTAGATCCGAACGGGGAATGAAAGGCTGCAGTTTAACAGTGTAACTCCATGAATGGTGTTATATCAAGGCTCCCCCTGAGCGATGTCTACGAACGGACCTGGTTATCCGCTACTGGCTTACCATCTAGTTATACCTGCGACTACTGATTCCGCCATATCCACTCAACAAGGGGCAGCCCTGCTTCGTACAAACCATGTGGCACCAGTATACTAATACCGCCCTCGCGGCAACCAACCCAGCTGGACTAGAAGAAAGTCTCATGAACTGCTAACATCGTGTACATCTCCCCTGGATTCGACCCAACTGGATCCCACCGCACTGTAACTCCTGTAGCACTGGACATGAGGAAAGTGCATCACCACCAAGCTGCCCGCCTGCACAGACATGTTAGAAGCTCAGCAGAAGTGCCCAGGTATCAACCATACCAACGTAACCTTGGGCCGGCGGACCAGTACCGTAGACTGCAGAAAGAGAAAACCGTAATTGCGGCTGTGATGATATGAACTCACAACCATTTACATTAAAGGAAGGTCCATAGCCACGAGCTATAGAGCTGAATGCTAGAGGGATTACTACTTCTGCGTCTCGCCTCCGTATATACAGTCATGTGAAAAAATTAGGACACCCTTTGAAAGCATGTGGTTTTTTGTAACATTTTTAATAAATGGTTATTTCATCTCCGTTTCAACAATACAGAGAGATTAAAGTAATCCAACTAAACAAAGAAAACTGAAGAAAAGTCTTTTCAAGATCTTCTGTAAATGTCATTCTACAAAAATGCCTATTCTAACTGAGGAAAAAGATAGGACACCCTTGCCCCTAATAGCGAGTGTTACCTCCTTTGGCTGAAATAACTGCAGTGAGACGGTTCTTGTAGCCATCTACCAGTCTTCGACATCGGTCTGAGGAAATTTTACCCCACTCCTCAATGCAGAACTTTTTCAGCTGTGAGATGTTTGAGGGGTTTCTTGCACGTACAGCCCTTTTCAAGTCACCCCACAGCATCTCAATGGGATTCAAATCTGGACTTTGACTTGGCCATTCCAGGACTCTCCATTTCTTCTTTTTCAGCCAATCTTTGGTTGATTTACTAGTATGTTTTGGGTCATTGTCATGTTGCATGGTCCAGTTCCGCTTCAGCTTTAATTTTCTAACTGATGGTCTCACATGTTCTTCAAGCACCTTCTGATACACAGTAGAATTCATCGTGGATTCTATGATGGTGAGCTGACCAGGTCCTGCTGCAGCAAAGCAGCCCCAAACCATGACACTTCCACCTCCATGCTTCACAGTTGGTATGAGGTTCTTTTCTTGGAATGCTGTGTTTGGTTTACGCCAAACATGTCCTCTGCTGTTGTGTCCAAATAATTCAATTTTGGACTCATCTGTCCAAAGAACATTATTCCAGAAGTCCTGGTCTTTGTCAACTTTATCTCTGGCAAATGTCAGTCTGGCCTCGATGTTTCTCTTGGAAAGCAAAGGTTTCCTCCTTGCACACCTCCCATGCAAGTTAAACTTGTACAGTCTCTTTCTGATTGTAGAGGCATGTACTTCTACATCAACAGTAGCCAGAGCCTGCTGTAGTTCTCGAGATGACACTTTAGGGTTTTTGGAGACCTCTTTTAGCATCTTGCGGTCTGCTCTTGGGGTGAACTTGCTGGGGCGACCAGTCCTGGGCATGTTGGCAGTTGTTTTGAAAGCCCTCCACTTGTAGACTATCTTCCGGACAGTGGAATGGCTGATTTCAAAATCTTTTGAGATCTTTTTAAATCCCTTCCCAGACTCATAGGCTGCTACAATCTTTTTTCTGAAGTCCTCTGACAGCTCTTTTGCTCTCACCATGGTGCTCACTCTCACTTCAACAGTCAGGAGCACACCAAACTAAATGTCTGAGGTTTAAATAGGGCAAGCCTCATTCAACATGCAGAGTAACGATCTACTAATTATGTGCACCTGGTGTGAGATCTGAGCCAATTTAAGAGGGAATACATGTGAGGGTGTCCTATCTTTTTCCTCAGTTAGAATAGGCATTTTTGTAGAATGACATTTACAGAAGATCTTGAAAAGACTTTTCTTCAGTTTTCTTTGTTTAGTTGGATTACTTTAATCTCTCTGTATTGTTGAAACGGAGATGAAATAACCATTTATTAAAAATGTTACAAAAAACCACATGCTTTCAAAGGGTGTCCTAATTTTTTCACATGACTGTATGTACTAACCATGTCCTGTATGTCATTGTTGAAAGGCCAAATAAAACGCTTATATATATATATATATATATTATTTTTTTATTTTTTTTATATACACACACGGCCTAGTGCCCGCAGATAGGAGCATAACAGGCAGTACTACTTTTTATTTTATTTTATTTTTTAAATACTACACTCCATGCTGAAAGGGAAATTGGGAGAACACCCGGCAGGACTGATCTATCCTGAAAAACATCCGCAAAAAAGGCCAGCCAATAAACAAGGCACAAGGTAGAAGCAAGGCTTCTCATGCAGGAGAATATAAACATACATAATAAATATATACATAGATCAAACCTGTTTATTTATTTATATATTTATTCTTTTTTTTTTATATACATTTATCGTAATATATATATTCCATTTTTTTTTATCCATAAAATTACATTGTTAAATCATTTATTATTAGTATAATTTCATTCTTTTTAATCACGTTTTATTTTAATTTTTTTTAATTTTTTTTTTTATAAAACCTAGATATATATATACTCAGTTCCATTATTTTTTTATTTTTTTTATTTTTTATAATACCCTTTGTTATTCATTTGTATATTTTAATGCCTATAATATATTAATTCGGTTAGTAATTTTTATTAATTTTTTTTTAAACGTATAGACAGAAAAAACCTCCATATATGCTAATGATATCCCGTTGCTCAGGGCTGCACCTGAGTTGCCCAATTTCCAGGAAAATATGTGCGGGTAACCTACAGGCTCTGTAAATCCACCCTGAAGCCATTAAGCGACCATCGAGATTGTTTGTTTGTTTTTTTTATTTTAAATTTTTTATTTATTAAGGCAGGGACACCGCCTCTACCAGTGATTCTAACTCTGCACAAGAACCATCCTCCCCGCAGTACTCACCAGTCACAGAGAGGGACGGAACCTCCAAAGGAGCGGGTACGGGCTGCAGCGACCAGGCCGAGCCCTGGAGTGACGGTCAGGCAACAGCCTCGATACGGTGATTGTATAACCAGACTCCTCCGATGCGCCTGACATCCGTCCTAAAGACGATGATAAGCGCCACCTGAGGATCTGGATCGCCCATTTCTCCCTGAAACCCAGGAACGGCGACAGGACTGGCACATGTGGAATCCATTACGGCCATGCCTCCAGGCAACCTAAAAACCGCACCTGTGCCTGCGTGAAGGGGAGGAAGGAGGGGGGGGGGGGTGTCGCCATAATGGCTGCAAATAAGACCCAGAGAGTCTCATTGTACGGAAGGGGCTCTGATCGCAAAGCTGGGACAGTAGGAATACCCCTTAGAAGCCATAGGCACAGGTGCACCGAAATCAGACATGGCAAGCACGAGGGGTTAATCTATAATACTGTAATACTGGACAGGAGACTGGGGGGAAGCTAAAACAAGCACCACATATGAAAACTCGCCTGCCCAGCGGTGCCCAGTACGGGACCCGGTAAACGCTGCAGGGGAAGGGGGGCGGGGGTTAGGCGAAGCGACCTAGCTTGCGCCATGGGAGCTAAAGGAGGCCGTCCAAAGCAGCAGGGGGAGGGGTGAGGACCCCATATTGCCCTACATTACCGGGGAGACCAACAATCCCGCCCGGCTTGCTTAGCCCTAACGCCATGGAACAGAAGCTGGGAAGGGGGGGGGGCGTTGACACAGCGCAGCACCACAGACATCACAGGATGGGTCGAAAGAAACGGCGCACACACGCGGGAAGCTGGGGGATAATAAAAGTCGGGGGGGGTTAGGAGGAACGGCGAGCAGACCGCCGGACCTTCGCTGAAGCGCTGGAGCTGCATGTATACCGCAGCAGCAGCTGCACAAAGCCCCAGAAGCAGGCACAGGGGAGGAGGATGGCAGGGTAGAGCTCAAGCTGCTCTAACAGAGCACAGCTAACCCTCCCCTCCTCATGTAACTCACCAGGGAGCAGCCCAAAGGGCAGAACCACCTGTGGACTCCTGGTGTGGACAGAGCAAAGGGGTATGTACATACCAATCTGCTTCCACTTGCAAGAGGAAGTGACCAGGACAGAGAGGAGGTATATGTGACCTTCAGGATTTCCTGCACCGCCCCCATCCTGTCTAAGGAGGTTCCCCAGGGATTAACCCTCAATGACCCTAATCTGCAACCTACTTAACCATTACTGAGACGGGGCCAGATTCCTAAATGCCCCTAAGGGGAAAAGGGGGGAAGGGGGAGGACCATCAGTCCCTAAGCACCCTCCCTATACAGTCAGGCGCTTTCCAGTCACCTAGGCCATGAACAAATGAGCGAACTTCCCATTTACCAGTTCCCAACATGGCATCTAGCCTACTCCCATATGATGCAAAGAGAGATGGTAGTGGCAAGACACAACTTACCCTTATGATGTTCTCAGTGAAGCCAAACTTTTTCTTACATACCTAGATGTTTTCTAGCCTTCTGACCCCTCTTAAATGTCTTCAGTGTGCAGTATGCATGTACAGTTACTTCAGACTTTAGGAATGCGGCCTGGAACCAGGTGCCAGTCCTGATAACTGTAGAACAACATGGGCCTAGTCCTGTATATGGTTGCTAACTCACAATGTTACAAGGGATATCACTACATTAAAAGGGTAGGAAATAATTAAAGGGACAGAACCACTAAAAATAAACCTTGCCACAAGATAACCAAAATTATAATCTACTGTACAATTATCTTCACCTCTTGTCTGCAGGTCTATCAAAGTGAGTGTCCAGGAAACCGATGGATTTATTGATAGAGGAAGAACCAGGAAAGATAGGAATGAAGAGAGGAACGAGGTAGGAGAGAAATCACCTGATCCCTCTCATAAGCGGGCCTCTTATGGAATGGGAAGAGCCCAATCAAACAACCAGCCTTTATCTGAGATGTGGAAAAAGGCAACTGAGAATTTACAGCAGATGTGCCTGAAAAGAGAGGACCTTCTCCATCGTATGTACGAATGTTGCTTTGAAGATCCAAATGTCTGCGAGTTGCTGATAATGCTTGTGCATCACTGCCTCCGCTGTATGAAATGGTCATGCAAACTTATTATTGTTGCAATAGGACGTGCCATTCTCAGATTTGGTGAGTATTTTAAGAGTTGTGTCATCGTTATGGTCATCTATGTCTTCATCTGTACTAAGTATCGAAGTCAAGACCTGACCCCATGTTGTAGATCAGTCCATCTGTAAGAGGAGCTCCCCTTCAACATGATCACTGATGTCACAGTTACAGCAAACAAAATACGGGAACATTATTTTCATTCACAACAGGGTCAACCCTGAAAGCCACAGCAAGGTTTATGCAAATTACACTTAGTCTAAACAGTCTAAACAGATTAAATGGCAGGAAAATCTTAGGAGTGTCCTTGACTGTAGTCAGGGTATATGACAGTCTCCATCAGGTCTTCCAGAACTGGGTCAGCCAAAAGTGACTGTCATCTTTCACCTGTCCAACTGTACCGCAGTGGGTCACTAAGAGGCTAATCCCTGCCACCAAGGACATTGTGCTTTTGAAACCGAGGCTCCTAAAATGTGTGATGCTGGTATAGAAACCAACGTGCAGGTGGTAACCCCCATCCAGCAGTGGGTTCACCAAATTACAAACAATTTTCCCACTAACTTCCAGGACAGGGGGCATTGTGGGGGCTCAACACAGGGCCATGAACAAATAATAGGCTAACACTTATTTCATCAGCAAACTGCACAGACCTGGAACTTTTGACTGTGACTCAGCATTAGGGTGGAAGTTCAGTGGTTGATGCTCTTCACTTGACCATTGGATCTCAGATTGTAGACCAAATAAAAATCCAGTTTAACATCCAACAACTGGTAAAAGGCTCTCCAAAATTTGGAAGTGAACTGCACCCCACAATCAGACATGATGTTCAAGTCAACCTAAGTAAACGAAAAATGTATTCTCTAAACAACTTGGCAAATTGACTGGCAGACAGGCTAGGCTAAGGAATGAAGTGAGCCATGTTTGAGAACTGGTAGGCCTTTACTGTGGCAAATCTATGGCAGTTTGTTGCTACAGAACATCAGGCACATGCAAGGGGTGTAGAAGAGGTTTTTGTTTTGAAGACTTGCTCTGGGCACAGGTAGGGCAAGCGGGAACAGTCTCAAAAGGCTTTGGACACTGTGGGCCACCACTAAAATCGAACCTGTTTTCTTTTGGACATGGGAATAAACTTTTTGCCAGGAGGAATGTCCTTCAGCTGAAATGGAACAATGGAAATGATGTGAGCTGGATCTATGGTGTGCTGGGGCTCCTCTGTTTGATCAGCAGGATCAAAAGAATGGGAGAAGGCATGGGAACAGGTGAATCCCCTGGTGGGCCCCTGAGCAATGGTGGTCCCCCAGTTCCCCACCCATGCACAAGTGAACTCTACTACATACACACAGGTAGCAAACAACATCTCAGCCAGAACTAAGAACTGGATAGATTATTTAACAAACCACCCAGTTTATTAATATAGATGCATCATGTGGCTGAGTTGACTTCTAGGCACAGAGGCAGGTCAGATAGTATCCTTTCCCCAGGGATAGAGTTGAGCGAACACCTGGATGTTCGGGTTCGACGAGTTCGGCCGAACTTTCGAAAAATGTTCGGGTTCGGGATCCGAACTCGACCCGAACTTCATCCCGAACCCGAACCCCATAGAAGTCAATGGGGACCCGAACTTTTGGGCACTAAAAAGGCTGTAAAACACACCCGGAAAGGGCTAGAGGGCTGCAAAAGGCAGCAAAATGTAGTTAAATCCCCTGCAAACAAATGTAGATAGGGAAATGATGAGTTAACATAAAATAAATAAAAATTAAACAATATTAATTGGAGTGAGGTCCCATAGCACAGAATCAGGCTTCAAGTCACCCACCAATGGAGAAGGTCACTTACTATTATTTTGACCACAGCACCCAGACAAAGGAGAGAGGTCCCACAGCAGAGAACCAGGCATCATATCACCCACCACAGGAGTAGGCCACCATTTAGTTACTTTGACCCCTACACCCAGACGGAGGAGAGAGGTTACACAGCAGAGAATCAGGCATTTAGATCACCCACCACAGGAGTAGGCCACCATTGAATCAGACCCCGGCAACCATGTCAGATGGCACAAGCATAAGCTTTATATCAATCAGCACAGGAGAAGGCGACTTTGACAGACTTTGACCCCTACACCCGGACGGAGGAGAGAGGTTTCAAAGCAGAGAATCAGGCATTTAGATCACCCACCACAGGAGTAGGCCCCAATTTAATGGGACCCCGGCAACCATGTCAGATGGCACAACCATCAGCTTCATATCAATCAGCACAGGAGAAGGCGACTTTGAAAGACTTTGACCCCTACACCCAGACGGAGGAGAGAGGTTTCACAGCAGAGAATCAGGCATTTAGATCACCCACCACAGGAGTAGGCCCCCATTGAATCAGACCCTGGCAACCATGTCAGATGGCACAACCATCAGCTTTATATCAATCAGCACAGGAGAAGGCGACTTTGAAAGACTTTGACCCCTACACCCAGATGGAGGAGAGAGGTTTCACAGCAGAGAATCAGGCATCATATCAACCACCACAGGAGAAGCCACCATTTAGTTACTTTGACCCCTGCACCCAGGAAGAGGAGAGAGGCACCACAGCACATATTCTGGCATCATATCAGCCACCACAGGAGAAGCCACCATTGAGTTACTTTGACCCCCGCACCCAGGAAGAGGAGAGAGGCACCACAGCACATATTCTGGCATCATATCAGCCACCACAGGAGAAGCCACCATTGAGTTACTTTGACCCCCGCACCCAGGAAGAGGAGAGAGGCACCACAGCACATATTCTGGCATCATATCAGCCACCACAGGAGAAGCCACCATTTAGTTACTTTGACCCCTTCACCCAAACAGAGGAGAGAGGTTCCACATCAGAGAATCAGGCATCATATCAACCACCACAGGAGTAGGCCACAATTTAGTTTATTTGACCCCTGCACCCAGGAAGAGGAGAGAGGCCCCACAGCACATATTCTGGCATCATATCACACACCACAGGAGAAGGCCTCTTTCAGTGATTTAGGCCTTTGGACCCAGACAGAGGAGAGAGGTCAGAGATTAGCTTCATATCCCCCAGCACAGCAGAAGACCGCTTTATTTGACTTAGGCCTCAGCACCCAGACAGAAGACAGAGGTAGCATGGCAGAGGTTATGGCTTCATGTCACCCGTTAGTTTAACCGGCCACTTTCATCTGGTTAGGCCCCGGCGCCCAGACAGAGAAGAGTTTCATTCAACTGTGGGTTTCATAAAATTTGTATCAAATAAAGAAGTGGCCCGTAGCACAACAAGACATGTTTTAGGCAGTTAATAAGGACTACTCTGCACAAGGGAGGGACAGGTCCTGTGGGATCCATGCCTGGTTCATCTTTATGAAGGTCAGCTTGTCCACGTTGGCTGTGGACAGGCGGCTGCGCTTGTCAGTAATGACGCCCCCTGCCGTGCTGAATACGCGTTCAGATAAAACGCTGGCCGCCGGGCAGGAAAGCACCTCCAAGGCATAACATGCTAACTCTGGCCACGTGGACAATTTCGAAACCCAGTAGTTGAATGGGGCCGAACCATCCGTCAGGATGTGGAGGGGTGTGCAGACATACTGTTCAACCATGTTAGTGAAATGCTGCCTCCTACTAACACGTTCCGTATCAGGTGTCGGTGCAGATAGCTGTGGCGTGGAGACAAAACTTTTCCAAATTTCTGCCATGCTAACCCTGCCCTCAGATGAGCTGGCCGTGACACAGCTGCGTTGGCGACCTCTTGCCACTCCTCTGCCTTCACCTTCCACCTGTTCCCCTGTGACATGTGGGAATGCTCTCAAGAGCGCCTCTATCAGCGTGCGCTTGTACTCGCGCATCTTACGGTCGCGCTCCAGTTCAGGAATTAAAGTGGGCACATTGTCTTTATACCGGGGATCCAGCAGGGTGGCCACCCAGTAGTCTGCACACGTTAAAACGTGGGCAACTCTGCTGTCGTTGCGCAGGCATTGGAGCATATATTCGCTCATGTGGGCCAGGCTACCCATGGGTAAGGACAAGCTGTCCTCTGTGGGAGGCGTATCGTCATCGTCCACCGTATCCCCCCAGCCACGCACCAGTGATGGGCCTGGGCTGCCACCCCGCTGTGAACTTGCGTCATCCTCGTCCCCCTCCACCTCCTCCTCCTCATCCTCCTCGTCCTCCAGTACAGTGCCTTGGCTGGCGACTTGTGAACCTGTCCTCTGCTGCTTAAACAAACCTCCCTCTGAGCCACTTCGAACAGACTGGCCCGAAAGTGTTAGAAACGAGCCCTCATCCTCCTCCTCCTCCTCCACCTGGGCCACCTCCTCTAACATCATTGCCCTAAGTGTTTTCTCAAGGAGACATAGAAGTGGTATTGTAACGCTGATAACAGTGTCATCGCCACTGGCCATGTTGGTGGAGTACTCGAAACAGCGCAGCAGGGCACACAGGTCTCGCATGGAGGCCCAATCATTGGTGGTGAAGTGGTGCTGTTCGGCAGTACGACTGACGCGAGCGTGCTGCAGCTGAAACTCCACTATGGCCTGCTGCTGCTCGCACAGTCTCTCCAGCATGTGCAAGGTGGAGTTCCACCGGGTGGGCACGTCGCATATGAGGCGGTGAGCGGGAAGGCCGAAGTTCCGCTGTAGCGCAGACAGGCGAGCAGCGGCAGGATGTGAACGGCGGAAGCGCGCACAGACGGCCCGCACTTTATGCAGCAGCTCTGACATGTTGGGGTAGTGGTGAATGAACCTCTGCACCACCAAGTTCAGCACATGCGCCAGGCAAGGGATGTGCGTCAAACCGGCTAGTCCCAGAGCTGCCACGAGATTTCGCCCATTATCGCATACCACCAGGCCTGGCTTGAGGCCCACCGGCAGAAACCACTCGTCGGTCTGTTGTTCAATACCCCGCCACAACTCCTGTGCGGTGTGGGGCCTGTCCCCCAAACATATGAGTTTCAGAATGGCCTGCTGACGTTTACCCCGGGCTGTGCTGAAGTTGGTGGTGAAGGTGTGTGGCTGACCGGATGAGCTGGTGGAAGCAGTGGAGGAGGAAGCCGAGTAGGAGGAGGAGGCTACAGGAGGCAGAGAATGATGCCCTGCGATCCTAGGGGGCGGAAGGACGTGCGCCAAGGAACTGTCCGCCGGGGGCCCAGCCGCCACTACATTCATCCAGTGTGCAGTTAGTGAGATATAGCGTCCCTGGCCGTGCTTACTGGTCCACGTATCTGTGGTTAGGTGGACCTTGCCACAAATGGCGTTGCGCAGTGCACACTTGATTTTATCGGACACTTGCATGTGCAGGGAAGGCACGGCTGTCTTGGAGAAGTAGTGGCGGCTGGGAACCACATACTGCGGGACAGCCATGGCCATCAGCTGTTTGAAGCTGTCTGTGTCCACCAGCCGGAATGACAGCATTTCAAAGGCCAGCAGTTTAGAAATGCTGGCGTTCAGGCCAAGGGCTCGAGGGTGACTCGGGGGGAATTTGCGCTTCCTCTCTAAGGTTTGAGATATTGAGAGCTGAACGCTGCTGTGTGATATAGTGGAGACGCTAGTTGACGGTGGCGGTGGTGGTGGTGTCGGTGGCACATCCTCTGTTTGCTGCTCGGCAGGTGGCAACATTCCTCTCGAGGCGGAAGCCGAGGCAGCAGCGGTAGAGGGAGCAGGGGGAGCCTCAGCGAGTGCCTGGTTTTTAAGGTGTGTACCCCACTGCAGTTCATGCTTTGCATGTAGATGCCTGGTCATGCAGGTTGTGCTGAGGTTCAGAACGTTAATGCCTCGCCTCAGGCTCTGATGGCAGAGCGTGCAAGTCACTCGGGTCTTGTCGGTAGGACATTGTTTAAAGAAGTGCCATGCCAGGGAACTCTTTGAAGCTGCCTTTGTGGGGCTGGGTCCCTGTTGGCGATGTCCAGTAGCAGGCGAACTCTGGGGGCGGCGGCTCGTCTGCTTTGGCCCCCTGCTCCCTCTTTGGCTTCGCTGTTGTCTCGGTCTCACCACTACCTCTTCCTCTGAACTGTGAAAGTCATCGCCACGACCTTCAGTCCATGTGGGGTCTAAGACCTCATCGTCCTCTGCATCGTCTTCCACCCAGTCTCCCTCCCTGACCTCCTCCTGTTCAGTCTGCACACTGCAAAAAGACGCGGCAGTGGGCACCTGTGTTTCGTCATCATCAGAGAGTCGGTGACTCTGCTGTGGTGGTATTCCCATGTCCTCTTCATCTGGAGACATAAGTGGTTGTGCGTCAGTGCATGGTATGTCTTCCTCCACTGGGGAAGGGCTAGGTGGACGCCCCTGGGAAACCCTGGAAGCAGAGTCTTCAAACAGAAGAAGAGACTGCTGCATAACTTGTGGCTCAGACCGTTTCCCTGATATGCTTGGGGGTGATGTGACAGACTGATGGGCTTGGTTTTCAGGTGCCACCTGTGCGCTTTCCGCAGAAGACTGGGTGGAAGACCATGTGGTGAACGTGCTGGAAGCACTGTCGGCCACCCAATCGATTAATGCCTGTACCTGCTCAGGCCTTACCATCCTAAGAGCGTCATTGGGCCCCACGAGATATTGCGGTACATTCTGCCGGCTAGTTGAGGGAGTTCGTTCCCTACTGTGTGCGCCTGGGGCCGAACGGCCACGTCCTCTACCAGCAACAGAGGCTCCACGGACACCACCACGACCGCGTCCTCGTCCCTTAATAGTATTTTTCTTCATTGTTGCGATTCAACTCGCACCACAATGAAATATATTATTTTTTATAAGCAAAATCCCCTCACTGGAATACTTTCAGTCTTTTGACTGTATGGATTACAGATGGAATGACTGTTATATGTGAGTACCGCTTTCTTTGACAGATTCTAGTATGGGTACATATATGTTTTCCCAACCCCAGCACATTAGTTTGCTAATTCCAGATGTATGAAACGCAGGCCTAACTGTATCTAGTATATTGAACGCCAGATAAACTAACTTGGCCTTTTTTAAATAAAAAAAATTCCCTCACTGAAATACTTTCAGTCTTTTGACTGTATGGATTACAGATGGAATGACTGTTATATGTGAGTACCGCTTTCTTTGACAGATTCTAGTATGGGTACATATATGTTTTCCCAACCCCAGCACATTAGTTTGCTAATTCCAGATGTATGAAACGCAGGCCTAACTGTATCTAGTATATTGAACGCCAGATAAACTAACTTGGCCTTTTTTAAATAAAAAAAATTCCCTCACTGGAATACTTTCAGTCTTTTGACTGTATGGATTACAGATGGAATGACTGTTATATGTGAGTACCGCTTTCTTTGACAGATTCTAGTATGGGTACATATATGTTTTCCCAACCCCAGCACATTAGTTTGCTAATTCCAGATGTATGAAACGCAGGCCTAACTGTATCTAGTATATTGAACGCCAGATAAACTAACTTGGCCTTTTTTAAATAAAAAAAAAATCCCCTCACTGGAATACTTTCAGTCTTTTGACTGTATGGATTACAGATGGAATGACTGTTATATGTGAGTACCGCTTTCTTTGACAGATTCTAGTATGGGTACATATATGTTTTCCCAACCCCAGCACATTAGTTTGCTAATTCCAGATGAATGAAACGCAGGCCTAACTGTATCTAGTATATTGAACGCCAGATAAACTAACTTGGCCTTTTTTAAATAAAAAAAATTCCCTCACTGGAATACTTTCAGTCTTTTGACTGTATGGATTACAGATGGAATGACTGTTATATGTGAGTACCGCTTTCTTTGACAGATTCTAGTATGGGTACATATATGTTTTCCCAACCCCAGCACATTAGTTTGCTAATTCCAGATGTATGAAACGCAGGCCTAACTGTATCTAGTATATTGAACGCCAGATAAACTAACTTGGCCTTTTTTAAATAAAAAAATTCCCTCACTGGAATACTTTCAGTCTTTTGACTGTATGGATTACAGATGGAATGACTGTTATATGTGAGTACCGCTTTCTTTGACAGATTCTAGTATGGGTACATATATGTTTTCCCAACCCCAGCACATTAGTTTGCTAATTCCAGATGTATGAAACGCAGGCCTAACTGTATCTAGTATATTGAACGCCAGATAAACTAACTTGGCCTTTTTTAAATAAAAAAAATTCCCTCACTGGAATACTTTCAGTCTTTTGACTGTATGGATTACAGATGGAATGACTGTTATATGTGAGTACCGCTTTCTTTGACAGATTCTAGTATGGGTACATATATGTTTTCCCAACCCCAGCACATTAGTTTGCTAATTCCAGATGTATGAAACGCAGGCCTAACTGTATCTAGTATATTGAACGCCAGATAAACTAACTTGGCCTTTTTTAAATAAAAAAAATTCCCTCACTGGAATACTTTCAGTCTTTTGACTGTATGGATTACAGATGGAATGACTGTTATATGTGAGTACCGCTTTCTTTGACAGATTCTAGTATGGGTACATATATGTTTTCCCAACCCCAGCACATTAGTTTGCTAATTCCAGATGTATGAAACGCAGGCCTAACTGTATCTAGTATATTGAACGCCAGATAAACTAACTTGGCCTTTTTTAAATAAAAAAAAAATTCCCTCACTGGAATACTTTATGGCTTTTCACTGTATGGATTACAGGTGGACTGGTATTAGTAGGGGTGACACAAGCACACCCAAGTCCCTGATGTAGGATTTCTATGGCACAGACCACTATTACAAGTGATTAATGGACGTTGGGAGAGATTGTGCTGCAGCACTAGTCCCAAGATGGCCGCCGCCTATCAGCCCAGTAACATGTGCCACAAAATGGTCTGCACAACCTTTAAAAAAAATAGCCTTGGACTGTGCTGCTAAATCGCTATTGGTCTGAATCCCAGGTGTAGATGTCTGACTTGTTTGGAGCTTTGGAATGCACACTGTGGCAGCTTCTGCTGCAGCACTACAAGTCGCAAAATGGCGGCCGGCGGTCAGCCCAGGTACATGTGGATGGAAAAATCACTCTGGCCACTCTAAAAATAGCCAATCCCTATCAAAAAAGCAGCTCAGCTGCAGTTGTTCAGATGAATCACAGGTGGAGGAGAGAAATTTGCTTCCAGTTATTCAATTATCCCTGCCTATTCTCGCCCTAGCATCAGCTGCGTCTATCCCTGTTCTATTCACATCGGGAGTGAGCACGTCCCGACGTGCGCACAAGCTTATAAAGAGGCTGAGTCACATGCTGCACTTGGCCAATCACAGCCTTGCCAATAGTAGGCATGGCTGCGATGGCATCTTAGGGCAAGTAGTATGATGCATGTTGATTGGCTGCTTTGCAGCCTTTCAAAATGCGCCAAAATACATGCCGAACGACGAACCCGAACCCGAACTTTTACGAAAAAGTTCGGGTTCGGGTCCGTGTCACGAACACCCCAAAATTCGGTACGGACCCGAACTATGCTCGAACTGTTCGCTCAACACTACCCAGGGACCCACGTTCCCAAAGTTGCTAAGGGTACCCCTATTGTCACGAGTTGGAGGTCCCAGGAGAGACCACCGCGTCGTCAAGCAATAAACGGAAATCAGGTACAGACACATAAGAGTTTATTGCACAAACAGAAACATGGAAAGCAGCACAGGTAAAACATGAGCTCTATGTACCGTCAGCACAGTGGGAGAAAACCCCCACTGCGCCACTGTCTAGTAATACTCCAGAGGGGCGTAACTAAGCAACTCCTGGTTTTCACTAGAGCCCTAGATGGTAGGGTTAGACTTAGCCGCAGGAAGTTGCCAGGGTCCACTCTGGAGCGTGACCTAGACAGTGACAGCAGGAGCGAATGGACAACAGGTACCAGAAGGTACCGACGGCACATAGGCAAACATAACAGACAGGTAAATACAAAACAGGGCAAATAATAACACAAGCAGGAGTTCATGCAAGGGAGCAGGAGTGGCAATGAGCAGAGAAGGACTTGCTCCACCAGTAGTCAACTGCATGGCCTTGCCATGCCACTCTGCTGCAAAGGCTTGCTGAACACAGACATATGAATACAAAACAGGGCAACTAATAATACAAACAGGAGTTCACGCAAGGGAGCAGGAGTGGCAATGAGCAGAGAAGGACTTGCTCCACCAGTAGTAAACTGCATGGCCTTGTCATGCCACTCTGCTGCAAAGGCTTGCTGAACGCAGACATCAGAATAAACACAAAGTAACTAAAACATAACTGGCAGAACAGAAAGACAGGAAAAAGGACGCAAATGAACAAGTAGGGAAACTCACAGAGCACAGACAGACAGACACAGATCCCATGGGTCAGCAGCATGGGAGAGAGTACAAACCAGGAGCAAAGCAGGACAAGACAACACACACCAGGAGAGCTGACACAGAACTGAGGAAAGCTCAGCCTTATATACAGGTTCCATGGGTGCAGCAGAGAGACCACACCCATGGAGCAGACAGAGAATTAACTCCTAATAGGAATACAGGGGAGTTAACCCATACAGAACCACAAATAACACACAGGAACAGAACTTCAGCGAGGAGCGCCGAATGAGCAAGAACGGAAGGTCACAGTCAAAGGTAACGACTGTGACACCTATAATCAGGTATCTTGTAGCACCTTGCAGCTGCGTGTTGCAGTATGAGCATATGTTTAAGGCAATGGCCACATTTCAAAGGAAGAGCCAGTCAACAGGATGCTGACAAGGACTATAGGACAGAACAGCATGAAGCTAGGCAGCAAGCTAGTAGTGAAAAAAATGTTTGTTGCAATTTTAAGGATTTGCCAATGAGGATCAGGTAATATTTGCATATATCTGTACAGTGGGCACCCAAAATGTATTTTACTGGTGGGCCTAGCCACCAAAGTCTGACACTGCATCTGCCTTGGTATTCTTGTGAGCTGGACGGAAAAGCAGTATGAAATTGAAGCATGCAAAGAACAGTGACCACCAAGCTTGGCAAGGCTTGTGACCTTCTCTGAAACAAAGAATAACTCGGATAGACAGGGTAATCAGGTCATCCAGGGGTAGATGGGACATCACAACCAGACAATTTATCTTTTGGACAGACCTGACAGACCCTCCCAAAAAGCTGCCAACAGAGCCTCGTTGTTCCATGATAGCTCAGAAGCCAGGGTGCGGAATTGTATGACACAGTGCCCAACTGCGAAGTTGCTTTGGCAGATGCGCAGAAGAGATTGTAATGGACAGAGTTTCACAGGGGAAGCGTAAGGTGGAGAGGATGGGAGTGGTAGTTGCATCAATGATGGTGGTACTAAGGCATTATCCTGGCAGCAAGGTCCAGGTCCATGTATAGGGATTAAAAACTGAATACCAGGGACTGCCAGGATAACAGCCTTAGGATTAGCTCTAAGCCAAATCTGTAAAAATTGGGTAAAACATTGGTTCCACATTCACTTTCGTAACAAGTTCCATTATCTTTCATTACTGTGTAAAAAAAACTTTCTATGGGGTGCACCTTCTTTAGTGCGCACATTATCCATAGAGTCACTGGTTATCCTACACTTTTAAGACCATTCTCATAAATCCTAAAAGAAACAGATTAGGCCACAAAACACATGGAAAATTGGAACTTTTACAGTGAACCAAAAAGTTCATTAAGGCAAATCTAACAACATTTTTTAAATTTGTTAATTTTTTTCCTTTAGTTAATCATGTTCGATCATCATCTTTCCTGTCCCGTTTTTCACGAAAAAATGTCTGCAAAAAGACCAGGAAATTCCACGGGTAAGTTCTTTCAGCACAACAATGTTGCATTAGCCTACACACTTTTTCACCACTTGGCAGCTCTCTACAACTCCAAGCATTCAGCATACTGGTCTAGTTTTGTAACCACTATAGAGCCATAGGATAAGAAAAACTTCCCTACACATCAGTAAAATTATAAAATTGCAATTTATCTCAATTTGTCACTTACAGAACTGATCCAAATGAGACTTGGATACTGATAGACGAGGATGAACATGAGTTTGAAGAGATGTAAGTAAGAGGCCTGTCATGGTAACAGATGGAAAATTTAAAGGGGCATTGAAATATATTCTTGTGAAATTTTTTACATTTTTTTTTTATAGAAATATAGTCTTGACCTATGCTGACATATATTGGTCAAATAGGAGGCGACAGTGCAGAGTAACTAAAGGGATTTTCTGAGAGTCTGACACTGATGGCCTCTCTTTAAAACAAGTCATCAGTGTTG